>NW_027185784.1:10181407-10310328 GCF_028583685.1 Petaurus breviceps papuanus | reverse complement strand
ATCAACTCCAGGCTCAGACACTTAGCACCCACCCAGAAACACCTGGCTGTGTAACCTTGAGCAAGTTACTTAACCCCAATTGCTTAAAAAAAAATAAAACAAAATAAAATATGTAGAAAAAAATCCCTTATTGTAGAAGTTGCTAGATCTTGTGTTATCCTGATTGTGTTTCCACAATACTCAAATTGTTTCTTCCTGACAGCTTGTAATATTTTCTCCTTGACCTGGGAACTCTGGAATTTGGCTATGATATTCCTAGAAGTTTTCTTTTTGGGATCTTTTTCAAGAGGCAATCAGTGAATTCTTCCAATTTCTATTTTGCCCTTTGGTTCTAGAATATCAGGGCATTTTTCCTTGAGAATTTCTTGAAGGATGATTTCTAGGTTCTTCTTTTGATCATGGCTTTCAGGTAGTCCTGGTAATTTTAAAATTATCTCTCCTGGATCTATTTTCCAGGTCAGTGGTTTTTCTAATGAGATATTTCACATTGCTTTCTATTTTTTCATTTATTTGGATCTGTTTTATAGTATCTTGATTTCTCATAAAGTCATTAACTTCCATTTGCTCCAATCTAATTTTGAAGGAATTATTCTCTTTTGTGAGTTTTTTTTAAGCAATTGGGGTTAAGTAACTTGCTCAAGGTTACACAGCCAGTTATTTTGTGTGGGTGTTAAGTATCTGAGGCTGGAACCAATCCCGGGTCTCCTGACTCCGGGGCCGGGGCTGTTATTCACTGTGCCACTTGGCCACCCCACTTCAGTGAGTTTTTGAAATTTCTTTTCCATTGGGCCAATTTTATTTTTTAAGGCATTCTTTTCCTCGTTGGCTTTTTGGCCTCTTTTGCCATGTCTATTTTTTAAGGTGTTATTTTCTTTAGTATTTTTTTGGGTCTCCTTTAGCAGGTTGTTGACTCTCATTTAATAATTTTCTTGCATCATTCTCATTTCTCTTCCCAATTTTTCCTCCACTTCTCTTATTTGATTTTCAAAATTCTTCTTGAGCTCCTCCATGGCCTATAACCAGTTCGTATTTTTTCCTTGGAAGCTTTTGATGCAGGAATTTTGACTTTGTTTTCTTCCTCTGGGTCCATATATTGATCTTTTTTGTCCCCCCAAAAGGATTCTATGGTCTGATTTCATTTCCTCTGCTTGTTCATCTTGCCAGACAATTACTTGACTTTTGAGCTCTTTGCCATGGTAGAACTCTGCTTCCAGAGTGGAGAGAGCTGTGTCCCAAATCCCTGGGGTTTTCACAGATGTTGTCAGAGCTATGAGGAGGGCACCCTCTCTACAGCCACCACAATCTCTGGCACACTGCCACACACCCCAGGACCACTACCCGCGACTGCAACCCAGATCCAATCAGGTCAAAGCAAGAACAATTACCCTCTGAATGGTCACTTGGTCCCCCTACCATCTGCAGGCCAGGAGTTCTGGAGACAGCCACATGGCAGCAGCTGCAGCCACCATACCTCTGCTACCTATCACCTTGGGGCAGGGACTGGACAGTGCTCTTTTATTACCAGGTTCCAACAGAGTTCCCCACTGACCTTTTACTTTCTCTTTGGCATTTATGGGTTGAGAAGTCTGGAAATCGCCACAGCTGCTGGTGATTCACTCTCCTGAAGTCTGCACTGGCCTGTCTGTGCTGCTGGTGGTGGCTGCCCTGGGTCTTGGACTGCATGGCTCATGCAGGACTGCTTGGCTCCCAACGTGGTATGTTAGGCCCTTCCTGTTGGCCTGTCAGGCTGCCTTCAGCAGGAGATTTGTTTCTCTCTGTCACTTTGTGGGTTCTGTAGCTATAAAATTTGTTTAGAGTCATATTTTACAGGTATTGGAGGTGGTTGGAGCAGGAGCTATGTGGAATTCCTGTTTTTACTCCACCATCTTGGCTTCCCAGAGGTATTTTCTTCAAGAGCCTGGGTCACATATACATTGGGACAAGGCCCCAAGCAAAGACTTTAATGGTAGATGACAAAAATATGGTAAAAAAATAAAACAAAAAGAGTCCTATGTTCAGATCCTCTGTGTATATAGAGCCATACCAGGATGGTCTTTTTCTTCCTTTCCTTTTGTCTGTGATCTTTTTACAATAATTGTTACAGACATCCCTAGATTTCTGCTATTATCCACATTTTTAAGGTTTATATGGTCCTTGGTGTTTCATATTAAACCTGATATAGTTAATATTTAAAGTGTTAAATGAAGAATATAGTTAAAAAATACTGGTAGCTGAATGTTCATCCTGGTATTGATGAAGACTGTGACCTTCCTCCTTAACTTTTATTCTGGAAAGTTGTTTCATTGGTCCTTCCTGGCTTTGTATAAAAAACAGAGGGAAACAATGGTATAGATTGCTAAAATAGAAGCTAAACCTTAAGCCACTGTTTGACATTACAATGTAAAAGGTTCTTCCCCCTTGGCACATTTTCCATTCTAATTTATGTTTTGCCTTCACAATTTCTTCACGTAGCTGAATATGGCCAAGTCCCACCTGTTTTGTTGATGTAGGGAAAATATGTCTCTGGCCTTTATCCCACAGAAAATTCAGCTAAAATGTAGTGTTCTGTCAGTCTCCTTTTAGAGTGAAATTGGTTTTGATTTTGCTTTTTGTATTCACAAAGATATGACAGCACTAATCACCCCATTTGCAGCAAACTGATATAAATGTCTAATAATTTAAGTATCATTGTGGTTTGTAACAATAAGATGGAATGACAACATTTCTCTTTCTTTGGAAGCACACATCATCTGACAAAGCAACATCCCAATGGTTGTATATTGGGGTTCTCAGAATGCAGTATTATGGCAAAGAAATGTTGGGCCTCCTAACTTCTTCCTCATGCAATTTCCTCATCAGCAAACTCATGACTACCAGGAGGTGAAGAGGTCTAGCACCAATGAAACTCTGAGAATGTGAATTGTCTGGGCTATACATGTTCCTTTCCTCACTAGTGGTATTGGAAACTGTGAGAGACTCTGGTTTGTGTGTTGGAGATTTTTCCTTGTTATTTGCATGACTATTTTATTTAATTTAATACTTTTACTTTGAATTAATGTGTCCTCTTACTTTGCCTGGTAAAATAAAAATATCAGATGGGTGCTTTGTGAGCTGTGGTTTTAAATATATTACCCAATGTCATGAGCCTGGGTATAATTTTCAGGACCCACATTAAAAAGGAGAAGACCAGACCACACTGGCAATATGGTCTTTTCATTGGAACACCCCAAAGGACCTAATGGACAGATCTACTGACCTCAGTCTTATGGCAATTATCTTCTAGATGAGTAAAAAGAGTATAATTATTTTACTCCTAACTTTAAAAAAATTAGCAAAATCAGTAGGAATTGAAACATGACTTGAGTACTAGACCACTAGTGAAACTGACATAATACTTCCTCTTTTGGGAATATAATTTTGTAAGCAAAGACATGATTTTAAGTAAAAAGACAAGCAAAAGAGATTGATGAATCGATAATAATATATAAAGTCATATTTCATATAAAGAATCTCCTTCAGTTTCTTAAGAATTGATTTATCTAAGTGAGGAAAGGGGAAGCTAGATAGCACAGTGGATAGCTCAGCCTGGAGTCAAGAAGACTCATCTTCATGGGTTCAGATCTGGCCTCAGACACTTACTAGCTGTGTGACCCTGGGTAAGTCACTTAACCCTGTTTGCCTCGTTTTCTCATCTGTAAAATGAGCTGGAGAAAGAAATGTCAAACCTCTCTAATATCTCTGTCAAGAAAACCCCAGACAGGGGCAGCCAGGTGGCTCAGCGAGTAAGAGCACTGGCTCCAGTGTTGGGATGACCTGGAGTTCGAATCCCGGGCTCAGACACTCAGCACCACACCCAGAAATAACTGGCCGTGTAACCTTGAGCAAGTTACTTAACCCCAATTGCTTAAAAAAAAAAACCCAGATGGGGTCATCAAGAGTCAGATACAACTGAAAATGAAAAACAAGTGAGGAAAAGCAAAAAAAAAGTAAGCATATATCATAAGGGTGCCTCAGGTTAATAAAAAATTTTGGATTAAATAGTCAAACAAAAACTGGTATAAAGTCCCTCTTCTATTTTACTTAAGATTATTCCTGAATCATAAAATTCTCAAAGTGTAAGGGGTCAAAAGATGTTAACCAGTGTCTTCCTATTTTTAAACTATCATATACATGTTTATTTATTCTTTTCTTGAATAACCTTTCTTACACATAGATTGGTCCGTTTGCATAAAAATCTTCAGTGACTCCTTACTGTCTCTTGAGTAAAGTTTTACCCTTTGTCTGGTATTGTCTGGCCATTTACAATCTGGTATCACTAACTTTCTTGCCTTATCTCATATTACTCCTCTACAACTAAAATGAGTAAAATCTGCCCCTTGAGCATACATTCTGCCTTTCTATCTCCTTACTTTTGCTTCTACTGTTCCCAGTTCCTGAAATATCTTCCTCTCTCCTCCTTCACCTAATCATCCTTTAAAACCCAATTCAAATGCCACATCTTCCATGGTGCCTTTTCTGGTAGTCTTATTCAGTAAGGACTTATCCCTCCCTCCCCCCAGTTCTTCCCATAACATATTGTTTGCACTTCTCTAATGAATTTATCATGTAACATTATCTGTTATGGTTATCTATATTTGTCTCTCTCTCTATATATGTCCTCTCTACTAGATTGTATATTGCCTAAATTTCATACCTCCTTTGTTCCTGTCCTGATGCTCTACACAGAGTATGCTTACAAAAAATGTTTCTTGAGAAAATAAATGAATGAATATTCCCCAATGAAGATTTCATGATTTAGCTAGCTCTTCTTTTCCATCTTAATCCTGCTCTGCACGTTCTTTAAAAATACTAAATATGCTATTCTCTCTGGTGATTGACTAAAATAATTTTGTCTTATGAGGAGTGGATCTATAATATTATGTCTTTTAATAGACAATTTATAATGTAATTATTTTTCTATCATCCCAATGGATCTAGGTAGTAATTGTAGAAGATTGAATTTGTTAAATTGTATTCCAGTAAGTTAAGGGTTGAAACAAAGCTTAAATGGGGTCTAATTCTCCTAACCAAGTTCAAGAGCAGACTTTTGTGAATTTGTGTCATGTAACCCTGTTTGGAGATGCCACCGAAGCCAGGGAGAGGTCTGCTTTTCAATGTGGAACCTGATGTTCTCTAGTTCATACTGAAAGTTTTTTAATATCAACCTAATACTCAACTGAGTTTGATTTAGCTATCCTCAGAGACCTTGGGTACAACTGAGCAATTTTCTCTTCACATTAATCAATAAGTAAGGTTTGAATAGTATTAAGAAATTTTACATACCAAACTACCTATACCTTATGCCCAAACTAATCCACAGTTGTAAATCTGTAAACTGTATTAATGTCACTCTTTTAAATAGCATCAGTGGAGGGAGTTTGCTATGTCAAAGAAATTACAAGACCAGTCTTTTTCCCAACTGACTAGCACCCAGTTGGGACTTGGTAGAATGGGGACAGCCAAATCTTCTTGGACTTCTTTCATGGTCCTAACTCTACTGTGAAATTCCAATTAAATTGCAAATTCAGGGCCTTATTATATCAAATCACTGAGGTCTATCAGGGGAGAGTTCTCTATACCCCAAAGATTATCCAAATGTTGATGCATATTGTACTACCCAGCTGAAAGTTGCAAAAAGTTAGACATTTATGTAATATAGGTTAGAGTGTTGCATTTAATTTTAACCAAGAACTGTTTATGTTATCCAAATATTTTTATTCTTTATTTCTGAATGGGTATTATATTATGAAAATAAATTTTATTGGCATAGCATAATCACAATAAAACCATTCTTATGTCTGATATATTTACAATAATTTTATAAGTGAAAACAGAAATATTTATGTAGAAATACATATTTTGAATCAAATTATGCAAATTGAACACTTGTAAGCCACTAATCAGGATTCCTCTGCTAAGTGTTTAATAGAAGAAAAAATGGTTTTCATTTTTTAAAGAGTTATTTAAAAAAAATACCTGGAGGATTAGTTTATCCTCATTTATGTCATTAGTTTATGAGACAGAATGCATGAGAATCAACAGAAAGCCCAATTCTAAAATGTACACAGTTTACTAGTTGGTGAATAGATGAAGAGTACACTCTAAGTGCCTAATTGACAGGGAGGACAAACTGATACGCTTAGTTCCAGTGCAGTAGTCAGAGGTCAGATTGTTGAAAGTTGAAGGTTTGTTTTTAATTAGTGAGATTAACTGGGAAATGGTTGATTGTAGGCCAAATTCCAACATCAGTCAGATGGTGCAAAAAAAGAAAAAAATGGATTCTAATTACATAGCAGTTACAATGACTGTATCTTTAACACGATGACAAAGATAGTTCAGAGTCAGAAAGGTCTGGTTTCTAGTGTAGCAGGAAGGAACACTAGACATGCAATCAGAAACCTGGATTCTGTCTCTTGCTGTGTGATCCTAAGTAAATCACTCATCCTCTCTGGGCCTCAGTTTCTTCAGCTGTAAAATGATAGCACTGGACCAGATCAAGAGTTCTTAACCTAGGGTTTTAAAATTATTTTGATAACTTTATTTATTTATTTTTTTAAGCAATCAGGGTTAAGTAACTTGCTCAAGGTTACACGGCCAGTTATTGCTGGGTGTGGTGCTGAGTATCTGAGCCTGGATTTGATCCAGGTCATCCCGACACTAGAGCCAGTGCTCTTACTCGCTGAGCCACCTGGCTGCCCCTAAGCAATTGGGGTTAAGTAACTTACTCAAAATTACACGGCCCAGGTGTTTCTGGGTGGGTGCTAAGTGTCTGAGCCTGGGATTCGATCTCCAGGTCTTCTCAACACTGGAGCCGGTGGTCTTACTTGCTGTGCTACCTGGCTGCCCGATAACTTTATTTCAATATAATTGATTTCTTTTGCAATTCTTATGCATTTACAAACATGATTCTGAGAAGTCTGTGGTCTTCACCATGTTGCCAGAAGGGTCTATGGCACAAAAAAGGTTGAGAATTTCTAGACTAAATGATCCGTAAGGTCCTTTCTGACTCTAAAAACCTATGTTTCTTTCATTCTTTCAGGTAACTGAGGACAGGCAAGGAGGGGAAAGGCCCATCTTTTAATTAGTTGCTGAGGTCTCATAGGTTGTTGGATATGAAAATGGCTGTGAGTATATATACAGGTACTCTCCAGAAGTCTAGTAACATTCCCTGTTCACCTGTTACAGTTTGATATTGGATCACCCTCCGAGAAGCATCTAAGTGTCAGAGCTGACAGCTGAATGTAAGAGGCTAACTTGAGGGCAGTGATAGGTCCTCCTGGATAATTTAATAAACTCCAGTACATGGGAATATATGTGGAGGAGGATCCCAATCAGGTAATATATGGAGGGGGAAATTGAACAAATAAATGAATTTTTTCAGCAGTTTAAGATTTTTCCTTTCCTTTCTGTCCCCCTCCCTGCTCCTCAAATTTTTTCCTACTTTCCCTTTTTGTCAAATATATTGCACAGTGAAAAACTGTAAAAATGTCTTTTGTGTATTCTCAATTAATTCCTAGATGTTATGATCTTCCTGTTTCTTTAAGTGAAGTCCTGAGGGGAGTTTAACTAAACTATAAATTTAGATTTATGTTTTTTAAAAAGTTTGTATGATCTAATTTCTTCTATGTCCAACTATTCAAGGATTCATTGGGTTTAATTAATTTTTAAAGAAAGAATAAAAAAACTAAGGTTCCACCTCTTTTCCTTCTTGTTCTATTATTAATTCTTATTTAAACCAAGTGGTAAGATTCCTACAAGAAACTCTCACAAGAACCTTCTAACTGTTAGATAAGAAGATCAAAATATGAGAACTGAACATAGATGGAAAATTTGAGTGTTACATAACAATGCTTTTTTTCTCTTGTTCTTCAAAGAATATAAATTCTGCTACCTTTTGACAAAGCTGGTTCTAGTAGGCTTTTGGAGAAAGCTATTAATGGAAATGACACTTGTGATAGTGTGGCCATTGTAATATCTTTTCTAGCCCTAATATGAATAGATACATACCACACGCTGACTCATTAAAAAAAAATTGAATTGCATTCTTTTTAACACTAGAAATGGCACTAGGCTGAACTTTTAATTTTTTTCCCATGGTACCAAGGATAGGAATACCATGTTAGACTTCTCTGTTGCTGAAAGCAGTGCTATTAACTCCAGCATCCAGGTGTCAATGCATGATTTAATATTGCCTAGCAACTCTGGGCTCACTAAGAACACTGAAACCATGGATCCTGTGGGGCTTTCTCCTAACTAGAAGCTACTCTGCCTGAGTGGAAAGAGTAATTCCCTGATGTTCCTTTTCAAAATTCTAATTACATTAACTCCTTCCTTACTGTTTAATCCATGGAGGTTCATGTATATAAGAATACAGAAATTGCTTTGCTAGGTTATTTGAATGGCTTACAGCAGTGGTGTCAAATTCAAATAGAAATAAGGCCACAAAATTGTGTACAAGGATCTCTACAAGCCACATACTGACTTAGAAAACCACATATTATCTATGTTTTATTGTATTTTTATTTATTTCATTAAATATTTCTCAGTTGCATTTTGATCTAATTTAGGTCACATTAGGGAGTGTTTCAGGTAGCATGTTTGACACCTTTGGCTTACAGCATTTGATCCTGTCAATATGTTTTGGCTTGAAAAGGAATGAACCCAGCAAATCTCATGACCTTATGTATAACATTTCCCTATTTCAAAATTTTAAGATACCCTGGATACAAGATATATAATTTCCTTTCACTGATAAAATTAGGAACTAAGAATATAGTAGAAATTAACCTATTGAAATTAGAGGTTTGGCCAACCAGTTGACCGATATGAGAGATGCTTCAGACTGTGAGAAATCTCAATATAGTATCATAAACTCAGATTCCAGTTATCTTTTTTAAAAAAATTTTTAGCAATTGGGGCTAAGTAACTTGCTCAAGGTTACATGGCCAGGTGTTTCTGGGTGGTTGCTAAGTGTCTGAACCCGGATCCCGACACTGGGGCCGGTGCTCTAACTCGCTGGGCTACCTGGCCGCCCCAATTCCAGTTATCTTAATAAAAAGTTTTATCCTCATACCTAATGTTGTTTTCAGATAAATCCTGACGTAATTTAATTTACTGATAACATACTAGATACTATGGTGAATCCTCTATAAAAAACAAACAAACCCTAAGAAGTAGGACATAGGGCTTTTGGGGGTTGGTGGGGCATGAGGCAGCAGCACCATGAAGGCCTTTGGCACCCTGAGAGAGTATAAGGTGGTTGGGCATTGCCTGCTGGCTCCCAAGAGCCTGGTGCCGCCTCTTTATCGCATGTGGATCTTTGCTCCTAATCGTGTGGTAGCAAAGTTCCGGTTCTGGTACTTCGTTTCCCAGCTGAAAAAGATGAAGAAGTCTTCTGGAGAAATTGTATACTGCGGACAGGTCTTTGAAAAGTCCCCTCTTAGAGTGAAGAACTTTGGCATCTGGTTGCGTTATGATTCCAGTAGTGGGACCCACAACATGTACAGGAAGTACAGGGACCTGACCACTGTTGGTGCTGTCACTCAGTGCTACCGAGATATGGGAGCCCGTCACTGTGCCCGGGCCCACTCCATCCAGATCATGAAAGTGGAAGAAATTCCTGCCAGCAAATGCCGCCAGCCCACAGTCAAGCAGTTTCATGACTCCAAAATCAAGTTCCCTCTGCCCCACAGAGTTCTGCGTCACCAGCACAACCACGCTTTACTACCAAGAAGCCTAACACCTTCTAAGATTAGAGACAATGAGGCACCTATTTGGTTTAAATAAATTTCTCAATTGGAAAAAAAAAAGTAGGACATAGGAACAGTATTTACTAGACTGACGATTTAGACTATTTAGACTACTATTCTTTCCCCAGTGGCAGAAAGATGACATGGAAGCATAAGTTTGTTTTTTGTAGTGTCAACCTTACATAAGGCTAGGTATGTTCCAGATTTTCAGAGCAGCTATTTATGTCTTTTTCAGTCATATATTTGTCCAAACCTATTTTTGAAATAATTTTTGTTTTTGTTTCATATGTCAAAACAAAGACAATCTACTCGTATATCAAGGGCATCCTCGAAAAACGTATGAGAAACAAATAGGCAGCCTTTCACAAATGATACTTGCATCAGGTCACACCTTTACAATAACACAATTGACTAAATGGTGCAGCAAATGTGGGATCCTGCTGTATTTATCCATTTGTTGACTATAAAAAAAGTATTTAATTTGGCAAAGCATAATGTCACCTTAACAACTGTCCTTCAAGATGACTCTCCTTCAAGGGGAACAGAACATGCAAGGAAAGCTTCAAGATGATGTGTCATATTTTTTTAAAATTAATTTGTTTGTTTACTTTTAGTTTACAAGATTCAATTCCACAATTCCTTGAGTTTCACATTTTGTCCCCCTCCTTCCCCTCCCCACCATGGTGGCATATAGTCAAGTATAGGATCTGTAAATACTTTCACATTATACATTAGTCAGGTTATAAAGACTGATTGTATCAAATGGAATGAAAAATGGTAAAGAGGACATAAAACCAAACAAGAGAAGGAAAAAGATCAGGTATTTTGCTTCCACCTGGATATAAACTCAGTTCTTTCTAGTTCTTTCTCTGGCTGCACATATTTCTCTCCATCCTGAGTCTTTTGGGATTGACTTATATCACTGCATTGCTGAAAGAGTCCAGTCTATCAAAGTTGGCCATCACACATACATTGTGTCTGTAATTGTGTACAAATTTCTCCTAGTTCTACTCTTCTCACTCAGCATCAGTTCATATAAGCCTCTCCAGGTAAACATGAAGTCCATCTGCTCCTCATTATTATAGCACAATAGTATTCCATAACATGCATATACCACAACTTGTTCAGCCACTCCCCAATTGATGGGCACCCCCTTACTTTCCAATTCCTTGCCACCACAAAAAGAGCTGCTATAAACATTTTTGTACATATGGGTCTTCCTCCCACTTCTATGATCTCTTTGGGATATAACCCTAGGAGTGGTATTGTTAGGTCAAAGGATATGGAATTATTTCCTTTGGGCATAATTCCAGATTGCTCTCCAGAAAGGCTGGATCAGTTCACAACTCCACCAGCAGTGCATTAGTGTTCCAATTTGTCCACATCCTCTCCAGCATTTGTCATTTTCCTGCTTTGTCATCTTAGCCAATCTGACTGGTGAGATGTGATACCTCAGAGTTGTTTTGATTTGCATTTCTCTAATCAATAGTGATTTAGAGCATTTCTTCATGTGCTTATAGATATCTTTGATTTCTTTCTCTGAAAATTGCCTGTTCATATCCTTTGACCATTCATCAATTGGGGAATGACTTGTATTCTTATAGATTTGACTCAATTCTCTGTATATTTTAGAAATGAGTCCTTTGTCAGAGACATAGGTTGTAAAAATTCTTTCCCAATTTCCCACCTCCCTCTTAATCTTGGTTACATTGGCTTTGTTTGTACAGAAGCTTTTCAATTTCATGTAGTCAAAATTATCCATTTTACATTTTATAATGTTCTCTAATTCTTGTTTAGTCATAAAGTCTTTCTCCACAAATCTGACAGGTAAACTATTCCTTGTTTTCTGAGACTGCTTACAGTATCAACCTTTATACCTAGATCATGCACCCATTTAGACTTGATTTTGGTATATGGTGTTAGATAATGGTCTATGCCCAGTTTCTGCCATACTATATTCCAGTTTTCCCAGCAGTTTTTGTCAAATAGTGAGTTCTTATCCCCAAAACCAGGGTCTGGGGGTTTATCAAACAATAGATTACTATAGTCATTGACTTCTGAATCTCGTGTACCTAATCTATTCCATTGATTCACTCCTCTATTCCTCAGCCAGTACCAAGTAGTTTTAATGATTGCTGCTTTATAATACAGATTGAAATCTGGTGTAGCTAGTCCACCTTCCCTAGCATTTCTTTTCATTAATTCCCTCGATATTCTGGACCGTTTATTCTTCCAAATGAATTTTGTTACTATTTTTTCTGGCTCTATAAAGTAGTTTTTTGGTAAATTAATTTATATGGCACTAAATATATAATTTAATTTAGGTAAAATTGTCATTTTTATTATATTATCTCGACCCAGCCATGAGCAATTGATATTTTTCCAATTAGTGAGATCTGACTTTATTTGTGTGAAACGTGTTTTGTAGTTATGGTCATATAGGTCCTGGGTTTGTTTTGGCAGGTAGATTCCCAAATATTTTATAATGTCTAAAGTAACTTTAAATGGGATTTCTCTTTCTATCTCTTGCTGTTGAATTTTATGTGGGTTTATTTTACATCCTGCAACTTTGCCAAATTTACTTATTGTCTCAAGTAGTTTTTTACTTGATTCTCTAGGATTCTCTAAGTATATCATCATATCATCTGCAAAGAGTGATAGCTTGGTCTCTTCTTTGCCTAATTTGATTCCTTTGATTTCTTTTTCTTCTCTAATTGCTACTGCTAACAATTCTAGTACCATATTGAATAAGAGAGATGATAGTGGACACCCTTGTTTCACCCCGGATCTTATGGGAAATGCTTCTAGCTTCTTCCCATTACATATAATACTTGCTGATGGCTTTAAATAGATGCTATCTATTATTTTAAGGAAGGCTCCATTTATTCCTATCCTTCCTAGTGTTTTTAATAGGAATGGATGTTGTATTTTGTCAAAAGCCTTTTCTGCATCTATTGAGATAATCATGTGGTTTCTGCTAGTTTTATTGTTGATATGATCAATTATACGGATGGTTTTCCTAATGTTAAACCATCCTTGCATTCTTGGAATAAATCCTACCTGATAAAAGTGTATTATTCTTTAGATAAGTTGCTGTATTTTTTTTTGCTAATATTTTATTTAAAATTTTTGCATCTATATTCATGAGGGAAATTGGTCTATAATTTTCTTTCTCTGTTTTATCTCTTCCTGATTTAGGTATCAGTACAATATTTGTGTCATAAAAAGAATTTGGTAGGACTCCTTCTTCATTAATTTTCCCAAATAGTTTGTAGAGTATTGGAATCAATTGTTCTTTAAATGTTTGATAGAATTCACTAATAAATCCATCTAGCCCTGGAGATTTTTTCCTGGGGAGTTGATTGATGGCTTAATTTCTTTTTCTGAGATGGGGTTATTTAAGTAATTTACTTCTTCTTCAGTTAATCTGGGCAACTTGCATTTTTGTAAATATTCATCCATTTCCCTAAGATTGTCAAATTTATGTGTATACAATTGGGAAAAATAATTCCTAATTATTGTTTTGATTTCCTCTTCATTGGAGGTAGATTCACCCTTTTCATTTTTGATACTCATAATTTGGTTTTCTTTTTTTAAAAATCATATTGACTAGGGATCTATGAATTTTATTGTTTTTTTTTCATAAAACCAGCTCTTAGTTTTATTTATTAATTCAATAGTTTTCTTAATTTCAATTTTATTAACCTCTCCTTTGGTTTTCAATATTTCTAATTTAGTATTTAATTGGGGATTTTGAATTTGTTCTTTTTCTAGGTTTTTCAATTGCATGCCCAATTCATTGACCTCCCTTTTCTCTAATTTAATCTTGTATGCACTCAGGAATATAAAACTTCTAAGAACTTCCTTTAATACATCCTACACATTTTGGTATGTTGTCTCATTATTATCATTCTCTTGAATAAAATTACTGATTGTTTCTATAATTTCTTGTTTGAGCCACTCATTCTTTTTTTTTTTTTAAAGCAATTGGGGTTAAGTAACTTGCTCAAAGTTACACTGCCAGTTATTTCTGAGTGTGGTGCTGAGTATCTGAGCCCAGATTTGATCCAGGTCATCACGACACTGGAGCTGGTGCTCTTACTCGCTGAGCCACCTGGCCGCCCCTAAGCAATTGGGGTTAAGTAACTTGCTCAAGGTTACACGGCCAGGTGTTTCTGGGTGGGTGCTAAGTGTCTCAGCCCGGGATTTGATCTCCAGGTCTTCTCAACACTGGAGCTGGTGGTCTTACTTGCTGTGCTACCTGGCCACCCCAGACCCACTCATTCTTTAGGATTAAATTGTTTAATTTCCAATTAGTTTTTGTTCTGTCTTTCCATGGCCCTTTATTGCATATAATTTTTATTGTATCATGATCAGAGAAGGATGAATTTAATATTTCTGCCTTACTGCATAGAATTGTGAGGTTTTTATGCCCTAGAACATGGTCAATTTTTGAGAATGTGCCATGAACCGCTGAGAAGAAAGTATATTCCTTTTTATCCCCATTCAGTTTTCTTCAGATATCTATCATACCATATCTTATATATATTAAAATCATATAATCAAGATAATTTTGTTCAGTGACCTTCTGATGAATAACTTTGAGCAAGCCTAAAACAGGGAGAGGTTGTTTAGGGCAGAACTCAGATGGGAGCATTAAGGGATTTCCTATAGATAGCAAGGTTTCCAGGTAACATTATTGCTGATTGCTTTCAGCCCTGGAACCCAAGAGAATCTCGAAAATGAGATTCATAATGGTTCAAAAGGGAAAGCTTAACTACGTTCAAAGAAAAAAAAAAGAATGCTTATTACCTCAATATACAGTTAGATAGACAGCTCCTGTTACTGGTTCATCAGTGTATATATCTTGTCAGATACCATGAACTTGGTCCTGAACTGAATAGGAGGAAAGTGAACTGAATTGCCTTTGGGAAATTGTATGGAGCTTTTAATGACAGCAAGCTTCTTCCTGAAACAAAGCCTCTTCTTTTTCAATATTTATCGGGTGGTGCTGGGCATCTCCAAGTCATGTAATACCACTTGCTCTAAAGAATTAAAGTTGTGGCTCATCCAAGGGGCAATGGAGAGGTACATGGTGAGCCTCAGTACACCAAGACATATTACCAGTGGAGAACTACACAAGAGAAGAGGCACAAAGAGTATCATTAAAAAAGGGGGGGGCAGCTAGGTGGCACAGTGAAAAGAGCAGAAGGATCTGAGTTCAAATTCAGCCTCAGACACTTAACACTTACTTGTCGTGTGACCTTGGGCAAGTCACTTAACCCCAATTGCCCTCCAAAAAGCAAAAAAAAAAAAGTATTATAAGAGGGATGTATGATTGGGAAAAAGAGGTGGGTTAGTCATGTAGTGAGAGGGAGGGGGTTCAGCTAGTGTCCATGCAATGCCAAGAGATCTAGAGCCAGTCAGTCAACAACAAATATTTCAGCACTTAGTGTGAGTGAAGCATGGTGCTAAGGCACTAGGGGTACAAAAAGGCTCTTGATTTAAAGGAGATCATATTTAAGTGGGGGAAATAACATGCAAAAGAAAGCTTCCAGCACATTTGTTGGGCCTCTTGTGAGAGATTTATGGGAGGACATGAACAAAAGTTAAATAAAAATAGAAGAAACAGATAAGTTGAAGTCAAGGGTGTGCTGGAACCAGCTTGTACCAGCATGTAAGAAATGATTATTAAATTTTCAGAGTGAGCATTTACATCTCAGAAATTGGCAAATGCTACAAATCAGCCTTGATTTTTTGTTTTGTTAAATGCTTAGACTTAAGAAAGTTATGGAGAAAATCTTAATACAGCAGATTATACTTAAAAGTGTGTCATGAATACTTCCCTCCTCCCCCCAAGAAAGCTGTTTGTTAAACATTTACCAGTATGCCCCTGGTTGGAATCTACAAGGTTGGAAGGAATATCACATATTCAAGTATGGAAGTTTAAACGTTACTCAGTATCACTTCTTGGTAACAAGGTGTTCTATAAATTTTAACTATATGAATTTTATTCCCTATGTGAAGTATGTGTGTTCAGGAATTTTTCAATTGTAGCTGGCTCTTCATGACCCCATTTGGAGTTTTCTTGGCAAAGATACTGGAGTAGTTTACCATTTCCTTTTCCAGCTCATTTTATAGATGAGGAAACTGAGGCAAACAGTGTTAAGTAACTTGCCCAGGGTCACACAGCTAGTAAGTGAGGCCAGATTTGAACTCACAGAGATGAGCCTTCCTGCCTCCAGGTCTGATCTTTATCTCCTGTATGACCTAGCCGCCCACTATATGAAGTCATTCTTTTTTTTTTTTTTTTGCCTTTTGGGGGGCAATTGGGGTTAAGTAACTTGCCCGAGGTTACACAGCTAGTTTTTTGTGTGGGTGTTAAGTGTCTGAGGCCGGAACCAAACTCAGGTCCTCCTGACTCCAGGGCCGGTGCTTTACTCAATGCGCCACCTAGCCGCCCCTATGAAGTCATTCTTCCTTTTATTTGTCCTAAACAATAGGAAGATAAGTGAATGTAAGATCTTACACTTTGCTTAAAAAAGTCAATTTCACAAGTACAAGATAGTGGAGAGATGGCTGAAATCTGAAAAAGATCTAGGAATGTTAGTGGACTGCAAACTCAAAATTAGTTGAATACAGTGTGATAGGACAGCCAAAAGCTAATCTTATCCAAAGCTGCATTTAGGTACATAGTGTCCAGGATTAGGGAACTGATACTGTCACTATACACTGCCCTACTCCGATCACATCTGGATAAACTATGTTCAGTTATGGCTATCACATTTTAGGAAGGGAGGGTTACCAGCATGTTAAAAGATCTTGAGATCATATGGAGATTGGTCAAAGAAATGGATTAGTTAGTCTGGTAAAGAAAAGACATAGAGGGGACTTGTCTTCCACCATATGAAGGGCTTTCATATGGTAGAGTAATTAGACTGGTTTTACATGGCTCTGGAGTGCAGAAAAAGCAGTCACAGAGAGAAGATTTTAGAGTGATATAAGGAAGAACTCCCTAACAATTTATAGCAATCCCAAAGTTGGATGAGTTGCTTCATGAGGTAGCAGGCTCTGTCTTACTAGATACCTTTACAGTAAGGTTGGATGAGCCTTATCAGTGTGCTGTAGAGGGGATTCAGGTATGGGGATTCAGTGATTCTGTAAACTTGTCTTGTTTAAGTTTTAAGTGTACGAATTCTCACCCCATGTTCTTCTCCCAATCCTGTTATGTTAGGATCTGGTTCAGGTGACTGTGTTCACTCCACCTATGCCATTCACAAAATTTCAAGGATGTTGATCACATCTTGCTCAGATCTTGCTTTACAGGCCAAGTTTGTCTCATACAATAGCCCTCTCATTACTTGGGTCATTTTAGTTGCTTTTTGAATTTTCTCAAGTTTCCTTACATGTATCTTGAGCTGTGCTAAGCAAAACTGTACCAAGTATTCCAGACATAGTTGAATCATAAGAATGGGATATCCTTGTTTGATGATGATACCCAACATTTTGTTGACCTTTTTGACTACACAGTATATTGGAGCTACATCTGCAAGAGCTCTCTACATTGACAATACTACCTTGCCTCTTCTGGGTTTTACTCAATAGCTGAGATTCATTCATTTAATTTTAGTCTAGATCATTTATACATAAGTGTATTACCTTGTATGTGTTCACATTAAAAATAACTTGGCTTTTTTAATGATTTTTCCTCCAGTCCATCCAGTCCATTAATTTGCCCTCCCTGTCACATGGGACAAACTTAGGAAGTTTCACTAAACACTCCATCATCTTCTAGATCATTCCCAAAGTTATTTGTGGTAAGAAGACCACAAATTGGGAATCAAGAAACCTAAATTCGAGTCTATGCTCAATTACTAACTAGATTGTGACCTTGTACAAATCACTTAACTACCCTAAATCTGCCAACCTTTCCTGAAGAGGTCATATGAGATGATTTCCATGTATAAACTTCTTTGTGGCAGCTGGTGACATAGTGGGTGTGTGCTGGGCCTGGAGTCAGAAAGACCCAAGTTAAAAATTTGACTTCAGACACTTAATAGCTATGTGATCTTAGGCAAGTCAACCTCTATTTACCTCAGTTTCCTTAACTAAAATGGATATAATAACAGTATCTACCTCCCAGGGTTCTTGTGAGAATCAAAGGAGACAACATCTGTAAAGCTCTTAGCACAGGTCCTGGCACACAATGGATATTATGTAATGCCTGTTCCCCTTTCCTTTCCCATGCTAAATAAGGCCTGTTTTAAGACTAGAACCTTTCTATTTACATTCCTTCATTTAGAGGAGTGGCCAATTTTTCCCTACCCCTTGTTCCCTATGCCAAATCCTTTCCTACTTGTAACAAAACAATTTCTCTGATTCCACAGCAAATCTAAGTGATTTAGCTATTGTCATATTGTCATACATACAGTTTATGTCAGAGGTGAGATTTAAAAACAGGTCTTCCTGATTATAAGCCCAGCACTCTATTCACTATGTAGTGCTACCTCTCCCACCTTCTCAAATAATTCCTAAGGATACCAGGAATGATTTTCCTGTGTAGACTCTATTACTTTTCCCCTAACAGACTCTTTTTATTTTGTTTTATGATTTCATCCTTCATCATAAACTTCAATAGTTTATTTGTTATAGAAATGTGAGTCACTAGTCTGTAAATTCCCCAGGTCCCATTAGAAGCCTTTCTTTTGAACAAGGGTCTCATTTTCAAAACTACCAGTTCAACTTCACACTTGCTTTTTGTGACAGGTTGCAGGTTTTGGCCAATAGTTCCTTAATTTTTCTCTTTGAATTCCTTTAAAACTCTTGATTGGGTGACATCTATTACTGGTGTATTTTTTTTCTATTTATTTTTAGTAATTTGTTTTAGAGCATCCTGAAGTTCTATGTTTAGCCTAGTCTCTCTAACCTACTTATTTCAGGGGATATGGAAGTGGGAATCTCCATAATAATCTCCTCAGAAAAGATTCAGGAAAATGATTTCTTTAGATTTTTTTGACATCTTCTCATCTTTACTTCTTTATCACCCTCCCATGCCCAATTCCTGCCCCCCCCTCTTTTTTTCTTATGCTAGATGGACTTTTCTATAAATTGTAGAGGTCCTTAAAAAGATGTTCCTCAAAGACTTTTTGGTCCCCTTAATGTCTAGTTTACCTAAAACATTCTATACTTTTGAGGCTGTTTATGATCTCATTTGGAATTTGGAAATTTTGCAAAGATAGGTTTTTTTCCTCCCTGTGAAAACCTTTTTAACCTGTCTGCTTTGAAGTTATGTAGACAGATCTGTCTCCTCTCTCTTCCTTAACACATATGCTTTTTAGAGAGAGTACTGTTGGAAATTTTTTTGGATTCTTTCAAATCTCATAGGGCTACCTCTTAGAAGCACTATGTGAAGTTAGAAGTTAGAAGCCTTTCCTAATTGCTCTTATTTCTAGTGCCTTCCCTCTATTGATTTTATTATATTTATTTATCATATATGTAACTTGTTTGTATATAGTTGGTTGCATGTTGCCTGTGGGCTCCTGGAAAGTAGGGGCTGCCTTTTTTTTGTTTCTTTACTTTTCCAGTGCTTAGCACAATGCCTGATATTTTGTTGTTTTGTTCAGTTGTGCCAGACTGTGACCCTGTCTGGGTTTTCTTGTCAAAGATACTGGAGTCCTCTGCCATTTCTTTCTCCAAATCATCTTACAGATGGGGAAACTGTGGTAGAAAGGGTTAAATGGCTTGCCTAGGGTCACATAGTTAGTGTCTGAGGCCATATTTGAACTTAGGTCTTCTTCTTCTTTTTTTTTTTTTAAAGCAATTGGGGTTAAGTAACTTGCTCAAGCTTACACGGCCAGGTGTTTCTGAGTGGGTACTAAGTGTCTGAGCCTGGATTCAATCCCCAGGTCATCCCGACACTGGGACTGGTGCTCTTACTCGTTGTGCTACCTGGCCGCCCCCTCAAGTCTTCTGATTCCAAGCCAGGCACTCTATCCAATGTGATGACTTACCTTCCTGACACATAGTAGTAACTTAATAAATGCTTGTTGATTTGACTTAAAAAAATTACTGTTTACCTGTACTCACTTTATCCTTTTCCTTTTCAAAATATTTGTGATCCTTCTGTTTCAATGAGAAAAAAATTATTTAAGTTAGGAGATTTATAATCAGAAGGCTCTTGGGAGAATCTTTATAATCAGAATGCTGATTATCAGAGTAACCTTCTTATACTGCCATGTAACAAATTTGCTTAATATTATTTAAATGTACCATGATTACTGTATATTTATACCTAAATATTGGGGTAAGTTTTCTACAATGGAGACAGATCTAATACATGTATCTAAATTGATAAGGAAAGGGACACATGATTTCACTGATATGGGGAACATCTAGATAAGGCAACTCTATCAAGAGAAGTTTTAGTGTCTTCTCTGCCACTTGTAGTCTGAGAGTGGTGCCTAGCGCATTGAGAGCTGAAGTGAATCGACCAGGATCAGACAGCCAATATGTGTCGGAGGTGGGACTTGAACACAGGTTTTTGGTCCCAGAACAAACTCTCTATTTACTCACTTATTGTTTGTCTTTTGTTTTTGAAGAGGACCAATGACATCATGGGGTGATGTCTTGACTTGCATGTGAATTGGATTTAAGTGAGACAAAGTTGTAAAAAGTCTTTAGCCTTACTCTTTCTTCCTGAGTCATTAAAGTCTAAAAGCAAGACAAAAGTCAGGATGACCATCAATGGTCCAGTATGCAGTGGATGACCTTGACATCTTCCTAAAGTTACATCTGACCAAGCTCCAAGTGCTCCACAGTGCTTGCTTCAGTCACCTTCCTGGCCACTGGAGCAAACTGTTCTCATCTTTCCATTTTGATGAGGGAAGTCTTCATATGTTTTGGGTAGACATCCCTTGGTTTGAGGCCTGTAAGTTACCCTCAACCTAGGTTAGCCTGTGTGCCAAGACAGTTTTACCAGGGTATGGCTGCTGGGCATGCTACAGCTTCTTGCAGCCACAGGTGAGAGTTGGGTGATATATGGACACTAAAGGTGAATGAGCAGCCCTGAAAAGGGCCCAACAAGGCCTCACACTGGAGGTGTTAGTCCTCCTGAGCACCTATAATGGTAATTTGAAAATCCTCCCTGCACCTTAATAGGCTGAATGTAATCACATGGAGCCTGTGGTGGGAGGAGTTTGCTGAACAGGTAGAGCAGGAAGGGGTGAAGCAGGAAATGAGTCAGAGCAGTTAGAGCAGAGGGAGAGAGAGAACACAGCTAGGATTGTGAGTGTTTGTTTGTGGGAAGGCCCAAACAGGGGAAAAGCTTTGGGATGGTGTTGTTCCCTACAGTGATAATGTATATTAATTTTTTTGTTGCTATAATGCATTTAGTTTTCTGGTGTTGGAATTTGGCTTTCTGGTAACTGAATAAATGTTTTGCTTCTGTCTTATATGTGGAGAGTCTTTTATATTTTGTGATTCAGAACTATGCCAGCATTTTCATAGTTGCTGTTGGTGCTGTGAATATTGCCTTGGTGATACAGCAACCCATCCGTCCATCCACTGACTACAGCATGCCTTTGGGACACACTTATGGGATATCTAGTGACTAGGTATGGATTCCATAATGAGATGAAATCTTTCTCCTTCTTGTGTGTTTCATATGATCTTCCTGGAAATTAAATAAACACATACATATCTAACAACTTTGATATGTATATATAATGTATAGATATATACACATATAAATCAGATCTTGTCTCCATCTATATCTATATCATATATATCTATATGTATATATATCTATCTGTATATGTACACAATGGAGAAATTTTGGGTTTGCATTAGTTTTTGCTAAGTCCAGAATAGCTATCTATTCTGCTACTTTGCTAATGAAATTTGTTCTTATTTTTACCATAAGCAAAATTGCCAGTTTTGTCAGGTAATAGTCATAGGTAAGTAGTTTATAGATGACCCTACTAATGCGTTTATTGGCCACCCTAAAATTTCAAGCTTAGTTTTTTGTAGGACAGTCTATTTCAGTCTTTTACACAGCTACATAGTATACCCTAATATCAAACAGGTAGACAAGGTAAGAATATGGATAAATAAATAGAAATCCAGAGTCATTACTGGAAAAAATAAATTAAAACATGCCTTTTTGATGGTATAGCATTCACATAGAAAAGATAGCCCATTATTTCCCTCATGCTCCTCCTTGCAAAAGAAATTGCTTAGAGCATCACAATATATGATTTATAGTAAAGTAGTCTGGTTAAAAATAATAAATAACCCACAGTAAACTCATTAGATACACTTTTCCTGTTTCCTCAAGTAACAGTTACCTCTCTCTCTCTCTTTTTTTTTTAAAGCAACCAGGGTTAAGTAACTTGCTCAAGGTTACATGGCCAGTTATTTCTGGGTGTGGTGCTGAGTATCTGAGCCTGGATTTGATCCAGGTCATCCCGACACTGGAGCCGGTGCTCTTACTCGCTGAGCCACCTGGCTGCCCCTAAGCAATAGAGGTTAAGTAACTTGCTCAAGGTTACATGGCCAGGTGTTTCTGGGTGGGTGCTAAGTGTCTGAGCCCGGGATTCGATCTCCAGGTCTTCTCAACACTGGAGCCGGTGCACTTACTCGCTGTGCTACCTGGCCGCCCCTACAGTTACCTCTCATATTAGAATACAAATCAGAAGATACCTGGAATTTTCAATTTCTCAAAAGTTCAGATGAAGCGTAAAAAAAACCCAAAACAGCTGATGTTTTCCTTAAAGTTTGTGGCATGTAGAATTTTTTTGTCTAACAGTGGTTGTCATTTTGAAAATCTGTTATGTATTTGTTATAAATATTATAAACATTTTATGGCTTCAGGAATGACATTCAACTTAATAATTAACACAACAAATATTTGCTAAGTACCTACTAAGTGCCACAGCCTGTGATAAGTGTTGGGGTTAAAGAATGAAAAAGATAATCCCTTCCCTCAAGCAGTTTATAATCTAATGGAGGAAGATGAAACCCACAAGAAACCTGGGAAGGGGAAAGAGATTTATTTCTAATTGCCTAAAAACCAATTATTGTTAAATTTCTGTATCAACAATGCAGTATTCACAATGCCTATGGTAACTATAAATATGCTGATATGGTTATTAATCACAAAATGTAACAGGCTCCCTACATAGGGGACATAGATAGGACATTTATTCAAATACCAGAAAAATGAGTCCCCAAACCAGAAAGTCAAAGCCATCACAGTAGCCAAGGAATTGGCCCATGTAGCTAATGCAGTAAACACCCACATTCCCAAGTCTTCAAAACAGAACAGGCTACCTCAGGCAAAGATCCTCTTCTCTTCACTTATGATAACTGCTCGGCCTTCACGTAGCTTGCTCCCAGCAGCTCTGGCCCCTCACAGTTCCCATCCCTGGAAGTCCTCAGCAGGAGTCCTTACCTGAAATTCTGGTTGGTTAAAAAAAAAAAGGATTTTGCGCTGCCACTGCCACTGCCACTTTCAGTCACTGTGCTGGCTCCAGTCCAGCTCCTACTCAGCTCCGGCTCCTTCCTGCCCCACCTCTTCCTGCTATGTCAGCAAGTTCAAAGGGTATGGAAAATCTTCAAATCCCATTACCATAATGTTTTCCTAATTCCATAACAGATATGGTCCAGAGACCAAGAGCCTAGCTCATCTTACTGCCTTTTTATTTTTGCTATGATGTTGAGAAAACTCAAGTGGGACATGTTTTCAATTATATGAAGGTCTAGGTGGATAAGGAATTAAGAATTGTCTGTGTGGACCAAGGACAGAACTATAGAGGATAACAGTATGGTCAATAGATGGGAAATTTCAGGGAGGCAGATTTCTGCTTGAATGCTTAAGGATGGGCTTCCAAGCAATTGGAGCTGTTTGAAAATTGAATATGCTGTCATCCCAATTAAAGAATTCTTTATGGCTAGAAACACTGACATAGAGGCTGGATTGTGGAGAATATTATATAGGAGATTGTAGAAGGTGTCTTCTAACACAATTTTTGACACTAACATTTGTTGCTTAATAGATAAGCGTTGTTTTAAATGACTTTTAAAGGTCTTTTTCCATTCTTGGGCTCCTTGAACCTTTGTTCATTCTCAGATAGACTTGGAAAGATCAATCATTTAATTAACAAGCATTTATTAACTGCTGACTATGTTTGAGGAATTATGTTTGAATTATACAAAGTCAAGAATGAAATAGTTCTTCTCAAGAAGCGTACATTTGAATGGGGAAGAAAATGTGTACTGTACACCTACCAGTATGCACAGAACACATACAAGTAAATGTCATTTTAATTTTGTTTTTTAATTGTCTTTTTATTATTCTCTTAATAGTATTTTATTTTTCTAATTACATGAAAGATAGTTTTCAAAATTCATTTTTATAAGATTTTGAGTTCCAAATTCTTCTCCCTCCGTCTGTTTCCTCACCCCTTCCCAAGAAAGCAAGCCATGTGATATAGGTTATACATGTACAATCACATTAAACATACTTCCACATTATTCATGTTGTGAAAGAAGAATCAGAACAAAAGGGAAAAACCATGAGAAAGAAAAAACAGTAAAAAAGTGAAAATAGTATGCTTCGATCTGCATTCAGATTCCATATTTCCTTCTCTGGACATGGATAGTACAACTCTTTTGGAATTGTCTTCATTGTATTGCTTTGAAGCAGAGTCTATCATAATTGATCAGTTGCACAATGTTGATGTTACTGTGTACAATATTTGCCTGGTTCTGCTCACTTCACTCAGCATCAGTTTATGTAAGTCTTTCCAGGTTTTTTGAAATTCACCTGCTCATCATTTGTTATAAAACAATAGTATTCCATTACATTCATATACTAAATTGTGTTCAGCCATTCCCCAATTGATGGGCATCCCCTCAACTTCCAATAAGGTAGTTTTTAAAGGGATTGCACTCATAGCAACTTGGGGGTGGGGTGAGAGGGGACCAAGAAATACTTCATGAAGAGAGTAGTACATGAGCTGAGTGTTGGAAGAAAGAAAGACATTTCAAGAAATGGAGGTGAGAAGGGAGTGCAGTTGAGGCATTGTACAGTGAATACAAAGACCCAGAGTAAGCACAGGGAGTGTCTTGTGAGTGGGATGGTCCATAGACAGTGCAGTTGGAACGCAGAGTGTGGAGGGGGTAGTATAAGAAGGTTGGAAAAATAGGAAGGGATCAAGCTATTTGAGAGCCTTACTTATAAAACAGAGCAGTTTGCATTTGATTCTTGAAGATTAGGGAATTCTGGAGACTATTGGGGAGATGGATGATGTGATCAGAATCATGCTTTAGGAAAATCACTGCACCAGCAATGGGGGAAAAGCTTGAGCCAGAGTGACCAAAAAAAGAGATTACTATAGCCCTCCAATGAAGAAGTGATGAGGTGACTTGTGTGAGTTGAGAGAAACAGATTTATATATGGAATGTTATGGAGAAGGAAACAAGATTTGGCAATTAACTGGATATGTGGGATAAATGAGAGTAAGGGGTTGAGGATAACACCAAGGTTGCGAACCTGAGTGACTAGAAAGTTGGTGGTGTTAAGGGGCGGCTAGGTGGCACAGTGAATAGAGCACCAGCCCTGGAATCAGGAGGACCTGAATTAAAATATGACCTCAGACACTTAAAGCAAAAACTAGCAGTGTGACCTTGGGCAAGTCACTTAACCTCAGCTGCCCACCAAAAAGCAAAAAAAAAAAAAAAAGATAGTTGGTGGTGCTTTGGGGAGTAATAAGGAAAGTTTAAAAGAGGGATGGAATGGGTAAAGTGGAATACTGAGCTCTGGATTTTGAGTTCAAGATGCCTGTGGGACATCAGTTTGAAATGTATGATCATTGTTGATGTGCAGCTGGAGCTCATGAGAGAGACTAGGACTCGATATAGCAATCTGGGAGTCTTCTGCATAGATAATAGTTGAACCCTGGGAGTTGGTGAAATTACCAAAATAGAAAGTTTAGAGAGAAAAGAAAGATCACTACAAAGAAGACTGCTTTATAATGAGACCACATCTGTATCCTAGTGTATAGCCTCAAATAATAGTACTTGACCTGGTTAGAATTCAAATAATTAAATTTCAAATTTCAAGTTCAAATAATAAAATTAAATATATATTTATTTAGCACTTAATTTGAAATCAATGCACTATGTTAAGCACTGGGGATACAAAGATGAACGACACAGTCCCTGCCTTCAAAAAACTTAAGAGTCTAACATGGGGAGGAGAATACTATAAGAAATTTTGGGGAAGGAGTCACCAATTTTAGCTATAAGCATGAGGGAAGGCTTCATGGAGGAGGTGATACTTGAGCTGAGCTTTAAAGGAAGAGGAATTCAAAAGGCTAAGATTAGATAATGAGCCTTGAGCTCATGCCAAATGCTTAGGGGTGATGAATGTGATATTTTAGGAATCTACATCACCCAGGACACACAGTAGTAGGAACTGTAAGGTTGTGCCTTTTGTATATTCAGTATGAGTTGGGCTTTTCTACCTATATTAGAGTGTTGTCATCAGTTTTTAAACTCTTTTAACTAAAAATGGGACTGAAATTCTGGACAGTTTCCATTGGAAGGCAACAACAGGATTACAGAATTAGGGGGGAAGGAAGATTTAAGAGAAGAAAAAAAATTAAAGGGCCACTCAAGTTATATCCATTCAGGGCAACTACACTGACAATTCTGTCAATTTTATCACTTCATTTAACTGATACTTGTGTATTGGCTAGTTATTATTTAACTGATCAAAGGCACAAAATAGTTCTTTATTGTTGGGTAAACACTTTTAAAGTCTTCCAATTCTGCAGATGAAGGTATAATGTTTGAATGGTGATAGACAATTCTATTTTTTTTCCATTGAATACGGAATACCAGAAAATGGTTCTGAATATGAAGAGGTATTTAAATACTTTCACTAAAGTCATACTTTGATACCTCATTGTGATGTGGGGGTATTCTTAGTTGAGTTCTTCCATGAGATCTTTCTGGGCTTGAGACCACTTCCTTTTTTCTTTGGGTTTTTACCCATAAGTGTTTTGACATTGTTGTCCTCTTATGAGTTTATCTCTTGGTCTTCCCTGTTACCATGATAACTTTCTCTGGTCAGATTCTTTTTTTTAATTGTTTTCTGCTCTTCACTCCTCCCCCGCTTTTTTTGTTGGCCTCTTTCCTTTCTTTTAAATTTGAGCTCGGTTCCCCCGTGGAAGGAAATGGAAACCTCTGGCTTCTTGTGCTAGTGGTTACAGGTTCTGACTGTTTATCTGGTGCCTATGGGGGATGCTCATGTCTGGTGCTTTGCTGAGAGGTTGGGGTGGGGGCTTGGCTGGTGCTGCTGGAGGCTGTAGGGGTCTGATAGCTTACCTGGTGCTGAGCTGGGGTCCTAGTGATGGTGTCAAGCATGTACTGAAGCCTGTCGGGGTGTTTCTGTGTTTCTCAGTGGCTACACTGGAGCACTTGTGGTTAGGCCTCTGGAGGCTGCCTATTTGCTCAGCTATGGGGAAGCATGGAAGCCTGTGCTAGCTGGCAGCTGCCTGTTAGGTGTTCTTCGCTGAGTGGCTTAGTTCTTGAATTTCATGCTAGTGGGATTCTATCTCTGGGGCCCTCATAAAATTGGAAAGGTTTGGATTAAGGCTTAGTAATGGTTAGAATTATCCAAAGATAACCCAAGGTAATTTCAGAAAGGCTCATGATCAGGTTGGTCTCAAAGTGATGAATTTTCTGGCCACAGTACCTCCTGGAAACCATCCATTAAGTCATATAGTAGTTGCTGTCTGCATTAGTGGAAGAAGTAGCAACATGGATGAAATGTCAAGAAGCATTTAAACATTTTTAAAGGTTGTTAGATAATGTATGTGTATCAAGGAAGGTTGTGAAGTTTTCTCTGGAGAGAGTCATTTCATAATTTTTATTTATTATATTTTATGTACATATTTATTATTATTATGAAGATATTTCATGAAATGCTTTAAAATTTTGTTCTTCTAGATGACCTGACCTGACTTGACTTGACCTCCCAGGGTTCCTAGGATTTTAGGAATTGTGATGCCTAGAGAGTCTTTTTATGCCTATGCAGCCCTAGCCCTACTAGTTTTTATTCTATTTTTGTCAGCAGCCTATTCTTTCCTCCATAGAAATGGTGGGAGATTGAGATTCCATTCATCCTCACTTCATAAACCTGAATATATTCAGTGTACAACTTGAAAGATAACACAGTCAACTCATATCCAAGCCTATGCTATATATTTACTCTCTCACACAGGTGTACCTTGCTCTATTTTCCAAATTCCATTTTTGAAAAAACTTTCCAAAACTAATTCATTGGTCAATTAATTATTTAGGAAATTCTCTAGGCACTACGAGATATGCCCTCTAAATCACTGTATAATTTTAATTACTTATATTCCTTTATCAACACCATTTGAATGAATGGATGATAAAGCATTTATTACATGTTTAATACTTGCCAGGTAATTCTCCAAGTACTAAGGATACAATACAAATAAAAATAAGTCAGATAGTCGCTGCTCTTAATTTCTGATGGGAGAGACATGAGAAGAGTGGCCAAAATGAAAGTGACATGGTTTGGAAATAGCCAGAAAGTAAATGGAGGGCTGGTTCCAGGCAAGAACTGTTTATATCCTTTCTACTGCTTGTTACCTCAATTGATCTTTTAAAAACTTTTGAGGACTCTGAGACCTTTCTGCATTGTTTTTTTAATGCTGTGATATTTCAATATTCAACCTGATACATGATAGAGCTGAGAGATCATGGAATGGATGAAAAAAGATCATATAAATATATACATCACTTGGGACATGTGACTGTCACACTTTCTAGGTTCTCAGGGGAAAATATAGGTTCATTTAAAACAACTTTTCTACCTCTCTCCCTTTTACTACTCTTATTAGCTCCATAATTTAGGAACCATAAGTCCCGAGACCCACCCAAAAACTTCCTGCCTTCATCAATTTACACAGGTGCATCCCAAACCCACATTTGATTTTTAAAAATGGAACTCAGTTTCTTTTTCTTCTCCCAAACATGTAGAGCTTATCCATTCTTTCCATTCCCTTCTTTGGATTCTCCAGTTTGGCTGCATAAGGCCAAGGATGGTCAGACTATTTAGTGAAAGGTAGGGAAGAGTAGAGTAAATAGTTTTTGTTTGTTTTTTAAATCTCCCTAAAGAAAGGGATTTACTTAGCTTGAAGTGCCATTTGCAGAATTTTCAAGAGTATTCTAAGCAGGAAGGACTTTCTAAGCAGGAGAGGGGTTTATCTAGAAGTAGGGCAAGTTTTCACAGGTTGGGCAACTCAAGTAAACTTTTAAAGTTTTAGCCAAATTCAATTCAACAAACCATTTTTTTTTTACTGTCGATATGAAAGAGTTCATATCCTAATGGGAAGGGCAGAACAAGGACACACAAAGACCATGCATGATACAGGGAAGAGGGAAATAAATACAAAAGATGCTGATAAAGTGCTATGACAAAAGTAAGGATGGAGATCACTTTCACCTAGAGGAATCTGGTCAGGGAAAGCTCATAAGGTAGGTCATCAACAGATGGAGATGTTGTTAGGATACAGTAGAGGAAGTTATTCAATAGGCAATGGGGGGGGGGTCCAGATGGATTTACAAGTGAATTTTATAAAATATTTAAAGAGCCACTAATTCCAAATTAAATAAATTATTTGGAATAGGCAAAGAAGGGGTCCTTCCAAATTGCTTTTATGAAACAAATATGATGCTGATACCTAAACCAGGAAAAGTAAAAACAGAGAAAGAAAATTATAGACCAATTTCATTAATGAATATAGATGCAAAAATCCCAAATAAAATACTTGCTAAAAGATTATAACAACATATTAAAATGATTATATGTTGTGATCAAGCAGAATTTGTACCAGGAATGCAGGGATGGTTTAACAGAGGGAAAACTATTAACATAATTGACTATATCAATAATAAAAGTAATGAAAATCATGATAATATCAATAAATGTAGAAAAAACATCTGAAAAAGTACAATGGATTTCTATTAAAAACATTGGAAAGTATAGGCATAAGTGGGCTTTTCCTTAAATTGATAAGAAGCATTTACCTAAAACCATTAGCAAGTATTATTTGTAATGGGGATAAGCTGGAACCCTTCCCAGTAAGATCAGATATAAAACAAGGATGTTCACCATCACCAATATTATTAAATATAGTGAAATACTAGCAATAGCAAGAAGAAAAGAAAATAGAAGGAATCAGAATAGGGAATGAGGTAATAAAACTATCTCTTTTTTGCAGATGATATGATGATATATTTGGAAAATCCTAAAGACTCAACTAAAAAGTTAATGGAAATAATTAATAATTTCAACAAAGTAGGAGAATATGAAGTAAACCCATATAATCAGCATTCCTATTACAAACAGGATCCTGCAGGAAGAGCTAGCTAGAGATACACCATTTAAAATAACTCTATGCAGTATAAAATACCTGGGAATACACCTACCAAAACAAACCTGTCTATGTGAGCAAAACCATGAAAAACTTTGTACACAAATAAAATCAGATTGGAACAAATGGAGAAATATTAATTGTTCATGGGTAGGCAGGGCAATATAATAAAAACAACATTTACCAAAATTAATCTACATATTCAATGACATCCCAATAAAATTACCAAAAATATTTTGCAGAGCAAAAAGAAAATAATAAAATTCATTTGAAAAAACAAAAGGTCAAGAATATAAAAAGAACTAATGGAAAAAATGTAAAGGAAGGATGTTTAGCAATACCAGATCTTAAACTATATTATACGGCAGTAATTATCAAAACTATATATTACTGGCTAAGAGATAGAAAGGTAGATTAGTGGAGCAGAGTAGACATACATTCTATAGCAGCAAACAAATATAGTTACCCAGTGTTTAACAAGTGTAAAGACTTAAATCTTTGGGACAGTAATTCATTAGTTGGTAAAAATTGTTGGGAAAGCTGGAAAGCAGTATGGCAGAAATTGAGCATAGAATGATATCTCACACCATTTACCAAGATAAGGTCAAAATATGAACAGAGATATTACAAGAAAATTGAAGAACATGAAACATATTACCTATCAGACTTATGGATAGGTGAAGAATTTATGAACAAATAAGAGATAGAGTATAGTAAGTTGTAAAATTGAATGTTTTTGTCTTTTTTATAATTAATTTTTAGTTTTCAACATTCACTTCCATAAGATTTTGAGCTTTGTCAAATCTATAAAGAAGGTGAGTCATTCCCTAATTGATAAATGTTCAAAGGATATGAACAGGCAGTTTTCTGATGACTAAATCAAAACAATTTGTAGTCATATGAAAAAATGCTTTAAATCATTACTGATTAGAGAAACGCAAATTAAAACAACCTTGACATATCATTTCACACCTATCAGATTGGCTAAAATGAGGGAAGGGGAAAGTGACAAATGTTGGAGGGGATATGAAAAAATTGGGACCTTAATTCATTGTTGGTGGATCTGTGAGTTGATCCAACCGTTTTGGAGAGAGATTTGGAATTATGCCCAAAGAGTTATTAAACTGCCTATACCTTTTGAACCAGCAATACCACTATTAGGTCTGCTTCCCAAGAAGATTAGGGAAAATGGAAAAGAAACCATTATGTCCAAAAGTATTTATAGCAGCTTTCTTTGTAGTGGCAAAGAACTGAAAATTGCAGGGATGTCCATCAGTTGGGGAATGGCTAAACAAAGTGTGGTATATATTCATGATGGGATATTATTTTGCCATAAGAAATAATGAGTTCAGTGATTTTAGAAAAGCATGGAGAGATCTCCACAAAATAATGAAGAGTGAAATAAGCAGAACCTAGAGAACATTCTATACAGTAATGGCAGTATCATTTGGAGAATAACTTTGAACAAGCAAGTCATCCTGCCTATTACACATACCCAAATTAATCTAAAAGATCTTATGAAGGAAGGTGCTGTTTGAATTCAGAAAGGAATACTGCTGTGGTGTAGATGATGAGTGGGGTTGATTTAGAAAAACACACTAAGATTTGGGTTATGAAGGGAAATTCTATTCACCTGAGAAAAAGAGGAAATAAACATAGTACAGTCTTACGTATATGTGTGAGTAAATATGTATATAAGTGTACATTTATGGACATCTATGTTTATGTATGCATATATCTATCTCTCCATAGCTATGCTTAATTATAGCCTTCTTTAGGGTGGGGAAAAGAAAAAGTAAAAAGATGGGTAGGTAATTTTGAAAACAATGTGTAGCAGTATTGGTTTTCTTGAAATGGAAATTTATTGTTTTATATTGAATCCTTTCTTATGGTCTGCTGTGTACATGGTAAATGTTTTGTTTTCTTTTCTCACTTTGTATTTAAGTGTAAAATAAAAATTACAAAAAAAATAGGCAATGCAGAATCATGGAAGGTTTTTGAGTACGTGAATGACACCATCATAGTGGTGTGGTGAGATCAAACTTGGGTCGAATTGTCTTAGACTGAAGAGGAGATAAGAGACGTTATTAACAATACCCTAGGTGAGATGTCATGGGAGCCTAAATAAGTTTTTTTGTGGTGAGAGTAGAGGTGAAGGTCATTTAAGAAGCCCTGAATATGAACAAACTTATATAGCACTTTACGTAATTATCCTCTTTGATCTTCACACCAATCCGGTAAGGTAGGTGCTATTATCTTCACTTTACAGATGGGGAAACTGAGGCTTTGTAATGGAAATGTAAATTTTTAAGATCTTCCCTGCCCCTAGGCTAAAGTGCACCTGGAGTAGGGGGCGGGAGGCTTGTTTTTCAGTAGATACTTTTTGATTGGCCAGTGGGTCAATAAGGTTGTTACATTCTCTGAGCCAGGAGAAGGCTATATAAGCCCTGATGTGTAGCTTTGTTTTGGGGCTCACTTTGAGAAGTGTTCTGTGGTTTGATCAGATGAGATTCTGGGAAGCCGTTGTTGTAGAGCCCCCCCCCGCCTTTGAAAACAAAACCCAGATGTTGATGAAACCCAGATGTTTTTTTTTACCCAGATTTGGTATGGATGTAATGGTTAGACAGTTTGGAAACTGTCTACTTGATCTGTTTCTCTGTCTTGATAATTCTGTCTGTATATTCTGAAGTTCGGGGTGCTGACCTTTTCCCCCTGAACTAGGTGATATATGTTTGATTAAAGTAAGCTTGTTAACTCGTGTTGAGTTGCTTTCCTCTATCAAAGCAGATCCAAGAACCTGTGCTGGCAGCCACCCTGGGGACGCTTGGAGTGCTTGCTGCTACAGGCTTAGATTGGATGAGAGTCCCAGGGTCAAATAAATATCTGAGGTGGGATTTGAATGCAAGTCTTATTGTAAATGTAGCACGTTATCTTGCTTCTCACCGGGAAATAGAGAACAAATCAACTGATTGGATGTATGGACTGAGGGAGGGATGACTGAAACTCAAAGATAAATCAATTTATAAGCCTGGGTGACTGGGAGGATGGTGACTCCACTATAAAAAGTGAGAAATCACAGGGAAGGGCAAATTTGGAGAGAACCTAAGTAAACAAACATTTCGGAGTTTGAAGTGCCGGGAGCGGGAGCGGAAAATTCAGATAGAGATACCTGTCAGTTGGAAATTAATATGGAACTGGAACTTTAGGGAGACATTGGGGTTAGAGATAGCTTTGAGTCATCTGTATATTAGTGATAAGTGGTAAGAGCGGAAGGAGAGTCAGAATCTTGAGGGCATAAACTCCTTTAAAAGATAGGAGAATAAGGAAATAAGACAGATGAATTAGTGGGTCATTTGTGGTTTTTTTTTCTCCCCAGAACTTATGTTCCGGGTCTGGCATACAGTAGATGCTCAATAAAACGTTTGAGTGACAGTGTCTTAGTAGTCAAGGGAGAAGATATTCCTTCCTCTCAAACCCCAAAGATTTCTGGCTCCTATGAATCGGTTTTAATGCTGCTGCATAACTTTTGAAGTTTAGAAGTTGGCCAAATCTTCAGAAAAATTAAACGACGGCCACTCTGAAATTACTAAATTCCAGGTCACACGGTTCTTACTGAGACAGTTTTGTCTTCTATCTTAGCCCCTTTCTGCATTTTCTTCTTTGGTATGTCTTGGATTTAGGGCCGCCCAGATTCATTTATTCGACAAAAACGTATTCCTTGTCCTTTCTCATCAACCCAATTTTACTGTGTGTGGGGGGGGGAGGGGGAAGGAGGGAGGAACAGGTGGGTAGTCTAGACAGCATCAGTGGGGCGCTGAGAAGCTGCATCACTCCCTCCCCTTTCACCGTCAAGTCCAGCCCTGGACTGCTCCGACTACGGCAGCAGCAGGAGTAACGCCAAACTAGCCTCGCTGCAGCTTCCTCCCTCCTTGCCAGCCCAGCTCACAGCCACCAGCTCGCCAGCAGCCCAACTTAACGTGGGTTCCACGCATGCGCCTTACGCCGAGCTGCCCCGGGAGTGCCGGCCACCCTCCTACTCCCTCCTTCGTGCGTTTGTCACTTCCTGCCCTCTTCCCATCTCCGTCCGGGGTCAGCCGTCTGCCTCCTAGCTCCCTGTCGTCGGCTTCGGAGCCTTGGCTTTCCCTCCCTCCCCCATATCCCCCCGGGCTATCCGCACCGCGGCGGCGGCGGCTGCTCCTGTCTTCGTGAAGGGAGAGAGCGCTTTGAGGGACAGCGACAGGCTGACTCAATAAAGTTCCTTCAAACAGCCCCCTCAAAAAAAAAAAAGGAAAAAAGAGAAGGCCCAAAGGGAGAGGGGAAACCCCCTGTCCCCAGCCCAGCCCCTCCCCTTTCCCAGAGGAGAGAGGCGAGCCCTGCAGGTGAAGGGGCGCCCGGCTCCCGCCGCTGCTGTCGCCGGGGGGTGGCTCCCCGGCTCCCTCCGACTCCAGGCCGGGCCTCTGGAGGGGCGGCGGTCGGGGCGGTTCCCCTGTCAACTGCCGGCGCCCGCGCCCCCGCCCGCCGGCCGGCCCCACTGCGCGGAGGGACGTCGTGAGCCGCCGCAGCTACCTCTCCTGCCGCTGCCGCTGCCACTGCCGCCGCGGCCCCGGCCCGCCGAGACACGGGGTAAGCTGCGCCTGCCGCTTCCGCGTCGGCGGCGGGGATTCTTTGGGAGCGCTGCGCGTTGCTGCGCGGCCCGGGCGGGCGAGCTGGGGGGGTGGGGGCGGACGGGCGTGCGAGTGAACGAGGCCCCGGCTCCCTCCCGCCTCCCGCCGCCGGGGGTCGGCGGGGGGCTGTGCCTGGTTCGGGCCGTCGCCTCCTACGCTAGGCTGGCCCCGGCCGTCCGCCCGGCCTGCCTGCCTGCTTTCCTCCCGCCAGCCCCGGGAGTTGAGTAAGTTGGAGCTAGTTGGCTTGGGTTTTAAAATTGCTAATCTTATTTTTATCGTGACTTGTCTGTCGCGGACTCCATCCACTCCTCCCCCCGATGCCCGGAGCCATGCGCCTGAAGCGGGGGTTGCGGGCAGAGACACCTCGTTCTGGCCGAGGCTCCACGCCTGCTTCCCCACCCCGGGCTTCCGTCCCTCCCTTCCTCTCTCGCTCCTTGGCACAGAAGGGAGGCCCCTTCTGCGCTGCCCCGCGGCGCCGGGGAGGGGAGGGGGCTCCTCATCTTTGTAAGGACGGATGGAGCTTGTCTGAAGGGGACGGTGGGGGGAGCGGGAGGTGGAGGCACCGGGAAGTGGACACGTCTGGAAAACGCAGCTGCAGCTCCCCGGGAGGCTAAGGGTGAGTGACTGGGCTTGTGCTTTTTTCAGCAGAAAAGCCGCAATGAGGAGCTTCGAACTGTAGAAGGAAAGTAGGTCGCACCCATTGAAAATGCCTCTAAGGGACAAATGCTGTCAGACTGACCACCATCATCATGGATGCTGTGAACCAGGTATAGGCCATCCTTTCTTCCCATAAGGCTTGACCCTTTTAGTGTACCTTCTCTGTCCCTACCTTGCCTCCTTTTCCCTTCCCTTCCGTTCAAGAAGTTGTCTCGAAATAGTTATAATTTGCCTGGTGCAAAATAGCTTTGGAGCTTTAAGACTTGCACAGAAGCCAGAGGTTTCCCCTGCTTGGTTCCTTAAAAAATATCCCCCAAGTGCCACATTAAATCATTTCCACAAGATCAGTCACTCAGTCCTTTTTCCTTTATTTCAAAGACAGCTTGAGTAATTCCTCAAACCCTTGTGAATGTTAAACTGAAAGGAAAGGAAGAAACTGCATTTATCTTTTTACAGATTGCTACTTTTAGTCTTCTTAAAAAAGTGAAAAGAATGCGATAAGTTTATGTGAAAGGAGAATAGGATATAGTCCTAGTTTCCTATAAGTTATGCTTTTAAAAAATGGAACTCTGGACTGATTAGGCTAATCCCAGGTTCTGTTAAATACAGTTATTTTAAGAAATCCTCTTATGTTATATATATTTTTAAAAAATCCATTTTTGTATACATTTAGGATGCCTAAGTATTCTTAGTGTATGTTCATCTGACAAAAGTTGGTTTTTTGATTTAACTTATGAACTGGGAGATTCAGTGCTTTTAAGAACCTAGTGATGCCCTTTAGCTACGTTTTCACTTTAAAAAGGTGATACCTAAATTTGTTTGACAGATGTTTCTACTTACATTAGAACAATGATGTGAAGTTTAATTTATTTATAGACATTTATATGTACAGCTTAAAATAGAATCACAGAATAAACATTTTTTTACTCTTTCCAAAATAAAGGCTTTTCTTCCCTCATTATGGGTAGTTGTGCTTGAATGCACAGAAATGTACATACTCTTTGACTATAGCTATTTTCCCCTTACTTATTAAGAAAAAATGTTACCAAATTCATTCAGTTGTTCAGGAATTAAGTGTACACAGCACTTTATATTATTCTCTATGAAGAGTTTGCTGGACCACTTTAGCATTTATATTTGGAGCATTTGGGAGGTGGTACTGATATTTTAACTACCTGAATGCACCAGGTTTCATTACAATGCTGTTCATTTAGGTAGAATGATTTTTTTGCCTAATGGAATAAATGGTGATAGGAAAGATTTTCTGTTTTGGGGGAGCTTTGTAGTCAGCTTCTACTCATGAGCATGAGAACTGGGTTTCTATTTTGTTTTTGTCACTTTACTACTACCACTGCTTAGTCTTTTGGCATATAATAGCTAATTTTAGAATGGGAAACCAGTTTTCTATGTTCATGATTTAATAGCTTTATTGTCTAATAAAGTTAAAACATTGTAATCCATATTCAAGAACCCTAAAACATCCTCAGGTTGCATTCATATTGTGTATTGTGTGAATTAGAAATTGTAGAGTCTTAGAGTTGGGACTTTAGAGTCTATCTAGTTCAAGCTGTACCAGAATAAGAGTTTCCTCTCCAACATACTGACAAATGGTCATCCAGCCTTTTCTGGAATACCTTTAGTGAGGGAGAAGCCACTTTCTCTCAAGGTACTCCATCTCATTTTTTCATAGCTCTGATCTTCAGGAATTTTTTTTCCTTACATGAAAATTTATCTCTTAAATTTACCTCTTCTGCAACTTCCATACATGTTTCTAATTCTGTTCTCTGGGATCAAGCAGTACAAGTCTAATCCCTATTGCAAATGACAACCCTTTGAATAGCTGAACATAGCTATCATGGTCCATCTAAGTCTTCATTTCTCAAGGCTAAACATACCTAGTTCTTTCAACCAATCTTCCTACGATGTTGTCTTGAGGTCTTTTACAATATTCTTCAATTTATCAATATTCTTTCTGAAATGTGGTGCCTGGAACCTGAACATGGGTAATCTAGTATATGTGTAGTAGGACTAATGTAGCCCTGGATGTTGTGCATCTTATAATGCAGTCAGTAAGATTGTTGACTTCCACAATACACTGTTGACTCATATTGAGGTTATAGTCCGTTAAAAAAACCTCCAGACTTTTTTTCAGATGAACTGCTATTTAACTTTTCCTGTCTTGTACCTCTGAAGTCCATTCTTTGAACCCTATTGTAATACTTTACATTTAATTGCTTTTAAGTTTTATTAGATTTGGCCCATTGTTCTAGCTTGTCAAGATATTTTTGAATCTGACAGTCATACGTTGTGTTAACTATCCTTAGCTTTGTTCCATTAAAAATTTTGGAAAGCTATGCCTTTAGCCAAGTCATTGATAAAAATGTTAAATAAATAGTATAAAGCCTAGCACAGATCCCTGGGATTCTCCATTAGAGACCTACTGCCAAGTTGACATCAACTTGAGTCTAGTCAGCCAGCTTAGAACTCATGTAATTGTACTAGTGCACATCTTTCCATCTTCATCGTAAGAGTAGCATGAGAGATTTTGCCATATGTTTTGCTAAAATTCAGATGAATTCAGTCTACATCATTTTTCTGATCTTTTGTCTGTTAACTGTGTTATAGAAAGGAATTTTCATTAGTCTGGCATGACCTTTTCATGGGGAAACTTTTTGTGATCACTACTTTCTTTTGTTGATGTTCATGTATCATCTCATTAGTACTATAGGTTAGAATTTGTTAGGACTTCAAGTTAAGGTCACTGCCTTTAGTTTGTAGACTCCATTCTTTTTCCTTTTTGAAAGTTAGGATAGCATTTTCCCTTATCTCATCCTTTGGGCTCTTTTCTTGTCCTCCATGATCCATTAATATTTCAGTGATCGGGGCGGCCAGGTAGCACAGCAAGTAAGAGCACCGGCTCCAGTGTTGAGAAGACCTGGAGATCGAATCCCGCGCTCAGACACTTAGCACCCACCCAGAAACACCTGGCTGTGTAACCTTGAGCAAGTTACTTAACCCCAATTGCTTAGGGGCGGCTCAGCGAGTAAGAGTACTGGCTCCAGTGTTGGGACGACCTGGAAATCGAATCCCGGGCTCAGACACTTAGCACCACACCCAGAAATAACTGGCCGTGTAACCTTGAGCAAGTTACTTAACCCTGATTGCTTAAAAAAAAAAAAAAAAAGAAAGAAAAAAAATATTTCAGTGATCATACCTGCCAGTTGTTTCAGCACCTTGGAGAAGAAAAATTTACTGTATGAAAAATATCAGAATAAAATTTGTCTATTTTTGAAGTAGATAGCACCAACACAATTGAGTCATGTTGAGCCTATATTCCAGTCCATGTTTGAAGACAATTCAAGTCATTCTCTAAATTGAAGCAGTTTTAAAAATAGAAAATGTATTTTTCAAGGTTACCGTAATTGCAGTGTTATAATAATTAAAGTTTTTCATGTAGTTGAGGATTTTTTATAATACATTTACCTTTCAATATTATCTTTGAAAATTCAAGAAATCATTAGAGGAATTGCAGTAAATTAAAAAATTACTAACAGAAGTCTTCTATGGTACTATCTTTTGGTGCTCTTTAGACTAGGTATTGTTCCTGTTGCTTTCTTTTTGCTAAAATTCTGAGATTTTTTTTTTTATGTGAGGAAGCTAATTTATATTAGCTAAGTGGAAGACTGGGTAGGTGTTGCTTAATTGTAATCCATTGGTTATTATTTCAGGGGAAGGTGTTTTCTGTAAGAATGATCCCCCAAATTTTCCAAAGTTGAGAAGAATGTATTTTGGTGGTAATTTTCAGAAGAGGTCTTGGGAGAATTTATGGTTGAAACATTCTGATTGGATTCTCCCAAAAGTTTGTTCTCTAGGGATTAGAGAGTACCCTAGTTTAATTTATAGGCCATCAATAAAGCTATGGGTGAGGACTGTTTATTCTTAGGCACCTGTTTGGGCTCGACTAGAGGTGGGAATAACTGTCTTAAGAGTAAAGGGGATTGTTTTAGGCTGCTTGATATAGATAAAACTTTATTTCAGCCTGAGGTTGTCTCTGGATTCCTGAAGACTTTCACCAGAGAACTTTGTCTGACAGGTCAAGCCTCAGAAGGCTTTTAATATAGGTATAGTATTTGAATATCTTTCTGAGTTGAGAGGTCATTAGTAGGTTGGCCACCATATGATTACTTTTGTTGGCCTCAGCAACTCAAGAAACTATCTTTTGTGTGCAAAAGGGGTTGCAATCTTCATTAGTGGCTAGAGTATCTATATAGATCAAATCATGGCTTTTTTGAAGTATTTAAGTAAAGTATGGTTGTATTTTTGAAGGATAAAGATCTTAGGGGTCCTTGATATAGGGATAGGGAAGAAAATAGCCTTGCATTTGAAACTTGTTCTGTTGTGCTTTTGTACCTGGAAGGATGCTCCTCAGGCCGTGAATGAAAATATTTTCATTATGAGAGTGGGGTTTTTGGTGGGAGAAAGTGGCTGGCTTTGACTAGGATGAAGTTTGTTGCTTGTCATGGAAGGGATACAAAGGTGTATGAGAGAGGAGCTAGATAAGTAGTATCAAGAAGATAAAGCTCTTCTAGGTTTGGGAGTGGCAGTAAATATTTCCATGAACCTGAGTATGCTTTTAGGTGAGGGAGAAACTTTTTTCTTCTCTAGTGATGACTCCATAGACTGTCCTACATGGATAGTGTCCATGTATGGCAGAATTAACTCAAGAATCTTTGTCCAAATTATATCTTAGTATGTGTGTATATGCCAAACTTTCAAATTCCTTTGGAAATATGGAAAATTCCTGAAGTGAGAAGCACTTCAGGAAGAACATGTTTCTAGGTGTGGATATCTTTCTGGGCTATGTGGGTACAATTTGTTATACCAAAGGAATTACTAAAGATTTCTGGAATATGCCTCCTCAGTGGAGTTCTGTGTTTTAGGGAAGGGGTATCAAGGTGTGGAAATCTCCCTTTTCCTTCCCTTATCTTTTGTTCTTTACTAGAATTGTTCTTATATCCTTAGATTCTTTTCTAGAACTGTTTTCACCTAGAGATACTCCCTTGGGACAAATTATGTGGAATTTTCCTTTTTTTTTTTTTAATACTTCTTTCAGTGAGTCCAACTATCAACTACATCTTATGAATATGGCAAAAAGGTCTCTGAAATTTTTGAACCTTTGAAAAGTTGGAATAGAACTTTGAAAAAATTGTTTTTATTTTTAGCTTTATTTTATATATTTGACCGTTAATGTCATTCCTAATGTATGAGAAAGATCTCTGACCTTTGGCACTTGTCACATATAGTAGCAAAGATGAATTAATGTCAAGAATTTAGAGAACTTGTATTATTTCTCTATTTTTATTTTATTTTAGAAATGTTTGTTAAAACTGGGACATTTTTACTTCCTTAGGAGAATTAAATTGATTCTAGGTTCCCTTGTCTGGTTTATCTTTCCTTTGATTACCGAGGATCCTGTTTGTTCACATTAATTTCAGAACTTGTAGTTCACCAGGCATTCAGAAATGGAACCAATTCTCTTAAATGGAAAGCTTAAAACTTTGTAAGCTCAGGTTCTCTGACAGTGGGTGCACCTCCTCACTGACAGCCCTGCCCTGGTTAGCTTTGCACACTTATTGGTAGTATCTTGTGGTGGCAGTTGCAGTTTGGGGCATGAAGGGAAATTAAAAAATGGGACTGATACTCAAGAGTTTTTGTCAACTACAGTTAATTTTCTACTATGTGCTTTGTTAAGTGTTTAGAAGTACAAGCAACATCTGTATGTCTTTCTGGAGCTTTTAGAATTGTGGTTCACATTGAGGGTCAATGATTTTAGGTTCATGATTTAAATTAAACATAATTATTAACATTGTCTTTTTCAAGAGAAATGTAAGGAATTTTTGTTAAGAGTCATCAGACCTAAAAGTCAAAAGTAGATTTTTGTTTTTGAACTTAATTCCTACTGTAAATATCATTTCCATTGAGAAGAATACTTAGTCATTCTGTGTTGGCTTTTGTCTTATAAAGAGCATACTGTAAGTAAGAGGCATTATAATAATTTTTATAATTATGTATACATATTTGTTTAAAGCCTTAAGCATTGTTATATTTCAGGTGTAATATGTAAATGATATTAATTTCTTTATGGGGATGGGGTGGGTATTGATATCTTTTATACAGTGTATATTCTGGAACCTGGAGATCCTCCTTTGTTACAGCAACCGCTGCAAACTTCCAAATCTGGCATTCAACAGATTATTGAATGCTTTCGATCAGGTATGAGTATTTGCTTTGTTTCAAGATGTGTTTCTTAACATTTATGTAGGAGGAAACAGAAACAAATCTAGAAAAACTTAGAAGCAGGTAACTTTCTTAAAAGTCAAAATTTATATGTTTTTCTTTAAAGGGTACCTTTTCATTTTCATATATGCTTTTTGAAGGTTGATAAAATTTAAAATGATTTGTTCTAGAAACTAGCTTTTTTTCTTCAGCTCTGCTTATATTTAGAACGGTATAATAAAAAACCTTCCAGTTGAAGATGATTGTTTGGTATCTTAGATGGTATCTTTTAGCTTTTCAGTGTAGGTAATGTTACTGAAAAATATGAATGTATATACCTGAAAAGCTGGATTGTCACTTAGTATTCATTGGGACTACATAATTGAAAAACCTTGTCATCATTGGAAAGAATTTTCAATCTTAAGGAACCTCCATTTTTTAAATTTTATAAAAGTTACAAAGAAAAAGGCAGTTTACTTGAAGCTGTTCATTTTGCATTGGTGATGCTCTTTGGCGCATGCTCATTTATAGATTTTATTCCTTAGGATCTTGATCTTGAGTCTCTAGATCGTTCAGCAAGTATTTGTTGAGTACCTACAATGCACCAGGCATTGAGGATATAAAAATGAAAATGAAACCTCCTATGTCAAATATTTTACATTTTTGTTAGGGGAGATAACTTGTACAAATCTAAGTCTATACAGAAGAAATAACAGGTAATTTTGTGGGAGCAGGCATAAGCAGCTGGGGCATCAGGAAAAACCTTAAGCTTTCACAGGAAGATGGGCAGTTCTTAAACCTTAGCAGTTAGGAGTCAAATATAGTCAAGTATTTAGTGTCTACTGGATTTCTGTCACCTTACAGATATGGCCTATATTACATTCTCTATCTTATAGGGATTATGTTCTGTGTTAATGATTTATGGGTCAAATCTGGTTAAATACATAATGTTAAGATGAAAGTCTCTAAATAGTAAGTCTTTGAACACTGGTCCATTTATTTAGAATAATACACAAGAAATTTCTAGTGTAACAGAAGGTGTCCAGATTTCATAATAGGATTTTCTTTCAGCTACCTGAAATATGAAACATGTAATCTATTCTTTAACTTGTTATAGTTGTGCCATGGAAATAAGGCAAGGGATAATGACTTCTTCATCTGTAATTTTCTTAACCATTGTCTTCATCTATAATTTTTTAAACTTTTTCTTCTCAATTCTAAATGAGCAAGTAAGGTCATTTTATACAGATTTTATTTTTTGTGTCATTTGTTCAAATGGTGTAGAATAGATTTTAAAATTAATTCATACTTGAAATCCTGTTATAGATACTTTTACTAAGAACCTTTAGTAAAAGTACCCTTTTTTCTTGAAACAATAATTTCAACGTGAGAAGACTGTTGTCTTCTTGGTATACTCTATATGTGTGCATATATCTGTATGTTTATATACACACACCCATCTTTTATCTGTAAGGCCAACCAGGGACTATCTGAAGATTACAAACTGCAGAGTAGAAAATCTCCACGAGTCCTTTACTTACCTTTGGAATTCATGAGTTGACTATCATTCCTTGTCATTCCCACCCTGTAGGCTTCTGACTTATTATTATCATTATTGTTAATTTTTGTTTTGTTAGACCAGTGTTGAAAATGCTGAATACTGTAATTTGTATTCCCTTGCACATATGAGTTGACATTAGGTGATTCAAAATTAGGCTGTGTGGTACAGAAAATCGAATTTGGGTTTGGAAGAATCTATCCGTTGATTTATAGATTTATTCACAAATAAGAATAATTGCTCACACTTATGTAGTGTTTTAATTTTTGTAAAGTGCTTTTTTGGCCATAATTCTATGAGACGGGTAGTATAAGAATTATTACTAACCCTCTGAGAAGTTAAGTGACTTGCCTATGGTCACACTGATTATAAATGTCTGAGGTGATTTCAAATCCAAGACTCTTAACTCCCAAGTTAACACTTTTTTAATAGTATGTCATATTTCTCACAAAGGTGATTGTGAACTGAGGACTAAAATATTCTAGAGCTGTAAGGCACAATGTGTTGTTATACTTTTTTTTCTTTTGGTTTTCTTAAGTAGTTGAATAATCTTTGGAGGTTTGTCCCTTAACTGAAGTTTAGTTTGCATATTTTTTAATGTAAACATTTTTTGTCATTATATCTGTGAAGTAGAGAAATTTAAAAATAGGTTTTTATATGTCTTGATTTTGAGAGACTTTATGCTTCCTGATGTTTTTCACATGGTTTTACATAGTTATGTATCTGTATTTATATGGGAGCATGGGAGAACAAATACAGTTTAAGTTTATGAGTATTTCCAAGGGCATAGATAGAAATTTGGGGGTCCAAAGTGAAAATTACTGAACAGTCCTTTTAATCTCCATAACTGGCAGTTCCCTTTCTTCTGTCTTTAGTACCTTTTCCCAGATGCTACTACTCATTTTTTTTTCTTTTGCTTTGGAGGACTTTGTTTCCTCTTTGTTGATTTTTCTTGGTTCTCTTTCACCCTATCCCTTTTCTTAGTGGCCTAATGTTTATTGTTGAAGTACTATTTTCACTTCCTTTCCCACATCCCTTCCCAGATCCAGGTCCCTGCCTCAGGTGCCTTTCTCTTACTGGGCTCTGCCCTCTACATTTGGACCACCCCAGCCTACTCCTTAAGGAGTGACCTAGTGGTGTCATGTTCCTTGAACACAGTGGAAAATGACTCTTTGTTCTAGCCCAGGGGTTCTTAATCTTTAGTTGTGTCATGGATCCCTTTGATAGTCTGGAAAAGCTTATTGACCCCCTCCAGAATAATATTTTTAAATGAAAAAATAAAATGCATAGGATTACAAAAGAAATCAGTTATTTTGAAATACATTTATCAAAATATTTAAAAGGAATTTCCCAGATTAAGAATTCTTGTACTCATGACCCTGGAACCCCTGTCTTCCCAACCCTTTTACACCCTTTTTCAGTTGGACACCACACTTTCTGTTCCAGTCAGGTTGATATCTTTTATCTTGAATCTCATTTCTTTGTACCTATACATGCTGGCTAGGCTAGGAGTATTCTGGCATTGGTACCTCTTCTTAATTTGAGGTGGAGTTGACTTAATTTCAAGATTTCCCAGTCTCTTGAGTTTTATTTTTGCTATTTTAACTTCTTGCCTGGTTTTGACTGAACTATAGTTTTACCTCAATTTTTGGTTTCTACTTTGACTGCTTTTCTTTGCTTTTAATATTTCTCTCTTTCTGGACCTCCATTATTTAAGTACTTTCAGACTTCTTATTACCTGACTGGCTTTTGACTCACTGCTCTGTCTTGAAAGGTATTGGCTCCTGCCTACTCTGCCTGAGTGTTGGTGCCTGACAACTGGTTCATTATTTTATGTCTCTCTGTCTCATGTATTTTTTGAGTTAGGGACATCCCTTTCTCTTGTTCCTAAACTTTGTTTCTAGCCATATTTTGGATTTTCTGGTCTGGTTTTCCAGGTCTGTATCTGTGAAATTCCATAGCCCTAGCACAACCCCATGCCTATTCCTATAACTGCCTTTAAAATAAAAAAAAAATTATAATCTTAACATTGGACATCAACAAAACCAGTTTATATTGCCTAGTAACGATTTACATTTTAGATAATGTCAACAAATATAGTATCATGGTTATTTTTCAGTGACTCTTTAATTTTTCATTGTGTTTGTATTTCTATTCTCTTTCATTAAAAACATTTTGGTTATAGCTAATTCTTACAATATTCATCTGATTCTGCTTTGTTTTTTTGCTTTGTATTTCATTAATGCCTTTCTCAATTTCTATGTATTGTTTATATTTTTTATATTAATTGTCATAGTATTCCATGACCTTAATTTACCACAAATTTAATCATTTCCCTGTTATTGAATATTTAGTTAGAACCTCCTTTGAAACAATGTTTTTTCTACTTTAAACTTTATTTAAAACATACTTTCTAAATATTTTAAGCATAATTCCTTCCTCCTCCCCCCCCCCAAATCTTGTACTAAAGTTATTGGAGTTTTAATCAGAATTGTTTGAACTGAATTTGACATGCCCTTTCAGTTACTGCTTAACATTTGGTGAATTTGCTAAGAAGCAATAAATGGCCTATAAATTAGAAATAATAGGAAAAAAGGAGACTGTAGTTTACAAACTTATTTTTTTTAATAAAGCAGTTGGGGTTAAGAAACTTGCTCAAGGTTACACAGCCAGTTATTTTGTGTGGGTGTTAGGTATCTGAGGCCGGAACTGATCGCTGGTCCTCTCGACTCCTGGGCCGGTGCTCTTACTGCGCCACCTAGCCGTCCCAAGATATGTGGTCTTTTTTTTTTTTTTTTTGCTTTAGGAGGGCAGCTGGGGTTAAATGACTTGGCCAAGGTCACACGGCTAATTTTTGTGTTAAGTGTCTGAGGCCGGATGTGGTTTACAAACTTTGTAATTTACTTTTCCTCACAACAACCTTGTGAAGTAGGTAGTATTATTATTTTTATCTTTATTATACACATAAAGAAACTAAGGCATAATGGTTAAGTGATTTGTCCAGGATTATGTTAGAAATAATTTTCAATCCCTTGATCATTTCTCTCCCAGGTCATCTCTGTACTAATCACTCTCTCCTCTTTCCCTATCTTGACTCATTGGTAAACCAGTTCTTTTCTATGCAGTCTTCCTCTCTTAAGTCTTTTGCTCCCTTATCATATCTTAGACTTGTACTACTCCAATCCTTTGTGTTCTTGAATAGAGGTGGAGAAAATCACTATTCTTATTGGGTCTACTACAAATTTGTGTTACATTAATGTCAACTGGACCCTCACTGCTACTAAAAAAACCTATGTATAACCTCCCTTAACAACTCACTCTCTCATTTTCCACAGAGGTTCTTCCAAAACTTTTCATCCCTCCTCAAGCCTCGCATTATTCCCCCTCCACCAAGTCTGTCAACTGAGAACCTTGCCTCTTATTTTGCAGAAAAAATTGAGGCCATTTACTGTGAACTCTTTCTTCTTCTGTCCCATCATATGCCTTCTGACACTCTCTGTCCTCTTTCAACCATGTCACATGATGAAGTGGTCTTATTTCTTCAAGGCTAACCTTCCCCCCTTCCCTACTTGTTCAGGTGATCATTTTCCATCCCTTCTCCTCTAACAGATTATCCTCTCTGTCATCCCATCCCCAATCTTTGACTTATTTTCATTCTCCTCCTATCTACTTACTCTCTTCCTAATGCCTACAAACATGCCCATGTCTTCCCTATCCTGCAAAAACTCTCACTTGACCCTTGTACCCCCCACTAACTGTTTTTCTGTATCCCTTATGTTCTTTATAGCTAAACTCCTTGAAAAGACTGTCAGCAAGTTTCCCCACTTTTCTTTGTTCTCATTCTCTGAACCCCTTACAGTCTGACTTGTGACCTTTTCATTCTACCGAAACTGCGCTCTCCAAAGTTACTAATGTTCTCTTAGTTGCCATATCCAATGACCATTTCTCAATCCTCATTCTCTTGGATTTCTGTTTAAGACAGTCGATCACTCCTTGAAGTTCTCTTCTTTTTAGGTTTTTAGGACACCATTCTCTTGTGATGCTCCTCCTTCTAATCTGGCCACTCTGTCTCCTTTCCTGGACCCCCCTCCAAATCACATCCCCTAACTGTAGTTGTCCCTCAGGGTTCTGTCCTAGGCCCTCTTCTCTTCTCCCTCTAATCTACTTCTCTTAGTGATCTCATCAACTTCCGTGGACTTAATCTCTATACTAATGATTTTAAAATCTACCTGTCTTTCCCCAGTCTCTCTGTTGACCTCCAATCTTGCATCTCCAGATGACTTTCAGACATTTCAAACTAAGTGTCCAGTAGACATTTTAAACTCATTATGTCCAAAACAGAACTCATTATCTTTCCTCTAAATTCTCTCCCTCTCCTACCTTTCTTGTTACTGTAGAGGGTAACACCATCCTCCTCATCCCTCAGGCTTCCAACCTAGTAGTCACCTTGGATTCTTCACTCTCTCTTACCATAGCTAATCTATTGCCAAGGCCTGTTCATTTCACCTTTGCAATATCTCTCAAATATACCCCTTTTTCTCCTCTGACACTCCACCACTCTGGTGCAGACCCTTATCACCTCAAGCCTGGATTATTGTAATAACCTGCTGGTAGGTTTGCCTGCCCTCAAGTCTCTCCCCACTCCAGTTCATTTTCCATTTACCCACTAAAGTGATTTTCCTAAAGCAGAAGTCTCATCATGTTACCCCCCTGCTCAGAAAATTCCAGTGTCTTCCTATTGCCTCCAGGAACAAATACAGAATGTTCTGTTTCATGTTCAAAACCCTCCATAACCCAGGCCCCTAGTCTTCTTATACCTCATTCTTTGTCACAGCCTCTTCAGTATAGTGACACTGACATCCTGGCTCTTTTACAAACAAGACACTTCATCTCTTGGCTTCAGGCATTTTTCTCTACCTGTCCCTCATCTGTGAAATACTCTAGCTCCTCTGTTCCAATTACTGTCCTTCCTGGTTTCTTTTGAGTTCCAACTAAAATCTCTATTTTCTCAGGAAGCCTTCTGTAACCCCTCTTAAATCCAGTGCCTTCCCTCATTAATTATTTCTTATTTATCCTGTTTATTTCTTGTTTTGATTTGCATCCCCCATTAGATTGTAAGCTCCTGAGAGCAGGGGCTGTCTTTTGTCTCTCTTTTTTTTCCTCCCCAGTGTAGGCCCTTAATAAATATTGATTGACTGAAATCCAGGCATTCTGATATCAAATCTTCTTCATGTACCACATTGTACTTTTTGAAAAGTAGGCTAAATGTCTGCTTTTGTCAGTTCAAGGCCATCTACAATCTGATTTGAATTAATTTTTTCATCCTTATTTCATACTTCTCATACAGACATGGTTCTAGCAAAATCGAACTGTTTTTCATTCTCAACCATTCTCTCTTCCCTCATCCTTATCCTACCTTCTACAGTTCCCTTCTTTTGCTTATGCTATCCACTATGCTTGTAATGGAGCAGCTTCCCTCATCTTTTGAAACCTTTTCAATCACAGCCACAATTTAGGTGCTACCTCCTCCATGATACCTTCATTGGCTTCTTTATTCGTCCCCCTAAGTGCAAATGTTCTTTCTCTCCAGAAATTTTTACTAGCACTTTGTCAATCAGTCAAAAAAATAAACATTTATTAAATACCTCTTATGTATATCAGGCATTGTTGTCTTGGATGCTGATATCATGAAAAAATGAAATAGTCCCTGACCCTCATAAAGAGCTTGCATTTTATTGGGAGAGATAATATATTCATCAATATATTTGGAATAGATACAAAATATGTTTTTAAAATGATAATTTAGGGTGAAGAGTACTAGTTTCTGGGGGGAAAAGGAATCAGCAGAGGCTTCATGCTGAAGGTGGTATTTGATCTGAGGCTTGAAGGAACAGAGATACCAAGAGGCAGCTGAGGAGAAGAGGGAGTGCATTCCAGGCAAAAAAACAAAACAAAACACCAAACCAAACAAACTTGGGAGAAGGAATATTGTATATGAAGAGATCAGCAAGGGCAGTTTGGCTACACCATAGAGTTCAGAGAAGAGAATAATGTGAAGGTTGTAAAAGACTCTAAGTGATAGAGGAATTCACCTTTGATTCTAAATGCAATAGGAAACAATTGAAGTTTATTTAGTAGGGGAGTGATGTGGTTAGATTTGCACTTTGGGAAAACCACTTTTGTAACTGTTTGGAAAATGGATTTCATAGGGGGAGAGACTTGTAGGGAAAGTAGTTAAGAGACTGTTGTAATAGTTCAAATGAGAAGTGATGAGACATACTTTATGTTTCACATTATGTCTAGATTGTGGCTGTGTGAATGGCAAGAAGGAGGTTGGATGTGAGACATATTGAAGAGTTAGAAATCACAAGATTTGGCAGGTGCATAGATAATGTGAAATGGGGGAGAGGGAGAAGGCAAGGATAACACTGAAGTGAACTGGGTAGACTGAAAGGATGGTGGTGCTCTTTATAGAAGTTGGGAAAGTCAGAAGAATGGTGGATTTGGGAAAAAGATAATGAGTTCTGTTTTGGACATGCTGATTTTGAGACATCTATGTGAGATTTGTAGACTTGTACTTTGTACTTAAGATATTTGTCCTTCTGTGGTATTTATTTATGCATGTCTTTCCCTTATTAGGTTGTGAGGTCCTTGCATGAAAGGACTGCACTATGGTTATCACAGTGCCCCCTGTACATAGTAGGTGCTTGTTATACGTTGGTTGAATTCAGTTGAGTTTTTGAATAAAAAGTTGTATCTAGTTTGTCTTATGTTTAGCATGTAAAATCTTTAGGGTTGAAGTATTTCCATTAATTTATTATTTAGATATTTAATTAAGGGACCCTTTGACTTCTCCTGTGGTTGTGTTTAATTTCTGGTGTAGGCATGACATATGCATGATTATAGTACTTAACCTTGCTTCCATCAAAGAGCTCTAGATATCTAAAAGTTAAAACATTGAAGAGACTTTCCTTGAAAATAGGCATATAACATTCAAATCCCGAAATCATGATGTTTCAAGATCTTTGCTTAGTTTCCTGTGATGCCTTTTGATTTTACTAGGAGAGTATCCCCAGATCTAGGGAAGAAGTGTTTTTGTATAGAAGTCCTCCAGTTCTTGACACATTGTGGTCTCTGGATTTGGATGTTGTATGCTTATTAACTGCTTTGTAGTCTATGAGCCAGTTAGGGTTTTGTTTTTGTCTTTTAAATTTAAGGTACCAGTCTTTCAGGTCTTCTCACTGTTTTTTCTACCTAACCATATTGTTTTTCCTAGTCCCTGAAATGATTAGGAGTTGAATAGCATATGAAATTTATATCATTCCTTTTAATTTTTGAAAATTATGTGAAGTCTTCCCCTCACTAAAGTCCTATTCCTATGTCTCATTGTGATTTGGAGGTGCCTAGGTTCTCAAGGGCTCTGACAAGTCTTAGCAAGTTGAAAAGGTTAAATGGATTCTGAATGCTAAGAGACTGGTGATTAGTGTTTCATTTTAGACTCTAGTATATATGTTGTAGAGGCATTTGAATTTTAAAGGACCTCGGCTTATTCATGACTGTTGCTGACTTATGTATCCTTGGACAGGTCATAACTACTGTGGGTCTTGGTTTCAAAATCTGTAAAATCAGGGTCTTGGATTACTAGATGATCTCTGAACTGTAAGCTGTAAATCTGGAAGACAGGTTCCAGATATAAAATCCTGTGGTCCTGCTTTTCTGTATGCAGGTCATTTCACTCAGTTGTGTTTGTGATTTTCTGTTATAACTTGAAAAGAAGTCTGAAATGTCAGATAACACCATTGAATTAGTACATCTGTTGGGACTTTTTTTTTTAAGCTGCTACCACAGTTGCTGCAGCTCGGCTTTGGGCTCTGCATCCAGCATGTACTTGAGGGGTGATGGAAGGGAGTTGAAGGGCCTTAGAGGCAATTGTGGTCAAAATATGCCTAGCTCTTATTTTGAGTATTTTCAGAGGATCTTATAGCTCTAATTTAACTTTTGACTTGAGGTTGAGAATCATAGTAATATGTGCTGACTTTTCTCCTTCCTTTTTGTTGAATTTTTCACCTTTTAAAGGGAAAAAAAATCTGCTCCAAAAACAACTCAGGAATCAATCCAGAACATATTTTTGTGTTTTAGGGTTGGTTCCTAGGTCTGGTGCAAAGCCCTCTAATAAAGATGACCTTTAAACAGGTCATCTTCTTGCTATTTTAGGAGTAGTTAAAAATGGACAATTTGAGGCATTGTAACTTGTTTTCGAGGTGTCATGGATAAAAGAATCCTTGTTTTATGAGTCCATGAGAAGATTAAGCTTAATAAGGAACAAGTATCTTTTTTTTCTCTCTAAAGTAGTATGGTAGGGAAGAATGAAGAGAATAACTGTGATGTTTTGCCATTGTCATCACTTTAAGTTTAGGTTTTCAGATTCAGCTTTCGAGAGATTTTTACCACTTTAAAGAACAGAACCTGCTATTAGGGTAAGCTGTCATGAGGTAGTTATGACCATGTGGTCTGAATCAGTAGACTTACTCTGTAGGTGTGTTTTGCTTGAGATAATAAGAAAACTGCTTTTTCTTTACTTAAGGGCAAAGATAGAATTTTTAAAATTCATAACAAAAATTTAGACACTAAATGTATATTTAAAGTAGAGATTCTTAGCCTTTTTTTGTGCTGGGACCTGTTTGGCAATCTGGTGACCCTTTCACAGAATAATGTTACATATATACAATAAAATACATAAAATTACAAAGAAACCAATTATATCGAAATAGGTATCAGTGTATGTAAATATATGTATATGTGTACACATATGCATGTGTGTGCATATACACAATGCATATATGTATGTATATATGTATATATGAAAAGTTCACATATCACAGGTTAAGAACCCCAATTAAAGGATCATACATTTAAAGTCAACTTTTAAAGAAAACAGAAGCCTAAGTATAACTTTATATCTTTCTGACTGATCCTTAATCATTTCAAGTATTTGAGTTCTTAAATCTTGTTCAGAGGGCTTGGTTAGAATGATATGGTAATTCATTTGATTATATTCAAGTCAGTTTGCTGTTTTTCATTTGCCAGTCTTCATCTGCTATCTTCTGATCCAGATGTTCTTAACCTGGGCTTCAGGGACTCCAGATAGATTTAAAGGGGATCTGTGAACTTGGATGGATAAAATAAAACTGTATCTTTATTTCAGTATAGTTGGTTTCTTTTATATTCCTGTTGTATTTTATTTTATGCTTTTACTATCAAAAAGGTCCACAGGGTTTACCTGACTGCCAAAAAGTTCCATGACATAAAAAAGATTAGGAATCTCTGCTAATGAATGGTCTTCTCTGACTTTTCCTACTGTCCATTTAATCGAAGGCTTTACTTTGTCTCGCCATTTTCAGTACTCTCCTTTTATTATATCCCCCTCTTCCTTTAAACAAGCACAGAAAAAACTCTAAACAAAGATATACCTATCTTTTCTTTAGTAAGAAGGAAGTGGTTTTCTTCTCTGCAGAGATGGAAACTTTTTTCCTTCCTGGTTTGTAATCTGAGGAAATTTAACTGCTGACCGTAGTGGTAGGTAGGTGTTAACTTGAAATTTACATACAGTGACATATCATTTAATATTTACTTTCACTATAGTCATGAGATCTTTCATAAGCTCCTCTTTGCACAGATGCCATATTTTCTATAATAATATTTTCTCCCTTTCACTGTATTTCTCTTGTATATTATTTGTAGTTATATTTATATGTTCCTGGTATGTTATTGTATAGTTAATTTTTATCTTTCTCTCTCTGTGTCTATATTCAGTTGTAATAGACATGATACAGAGACCAGTCAAGTTCCTTTAAATTTTGTATCTCTCCCAGTGCCTAGCACAATGCTTTGCACATAGCAAGTAATAAAATTTTGTTAAATTTGGCTACACATTGCTTTAGTTGGAGTCCCTTAAGACTGATTTATAAACAAGGTAGCATCCCCACAGGAACAAGCCAATTTAAAATAAATTTTATCAGTGTTTTGAACAAAAATTTAAATTCATTTCAAAATATTTTGTTCTGCCAGTAGTCAGCAAGCATTTATTAAATAAGTGCCCACTATGTTCCAGGCACTGTGTACTAGTAAGAGAAAGGCAAAAAGTCCTCAGCCTCAAGAAGCTGACAGTCCAGTTGAGTAGAGCTGTTTCCTGGCATCTTATCTGAGTCATTCTGTGTTACATGTGGAGGAGAGGAGGATGTCACTGCAGTAATGGAGCCAGTGAATCCTTATTTCCATATGCAATGAATTATCTATAATATAATTATCTATAAAATTTGTCTCTATCAATCTATAAAAGTCATCTATAAAAATTGTTCAAAATGCAAGTTGATAAGGTATTTTTAAGACTGATCTTTATCACAAGACTTCACAATGCCTTAACACCACTTCGATATACATTTATTTAATTTCATCCAAACATTCATTAAGTACCTGCTATGTGTTGTCTTTTTTGATTCTCCCAACACACTGGAGTAGGCAGGCCAGGTGTTATTCCTGTTTTATAGAACAAACAGGTAAAGAAAGAGAGGTAAAGTAAGTTCCTCAAGGTAAGCACAGAGCCGGGACTTAAGATTTCTTAGTCCATTGATCTTTCAGCTACACCTTATGTTTTTTTTTTTAAACGTTTAAATATTTCCTAGTGGATTCAGACACTTGTAATACAGAGTAAGCTTTTATTGCCTGGTGAACAAAATGTGTCTATCTTGCTTCTGTTGGTCTTCCACTTTGCATACCTTCTATCCTGAAACATTGTGTACTACTTTGATACACTGTAAATTGAAAATATCAGTTGTATAAATTTTAATTTGGTGATACAGTTAATGCAGGAGAAACCTTTTTGTGTTTAGAAAGTGATTCTCAGAGTGTACTCTGAGGATGATTTTTCTAAGATGGCAGTAATTTTTTATAAAAGTTTATTGAGTAAAAGATAGTTTGTCCAGTTAATGGTTTTGAAAAATACATCTATATTCTGGTTGTGGGACACATTCTTAATAATTTATTATGCTTTTATTCTACTGTATAACTCTTGGAGTATCTACTTAAGGTCTAAGGATGATCACTTTAAAAATAACTTTTGTACAGTGCCTTGAAAGCAAAAATTCACAAGGGCATGAAAAAAGGATTATGTATTCCTTAGCAATGTCATTATATCATTCTGTGGCTTAACAGGCCTCCTAAAGAAGATGGAGGTCATGTATCAGAGTACAACAGTTAAACTAGCACACCAATTAAAAACTGTTATTGGTGAAGCCACAATAACTGAAAGCTGTCAAATGAGTTCTACTGTCTGTCTCAGCAACATAATGTCAGGTAAGTATAAAGAAATAAAGCTAGCTCGTCTAGCAGAAAACAGCTAGGTATTAATGTTGTGTCAGATTATGAGCCTAATAATTTAAGGCTGATTCCTGGATTTTTTCTTAGAAAGATCTTTTGATTATCACCCATTACCTACAGACACATAGAGACATACACACATACATATATGTACATATATATGTGTGTATTTATCATCATGTAATGATACAGAATAACCATGGATGAGGTTCTGGGATCTTATGTATTAGAGCCCTATCTGTGGGTGAACTGTCTTATGTGAAAACAATAATTCTTTATAGCAGTCAGAATACTTTAGCTCAGGTTATACAAAATATTATATCCTGAAAGACAGTTAACTCAGGTGCCTGCCACCAACTAAGAGAATAAATAGAAATATGTATACACACATATGATGAATATATAACATATAATTAATATACATTTATAAATATGTATATATTTATAGTCACTCCCCTTGTGTGTGTATATATTTTTTCAATTTTTATGATGAAGTAGATAATAGCAACTGCTTCTTTAGTTGAAAAATAATATAATTCTATAATACTTTAAAATTTACAAAATACTTCAAACAGACTATACCAAAATTTGGCATAAATAATTTCTAAAGGTTGTCTTTAAAACTACAGTTTACCAGTTAATGTAACAAATAATAAGATCAGAGAACATCCTGTTTGACTAACTCTCTAATAATGAATATAATAAAAACATTAGAAAATACAGATGTTTGTTTCTAGCTATGAAATGCATTGTTTTAACAATATCAGCTCTACAGTTAAAGAATCAAAAGCTTGAATTTTAATTGTTCTTTGCTGGACTTAAGATCATTCTATGGGGAAGTGAGAGAAGAGGGAAACTTTCCACTTAGGGATATAAGTAATTTCTTTGCATAAATTAATATTCCCCTAGTATCTCTTTATATTATTTGTAGATATACTAAATCATTCTTATGTTTTCCAGTTTACATTATTTTCCATTTTTTACTCTGTCTAACCTGATTCTGGCTTATGTTTATGTAATTATATAATTTAAAAAATTTATATACTTTTAAAATCTCCTTACTAACAAAAAAATCAGATTGAACTTCTTGATTTGTTCTAGAAGCCTAGTCTTGTTTCAGTTTTGAGTAGGGAATGTGATATGATTCCTTTCTTTCTGGTGGAATCCTCCTGGTGCTCAGCTACATAACATGAGAGAACATTTTTGAGTATTGTTAGGATGACTCAGTCAGAGAAGGAAACTGAAGGTGTTCAGCAGAGTAGTTCACCAGAGTGATATTTATGGTCTCCAATACTGCCTCTTCACCACGAGTTGTTGGGCAGTTATATATTAGGGTAAAGAATACATGTGATCTGGTTTAGCCACAAATTAGGAGTTTGGAACCTTCTTTGTAAAATTATGCTTCAGAATTCATAGAGAGATAGTCTAACAAAGGAGCAAGCAAGGAATTTGTAGTTATGGAGATCTTTTCTGCTTTATTCCATCCTCTTATCTTTCTTGGGCCTTAGTTTTATATTAGTATGTAATGTCTTTGTCTAAAGAACTCAAAGCACTTCTCTCTATTCTTATTAATGTCTTTTTCTAAAGATCTCAAAGCACTCCTCCATATTCTTGTTTATACCTCTAGAGTCCCTTTAAGTTATATGTGAGGTAGAGGTGTGTGTTTTGTTTTCCTTATATTCTACTAATTTATCTGGAATTAGGATGTAAACCTAAATCTCTTGATTTCTAGGAAACAAATCAGACTGGGAATCAGAATTATACTACATACTATGTCACCATGTAGTTGTTTGGCCTTAACTTTCCTGGGCCTCGCTTTTTCATCTCTATAAAAAGGAATTTGGATTAAAGCAGGAGATCTTAATTTGAGAAAAAAAATGTTTTGATGAAAAATTTCAGTAGGAATGATTTCCTTTGTAATCCTATGTATTTTATTTTATTCATTTAAGAACATTATTCTGAGAAGGGATTCATAATCTTCACCAGATTAAAAAATGGTCCATGACACAAAAAAGGTTAAGAACTCTTGAATTAGATGATTGTTGATGACATGTTTCCAGTTCAAACACACTTATTTTACTATATTGTGTCTTTTAACATTAGATAGTGCTACTAATAATAGAGAAGTTATTGGTCATCCATTTATAGTGACATTTTAAGGAATGGCTAGTGATTTTAAAGCATTTTGATTATAATGTCAATGCCGGGGTATTTTTAATGCAATCACAAGCATTCAATTAACCCCTGTGATATGTTCTATGAGAAATATAAGTTCTATGTGAAATACAGCAAATGTATATTCCATTGATATCTTTGAAAATGTTTTTAATACACCATAGAAATACTTACTTGCCTAGAATTTGAAATATTTTAACCCTTAGACCCTAGATGTAGTACATCAGGACAATTGTAGTTTTCTCCTATAGCAGCTGTATAAAGTAGGTCAGTATTATTTGCGTTTTTATGTTGAGGGAGCTGAGTTCACAAATTAGTTCAGAGTTTCAAATCAAAGTTATCTATCAACTTGTCTCTTCCAAGAACCATAGAACCAAACCATCAGAGGGATGCAGGCGAGGGCTCACCTTTGCTACCCTAATTTATTCTTATAAAAAGAAAATAACAAGCACCTGAGATGTATGACTGTTTGGTTCTACCTTTAGATATAGCATTTGCATAATGGATTCTGTAATATCTTCAGAGCCTCTTGGCACCTCCTGGTAAGTAAATTGTAACCAGGAAAGGAGCTTTAATTTTTAGAAATCATTCATATAACTGAATAGCTTTGCTTAGGTCTTAGATAATGTGACCCTCATGTTTGTTTTTGGTTTCATGTAGTACTTTACTCATCATCATTTCTTACCTAATTTTGAGGTATGCATTTAAATTTCATTTGTCTTTCTTCCCTCAGGAACTAAACAACTAAAACACATTTTATTAAGAGATGTGGACACAATTTTTGAGTGTAAATTATGTCGCAGTCTCTTCAGAGGATTACCAAATTTAATTACTCATAAAAAATTCTACTGCCCTCCAAGTCTCCAGATGGATGACAGTAAGTTTCTCTCACTAAAATCTTCATTTATGCATTTTAGAGTTGTTCATATCCTGTAGTTTTGTGCATTAAAACATTATTAGCTTGAAATTAAGAATAATTTCAGCAACCATGAAGAATAAAATAAAATTGCTCTCTCAGTTTTTTTTTCTCCAGTTATCAGGTCAGTCCTTTTTGATTAGTAGTCTCCACTTGATTTTTTCTAAATAACATTGTGTGAAATTTTTTTCCACTGGTGCAGATCAGCTCATCTGTAATTTAGTCTTTTCAGAGTTGCCTGAGTCACTTGCAGGGTTAAATGATTTGTTTATCTTGGTATAGCTAGTATATGTCAGAGACAGGACTCCAGCATAGGTCTTCTAGATTCTAATTCAGACTCTCTGAATTATATATCTGAAATATATGCTTCCCCTCAAATATATTTGCATTAAGATTTTATATGTTATAGAGTATGTGTGTGTATATATGTATATGTGAATGATACCTAAATGAACTCTGGCGTTTGGTTTCAAGATGTTTTTTTTTTTTAATGCTACTTTAGAGTGACTTTTTTTTGCTTTGTTCTTTTCTTTTCATTCATCTTCTATATAGGATGATTCACTAGAGGAGGGAGGTAAAAATAATATGAAGTAAGTTATGAATGAATGGGAATTGAGTCAAGGAAAGGAAAAAGGAATTAGTGGCTCTAGGAGAAAACTTGCCACTTAAAATGTATTCTTTCCTCAGATTTTGGTTTTGCTTCTTCTTATGTTTGTTTTATTTTTATTTCATTTAATGGGGATGGTAAGAGATATGTACCTTGATTTTGAAGTACCTTAATTTTTTAAAAGTCTTTGTTTGAAGATTTTGGTCTGTGTACAAAATTCACTATTTTTGCTTGTAGTTGCACTTGCCAAATGATAGGTAGTATAATTGCAAAAATAAAATTAACTATGGATTAATTTACAAGTATAGAAATTTAGAGAACCATCAGTTTTTAAGTGATTGACTTTTTAATTGACTAAATCTATGAATTTCTCAGGATTGAGTTAGCATCTGTAGTGGTATTAGTTTGTGTTTTAAAGAATTAATATAAGTTCTTTGTGCTGTTTTATTAGGTAATTAACTTGAAAGGTAATTTCCATTGTTTAATATTCTGGAATTTATTACTTTGTGGATCTTCGATGTATTGACCTTAAAGAAAATTTTTTGATATAAAGCTTACCACATTAACAGTAATGAATTGTTTTTTTAATCTTGTATTTTGTGAGTGAAGCAAATTTAAAAAATGCATGCATATTAATGTTCCCTCAAATACTCTAACTTGCCAGTTTCTTTTTCTACTCATTTTCTATGACTTGCTACTCTATTCTACCACAGCTATACACAGATGAAGTCATACTCTTGATTTTGCCATCACTTAAAATATTCCACTTTCATGGTCATGAACTCCAAAATTAATATTTTACTAGTCTTTCCATATATCTTTCTTTATCCTCATTGGAGCCTCCAGTCCCTTTATATCTAAATAGTTTCTCAGTCCATCACTCCTGCACTGTCTATATGCCCTCCTCCTTTTCTAATAGTAACCCTCTGATAAACTAAGTCAGCTCATACTAGTGTCTTCTCTTGAATCACTTGTCCCTTTGTCCTGTTACTAATCATACCTTGCCAAAATCCAACCCTCGGTTATTTCCGCCATCTGCCTCCTTCATTCCTATTCATTTACTTCTTAACAGAGCTGGAGAAAATATTAATCACAAGTTATGTTATCTAATTTCTACTGGATATTCACTGCAGTAAGTCCGTACTCCTATTTAATTGGTTCTCTCTCCCACTCACCACAGTGGTTGTTCCCAGTCTTCTTGTTTCTTCTCAAGCATTTCATGGTATCCCTCACTTCACTCTCTTAGCTAAGGACCTTAACCTCATATTTCACTGAAAAAAGTGAGGTAATTTGTCAAGAACTCTCTCTTCTCCTCTTCTTCTCATTTCATCATTTGTCACCATAATTCCCTACTGTTTCTGTTAGCCTCTGATAAAGAGGTCATTCTTGTGAAGACTAATCTTTCTACATGTATCCTTTATCCTGTCCCTTCTTGTCTTCTCCAGTAGATTGGTTCCATTGTCATGGGGTTCCACTATATCATGTATTTACAAAATTATTTACATATCTCCTACATTAGAATGTCAACTACTTGGTGGAAAGGACTATTTTTGCCTTTCTCAGTGCTTAATATAGTGGCTTGCATGTAAAGTGCTCAATAAATGTTAGTTGATTCATTTCACCCTGGTTTAAGGTGTACTTAATAGACTGTAGAGAAAAACAACTTTAGTGAACATTAAGTTCAAGGCCATGTATACAAAGATGAAGACAACTTTTCATCCCTGATATCAATGAATTTACAGTCTTTTTAGGGATATAAAAACAAACAAGTAATCATAATGCAAGTTAGAATATAATAAATATAATATAAAGTTTAATGATACATCTGAAGAGGAAAATACTGCTTTTAGCTGGGAAGGTCAGGAAAGGTGTCATGGAAGAAATGGCAGCCAAGTTGGACCTTCTCAGATTGGGCAGGATTTCAACAGTTGAATGTTGGGGAGGATGGAATCCCTTTCAGACAAGGGGGATTATGGGAACAAAGGAAGAAAGCAATACAGAGTGAGACAAATTAGGGACATACTGAGTAGCCTAGGTCAGCTGGAGAGTAGAGTATGTGAAGGGGAGTTTCTTAGACTGGAAACCTCTCCTGCTCTTGTTTAGGCTGTCTACTTATATATTTTTTTAATTCTTAAGATATGATTTTAAATATACCAAAGTAAATTTCCTTTTAAATTAAAAGGCAGTTAGTACTTGGATTTTTTAAAAGTTATTTTTGTTGATGATGAGGTAATTAATATATTTTTAGGCCAGACTAGAGAATAGAATTAATTAGGAATCTGCCCAATTAAGTATGTGCTTTTATTTTGCAGTATTCATTCCAAAAGAAGGAATAATATCTTATTTACAGCTAACCACCATACCCATTATACAGGTGCAAATGTTAGAGAAGGAAATAATAGCTACAAGAATAAAAATTAGGGTTTACAAGCTTTATTTTGGGGCAGTTAGCACAGTGGATAGAGCACTGGGCCTGGAATCCTGAAGACTTGAGTTTAAATCCAACCTTTATACATGTACTGGGTCTGTGGCCTTGAGCAAGTCACTTAACTGTTTGTCTTAGTTTCTTCATCTGTAAAATGGGGATAATAATATTGCCTACCTTCCAGGATTATTGTGGGGATCAAATGAGATCATTGTAAAGCATTTAGCACAGTGCTTGGTCCATTGTAAGTGCTATGGGTTAGCTTTTATTGTTGATTTAGTAATCATAACTAGGCTTAAGAATGACCAGTGTTTATAAACAGTCTATACCAATGTCTTATTATTAATAGTTCACAGACAATTCTTTTTTTTTTTTTTTTTTGCTTTTTGGAGGGCAGTTGGGGTTAAGTGACTTGCCCAAGGTCACACAGCTAGTTTTTGTGTTAAGTGTCTGAGGGCAGATTTGAACTCAGGTTCTCCTGGGTCCAGGGCTGGTGCTCTATTCATTGCACCACCTAGCTGCCCCACCCCACAGACAATTCTTGTACAAGTATATTTTATCACTGCTTAGGGTAGAATTCATGCATCAGTTAAACGAAACTAGCTAAATTTCTAGAATAATCATCAGTAGCTATGTGTTAATCATATGTTCAATAGAAATATATTATGTTCACTAGACTGATTAGGACTGATTCTAATAAATGGCTGTGATTCATAACATACTTGTTCATGTATTCTCATGTTTTCTCTCAATTTTAAAATTTCTTTAATTTTGCATAATATGCTGCATAATTGTTTGGTCTCACATAATTAAAATGGATTTCTTTATCTTAAATTGGCTTAATGGATGCTCTTTCCATTTCGGTTTATACATTTAAAACGTTTCTTTTTAAATTCTCTATAGTAGTTCATCCATGCCATATTATGTTAATTTATCTTTGCTGTTCTAGAAATATTCTTTAAATATTCCATATTAATATAATGCCTGGCACTTAGTAAGTTCTTACATGCTTGTTGACTGATTGCTAACAGAGTATAAAGTTTGACTTATGTTATATTGTTCAGAGAGATCTTTTTTGCTTATGTTAATTTAAATTGATGGAAGCAGAATGTCATAGTACATATGGTGCTGGGTCAGGAAGACCTGGGTTCGAATCTTGCCTCTACCACTTACCAACTAATAACTGTCTTCCTGACCAAGTCATTTACCTTCATGTTCCTCTCCTTTCACAGATTAACATGAATTTATAGTAGTATAATTGTACCCTCAGAAGTGGAAAAGCAAGTATTATACAAAGCTGCATCTATTACTGGAAAGTTGCATGTTTGTGTTAAATTGGCAATTTAAATGAAAGCAAAAGTGAATTAAATTTACTAGTTGTACTTTGTGAAATACTGGGGAGTCTTATAAAAAATAAAAAGGACCAGGTGATTTAATAAACATTTTTGCAGATGTTCATATTGTCTTTTAAAATATGAACTAGAACAAACCTAAAATGGTGTTTTTGTTTTAACAGACCTTCCTGATGTAAATGATAAACAAAGCCAAGCCATAAATGATCTCCTAGAAGCCATTTATCCAAGCGTGGACAAGCGAGAATATATTATTAGGCTAGAACCCATAGAAACTAATCAGAATGCAGTATTTCAGTATATTTCGAGGACTAATAATCCAGCTGAGGTCACTGAGTCAAGTAATTCTCCTGATCAAACTCAAGTTCAGATGCAAGAACCTAACATTGAACAGTCCAAAACAACTCCAGTTCCAGATACAGAAACAGAAATTGTAGAGCCCCCTCCTGCAGAAACAGTTGCCAATGAAGCAGTACCAACTTCTGATGAACAGCCTCAGGAATCACACACTGACTTGGAAACTTCTGATAATTCTGATTTTGGCCACCAGCTGATTTGTTGTCTTTGTAGAAAAGAATTCAACTCCAGAAGGGGTGTTCGTCGGCATATCAGAAAAGTACACAAAAAAAAGATGGAAGAACTAAAGAAGTATATTGAAACACGAAAGAATCCAAACCAGTCCTCTACTAAGGGACGCAATAAGAATGTTCTAGTAACATTGAGTAGGAGTTGTCCAGTATGTTATAAATCATTTGCTACAAAAGCGAATGTAAGGAGGCATTTTGATGAAGTTCATAGAGGACTGAGGAGGGATTCAATTACTCCTGATATAGCTACAAAGCCTGGGCAGCCTTTGTTCCTGGATACTGTTTCTCCTAAAAAATCTTTTAAGACTCGGAAACAAAAGTCTTCTTCAAAGGCTGAATACAATTTAACTGCATGCAAATGCCTTCTTTGCAAGAGGAAATATAGTTCACAAATAATGCTTAAAAGACATATGCAAATTGTCCACAAGATAACTCTTTCTGGAACAAACTCTAAAAGAGAGAAAGGCCCTAATAATACTGCCAACAGCACAGAAATAAAAGTAAAAGTTGAACCATCAGACTCTGTAGAATCTTCACCCCCTTCTATTACCCATTCTCCACAGAATGAATTAAAGGGAACAAATCATTCAAATGAGAAAAAGAACACACCGGCAGCACAGAAAAATAAAGTTAAGCAAGACTCAGACAGCCCTAAATCAACGAGTCCTTCTGCTGCAGGTGGCCAGCAAAAAACCAGGAAACCAAAACTTTCAGCTGGCTTTGACTTCAAGCAGCTTTACTGTAAACTCTGTAAACGCCAATTTACTTCCAAACAGAACTTGACTAAACACATTGAGTTGCACACAGATGGAAATAACATTTATGTTAAATTTTATAAGTGTCCACTTTGCACTTATGAAACACGTCGAAAACGTGATGTGATAAGGCACATAACTGTGGTTCACAAAAAATCATCACGTTATCTTGGGAAAATCACAGCCAGTTTAGAGATCAGAGCTATAAAAAAGCCCATTGATTTCGTTCTAAATAAAGTGGCAAAAAGAGGCCCTCCAAGGGATGAAGCGAAGCAAAATGATTCAAAACATGATGGAACTTCTAATTCTCCCAACAAAAAGTATGAAGTAGCTGATGTTGGCATTGAAGTAAAAGTCACAAAAAACTTTTCTCTTCACAGATGCAATAAATGTGGAAAGGCATTTGCAAAAAAGACTTACCTTGAACATCATAAGAAAACTCATAAGGCAAATGCTTCTAATTCACCTGAAGGAAATAAAACCAAAGGTCGAAGTACAAGATCTAAGGCTCTTGTCTGGTGAGGAACAGTTACAGAGTTTTGCTTCCCCCTACCCCCTTTCAAACTAAAAAATGTCATTTGGCCATAATTTATAGCAGGTTCCATTTTTAACAGCTTACATGGCACCTATCTGATAGCAGTGGGAACTGAGGAGAAATGTACATATTGCATTTACTTCAGTGACCTTTATTCCACTGACTTGGGAACAAAAGTTAACTCCAGAGCTTATCTTCTACAGGACAATGCAACATAGCTATAGGTAGCATGGAGCCAGTGCTATTCTTTTAATATTGTAAAATATGTGCATTTATATTGGCTTATGTTTATAGTAGAAGACCTCTGTTTTACTAACTTTGCACAGATTTGATTCAGCAACTTAGTCTACTAATGAACTTTATGCAGGAAAGTCACAGAGATAATAGAATGAAGACTTGTGAAGGCTATAATTATAGGAAAAATCTTTTAAGGCACTGTAATTATTGTAAAATTGATTTGTGATGGCTAAATAAAGTGCTACACAGAAAAATCTCTAAATTAATTTAGAATAATTAGCAGTAATGAAACAATTATTAATTACTTTTAACATAGAGTTTCAAGGCAAGGGGAAAGCTTAGGAAACAAAAATTTGAATTTTGTTTTTTTTGTAAGTTTTTTTTTTTGGTTACTGTTTTTTAGTTTTGTTCTATGGAAAAAATGATAACTTAGTCCCAGAATGTTTTAGTTTTTCCCCTTTTGTTCAAATAAACTTTTTGGTGATTGTTTCAACCTAATTAATAATTTTACCTCAAGGGTTTTTTTTTTGGTTTTACTTTGTTTTTATATGTGTAACAGGAAGTAGGTTAACATCCCTAACAGGGAAGAAAAGAGAAATTTTAAATATTACATTTTAAGAAAGTTTTGGAATAAACACATTTTTAAATGCAATATAAATTACAAAATAAATTACCTCTCCTCTACTTCTTTTTGCAAGTACATGTATTTTAAAGAATTTATTATTAATTCTTGAGTACCCCCTGAATTGAGGCTTCTGATGAACATTAATTTTTGGATTCAGCTTCTAAAATGGATAACTCAATTTGATTATTGAGTAACTTAAACTGTATGTGCAAGCTTAAAGTCACAAACCTTTCCTTCTCTTTATGTGAAATACTTTAAATGAAATGATCATTTATTATTCATTTTAACTATTGTATAACTTTAAGGTTTTATTGGCAAACTCAAAGGTGTTAATTTATTCCCATTTCTCCTCAGATAACTTCAAGTGATGTACGGAAAGGTTTGGAGTTCATTTGTGTGGAAAGACTTTAAATTGGTGTTAGAACCACTAACGTCTTCAAATGGTACTATAAAGAAAAAAAGAAAAATATTTTCATAAATATTCAACTGTTACTGCTGTTTTCTAACTAAATTAATAACATCTGACTACATGTTTCTAAGGCCATTGCCTCTTCCAACACTTTCAAGTGGCTATGAAGTTAACCTTACTCTACCTACATCATAGTTTGTCTTACCTTGTGCATTGGTCTACAGGCTCATCCTACTGTATTTAAAAACAAAACAAAGCAAAAATGCAAAATTTGTTTTCCCTTAAAGACCAGAAGCTTTAGGCAGTCAACAACCTGAGGGAATCTCTCTACTGGTGGTGTTACTTGACAAAGATGTTCTATCATTGTTTCATTTTATTTGGCAAGATTTTCATCCAGTTTGTGTGCATGATTTCAAAATTTTCTCCAGTGAATGTATGATAAGAACAGTCTGTTAAAACAGAGGAACTTAAGTCTGCTGAATATTAGTACTTGTCCTAATGAAAGTTTCATGGTACTAAAAATAATATAAAGTTCCAGTTCATTTTCATGCATGGATCATAGTAACACCTTTAATTTCTAAACATCTGAGATTTTTATGAAAATCAAACATTCCCCTATTTTTCTTTAAATTTTATACACAAGCACTTTAATGATAGATGCAACTTAATTTTTCAGTTTCTATTTTTTCAAATGGGCAACACATTTACTAATGTTAATATGAAGGTAGTAAATATCTTACTGATATTTTATATTTACAGACAATCCATGCACAACCACTTCTTATGGTGTTAGTCTTATTTCTTTAAATATTACTACACAGGGAGGAAGAAAAGAGAAACCAAGAAAACTTTTTTCTCTCAAGAAAATTTTAAGTAACCACTTTAGATAACATTTGATTTTTGCTATAGGATTTGCAAAATAATGAATTCTTTTCCAATGAATTCTTTTCCAATTTATAACAAATCAAGATTTTAGGGGAAAAAAAAAACCTATCATTACAGATTTCTTGGTAGGTTTCTGTGTACCAACATTTTATACTTTTTAGGAAAAAATATTTTGCTTTTTAGAAATTTGTGTCAAATTATCCTGATTTCAAAAGGTTCAAGAGAAAATATACCATGTTTTTATAATAGGTTCATACCTGTAATTAGGAGGGACCCTGTTTCCATTTACTTTTTGTATAAAATCTAAAAATGTTGAAGATCACAAGGTCATAAGAATAAAATGCTTCTATAGATAGAAAAAACATTTAGCCTTCCTAGTGCTTTGCACTAAAATATACTGTGAAAGGAAACTAGAAAGACTGTAACGGTTGCTGGAAATGTTCTATATTGAATGTACATTCTTTGTTTGGACAAATGTACTGTATGTGATGGAAATAAACCAGACTCGAAGTCACTTCAGCTAAATGTGCTTCAACAAAGGTGCATTGGTTGAACCATAAATGCTTATTATCCACTTTATTCAGTTACTATGGGCAGCTGTACTTAAACTATATCCTTCTGTTAGCTTTGTTTTTAAACTCTTGAAGTAATAATTTTTTTTAAATTTAAAAACAAATCTACATGTGGAAAACATCTACTTTTAGGTATGATTAACAAATGCACTTCTTTTTAGGGACTCAAATTTAAAGTTAGTATTACATTTCTAAGTAATTTAGCTGGTTGAATATTATTGAACCTGTGTGTTTAGTTTTTGAAGGTACCTCATACATATTCACTAAATGTACCCCAAAATACTTTCAAGTTCCTAATTTTTAATCAGTGAAACAGTGGCAGTAATATATGAGGATTCCCTGAAACTTTGAGGAACTTCCTTGATACTGCTCTTCCCTCAACTGTAATCTGCCTTTTTCTTTATTCTTTTACTACTTGCTATACATTCTTTGGGAAAGAGCCTAGTCTGCAGGGATAGCTTGATTTTTGGAATTTCCTTTTCCCACAGGCTTCCCTCAGCTGATCTGCTTCAGAGTTATTCTAAAGATGTAGAGCAGGCAGAAGGAGGACAAGAAAGGTGCAAAACGTTCTTAGTTGGGTCACATAGAAAATAAGCAAATAATACAGGCACAGGATTTGCCTTTAGAACCAGAAAAGGCAAAATATTGTTTCTTTTTTTAAAGTTCTAGCATAGTACATCATAAGAAAGATGAGTTCCAGGGAAGCAGCAGAAATCTAATAAATTAAGAAAGGCCAAGAAATTCAAGAGAAGTAATGAGAGATTCTTCCTATTTCTTTCTGGCTCATGCCACTGCTTCTTAAAGTTCAAGATTCTTTTTAATTCTGTTTTTGAACCCAGATAAGGTCTGAGGAGAGACTCACAAATTTGTTCCAGGAGCATTTATATATGAAATGTAACTTTTTATGTGCCTTTTAATTGTAGGGGAAAAGAATTATTATAAATAGGAAGTTACTAAAAACTTATTTTTCCCTGATTTTAGACTCGGTACTGACTACCATATATGCCCAGCTTCTTGGTTACTTTAGAAACATAAAGGTTTCACTTAAAGATTCCAGTTATCTGATGTATCTTTTACTCCAAGTTAAGATGAAAGAGGGGAATTTGGAAAAGCAGATTTATTATACAATGTAACATGAAGAGAAACCTAGGAAGCATTGCTAATATTATCTTATGGAAGGATACTTTTATGGGATCTTTTACATACTCTGTTAATACATAGCAAGCAGTTTTTATTGAGTCATTGCTTTATCTTTTATATAAAGAACAAAATCTTTGATGAAAAGATGAATGACTAACATTTACTTTTTAGCTTATCTCATCATAGGGAGTTGATTTTTGGTTGAACTAATTTGATTTTGTTGTTAAGAAATAAATTTGAATACTTTAGAATTACATTATTGTTTATAGTAATCCTAAAATGAGTATGTGTTTTCCTCAGACTTCTGAGTTTTACAGAGGTTAGAGATATATTAAGTGAAGAATCCTGTAGCTTCACCATAATTTAAGATTATGGGGATGGGAGAAGAAATTTCCTTGCAGCTGTTAATAGCCATTGTATGTAGACCTAGCAGCTTCTTGACCATATTTGGAGATGTAGAGGATGTCTTTTTAGGAAGCTTGACTATGGTGGATGAGCTCTTCTACTATCAGATTTGATGGCAGTAATTCCATTAAATATGCTAAATAGATTTTTTTGCTCCCTGAAAATTCAGACTATGAAAGTGTCTGGACATGACAATAATGTTACCTAATATATTTAAGACCTTTTATTCTAAGTCACTGAAACTTTTTTGCTGTATAAAGCATTAGCTGTAAAGACTGTAAAGTGTGAATCAGATGATGGCAACTAACATACACATACCATGAGTGGGGTCAGCTTCTTCTGGGAACTTTTCCTAGTCTCTTTCCTTTCCTTCAGATCATTAAAAACTGAAAAAACATGTAGGAAACAAAATATAGTCAGGAAGAACTATTTAAATGAAGGCTTTGATCTAAGCCCATTCATTGTGTACCAGGTATATATTAGGATGTTACATAAAATACTTGTCCATTTCCTCATCCAAACATTACCCATGTCCATCTTTACCTCAAAATGCTTTCTTTCCTTTCCTTCTTATAATACATGTAACTTCTCCCTCATTCCTTCTAACTTTTTTGTTACCTCCTACATCTTAACTAATTTACATAAAAACAGTATGGGGGAATGGAAAAGGAGTAAAAGATGTCCAAGAACGGGAGGCATTGTCATCAGTTTCATTCCCCACTCCTTCAGCTCATGCATGCTATTTGGAGGATAGCAGTTTTGAGCATCTTAATGACCTGACTCACATATATTTGCTATAACTATGCATATCTGTAATTTATGTAGCTAACTGAAGACGGACATATCTGAGTAAAATTGCCAAAATGGAGTGGATGATATTATTTGTGCCCATAGAGTAGCAGAATTGCTTTGCTTTTATATATGATTTTGAGGGTTAGGGACTGTATCTTCAGATTAATTTTGTAAAGTTACTAGCACATTGTCATGTACACCCAGACACTTGAATAAATATTTGATGATGAAGAGCAGGTAGTGATCTTTTCCATCTCAAAAATAGTTGGTTATATGCCTTTGTGATTTTAAGGTTTTATTTCATTTTAAAATGGAAAATATCTATAAATTACATTTATTATGGGAAGTACTGCAACAACCAAGGGAGGTGAAAGATTATGAAAAGGAGAATTCTGAGTTCAAACTGATATGGTAATTTATATAGTGATTTATCATTTTTAAAATGCTCATCAGGTATTTTGTGGTAGTTATCTCATTTTTGCATTTTGTCTTATGGGGATAATATATATATATCTTATCTAAATGTGAAGTTCTTTTGTAAATATCACCAAGAATATATTATTATATTTAAAAATTTGTCGATTTGGAACAAAACTTGTCATTTTGTGTTTTAATGGCTACCTCTGCATTTCATTGTGGCATGAAGACAACTGGATAGATTTTATTTTGGGACCATTTCACAGTACAGTACAGTGTTAAGTAGCTTAATTGTCACTCATGAATACTGTGTTCCTTCATCTGTGAAAAGCATTAGAAAGTTTATTCTTAAAAGGCCACTTCAAGCACAGTCCTTTCAGTGTCTGCCTAAAGAGTGGTAGAAGGCTTTTGCTATTTTGGATCATGTGCAAAATGATAACATGGGACAAATGATAATGAGTTAGTGGGCAATAAACAGTTAATAAACAGTTCTTAAGAGTAAAGAGTTTGCTGTAGTGCAGTACTTGTTGAAATTGCTAGATTGTGAAATGTGTGTATTCTTTTTTTTTTTTTAACGCAGTTCTAATTGAATTAGGCCTTTTATTGGTATATGTACCATAAGTGAATCCAAAGAAATAATACTTATCAGGAATATCTTGCTACCCATACTCAGTTGTAGCCAAGGAACCATTGAGAGAGCTTTGGCAAATTCATGGAGCACTTCTAAAATTTATCTTAGTGAGCCCAGCACCAGTGCCCTGGTACCACACTGGTGCCAGATATTTTGAAATTTTGGTTTTAAGGGCTTGCCACAGTTTCTAGTATTATGTCATAAACCACTTGGCTCAGGTTTGAGTGAACTTGTTTCCTGATTTGTAAGTTTTGATGCTGGTGCTCTGGTCACTAGCATGGGGCAAACTGACTTATAATAAATGCTACTACTCAGATACTTGCATCAAATGTATAGGGTATATTCTTAGTACTTAAAGTCTATGTTGTAATATTCAAGCCCAGAATTGTGATGAAATGAAAAGTCAATCTATCTCTGGGATTTCCCTGAAATAAGACTGACTTTAAGAAAGATGGATGGTTGTTTCTTTGACTTTATTATAGTTGTCTTATTTTAATAGGGGTTTTCTTTCTCTTTAGCTATAGAAAATAGAAAATTCAGCTAGGAAGCTGTCTTATCGGTGAAAAAACATCTGACGATTCTACTTGGAGTGGAATAGGTGATTTGCTAAAAGATTCCTACTATCTGCTTTTGTTTGGTAGTTTTTATGTTAGGTGAGGAGCTGGAGGTAATGAACCAGAAGTCTTTTTTTTTTCTACTAAGAAAACCACAATGAATCACTAGGTAGAAAAACTACGTAGGTTGAAAGTGGGGGTTGAATTACACTGAAATAAAGATTTTTCTTTCAGTAACCATTGCTGGGAGAGAATTGAATTATACCTTATCAGGTATTTATTCATTATTACATTAGATTTTTAATGTTACTGTTACCTTTTATTTTTGGCAGGAAAGGTGTTAGATATTTTTATCAAGGGGAACATAAACATATCCATTCTCATATTAGTGTCTCTAGGGCAGTAGTCATATCTTTTGTTTGCTTACCCCCTCTCCCTCCATCATCATCAACTATTTATTGAAGTCCCTTAAGGTACAAGAGTCCAAGTATACTCTGTAGGATGGTTCAGTTTCCTCTTGAGGAAAAAGCAGGACAAATAGGAAGTCCTAATACAGCACAAAGACTCACAAATAGAGACTTTGTAATGCTTTTCAAAAATTAAAGCCTGCAAAAATATCACTTGAATCATAGATTTTGATTGACATTCTTCATGTTTACTAGTGTCACTCCTTCCCTTTCTTGGGCATTTTTACTGCCTCATATTGAGGCTCCTCCCCATCTCCACCCACTACACATTCTATTAAAAAACAACAACTAAGAAATGAAGTAGATAGATAATGTTAGAAAAGTCAGAAAAATTTTGTCATCTTTAACTTACTGCATCATAAAAAAATCTCTAATTAATGTTTAAGTGAAAGTGAAGTTTTAACCATTGATGTTCTCATGTTGGGGATCAAGGCTGCAGTGAAAGCCATTCTTCAGAGTGCTTTTTACTGTTGCCAAATGATATGCAACTCTCAAACAGAACAAAGTCACTCTTGAAGGCATCAGTAAACACTCAGATTGCTAGTTACCACCAAGCCCTGATGTGTTAGCTCATTAAAGGCAAGTGAAAGGAATCCATGTGAAGATATGTAATACATAGAGAAGATAATATAATTCTCTTCCTATATATAGGAAGAGAGTTGTACTTAATTTTGTGAAGTAATGTTAATGATCTGTAACTATGCCTTTAATAAAGATCATGATGCAAGAGCTCATTCTTCAGGAACACTTGTGAAATCTTACTTTTGATCAGAATTTGTCATTTGTTTAGCATTCATAGCTGACATCCAGAATACCTATTGTCATTTACAGTGTTGCTTATTAGAATCTGGTTTGACTTTAAGTCTACTCAAGAAAGACCACTATATTCCTTATAGCATTTCCATTAATTTCTTTTGTACTACTCCTTAAGGCTGTACTAGACTGGTCACAATATAAAATCACAAATTGCTTCAGACATTTGTTGTTCTAGCTTTCTTGCATATAATTTCTGTACTTCACCTTACTATACAGCAGCTGTTGAGTGTCTTACTGTTAACCATTTTATAGATACAAGAGTGTCCCATGTCATTAAAATCATTTTAGTGTTAAGCCTATTTTGCAGGACTTGGTGATCTTAAAAATACTGGATTTGGAGTCAGAAGGACTTGGGTTCAATGTTCAACCCTACCACTTACTAGATTTGTGCAAACTACTTCATTGTCATGAGCCTGTTTTCTCATGATTTGACTGCATCTAACTTTAAAGTTTTGTGTTCGTATGCCTTCTTTGTTTTCAGTTGTCCTGTTTTTTGAGTAGGCTTAATAGTGTTATGGAGGCCCTGTTTAAGAAACTTGTGGTAGGCCTAATATTCACAGCTGTATGTTAGGTTAGGGAGTATCATTGCTTCTATTAATACACCTTAGGGGGGGAGTATCATTGCTTCTATTAATACACCTTAGGGAATAGGGTATTTTTTTTCTGTTAAAAGGCAAGCCCAAATACAAAGAAGCTTATCACTGTTTGACCATCCATCTGGTGAATTTTCAGACCATATCAACTTTGTAATTAAAAAAAAAGCAGCAAACAAAATGGGATTTAATTCTATGTGGTACCTTTCCACTTATGTAGTGACAGAGACATGAATGGTAGAAAAAGGGGTGGGGTGCTAAGAATCACAATATTTATACTGTCTATAAATATTAACTGTTGATAGATACTCTTGTAGCCAGTGAGCAAACATGACATAGGAAGTGAATAATATCTGTAAATGAAACTAGAAGACAAAAAGAAAGCGTTAGCTAAATTGAAGAATGGCTCAAAGATTCTCTTAGGAGAGGCCAATGAGTTAATGGAGTTGGTTTTATTATATATTAGAAGCAACAAACATTTCATGAGACACTTGATCATCTCATGTTGCAGTTCTCATGATAGCATTTGCAAAAAAACCACCTTGAAGATAAATGCAGCTTATACATTGCTGCAAAGAATGGAGGTGCAGAGAATTAAAAAAAAACAACTAAGTCACCTACTTAAATTAACATATATTTTGGTACCTGGCAATTTTAATGCAAAGGTGCTTGTGGGGAGGATGGTGACAGATACATTGGAAAACATGATTCAAGAGTAAAACAGAAGAAACCTCATATCCTGTATATCAATACTCTCTTTAAGAAGCGATTTGGGAGGTGCTAGACATAGTAAGGACCAAATAAGCTCTAAAAATTAGATTAATTATATTTTGAAAGAAATGACTGGTCAGTGATGTCAGTCATTTGTGAATTTTCTATCTGTGAGCAAACAGACCAGAGTTATATTAAAAGTCAATACCAAATTAGTCAAAAGAATAAAAATGGAAACATAGCACACAATTGAAGGCATACTCAACTGACCTATGTCAGCAGGCTCAATGATGAAATATGGGAAATGAATAAATAAGCAAACATCAGATACAATCATTTTCTGAGGAAATTTAACTCACTTAACTTATTCTCCACAAAGAGAAGACCCAAAGATACTTGCATCAGGTTCAACCAACAAGTACTTGGTCTTACCAAATGGAGAGAGATTGCAGCACCTAAGGGTAACTGGTTTATAATATATATTCATTTGTAAACTCAGAGAAAAAAGATTATTAGCAGTATTGTCTCTTTAAAAAGTGCTAGGAAAAACAAGCTTAAAGAAAGCTTGAGCCAGTTAAGCCTAATCATAAATGGGAATGAACCTGGAAGGAAAGCACCAAATAGGAGAAATGGAAAATGTCTGTCAAGAGTTCACTAATAGACTCCTTTCTCAGTGTTAGGGAAACCACCACATCACAATACCTGATGTGTGATGAGGAAAAGTAGTGTGGCCCTGAGGAAAACAGGTAGAAGCAGCAACAGGTCTACAAGGATTTTCTCTTTTTTCATAGATCCTTTTAGCTGAAAGGGGATAGTGAAGACTCACAGAACTTAAAAATAAGTGGTAGAGTATCGGTAACTACTGATCCATATGCTTACATTCCCACATAAAATCTTTTTAAAACCTTTCTGAGAATAATCTACACATGTATCAAGATCAGCTTTGGGGAAAATGGGAGAAAGGAACAGGCAAGTTTTTTTTTTTCAAATGAGATTCTACAGTAGCCCACATCTGCAGAAATTCAGTTAATTGAAAGGTACTTAGAACACGAGATTTCACTGCTTATTGTTGACTAAAAAAGCTTTGATTTGGTAGAACAAAAAAGTTGTTTCAAAGGCTCTCCGACAAAATATTTCCTTGGGCATTTGTAAAAAGTGCCTAAGATTCCTTTGCAGTTTTAGCAGCAGAGGAATGTGTTGATTAGTACTATCAAGGCATAAAGTATCACAGAGACTAGGAAGGCCAACTTTGGAAGGTCAAGAAGATTTGGGTTCTAGTCCTGCTTATGACTTTGTAGTGGCATTGTGACTTTGGGCAAATCACTTAATCTCTTAGTTCTTCATTCAGTTGTTTAGAACTAGAAATTCTATATTGATCTGCATAGGTGGAATTTCTATTTTGAGGGTTTTGTACACAGATGAAACCATAGGTTCAGAAAAGGAAAAAGAAAGAGGCATAAAACAGGAGTGAGGGTTGTGTTTATAGAAGATTTCACACTTGCAGAGGATAGAGTCCAAATTGTGAGTTACTCCATATTCTCTTGGTTTTGGTTGGCATTGTGCTGCTTGTATCAAGCTCATGAGCAGTGCAGAGCTTTTAAAGTTAGGCTTATTAACACGTAAAAGCTTATCACCAGGAAATGCATCATCATGAAAATTGCTTCAGTTTTGTTACTCACAGTTCATCAGTATTTACTTGTTATTGCCCTTCTGATTGGAGGGCTGGAAGGTAGAGCAAAACTCTTTTCCCATAGCTTCCCTTTATAGAGGGATCACAATCCCAGCTACCTCTTTATTTGCTACCATTAGCTTCTCTGCTTGGTTTTGAATTCATAATTATACCAGATAACATGATTGTACCAGATACCCTTGTCCCTCCCCACCCACCCTCGCCGCCTTCTGCTTCTTGTTCAGTTTCTTGAGATCAGAGACTTAAAAAAAAATTATCCTTAGCACTCAACAGAGTGGTTGTCACATAGTAGATTTTAAATAAATAGTTATTGTATCATCATATTGTAACAATTGCATCAGAAATATCAAATGAAGGAAGAATGTCCTTTGTATTTAGATGGATCACCTTTAGAGATGGTTCATAAATTCATACATATCATATGACGCTGCAATTGGTCAATGATTTGGGCCCAGAATTCATTAGGAGGGGCAAAGTGGCCTGGATTATCTTGGGAAACAATTTAGTGCTTTATCCCAAGCCTCTTACAAAGGTCCATCTTCTCTAACTTTTAGTGTTGTATGGCTGCAAGCATGAAATAGTACAATCCCAAGGTTACCCCAAGGGCAACTGAAGGCCACCACAGGGCATGAGTATAATGCATCATGTTACCAAAGAATTGTGCAGGAAGAATGCAAAGGATATCTTCAGAGTACTGTATGAATGGAAAAGATGGGTCAGTCATGTGAGAGTAAGAGACACTTGCTCCATTAGAATTCATCCATTGTCAATAATTCTTTAGGAAGGCCCCAGCACTTTGGGTTTGCCCCTCCTGTGGAGGATTTGGAGGAGGACTTGGAAAAATTATGGATATGCATGAATGGTTTGTATTATGCACAGTTGGAGAAAGTACCCATATGGATAAGACTACAGATCCATTGAAGTATTGAAATAATTGAGCCTGGGATTAGTTCCTTAATTTGATAGCTTCATAAAGATTTACTGGCATTCAGGATATGATCTCTACTACTTTGTAAGTCAGTCTGTTATTGGACAATAATATTAAGGAACAGAACTCATGTAGTTTCTAGCTTTGTATTTTGATATAGAATATTAGGTTGTGGGTCCAAGAGTACCTTCAAATTCAAGAGTACCATTAGTCTGCTTGTCTTACAAAGCAATCCACAGTCAGTTTCATGCTTTGTATGTACTAAAGTAATAATTCATATTGTTACAGCCTTCTAACATTGTCAAAAGCACTTCACTTAGAGCAACCATCTGAAGTAGTACAAGAATTATCCTCATTTTACACACTTTTGAGAAATTAAGTGGCTTGTAAATGTCTAAGGCAGGATTCAAACTCAGTTCTGATGACAAATAGAGGATTCATTATTACACATTGTACCCAATGCTCTCCTGCAACATTCTTTTCCAAAGTTACTTATAACCTTATCTCTCAGGCAAATGACTTTCATTTCAGTTTCCATCTTCCTTGACCTCTCTGCAACATTTGGCTTCTTCCCTGCCTTCACGACAATTGTTTTCCAGGTGACAATCTACTTTCCTGGTTCAATTTCTATGACGAATCCTCTTATCTCCTTTGCTAGTTAAAAACAATAACAATAATGATAGCTTAACATTTATGTCGCACTCACTATATAACAGGCACTCTGCTAAGTGCTTTATAATTACTGTCTTACTTGATCCTCACAACCACCCTGGAAGGTAGGTGCTATTATTATCTTCATTTTACCAGTGAGAAAACTCAGGTAACTAGAGGTTAAGTGACTTGCTCAGGGTCACACAGTGTTTGAGGCTGTATATGAACTCAGTTCTTCCTGACTCCAGATCCAGAGTACTCTGTCCATTCTACCACCTAGCTGCAACTCATCTTCCCTCTGCTCATTAAATATGGACATCCTTTCCTAGGTTCTCTTCCCCCCAACCCACTTTTTTCCCCTGTATACTTTCTTTTGGTGATCTTAACCAGTTTGTAAGGACAGTTATCACTTCTATGCAGATGACTTCAAAATCAGTATCTATCAACAATCACTCTCCTCTCTCCCCTTTAAAAACAAAACAAAACAAAACTTTTTTTGGGAAATTTTACTTTGTAAAAATACTTTTACTGATAACTTTTTTTATACCACCTAAATTTTCCTCTTCAATTCCCTTTTAATAATGACTAACTAATATTCATGTAATACTTTAAGGTTTAAAAGGCACTTTACATGTATTATATTCAGTTGCCTGCTGAAAACTACTTGAATGGATGACTCGTTTGCCTCAGTCTCTTTCTTGAACTTTAATAATGTATTCTTTATTTTTAATTTTTTTATCTTTTTAAATTTTAGACTTAAATATTAAAGCTTAAATACAAAGAAAAAGAAACAAACTTCAATATTAAATACAAAATAAGAAAAGAAAAAGCATGTCATGTGTACAGCAGAACGTAAGAGGGATTAAAAATATATACGTAATTTCCATTTCAAGAAAGCATATGTAATAAATGCTATGCATTGTATTGCATCTTTTCTTTGCTTCCTTGTCAGCTTTCTTTTGTTCTCTGCTGTGTACTTTTTACTTTGTTCCTTTTTCCCCTTCCCTCCCGTCCCTCCCCTGAAGGCTACAATGAAGCATGGATATATTTTATATAGATATGTATATATATATATGTATACACACACACATATATACATATACACATGTACTTAAACATATACTTTCCCTAACAAATTATATTCCTGATCTTTGTTTTTATGTTTGTGCATATCTCTTATTTCCTATCCCTGTTTTACTTAACTTCCCCACCCCCCCCCGGATCCCTTTCTTATCCTCTGGTTCCCATAAATCCATTCTCATAAATCTAAACACCCCTGCTTTGGCCTATTCCCTCATCCTTCCCTCTAAAGATCCCTCCCTTAGCCTCCCATTCCCATTAATCTAAATACCCTTCTATACTCCCTTTTAACCTTTTCCCTCACTCTCCCCTCTAGAGATCCCCCCTTTATCCGCTCTCCACTCTATCCCCTTAGAGTTTTATTTCTTTCAGAATTTAGAAGACTTTTATACTCTTCTAGATTTATATATATTGTACCCTCTTGAACCCTTTCCTGATGAAAGTAGGTTTCCAGAACTAACAGCTCTCCTCCTCAATCTAATTTCTCTGTGTTGGTTCTTCCTTTTGCACCTCATTTGCATAAGATAATTTTTTGTTTTAACAATTCCTAAACAGTTACTTTTTGAAGTCATATGCTCAGGTATACCCCAATCTTTCTTACTAATTACCCAAGTACTAATAACAATCTTAGACATATATTTTACATTTTACATACATAACAGGTAAACAGTCTGTCTTTATTGAGTCCCTTGTAGTTAGTCTTTGGTATGTTTATTGAGTCCCTTGTAGTTAGTCTTTGATATTTACTCTATATTTCTCTTGGTTCTTGTATGTCAAATCTTCTTTTCAGTTTTTTGTAAACAAAGTCCAGAAAATCTGACAGTTCATTAAATATCCATTTTTTTTTCATTCAGGATTTAGCTTTACTTGGTATGATATTTTTGGGGAACCCCAGTTCTTTTGCTCTTCGATATAGTGTTCCAAGACCTATAGTCTTTTAGTGTCACTGCTGCTAGGTCTTGTGTGATTCTGATTGTGGTACCACAATGTTTAAAATGTTTTTCCTTTTTGCTCATAATATTTTATCCTTGAGCTGGGGGTTTCAGAATTTGACTACAGTATTCCTGTGGGTTTTCTTTGTAGGATCTCTTCCAGGTGGTGATCAGTGGATTTTTTTATTTCTACTTTCCCCTCTTGTTCTAATGCTTTAGGATTATTTTCTTTAATTATTTCTTATATTATTGTATGAGGATTCTTTTTTTGATCATAGCTTTCAGGTAGTTCAGTTATTCTTATGTTTCTTTTCTTGATCTGTTCTCCATATCAGTTGTTTTTCTTATGAGATATTTCACCTTCTATTTTATTTCATTCTTTATATTTTGTTTTATTACTTCTTGATCTCTTATAACTTCAATGGCTTCTCCTTACCCAATTCTGCTTTTCAAGTTGTTTTCTTCCTTAAGATTCTGGATCTCCTTTTCTAATTGATTGATTCTCTTTTCATAATCTTCTTGGATTGTACTTATTTTTTTTAGTTTTTCTTCAGTCTTTCTCATTTGATTTAAAAACTCTTTTTAAAGTTTTTCTGTGAGTTCTTTTTGGGCAGGTGAACCTTTGACATTACTCTTTGGGGTAGAAGAGGGTTTCTTTGCTTCAGTGTCCTCCTCTGAAGATGAACCCTGGTCATCTTTATTCCCATAGTAACTCTCAATAGTTGGATTCTTTCTCCTTTGCCTGTACAATTTTTTTTATTTGTAGTAATTTAGCTTTTGTAATCACCTCTAGTCCTGTGGTATGGGGGATGGTGCCTCTGGCCTCAGGTCCTCCTTCAGTTCTCCCCTCTGGCCTGGAACTTAAAATCTCTAGCCTCCTGTAAGTACCCACAGCCAAAAGCATCTTCTCCCTGCTGCTTCTGCACTCAGTGTGTGATTTTGCAAAAAAGAATTTGCAGTTCTTTTGAGAACTGTTTGTTCAAATCCTTTAATCAGTTACATATTGGGAAATGACCTTCTGGTCTTATGTATTTGTGTTAGTGATTTTCTCTCATTTGGCACTTGGTTATGTATTAATTTATATTGTTTACATTTTAATGTTATAAGCCTCTTAATCCACAAACATTTGAGTGTATATTATTTATTCAATAAATATTTGTCAAATTCCTATTGTGTTCAGAACACTACTAGGCATTAGGGAAGATTAAAAAAAAACCAAATAGAAATGATCCCTGCCCTTATGGAGCTTGCAGACAAGTAGGGGGATAAAACACAAATGGAGACAACTGTATAATGTATCACATGAGTACATTAGAGAGTTATTGAACAAAGTACTATGTGAAACCTGGCATAGGGTGAGAGATTGTTACTAGCAGGGAACATAACAAAGTGAGAGTGTTTGTGTTTGTGTATGGACAACAGTGAGAGTTGTGAGTTACTTTGTTTAAGGAGTAGAGGAATATATTTTAATATAGGACGTATGGAGAAAAGTAATTGAAAGCTAAGATGGTAAATTTTGGAGAGCATAAAATTCAAGGCAAAGAAATTTTAGTGGGCAATAAAGAACTTCTGACAGTTTTTGAGTAGAGGAGTGATATTACTCATTCTGTGCACAAGGAAGATTAGTGTGGTAGCTGTGCATAGACAGGAATGGGTAGAGAGTAGAGACAGAAAAACTCATTGAAAGACTTTAGTCCAGATAGATAGTAATGACTACTGTAATAGAGTGGTGGTGTTGTGAGTAGAAAGGAAGGGATTGGTGGGAAGTATGGTGGAGGAATAATCCATAGTGATCCAAGAATCCATGGTGATAATGTGGATATGACAGGTAAGGCAAGAGAAAGAGTCAAAGTAATAGCCAGTTTTTGAACATAGGAGGCAGGGTAAGTGGTAAATTATAATATATATATGTATATATTTCTAAATATGTAAATATATTACATATATTTCTGTATATATATATTTATATATAATATGTAGGTATATAATACACATGTGTATATGTTTGGGAAATACTCAACTTGAAATAATCTCTCACATTTATATAGCATTTTAAAGTTTGCAAAGCATTTCTCTTCCAACAAAGCATATACAGCCATACCTTGTTGACATTACAGGTTTGATTCCAGACCACTGAAATACAGTGTCGCAAATTTTTTTGGTTCCCAGTGCATATAAAAGTTATATCTACACTACACCATAGTCTATTAAGTGTGCAATAGTATTATGTCTCAAAGAGGCAATGTACATATTTTAATTAAAAATAGTTTGTTGCTAAAAAATGCTAACCATCATTGGTTATAACCTTCATATGGTCATAACCTTCAGCAAATGATGATCTTTTTGCTGGTTGAAGGTCTTGCCTTGATGTTGATGGCTGCTGACTGATCAGGGTGGTGGTTTTTGAAGATTGGGGTGGCTGTATTTTTAAAATAAGACAATATTGAAGTTTTCCTCATAGGTGGGCTCTTCCTTTCACTTGAACACTTTGAGGCCAATGTAGGGTTGTTAATTGGCCTAATTTCGATATTGTTGTGTCTTAGGGAATAGGGAGGCCGGAAGAGAGGGAGAGAAATGGGGAGTGGCCCATTGATTGAGTAATCAGAGCACACACATTTATTAGTTAAGTTCACTTATGTGGGCAAAGTTTATGGCACTCCAAAACAATTACAGTAATAACAAAGATCATTAATCAGATCATCATAAAAGATTTAATAATAATGAAAAAGTTTGAAATATTGAGAGAATTATCAAAGTGTGGCACAGAGACACGATGGGAACACATTGTTGGAAAAATGGCACTGATAGACTTGCTCAGTGCAGGGTTGCCACAAACCTTCGATTTGTAAAAAATGCAGTGAAGTAGGGTACCACAAAAGGTGGTATGCCTATATTACAGACAAAGGCACTGAGTTGGGGAGAAAAGTAAAAGGTGTGGTCTCTACTCTTAAGATACTGTCTAGTTAGAAAGACCATTCCTAGAAGAGGAAGATAAAAATAATCGGCTTTAGCAACCTTTCTGCCAAATGAGTGATACTGATATGGTAAACTGCCACAAATTTAGCCAAGGGAGGTGTCATTATAGTTTGTGGTCTTTGGGGAGAGCTTCATGGAGAAATACTTCATTTGGGCGCTACAGAAAATGTATCTCTCTATCTAGAATGTAACTTCCTTGAGATAGCCTTATATCATCCAGTAATTCCTTTTTTTCCCCCACAGCAGATAGAGCGCCAGGCCTGGAGTCAGGAAGACTCATCTTCCTGAGTTTAAATTCAGCCTCAGACACTTACTAGCTGTGTGACTTTGGGCAAGTTGCTTAACCCTGCTTGCCTCAGTTTCCTTATCTGTAAAATGAACTGGAGAGGGTAATGGCAAAACCACTCCAGTATCTTGGCCAAGAAAACCATTAATGGGGTTATGAAGAATCAACACAACTGAAATGACTGAACAGCAAAAACAACAACAAGGTCCTCATTTATCAGGAATCATAAAAATAATACACACAACTATAAATGTTTACAAAATACTCAAGCTTTTCCTTTTAAGTGCCATAATTTAAAACATTTGCTAACATTTTGCATGGAAGTCTTCGAAAAAGAATTACATAATTCCTTGCCTTCTTAACTAACATTTTCAAAATATAATTTGTTGTTCTCTTGGTGAGTCAGGGGAAGAATTATAAGAATGAAATAGTATTTTGTGTGTTATTATAATGAGACTTCAGATGTCACAGATACATAGGGATGTCTGCTCCAACACTAAATAGTTTCAGGTGGCTAAGTTCTTTTGATTGAATTTTATAATTTTTCTAGCTCATTCTTCCCTATGAGCAGTCACTTCTTGCCATTAGTGCCTATCTCTAACAGTCTCTCCCCCTTGGTCCCTTTTGAATATGTTGTTTTGATTCTGCCATGGGCTAGGAAGTCTAGATATTCTATCAAACTTGTTAGAATTAAGTGTAAATGTGAATTAAGACTTGACGGTCTTTTCTATAAGTAAAATGTGTGAGCTCTAGCACTTAGAGATTGTGATTTCCATTCTGACTGTTCCTTGGCCACTAATTAAAAATTTTATGGATTCTCAGCTATTTCTGAATAGTTTAAGTCACTGAATATCACCTTTGTAAGATGTCACTACTTCTTTATTATCTTCCCTAGTGTAGTGCTAATTAAAAAAAACAACAACAAGCTAATCTCTGTTGATTTAAAGCTTCTCATGATTTTTTTCATGAATTCCCCTAGTGAATTATATTAGAAAAATTCCTAAGATTTCTAAAAGTATATTTTGATGTCACTTCCTGGGTCCTTTGCCATATCCTGAAATACAATTAAGAAACAATCAAATAAGGCTAAGTTTCTAATACAAGCCTGATTCACTTTTTGGGGGTGGGGCATGGGGGTGGGTCTGCACCTTGCTTTCATTTGTAGTGAGGAAATTCCCTTTTATGTGAAGCACATTCCCTTAATAGTTGTTCTTTCTTACAACATTCTGGCCAACAAGCCATGCTGTACTTTGGCCATCATTTTCAGACCCCTTATGCCTTATCATCATTATTGGTAATTTTACAGAGTTGCCTGGGGGCATTAAGAGATTAAGTGACTTGCCTAGGGGCATATGGTCAGTATGTGTCAGAGACTAGACTAGAATTTAGGTTTTCCTGACTTGGAAGCAGTCTGATTCCAAGTCTCTATCCCTGGGGCTAGCCTACTTCACTCTAAAGGTGATAGGAAATGGCCCGGCACCATCCATTCTAATATGACCAACCATAACATCATAGGTTAGTGTTAGATTTAGGTAAATTTAAGGCAGCTAAAATCTCTGCCAGAACCTAGTTCTTGATAGGCATTTGAGGGGTGGTGGTGTGGTTTAACACCTGTCTTATTCACAAATGAGGGCTGTCTCCAGTTGTCTTGATCTATATCTTGCCACTGGACTCAGGTGACTCTGGAGGAAAAGATGAGGCTGGTGACTTTGCACAGCCCTCCCTCATTTGAATCCAATTTACTTGCAAGTCATGGCATCACCTGCCTGATGTCATGGTCCTCTTCGAGAATGGAGGGCAAACAATAATCACAAATACAGAACTCTACTTGTGCTTGATTTGATTGTATGCTGGATCACTAGGAACACATTCCTTCTATTGATAAGAAAACTAACAATGGCTACGATTATCTAAGTTCTATAGCATAGATACCACTCCGTGAAGAGAGATATTACATGCATCCATTCCTTTACTCAATTGGGAAAAGTGTCTGCTATAGAAAGGGCCAGGTATTCTCGAGACCTCATTTTTCTTTCATGACTACTTCCCATGTAGCAGGGAGCATGCATTGACAAAACTTTCTGCCCCTCCCTCACCCTTTATATCATTTAGGAAAGCTATTAATAGTTTATATATTTCTTCTCACCTCACTCGTTTATATGTTTACATGTTTGGAGTTATTTTGTGATAAGAATACTTAATAATGCTGATGGAAAATTTTTGCCTTTCACTACATTTTAGTTTGTAAGTTTTCTGTTTGGTGATTCCAGCAGTGCTGTTGCCCTCTTGGGTGGCTTAATTATTAATTATTTTACTGAATTACAAAAAAGTAATAAAATTTAGTTCAAAAACTAAAAAAAAGTAAAGGAAGAAGGTTTAGCAGTACTAGATCTTAAACTATATTGTAAGGCAGTAATTATCAAAACTATTTGGTATTGGCTAAGATCAGTGGAATAGGGTAGACATACAATTTACAGTAGTAAATGAATATGATGACCTCGTATTTGATAAGTGTAAAGACTTAGGCTTAGGAGTAAGAATTCATTATTTGGTAAAAATTGTTGGGAAAACTGGAAAGCAGTCAGACAGAAATTGGGCATAGACCAATATCTTACACTATTTGCCAAGATAAGGTCAAAATGGATACATGATCTAGATATTAAGAGAGATATTACTAGAAAAATTTGAAGGACATGTGATGGCATCCTAATAAAGCTGCCCCCAGCCCCAATATTCCAACTTCATTATGGGCCCAGCCCCACTGAACAGCAGCCCCACTGTACCTACCTAGCCCCCTCCACCAACGTCCTAATTTCTTCAAATATGTCTCACTGTTCTCTAAAACAACATGTGTGTCCCTAAACTCTTAGTTCCCACAGAAATGGCAGGGGTGTCCATGTGATGGGAACCCAGCTATTGCCTCTACCTGCTCACTGCCCCCAGACCCATTCCCACAGATACAGGTGTGTTCTTGTATTCAATCACATCATCCATCTAGGCCAAGGCAGGACCACAATACCTATCTGTCTTACCCAGACAGGACCACAATAGCTAGCCAGTTGGAGGGCAGAATGACCAGAATGTTTAATCACTGAACCATAGATGGGACCCCTCCCCTATTACCTAATTCCTTTAACAAACTCCTTCTGCCTTTTTAATGTTAATGATATTTCTCTATTCTATGTAAATTTCTGTTAGGTAATTATATCTTTACCCTATAAAAATCCATCTTGCTTTCTCTAAAGTTGCTGGTTCCTCTTGGAATTTAGCCTGCTTCATGAGAGGTGTCAATCTCAAATAATGCCTATACTTGGATTAGAGGTGGTCTGACTCTGAATTCTGTGAGATGGTTCTACCACAACATATCATGAAACCCCAACAGTTTTTAGATGGGCAGAACCCCCACCTCAACAGTTTTAGGCATCTCTGGGTTTAAACCACAACATATGGAACATATTACCTATCAGATTTATGGATAAGTGAACAACTTATGAATAAACAAAAGAGAGAAAACAGTGTGAGGTGTAAAATGGATAATTTTGATTACATTAAATTAAAAAGCTGTTGTACATATAAAACAAATGTAGCCAAAATCAGAAGGAAAGCAGAAAATTGGGAAGACAATTTCTCAGATAAAGTTCTCATCTCAAATATATAAAAAAATTTGTCAAATCTATAAGAATGAGTCATTCACCAATTGATAAATGGTCAAAGCATATGAACAGGCAATTTTCTGATGAAGAAATTTATAATCATATAAAAATATGCTCTAAATCACTACTTATTAGAGAAATGTGAATTAAAATAACCTTAAGTTATCAATATCTATCAGATTGACTAGAATGAATGGGAAAGTACCAAATGTCAGATGGAATGTGGAAAAATTGGGACACTAACTCACTGTTGGTAGAACTGTGAACTGATCCAACCATTTTGGAGAGCAATCTGGCATTATGCCCAAAGAGTTAATAAATTGTCTATAACCTTTGACCCAGCAATATCATTACTAGGTCTAGTTCCAAAGATAATTAAGGTAAAATGAAAAGAGCCTATATTTTCTAAAATAATTACAGCAGCATTCTTTGCAGCAGCAAAGAACCGGAAATTGCAGGGATGCCTGTCAATTGGGGGAATGGCTGAACAATTTGTGGTATGTGATTGATGAAATACTTCTTTGGTGTAAGAAATGATGAGTTTGTTGATTTTAGAAAAACAGCCTTGCATGAAACAATGAAGAGTGAAATTAGTAGAACCAAGGGAATGTTGTATACAGTAACAGCAATATTGTTTTAATAACAATTAAGTCATTTTGACTAAGATAAATAACCAAATTAATTACAAAAGACCTATGAAGGAAGATGATATCTGCATCCAGATAAAGAACTGATAAATAGAAATATGTACAGAATGATTATTTAAATATATGCATATACATATTTGTGTCTAATGGTAGCTGTCTCTAGGGCAAGAGGAAGAAAAAAAATTACATGGTAATTTTATTATATATTTAAAAGGAATAGCAAGTTGTAATAGATCTGCAGCTTCATGTGCAATCATCTTTTTAAATTCCATTATGTTATGGAAATGCTTGTGTTATTTCATAAGTTAGAAATAAAATTAACAATTTATTAATGGGATATTAATTATCTCAAGCTTTCCTTGTGGTGGCCTGGGAATTACATGTGTTCTGTTCAGATGAAGAATCAGATAGGAAAGGACGCACTTCTAAGTTGTCCTTTAGTCAGTTCAGTTTTATTTAGCAGATATTTGTTAAGCTCTTACTGTGTGCAAGGCAGTGTGCCAGGTAGTCATGTAAATACAAAGGCAAAAACAAATTCTCATACAGTGCCTGGTATGGAATAGGTGCTTAATAAATGTTAAAGCCTGATCATAAAAGGTTTGAGTTAGTACACAGATTTAGCAGGGTTAGCTCACTTTATACTCTAATGAAGTATCTAAAAAGTCTTGGAGAAGTTACATCATATTTAAATGCTCTAGGGGTGTTTGTTATTGAAAAGCACTTCATTGAGCCTTTTGGTAAACTGAGGGATCTTTTGATCATTTAAATAATCACTCTCCAATTTATCCCATTTGTAAAATCACATTTTCATAGGTTGGGTTTTCTTAAAGAGGTGAGTAAACACACATTTACTCTTACTTATTTTTAAGAGATTATTTTGGACTCTAAACACAATAAAAAAATTTCTTTTTCATCTGGCAGTTTTCATTAAAGTGTGAGCTTTCAGGGGACAAGCTGTCATCCTTATGCCCTAGCATGTTCGCCATCTGTAGTGATACACTACAGCATCCATGTGTAATTTCTCCTGCCTGATTCTAGCATCAGCTGCAGTTCTTTGGAATTCAAGGAGAAGACACCTGGCAGGCTTCAGTAATAGAGAGAAAGAAGTTGTGTGTGGAAAAGGGGTTGCCTTAGGATACCAAAAATCCCCCCCTGAGGATTTTCACATTAGCATTACTTCCTTGCTACTATTATCCTAATGGGGAATCTATATAATTACAATCTTTAATGGGCAAGATACATTTAAAAAAATTTAGTTCTGAAGTGCAAGCCTGACTAGTTTAAGTTTTGATACGTTCAGCAGGGTAAAGTAGACATATTCTGACTATACATCCCATGCTCTGATGTTTCTGCTTTGCCCGTGGTATGGAAGGTTAGGATGGCATTTGTAGCGGCAAGCACCCCAAGCGTCCTCAGGGTTTGCAGCAACCACAGGTTCTTGGATCTGCTTTGTTAAAGGAAAGCAACTCAAAATGGGTTAACAAGCTTACTTTAATCAGTCAGACATATATCGTTTACCTTGTTCAGGAGAAAAGGTCAGCACCCCGAACTTCAAAGCATACAGGCAGAATTATCAAGACAGAAACATCAAGTAGACAGATTTCCAAACTGTCCAACCATTACATCCATACCCAGTCAACATCTGGGTTTCCACATTCTGGGTTTTTCAAAGCCGGGGGACTCTCAACAACGGCTTCCCATAATGCAGATCAAATCACAGAACACTTCTCAAAGTGAGTCCCAAAACAAAGCTACACATCAGGGCTTATATAGCCTTCTCCTGGCTCAGAGAATGTAACAACCTTATTGACCCACTGACCAATCAAAAAGTATCTACTGAAAAACAAGCCTCCCACCCCAGTCTCCAGGTGCACTTTAGCCTAGGGGCAGAGAAGATCTTTAAAATTTACATTTCCATTACAGCATTGTAAATGGGGACCTGGACTTGGAATCAGAAGACCTTAGCCCAAATCCCACCTCAGCTGCTACCCTCAAGAGTGACTGTGGGGCAAGACACTCAGCAAGACTCAGTGTCCCACTTTTCTCATTTGTCAAATGGGAATAATTCATACCTACATTATTTACCTCATAGGGTTGTGAGGAAAGTACTTTGCAAACTTTAATTCTCAATGAAGTTATATATTGTAGGAAATAGTGTTGGCCTTGAAATCAGGAACATTTTGGCTCAACTTTTGCCTTTGACATATATTAGCTGGGTGATCATGGGCAAATTGCTTAATTTCTCAAGTTGACCCAAGCAACTCTTTGAAAATATGGGTAATGGGGTAACTAGATGATGTGGTGAATAGAGCATCAGCCCTCGAGTCGGGAGGACCTGAGTTCAAATCCGGTCTTAGACATCTGACACTTACTAGCAGTGTGAACTTGGTCAAGTTTCAAACTGTGTGAACTTGGTCAAATTTTCAGTTGCCTTGCCTTCCCCCCCTTCAAAAAAAATAAGAAAAAAAATAGGTAATGGGTTTCTTAGTATCATTGGAGGGAATTTCTATATTGGAGTTTTTCACACAGACAGGATCATAGCTGTAGAGCTGGAAGAGTCTTTTAAGGGTATTTAGTCTCTCTTCCCCTTTCTTTAATCTTCATACTTCCTGCCCCTAATTTATAGATAAGGAAATAGGCCCAGAGGGTTTGTGACTTATCCCAAATTGCACAGATTTGAACTATTGTCTTTTTAAATAAAATTAACTCTTAATGCTCAAATCCTGTCCTATTTTAATATATTTATATATATGCAATAATATTCTTGGGGCAGCTAGGTGGTACAATGGATAGAGTGCTAGGCCTGTAATCAGGAAGACACACCTTCCTGAGTTCAAATCTGGTCTCAGACACTTATTAGCTGTGTGACCCTGGACAAGTCACTTGACCCTGTTTGCCTCAATTTCCTCATCTGTAAAATGAACTGGAACAGGAAATTACTAACCATTACAATGTCTTTGCCAAGAAAACCCCAAATCTGGTAATGAAGAGTTAGACACAATTGAACAACATGTTCTATTAAGGGCAGCTAGGTGGTGCAGTGAATAAAGCACTGGGCTTGGAACCAAGAAGACTCATCTTCCTGAGTTCGAATCTGGCTTCAGACACTAGCTGTGTGACCTTGGGCAAGTCACTTAACGCTGTTTGTCTCAGTTTCTTATCTGTAAAGAAAACCCTAAAATGGGTTCATGAAGAGTCGTACTTGATTGAAATGACAGCATGACAATAATATTTTATGGATTTTGTATTCCATGGAGATAGAAAACATGTCTTATTAAATCTTTTCATCTCCCTCAGTGCCTAGCACAGTCCCCTGTTCATGATAGGCATTTATTATGTGCTTATTGAATTAAGCTGGATAAGTTATCCTTAGAGTGAGGAATAAAAAACTTAATTACTCAGCTGGTCAGCCACCTTTTTCATGCTCCAACATTATATTGGAAAATAGAGGATGGAGATAATTGGTCATAGCTATCTCAGGGATTGTATCTAAGGGAAGTAGGGATATAAGATGAAGGGCCAGAGATTGCCAATGTGACCATGGTTGGACTTGGGAGGGCAAGAAAGCAGCTGCCCTTGTGTTGACTGCTGCAAGTGGTTGGATGCCACTGGCATGGTGGCTAATAGGTACTGTCCAAGTAGAATTAATCTCTACGTTTATAACCTCCTGAATGACAGACTTTTATGCCATGTGTTAACTAAGATTTAAACACTTAAGCATCTCTATTGGTAGGACTAATTGTGTTACAAACTATGATAGAGCTTGTTATTGACCATGTAGAGACTAAAGGGATTTAATTAAAATCAGCTTGCATCCTTTGAGTCAAAGATTGAAGAAACAGCAAGGAAAACTCTACCTAAAATACAAAATATATTGCCTCTAGTGTAAAGCAAAAAGTAAAGAGTTCAAATAGGTTTGTTTTCCTTCATGTTCCCCTAATAATTATTTTCAGGTACTCGAAAAAGTATTTTATGAGTTATTTTCAGGTTTTATCTAGTTCAGTGCCTTGTCCTCAGGGTAGATACAAATTAGTATCTTAAACTCTTTTCCACACTTCTCTACTGACCAATTATATTCCTTAGGTCAGTTCCCCTTTACTTCAGTTTCCCCATCTGTTAAATGGCAAGGATCAGTACATTTTTTTTAATGGCAAGGATGCTTTATGAATAGTATGAGCAGGAGATGCTTCTGGTAAGATAGCAGAGTGAAAGGTTGAAAAAAGGCCATCTCCCCAACCTTTTCCCTAAAAACACATGGGCCAAAGAAAAAATGAGAAACAAAATTTTTAGCAAATATTGCCTCCCTGAAAAGGAATAATGGATCAATGAATAAAATAAATTATTAATCACCGACTATGCACTAAGTGCTAAGGGTTCAAATACAAAAAACAAGACTTTCTGTTCTCAAGGAGCTTACATTCTAATAGCGGGTGACAATAAACATAGAGGAGTGATGATTAGGGAGGGGTGTTTTGGTTTGGGAGGTCACTGAGATGCTTATTGGAATCATAGAGAAATGACTGGAAGGCTCTGATTAGGAATTTTATTTGATTTACTGTTCTCAGCTGGAGGTGGAAAAGGAGGATCAGGAGTGGGGTGTTATGGAAGATGGCTAGTGTACATCTGAGGCTGACTAGACCTGGTGAATTCTCTCACCAATCAGGAGCAGCTTCTGGGAAGGAGCTGAATTAGGGAGAGGACAGAGTAGTAGCAGTACCATGGCAGGAAGATGGCTAGAGTATTACCTAGTGAATGTGGGACCAACTTTGGTCACAGAAATTAGTAAGCAGGGAAAAAAACCCCTCAAAATTCCAACAAGATGAGTAAGTACTATGGATTAAAAGAAAATAGAGAAGACATTTGAAGGAAAAAAGAATGACTTAACAAATGTCACAAAACTCATCATGGAAAATACACTCAGTAATGGAAACTAAGGGAGCGAGCCCTGACGTCAATAAGAAGAGAACTAATATGTGAAAAGGAACAAAACAAGATAATAATCAAACTTGGTTATTTGAAATTGTAGATGGTTTTTCAAAGTACAGAGTAACTAAGAAAGAATTGTTGGGAGATAATTACAAAAGCAGTAGAACAACCACTAGAACAAGGTAACAAAACGATGCATATGGAAAAGAAGTCGATAACATTATGTGAGAGTCAGAACAAGACCATAATTCTTGGAAAAAGAACACTGGATAACATCTTTGAGAAAGAACAAGAATTATTATATCCTTCCCTCTACCAGAATATGAAGGAGAATTCTTACCAGCATATTTTGGGAAACCAAGAATATTTTCCAAGAATTATTAAAATCAAAGACAAAATTACAATTCGACAAAATCAAATACCAGTGGAGATGAACCCAGATCAAAAATTGTTGTCAAACTCCTAAACTCTGATCAGAGGAATGACTTTGCAAGCAACCAAGAAGAAACACCTCACTTTAAAAAAAAAGCTAATCCAGATAGCACAGGCTTTTTTGACTGAGATGAAAAACAAAAAATAGTGGAATATGTTACACTTAAAATTAGGGGAAATTTGACTTCATCGTAAAACTTACTATTTAGCTAGGATGAATTTGCCTTTCTAAAATAAAGGATAATTATTTAAGTCCTCTCAAGGATCCAAGGGATTTCTAACCAAGGTTGGATAGGGTCTTTGATATGTAAACAAACCTTGGAGAAGAACTTCACCAAGATAAACCCTAAATGAACTTTAAAATTGAGCATTGTTTATTTAAGTTCTAGACAGGAATGGCAAAATATCAATAATATTGTTTTGATCACCTTAAAGTGCAAGGGAAGTATGTCATTATTGCTATTATCAAAGTAATCTCCTGAGTTAGAAGAGAGAAAAAATAAGATAGAAGTGTTGAAGTGATTACTGTAATCATATCAATATAATCACCATATAGTTGTTTCAAAGAAGTATTAGCTTTCACATGATTAACAAATACTTCAAGGCAGACCTCAAAGGGAGAAAAACAAACCAGCAATGGTATGGTTTTGATTAGTAAGTAATAATAGAAAGAGACTTGGGTGGGTGGGAGAGAGTTGGAATAAATTAAAAAAAATGTTAATATTAACTTGTTTAAAAGTATAAAAGGCAAAGAAAGGGGCAATGAGTACTTTGTTTAGGGGCCTCAGATGAATAATGAGGGAAAAGGAGAGATAGGGGAGAGAAGAAAAAAAGTTACATTTTTATATAAGATGGGCTAGATGAGTGGTGTAGTAAAAATTTTAGAAAAACCTATAGATGTAATACTAGGAACTTAAGATATGCATATAAGATTGCATGTTTGTCTGAAAAAAAATGAGATTGAATTAATATTAATGAAATTAGGTAGAGTGTACTCCTTCATAAAATTAGCAGTAGTTTTATTATAAAGAATTGGGAGAGGAAAAACAAAGTCAAATTATTAGAAGTATTAATCATTATTTGACAAGCATTGTGATAAGCACTGAAAAACAAAAGGTAAAAATATAGTCTTTGTTTTCAAGGAACTTATTTTATAGTGGGAGAGATATAAATAACCAGGCACATAATATGACATATGCGATATTATATATATATATAACATATTTTATCATACACACAATATATACATACATACATATATATACATATATATGTATGTATATATATAAACAAAGTAGATGAAAGACACTATCAGAGAGGAAGACTTTAGTAGTTTGGGGGAACCTGAGAAGACCTGGAGTAAACTGAATTTGAACTAAGGAATTCAAGGAACATAAGAGGGACTAGTGAGGGGGTACAACATTGCAGGCACAGGGTTACAGTCATTGCACAGAGATCACAGAGAGAGAGACAGAGACAGAGAGAGTGTCACATTCTAAGAAATACTTGTAGACCAGGGTAGCTAGAATATAGAGTATATGAAGGAGAACAAAGTGTAAAAGACTGGAAAGGTGGGAAGGGGCCATGTGATAAAGACCTTTAAATGCCAAAGAGTGTGTGTGTGTGTGTGTGTGTGTGTGTGTGTGTGTGTGAAGGGTTGTATTTGGTATTTGTTGGTGTTGAGTTGTTTCACTTGTGCCCCATTTGGGGTTTTATTGGCAAAGACACTGGAGTAGTCTGCCATTTCTTTCTCCAGCTTATTTTACAGATGAGGAAACTGAGGCAAATAGGGTTAAGTGGTTTGCCCAGGGTTACACAGCTAGAGGCCAGATTTGAACTCCGGAAGATGAGTCTTTCTGACTCCAAGCTTGGTACTCTATCCATTGCACCTCCTCGTTGCCCATATGTATTTGGTATACCTGGAGGTAATAGCCATTGGAGGTCATTGAGGAGGGGAGTTATATGTCAGAGCAACTAGAAAAACCACCTTGGCAACGAAGTGGAGGAAAGATTGGAGTGGGGAGATACTTGAGGCAGAGAGGCAGGGAAACCAGACTATTGCAATGGTCTTATCAAGAAATGATGAGGGCCTGACGTTGGGTTGTGATTATGAGTGAAGAGAAGGGCATGTCTACAAGGGATATTGTGAAGGTAAAAACAACAATATTTAGCAATGGATGAGATATTTGGGGTATTATAGAGTGAGGAAGACATCAGGATTGTGAGCCTTGAGGACTGGGAAGACAGCAATATCCTAAACAGTAATAGGGAAGTTAGGGAAGGTTTAAGAGGAAAAGATGAACTTGTTTTGGGCATATTGAGTTTGAGATGCCTATGAGGCATCCAGTTTGGAGCATCCAAAAGGCTATTGGTGATGGAGGACTGGAGTTTACAAGAGAGATTAGGGCTAGATATATGGATCTGTGAATTATATGCCATAGATTATAATTATATTGTGATTACATTAATTTGTACATGTAATTACACGTGAGCTACTGAGGTCATCCAGTGAGATAGTATAGAGGAAGAAGAGAAGGCCCCTGCACAAAGTCTCAAGGGTCATTCCTGATTAAGGGTGTGTCATGAATGAAGAACCAAAAAAAAGAGACTGAAAAGGAGTGGTCAGAGAGATAAGAGGGAAACCTGGGGGAAATAGTGTCATAAAAACCTATAAAAGAGAAATCATACAAATAAAAGTGATCGGCAATGTTAGATGCTGCAGGAAGATCAAGAAGGATCAGGATTAAGAAAAGTCTTAGATTTGACAGTTAAGAGATTATTAGTAAATTTGGAGAGGGTAGTTTCAGTTGAATGATAGGGTTAGAAAACAGACTACAGAGGGTATAGAAAAGAATGAGAAGAGAGGAAATGAAAGCATCTAGTGTAGATAGTTTTCTCAAAGAATTTAGCCACAAAGGGGAGAGATGTGAAAGATAGTTAATAGGAGTTGTATCAAATGAATATTTTTAGGTTGGGGAAAGGCTTAGTTGTGTTTCTGGGCAGCGGGAAAAGAGCCAACAGATAGTAAAAGATTGAAGACTAGAGAGTGGGGATGGTAATGGGGACAATCTGCTGGAGAAGTTGGGATGGAATCAAGGGTGCAGGTAAAGAGAGAGGCTGACTTGGGCAAATTCAGGAACTATAATTATGATTTAAATAGATTATATTTTCCTGTAAGATTTTTTTCTCAAAACGTGTTATAGAACAGATGTAAAAACTCAACCTAGCAATATATTGCCACTAGGAAACACTTAAAACAGAAAGTCACATATAGATTTAAAATAAAATAATTTTTTCTTGTCTAGTCCTTTATCATTGTTTGTTCATACCTACCTTTTTATGCTTCTCTTCATTCCTGTGTTTGAACTTAGAAATTTCTCCTTAGCTCTGGTCTTATCGTTAGAAAAGGTTGGGAGTCATTGGTTTCTATTTCATCCATTCAAATATTCAGAATTTGTTGTTTGTTCAAGGCTTTGTACTTCTTGTGCCAAGCTGTTAACTCCTTTTCCAATTCTTTCTTCTGTTCTTTCATTTCTTTTCCAGTTTTTTTTCTCAAGTACTCTCATTCCAATTATAAAGACATATTTTAATCCTCCCTTAAAAAAAAAACAAAAACAAAAACCCAAACCCTTGCTTTTTGTCTTCCAGGAATTCTAGTTGAGTTTGTGCCCAAGCTGTGTTTTTCTCTGAGGCATTGCTAATAGATATTTTGGAGTCATATTCTTTTTTGTTTATGGCCTTGCTACCATACTATAATAATAACTCATTATGGTGCAGTCCTTTTTTAAATATTAGGCCATATTTTTGGAGAGAAGATCTGAGATAATCTTGTTGCTGCTTTCATTGTGTAATAGATATGTTATTCTAGAATCTCAGAGACATGCTGGAGACTTAGAAGTTTTCATTGCTTCTGTAGGGGTTTGATCCAGTACAAATTCTGATTGCTATTGGCTTAGTCTGAGCTCTGCAAGTTCCTGACCTAGGTTTGGGTCAGTGCAAGAACAGATTGCTATTAGACTCTGCCCCATTAGCCAGCTGGAAAGTTCTGTTGGTTCAGAGTGGTAAATTATAGGCCCCTTTTTGGTTTAGATTTCTAGTCTTGTTTATTTCTCTGTAGGCTTAGTTAGATATTGAAAATGAGAGCTTGAGGTCTGAGAGACACCACTGCTGCTGCTGGCTTCTGAACTTCCTCCTTTCTTGGCATACTGCCTAGGCCTTCTCTGCTTGGGAAAGGCAGCCCTTTTGGGGCACTGAGTATAGGGCTCCTCATTCCTCTTTGGATCTGTGACCCAGGGTTGGGTGGTAGGCAACAAACTGCCAAATGGCACCTGTCCACATAGCTGTGCCCTGCTTTGGGTCTAGGAGTTCTCCATTACGGGTCTGAGACTTCCTTTTGTGCTGGTACGGAGCCTCTCTATGGGTGCTGGAGTGCCCCCAATACCCTGTACTCCTGCCCTGACACCGTCCCCAGTGTCTACAGACTTTTCTGTCTGTTTCTATGCTGACCTGGGCAAAGCACTCACTTTGACTTTTTCTGGATTTTTTTATAGGAAAATATTTCTAATCTCCATAATCTAGAAGACATTGACATTTATCAAGCATGGCTCTGAAATACAGCATGGAATAATGGATAGAGAGTTGGCCTTGGAATCAGGAAGACTATGGGTCCATATTCACCTTTGACACATGCTATTGATCTGACTCAAGCTGAATCATTTAACTTCTCAAGGTCCCAAGCAACTCTCTTAAGACTATAAGGTGCAGGGCAGTCACTAGTACCTCCTTGGAGTCTGTACCTAGCAGTGGAATCTTTGAGTCAGAGTGTGCTTTATTTTAGTTGCTTTACTGGCCGAATTCCCCATTTCTTTCCAGAATGATTGTACTAATTCACAGTTCAGTAAACAGTGCATTCGTGTGGCTAGGCTGATTTCTAATTATTGGTAATCTAAACAATTGACTATTTTTATGTGCTCTTTGCTCACTCACCATTACTGGTTGACATTATGATGCTGGCTGCAGCTTTTCACATAATGTAAGAAGACCCCAATAGTTTCTGAAACTGTGTTGGCTCATGTGCTCATTGTAGTTCATCTGGAAGCTTGTTCTAGCCCGTCCTGGGTTCTGTTCTGTGTTGGTTGCAAGAACCACGACTGCAGTTGTCTCCACTCTGTGGCACATTCTGTTTCCTTTTCCTTTTATGTGTGAGCCCTGGTATAATCACTCTGTATTTCAAGCATTCCTGTAGTAACTAAAGTCTCAGGAACTTCTATCAGAGCCCACAGGACATATAATTCTCCTTTTTGGATGTGCCCCTATTCTAGTTACATGTAGTGTTTTGTGGAGATCAGACTCCTATCTTCACTCTCTACCCTGGATCAGTTGTTAAGTATTTGTTGCATTTGGAAGTATGGGCACACTGTAGAGATATTGTGGGTTCTGTTCCCAGATCACTGCAGTAAAGCGAATATCACATAAAGTGAGTCATTTGATTTTTTGATTTCCCAGTGCATATAAAAGTTAAATTTACATTATACTGTAGTCTCTTAAGTATGCAGTAGTATTATATCTTTAAAAAAATGAACATACTAGGGCACAATGAATAGAGCACTGGCCCTGGAGTCAGGAGGACCTGAGTTCATATCTGGCCTCAGAGACTTGACACACTTCCTAGCTGTGTGATCTTGGGCAAGTCACTTAATCCTAATTGCCTTGCTTTCCCCCCTCCAAAAAAAATGGATATACCATAATTAAAAATACTTTATTGCTAAAAACTGCTCAACATATGAGCCTTTGGTGAATCATAATCCTTTTGCTGGTGGAGGGTCTTACCTTGATGTTGTTGACTACTGACTGATGAAGGTGGTGTTAGCTAAAGGCTAGGTGGTTGCTAAAGGCTGAGTTGGTTGTGGCAATTTCTTAAAATAAGACAACAATGAAGTTTATCTCATAGACTAACTCCCTTTCACTTAAACACATAGAGGCTGTTATAGGGTTATTGAATGACCTAATTTTAATATTCTTGTGTCTCAAGGAATAGAGAGGCCTGAGGAAAGAGAGAGAGAGAGATGGGGAATTGTCAGTTGGTAACACATGCAACATTTATTGATTGGGTTAGCCATCTTCAGAAGGTGTAGTTTGTGGTACCCTAAAACAATTGCAATAGTAACATCAAAGATCACTGATTGCAAATCACCATAATAGATTTAATAATAATTAAATAGCTTTAAGTATGTAGACAATTACCAAATGTAACACAGACATGATATATGCTGTTGGAAAAAAGGTGTTGATAGACTTGCTTGATTCAGGGTTGCTACAGACCTTCAATTTGTAAAAAATGCTATATCTGGGAAGCGCAACAAAGCAGAGTACAATAAAATGAGGTATGCTTGTAGTAAATTTTCTAGATCCTATCCATGAATTCTAGAGATTGGATAGTGTAAATTATTAGGAAGTTGAGACCTCAAGTGAAGAAACTATCAGTCTATCTGATCCTGTCCAGTGCCCAGTTCCTGAATTTTGTCTCTTGTGATGAACTCTAAAATCCCTGATGTTTGAACCTAATCATAACTGCTCTAGATTCTGCTATACTACTTGTCTTTCCTGAAAGTGAAGCTGGCTTTACAAGACTATCGATCTCTTTACTTGTATTTTGAATGACTGAATGATTGTTTGTCAACCCAGCTAAATGAGACTTCACATTATCTTCTTCCCTGCTTACTCTGAGTTGTCTTTTTTCTGGAAACAATCTATGGATTCTTTCAGTTGGCACTTTGTTTTCAGTATTCATAAGTTCTTGGAAATTTTCTTATATTATTTCTTGCATTATGTTCAGCTTTTCCACCTGTCATATTCTTCTGGGAGACCTACAATCCTTAAGTTGTTTCTATGTATTTTCACCTCAATATGCTGTGTTTGTATGAAGATTATGTTTTCCTTGAATGTTATTACTTTTTGCTTCTCTGCTTCCAGATTATCCTTTATGTCTGTCTATTTGCATTTCTAGTTATTCTCTTTCCCCCCCACCCTACTTTTTTTGGTAAGACTTGCCACATGAATTCAAGTTTTTCTATTTTGCTATTTTTTCTGTGTAGGCCATAAATTCTGCTTTGAAAATTTTTATTTCTCGTTTAAACTCTTAAAGAGCATCCTGTTTTGGTAACGTGCTTTCTTGGAAATCCACAGGATCTCTGTCTCATCAATTGTTGATTCATTTTCCTTTGTCTTAGAATAGTTATTCACAGATGTTTGGGCTCACTTAACAGATCTGGAGGTTATATTTTATCTGCTTATGCTCAAGGCCTTTAAATGGATTTTCTTTCTCAGTGATATCAGTCTTTTTTCCCCTTATGTTTCCTCATTGCTTATATTCTGATTCCTTCTTTCAGGACTAGACCTCCAAGCTATTTGAGCCACCTTCTATACTGGTCAATTCACATTTCACTGGTCTCAGTCTCTGCTCCAAGTGTTCCAGCTAGTTGCTGGGTCCTTTGCTTCAAGCAGGCCTGCTAGATCCATGCACACTCTGGAATCCTGCCATAGATCTCTCTCTCCTCTCTCTCCTCTCTCTGTCTCTCTCTGTCTCTCTCTGTCTGTCTGTCTCTGTCTGTCTGTCTGTCTGTCTCTCTTCCTCCCTCTCTCTCTCTGTCTCTATCTGTCTCTGTTTGTCTGTCTGTCTGTCTCTCTCTGTCTCTCTCACTCTCTCTCTCAGTGCTGCTGTAGCACAGTGTTGTAGTCTAGATAGAATAACCTCCTGTCTTTTAGTTTTCCCAGTACTTGCAGGGGGTAGTAAAAGTGAGTTCTGTGCAGTCCTGCCAGAGTATGGTGAGCAGTAGGGGTGGGGGTACTGAATGCAAGTGTTAGGGGTCAGGGATTAGCCTTCTCTGCTAGTAGTTCATCAAATTTTTACTTTATTAGGGTTCTTCATGCCTTCAATTGTAAAAAGAACTGAAGTTTCTTTATCTCTTGAACATAATTCCTATTTTGAAGAGGTTTGAGAGATTATTAGGAGTAGAGAAAATATCGTCTTCCATCTTGTTGGTCACGTGAACTGGAAGTCTCCAGTTGTCTTTAAAAAGAATTGGTAAAATAACTCTATGGGCCTATTTGGACTTTTCCCTTAGATCCTTCCTTTCAATTTCTTGCCTATCCAAGTTATACAGTTTCTGACTGGTCTTTGTACTTTGTGCTCTGGACTAACTGCTAGAATTTTTCTAGCCTAGAGTGATTTTTTACTTTGACTTTCTCCATAAAAACCTTATGGTTGTTAAATGAGAACTATAGAAAGGTAGTGAATGTAGAGAGAAGAAACTGTCATCCTGGCCCCAGTATGCCATCAGATATTTGTGGACTTGACAGTCTATGAGATCTCATGCCAGAGAAACCACAGGACAATGCATAGCCAGGATTACAGGAATGGATTTATATTTCCCTTATATATTCATCAAATCTAATAGACAGTTAAGACCTAAGAATGCTATTGGCTGGAATGGACATATATACATAGTGTGTATATATACATACATATATAAATAAATATATACACACAAACATATATGCAACGTGTATATATGTATATGTACACATACACATATGTCTATGTTTATGTATACATACATGTACACATACCTATATGAACATGCATATGGACACGTATATGTACACATACATGTACACGTATATGTATATGTATTAGACTGAGCATTGGAGAGAGTACCACGCCTGGAGTCAGGAAGGCCTGAATTAAAATCTGACTTTAAACATTTGCTAGATGTGTGACCCTGGGTAAATCATTTAATTTTTGTTTGCCTCAGTTTCTTCCTCTGTTAAATGGAGATGATAAATAATAGTACCTACTTCCCAGGGTGGTTATGAGATCAAATGAGATAATAACTACAAAGCGCAGATGTGGTGCCTGGCACATAGTAAATGCTGTGTAAATGTTAGCTAGAATACATGTATGTATACACACATGTATGTGCATATACATACATACATATAGTTATACTTGATCTAGGCAAGGAGACTAGGGAAAGGCATCTGAGTAGATTCTAATATAATCTGCAGGATAGCTTTTCTATTTATTAAATTATTTGAATGCATTTAAAAAGGTGATATTAATGGTTAGGTGAATGAAATATAATTGTTTTCACAGTCATATGAATGCAGAATTTTAGAATTAGAGAGAGACCTTGGCAGATTAGTCCAACCTATATGGAAAAATTAATCTTCACTATAACATTTTTGATAAGTGGTCATCCAACCTTAGAAAATTTAAATGTTGGATCCTGAAGACGCCTTGTGTCTTTAGATTAACAGTGAACACAATCTTGGTCCTCCCTTTTCTGCCATTCATGCTTTTATGGTCAGCACTGGCTTTCTCCATCTCTTTTCTGGAGGGGCTAGCTTGCATAGAAACTTTTCTTGACCTTGCTATTGTTATTACCACTCTAATTTTAGTCAATTATTTTTCTAGTATGGACAGCTATCTACCAAAAATTGAACTGAGGTGATGCATTTATGTCACTTGGGGTACAGGATACTCCTGAACATGAAATGACTTTTAAGAAAATGAGCAATCTGGCTCAAGATTGGAACCAGTGATTTGCTATAAGGAGCATAGGCCCTGTGTGCCATTTGAGCTGTCCAACTACCAATTAATTTTTAAAATTTGTCTTTAAAGGGAATAATTCCCTGGGAGATTCAGTATGCCAAGTTTCAGCAGAGTGAATTTTATGGATGAGTTATGAAACCCTGAAAACCAAAGTCTATAATAGAAATGCTGACAGACCTGAACTAGAATACTACCACTATAATAAAGCAACTTTTTGTTATTCCCTTATGGTTTCCATCACAATGAAAAAAGAGCTAAAGTTTTCAGTTTTAACACTTTGAGAATGTTTTATTTTCCTGATCAAGTATTCAACTTTAAATTAGCCATTAATAGTTATAGCCATAAAAACACAATATCTGTATCGACTAACAAGTCATAGCTATTTTAGAACAGAATAGCATTATTCTGAGAGATTAATAACTAGTATATATTTCAGATCTACCTCTTGAAGGAATTTGTTTTAAACATTGATTTATAAAAAAAGGAAACCACCTTCCCCACTGAATCATCCTCCTCTGTCTCCCACTAACCCCCATGCCAGTACACTCCCACCTACTAATTGATAGGAGCAATCAAAATAGTTTTTCAATAAATTTGCTTTCTAAATACAATTCCTTCTTCTGCTTAATAGCCTTTCTTTACAACCAGTAATGTTCTTCATTTTCCAATGCCCAAATGTTTGTTGCTAAATTCTCCTTTTTTGAAATTTTAGATTCTACAGCAGGATTTATTATTGCATATTAATGTTAACCTGCCCCCAAGAAACATTTCCTAACTATGTGATAACAAATAACTTGAAGTCATATTGCATATTTTCTCTCAAAGATCTTAAATGATACACACACAAACATCCACATATACACATATGTGTACATATGTTTTATAACATCCCAAATGGATTGCAGAAGGATAAGGATTTTTATTGTTATGTTGCAGATAGCTTTCCCCTAGGGCCCTAAGAATTCATTAATTTGATTCAACTCACAGAACCAATGAATGGAACAATGAGACTGGAACAGTTGCATCTCCCCATTTCCTGATTTTTGTGCTCTCTTAACATAAACTTGCCTTTTCAGTTGAGAAGGTTGAGTTGTGATAGGAAATGACACCAGGGACCTGTGAGAAAATAATGGAATAGACTTGTGAAATATGTTTATCTAGGAGTTTTCCATATGTTAGGTTCCTGCCCCATTTTATAATGTTTGAATGCTTACAAGTACCATTTTTTCCCCTGTCCTGTTAGATCCTACTATCTACTGTTTGTACATAAATTCCCCTACCTTCCATTCAGTTTCATGCAACATTTAAAAACTGCAAGGCAATGAATAAGGTACCGGAGTTATAAAGATAAATAGGGCTTCAGGAAACTAATAATCTAGTAGAGGAAGATAAAAAACATTTACAAAAACTACAATACAAATTGGAACATGTTATGTGTAAGAGCTAGTCACTAAAGTGTTCTGAGAAATTCAAAGATGGAAAAAGTTCTTATGACTGAGAATGAGGAAACTGGGAGGAGAGAAAGTTTCTTGGAGGGAGGTAGTACCTGAGGTAAGCCTTGAAGGACAGAAAAAATTTCAATAGGTAATAATGACAAGGAAATCCATTTCAGTGAATGAGGATGGTGTTTAAGGGATAAGAAAGGTCAGGAAAAGAATTTAAGATTGTAGAAAAGTCTAGTTCTTCTGGAACCCAGAGTGTTTTGAGGAGTAGAGTGGGATAGGTAGAAAGTAGATGGGATCTAAGTTGTACTTAGATTGTAATAATAATAATAATAATAATAATAATATAATTATTAATAATAAGTTGCCTTGATTGCCAAGACAAGGAGTTGGTACTTTATTTGGGGGCTTGCAATAACTCTTCAGACTAAATTGGGCAACTGCTTCTTGGATAAAAAAATTTCTCATGGACTCTATTTTATGACTAAACTTTGCATGCTCTCCATTTATTTTTATGTTTCCCTTCTCTTAGAGTGACAAAGTAAATTTTATGAATTCTTCACCAAGATATAACTTCTGTTCACATGATACATGAATCTCTATCTCTAATTCTGACTTCTCTTTTTATCTTCACATACATTTTTTTCTAGCAGTTTACTGTACATTTCAGGGCCCTACAATTATCCCAAATTCAACATATTCAGGACTAAACTCACCCCTTTTAAACCCTTTCAAATCACCTCTTCCCTGATACCCCTTTTTTTGTCAGTGATGCCATAGAATTTCTCAAATACTCATGTAAAAAAAATTCAACCATATTTGCCCTTGTTTGGCCTTCTCGTATCCAGTCACTAAATCTGATCAGTTCTTCCTTTGTGATATCCATCATACATGCTTTATTTTTCTTCCTACTGATGCTGCCCTTGTCCATGACCCCATCCCTTCATTCCTGGATTATTACAACCATCTTTTACCTGACCCCATAGCCTCCTGTCTCCCCTACATCTCTCCCATGCTACTGCCTCCTCTGATCTACCCTACATAACATTATCAGATTAATAGTAAAGTTCTGGCTTTACTCTGCCCCTCTTCTGCCCCAAAGCCGTCAAAGGTGCCTCATTACCTACAGGATAAAATCCACATTCCTTAGCCTGGTAGTTTTAAAGTCCCCCAAAATCTCTGGACATCCCCTACCCCTTGCCTTTTCAATCTTATCTTTTATTCTTCCCTTACATGAATCCTCTGCTATTGCCAAATTGGTCTATAATCCCCTAGTTGTGCACAATATACCTTTCACCTTGTAGCTGCTAGGTGGGCAAGATTAGTGATTAGGGCTGATATGAAGGCTCCTTGAGATTTGGGGGTTTAGCAATCTGTGGTCAAATGAGATAGTACTCCTTACTGAGGAGGTTCAGGTGAGATGAGCTAGCTAGGCAGGGGTTAGAGTAGTCAATAGCATGTTATACAAGCATGCTGTCTCATTTGTAATGTAATTGGGAAATATTTAGCAAAATAAATAAAAGTACAATAAAATAAAGATAATATTAAAATTTAAAACTAAGTCAATATGCAGCCCACAGGGATCCTTTATGTATGGATTAGTGGCACCCATTTCTATTTAAATTTGAAATGACTGGTTTAGGGCAACAAGACCCCAAAAGATGGTAAAAATCACCATGAAATAATTCCTAACGAGTTCAGCTCAGCACTCCCTCCCCCATGGCCTACCACACTTCTGGCAGCAAGGCTGTACTAGCTGACCTGACCCAGGGACTTGCAACTGGTCCACATCCCATTCTCCCTTCTTTCCAGTGCTGTGGAGATCTAAGCCTCAAACTGTAGGGATTTGTTGAGACCTGAATAGCCTGTGCCACAGCAACATTCTGTGCTGTAAAAGAGCTCTGCAGGAGAGCAGAGAAACAGAAAGAAGAGGGAAGGACACACATATAGGCTTGTTATGGAGTACAACCCCATACCAGGACACTCCTCCCCTCCCCTCTTCCCAGAGCCTTAGTGATCCACACTTTAAATGATAGAAATCATCTGAAGTTGCAACAGCACCAGCATAACAGCCAGGCCAGAAAACTAAGGAACAGAGGGAATGGGACAAATAATCACATATGGGGGATGGTATAGAAAAGGCCTGAAGTAAAGAACTCATCATCTAGCTGGGGATGTTCCTGTATTAACAATGCAATATTCGCAATGCCTATGGCAATTATATATATGCTGATGTGGTTATTAATAACACAATATACCAGGCTCTTTATATGGGGGATAAAGGTAGAACATTTATTAAAACACCAAATAACTGAGTCCCAAAACCAAAAAGTCAAAGCCATCACTGTAGTTATGAAGTTGGCACATATAGTTAATGTAGTAAACACCTACATTCTCAAGCCTTTAAAACAGAGCAGGCTACCTCAGGCAAAGGTCCTCCTCTCCCCACTCACAGCAACTGCTCAGTGTCCAGGAAGCGGGCTTCCAGCAGTTCCGGCACCCCGCCGTTCCTGTCCCTGGCAGTCCTTAGCAGGAGTCCTTAGCAGAAATTCTGGCTGGCTCAAAAAGGGGTTCGCGCCTCTGCTTCCACCTTGGCCGCTACCTGCTGCTGCTGCCACCGCCACCAGTCACCGAAGGAACTCTAGCTTGGCTTCCACTTCCTCTAGCTCCACCCCTTCCTGCTACATCATCAAGTCCAATGGGGCATGGAAGATCTTGAAGTTCCATAACCCTTACATTTGGCCCCAAGATCTTTCACGTCCCTTACTTGGCAAAAATACATTTGGAATAATTGGTATCAACAGAATTTTACAACAATATAACAAGGATAGCACACAATAAACACAGAAAACAATATTTTAGGGTGGGGCTTTAGCACAAGCCCCCTCATCATTCCCCCTCCCCTGAACAAATGGACCCCAAAATCTTGGAGTAAGGGGCAAAGGTCTCTTCTTCCATGGCTACTTGTTGCTAAAATCGGACGTAGAGCTGTCCCTGTCCCAAGGGGTCCCATTTGAGAGGTCAGTTCTTAATGTGCTTGATGCCAGGTCCAGGGGTGGCGTAGCACAGTTGCAGACAGGGGGTGACATCCAGCTTACGCTATAAGGCATCTACAGGTGGAGGGCACCAAGCCTGTGGAAACAAATCTAGCAAGCAAGGTGAACAGACAAAAAGCCAAGAAGAAGCAAAGAGACAATAACCAGACTATTGTAGCCTCACTCACGGTAGAATATATGAGTTAAGGGTACAATTTTGTAATCATCTTCTCCGGAATAAACAATAGTTACAGTGTTATCCCTCCCATGTGCTATAATCTCTGCAGCCTTTGGAACATCATCTAGCTTCTGTTTTACCAATACTTTAGCTCCTGATTTTATTCTATCAATAGAACTAAATCCTTCAGTTCCTCTGACAGTTATTTTGGAAGGAGGGTCAGTTTTTACAAATGGTATTGTTTTACAAGGAACAATAATCACTTGAACTATGCTATCATTTTTACGAATCTGTATGGGCCCTTTACCTAAATTATGGAATGTCGCAACAATTTCTCCTTGATAATTAGAATCTATTACTCCAGCCAATACATGTATTCCTTGAGCTGCAAATCCTGATTTGGGTAAAATCTGTCTGAAGTGATTTTTAGGGATTCTTATGCATATCCCAGTGGAGATTTTTCTTATTTCTTTTCTGTCCAACCAAAAGTCCTCTAAACAATGTAAATCATACCCCACCGAACCAGGTGTTCTTGGGTATGGTGCTGGGACATCTGGCCTCAAGGTCCAATACTCAATATTTGGGATCTTATGTGTTTGTTGTTTTCTAATTTGCAGATTTGGGGTCATCATTCTGGCTAGAGGTGTACTTCCTCTCAATGGTCTATTATTCAAATTACGTAAAGCCATGAACAAATTATCCTTCCAATGTTGATATGAATTATTGGAACTCAACTTAATTGTTCTTTCAGTTATCCATTCATTCTTTCAATTAACCCAGATGCTTCTGGATAATATGGAATATGATATATCCATTCTATATTGTTTAGTATACAATACTTAATTGAAATGTGACCCATTGTCACTTGAATCTGCATTGAGGTTCCATAATATAGACTTATGAGATCTAGAGTTTTACAAGTGTTTTTCTGGGTTGCATTCTTATAAGGACAAGCCACTAGTACACCTGAGTAGGTGTCAACACAAGTACATATAAATCTGCATCCTTTATCTAGTGGCAGTGGACCAATATAATCTATTTGCCAGATTTGGGCTGGGACTTTTCCTCTTGCTATCTCTCCAGTTACTACCTGAGAAACAGTTCACTCCTTTTCCAATTGACATATATGACATTCTTCTGCTATCTGTTTTAACAGTGAATGAGAGATACTAATACCTAGATCTTGTGCCCACTAGTGTGTGGCCCAGACCCCCAAATGGCTTGCTGTTTGGTGGACCCATTTTGCTAATACTGGATCATCAGGTGTTGTCAAAGTAGGGACAATATGTTCAGTAGCAATCTTTGCCAGTCAATAAGCATGAGCATTATACTTACATTCTGGCATGGTGAGGGCCACGTGAGCATCTACACAAAAAACTGATAAATCAGTGACCAAAGACATGTTCCAAATATCTTCCCATAATTCTTTGCCCCAGACTTTTTTTGCCATGAATTTCCCAATTTTGATTTTTCCACATGGGCATCCATGTAGCTAACCTATTAGATCTACCACCCATGAATCAGTGAATATATGACACTGTCCTCGTTCTATTTTGATGACTTGATGTACTGCCATAAGTTCAGCTTATTGACTACTTCTACCTATCCCAGTACTTTCCAAAGTTCTTCTAGTATATGGGTTATAGGCCACTGTTTTCCAATGTCTTTTTTGGCCCAAATATTTCACTGTCCCATCAGTAAATCATGCATGTCTCTTTTGTTCTTCAGTTAATACATCATATCCCTCATTCCATTTTACAGAGGATTGTACCAACTGTTGCTTTGGCTCAGGGGGTGTGTCATTCCTCTCAATTTCTATGTTTGCTAGAGATTCATGTAGAGCAGAGACTCTGCTTTTACCTGTTTTCACTCTATTTTGAATATACCACTTCCATTTGATTATACTAGCCTCTTAGGCATGTCCAATTCAGTGAGAAGCTGGGGTACTCATTACCCAGGTCATAATTGGGATTCCAGGTCTTAATATCACTTCATGGCCCAGAGTCAGTTGTTCAGTCTCCACCAAAGCCCAATATGCAGCTAACAACTGCTTTTCAAAAGGTATATACTGGACTCCAGATGAAGGGAGTTTCCTACACCAAAATCCTAAGAGTACATTTTGGCTTTGTTGTTTTTGCCATAAGCTCCAGTTTGCCTAATCATCTTGTACAGTCACTTGTAATTCCACTGGACGATTTTTCATGGGCCACAAATCTAGGGCCAATTGTATGACAGCCTTGGCTTCTTCAAAAGTTTTACTCTGCTCAAGTCCCCAATCGAATTCATATTTCTTCCGAGTGACTCTATATAAAGGTTTCAAAATCTGTCCCAAATGTGGAATGTGGTGTCTCTAGTATCCAAACAATTGAGCAACTTCCCAAGGTTCAAAATACCAGCATAGCTGCTCTCCATTTTATTCAGTGACAAATTAAGAACAGAGAAAATCAAAATATAGCATAATTCAAAATACAGCATTCACCAACTGTAATTCAATAATTTCCAAGCACTACTCCACCCTGGACATTACATTCATTTAGTCAATCACAAAGTCCCTCTTCTAAGTACTACTCCACCCCTAGGCAGTACATTCATTTAGTCAATCACAAAGCCCCTCTTCTCAAATGGAGATTAGTTTCCAATCATAAGTAAAGTACATTCATTTGGTCAGTCACAGAGCACAAAAAAGTCAAAAGTTTCCCACCCTTGGATCACAACTGAATAGGCCATCTACTCTAGAGTTACAACAAGCTTAATACCTAAAGAGAGGTCTTTTCTTCATCTTGACCCAAGGCAAGTTCTCAGCAATCTTTGTTCCTGGGGAGACAAAACTTAGCAAGGCCACAAGATACATTGCCAGTGTCTTCACTAATTCATTCTCTGCAGAACAAAGAAAGCAGATAAATCAACAGGGGAAATTTTAGTAGCAGATGGTATCATGGCCTCAAGATCTAGGACCCCTGAAAACATTAGCAAAACCCTCTTCTAGGATTTCTGTAAACATACAACAAGAAAATCCTTCTTCAGGGCTTCTGAACCAACAGCAAGGTTCTAGGACCTCTGCAACAACAGGGCTGTCCTTAATCAGTGGATGAATCTGGCAAAACAACATCAAAACAGACAGACAAAGTACCAGCATAACAGTCATGTCTCCTCAGTCCTTGGCAGCTCTGGGTGGCAGCTCTCAAAAGTCCTGGGCAGTTCAAACTGGCCCTCATCAATCCGCTCCATCTCTCTGCCTTCATAATGCTGCTTCCAAAAAAAAAAATTCTTCTGCTTCTCTCTCTGCTTATGTCTCTCTAAATTCACATCACCAGCTCCTCCCAGTTCAGCCCTCTCTTTTCACATCAGCAAGTCCTTTCCACAAGTGGGATTCACAAGCTCTGAGTTTTAACACAATCCAAAAACCAAGCCAATACAGGGGATCTTTAAATTCCATTACTATTACAGTTCTGCTAAAAGTCACTTGGGGAAGAGATCTAGGCTGGTGAAATAAGAATTACCCAGCATGGGAGGAGGCTGAGATGCTTTGACATCCAGCTCCTATAAGCCACCATCATATGGGGAGGGAGTCAGAAAGTGAGTAATAAGGAAAAATAAAGAAAAAAAGACTGAATCATCAAAGATCTCAGGAGGAAGAAAACCCAGAGACCTTGAGCATAAGCAGATAAATCAACAGGGGAAATTTTAATAGTAGATGGTAACATGGTCTCAAGATCTAATAAATGAGTTCAGGCATCTATGAATAAATACTACAAAACAAAAGAAAGTGATACTTGAGGCAGAAAGGCCCAATGGAATGTGAGAACATGGAATCATAATCACCTTGTACCTGAATGGTTTAAAATAGATATGAGAACTGTAAGAACAGAATTTATGGCCTGCACAGCAGAAATAATTGGCAGAATAAAAGAACTTGAATCTGCAATGGCAGATCTCACCAAAGAAACAAAAGAGAGGAAAACTGAATGGGAATGCAAATATGCAGAAGTTAGGGACAATCTAGAAGAAGAGAAGGAAAAAGCAATAACATTTAAAGAAAACATGCTTTCTCATCAAGAAAACCATGTCGATCTTGAAGACAGGATGAGTGGAAACAATGTGGAAGAGCACAGGTCAAAGAGGGGTCTGGGTTGTGGGAGTAGGCAGGACAGAAGAAATGATAATGGTGCATGCATGGGGCTGTCAGGTTCTTAGTGGGTAAGTAAGGTGAAGGAATTCAGTACTGAGCATTCCATAAGTAGGGTTGGTGGAGCAGGAACCTCACCGGAGTAAAAGACAATTCAATGGGTTACCTCTGCTCTTAGGAACTTCCCTGTATCAACATAAAATGGGAACCTATCAAATCAGAAGGCAGAATAATATCCTCTGGATAAGCAGGAATGGGGTCCTGTTGTTGAGTTTATCTCAGTGGAGGCAAGGAGGTTGGCTGAAGTCATGTGGTAGGATCAATATCCTAACCCTTACTTCCTTTTAAGTTAGGTTTTTCTTCCCTTAACAAGTATTGAGACTGTCTTCCAGGCTTAGTTCATTTGTAAGACTAAAGGCTCTGGCCGTTGGCATTGTTTCCTCATCCCCTGACCACAAAACAACAATGAGGAGTTCCAGGCTAGCTCTCTGATATTTAGCTAGTGGATCATGACTTAGGCAAAGGAGCTTCAGTCAGCTGAATCAACTTGAGGTATCCTCAGTTGAATGTCCTTCTGCAATAGTTAAATAAATCTCCTTTTGTTAATTATTGAATGATCTGAGTATCCCTTCCCCACCCCCACCCCCATTTTGTTAATATTGAACCTAAATTATGAAGGGACTGGCCTGAGTCAGGCCCAGCCAAGAATATGAAACAGGGATATAGTAGTTTTTAGTTTCTCTGGACATTTTCATCTTGAAACATGTCTGGTCAGAAAGTCATCAGCCTTGGCAACTTACTTGGACTCAGGCACTCACAACTCTGAGAGGCACAGATTCTATGAGGCAAGGACTTTTTATGCCCCATACCGAGAAACCTTGTTAGAAAAGATGAGACCAGCCAGGCCCCTAAAGTTTCCTGGCAAAGCCAGGAATGACTTTGTTGTGGATGGAAGGAAAGAAGTTATGTCAGGGAAATGCCAGTTCTAACAAACCAGTATATGTCATGAGCAGATGCAAAATTTCTCACCACTTTCTATAAGAATGACTGAATTATTGCCACCCTCCGTTCTGTGCTAGGAAGAAAAAAATGATCATTTGTACCCTGGTTTAACTTCCTGGATCCCTCTTTTATGATGCAAAGAGGCAACAGTGGGAAATAGAGACTAAATTTATCTGGAAGAGGGTGGGGGAGTTTGTTAGGGGAAATGAGTATTAGTCGTATTTGATATCAGTGTATTTTCCTAATTTGAGTTTAAAGTTTCTATATTGAATAAATGACACTCTCCTCTAAACTTTTTAATAACCACCAAATTGTTTTATTGTTTAATAAATTACTGGCTGCTCTGGGGAAGGAAATTGAAAGATAATGGGGACTCAGAGTATTAATCTGAATACACATGAACCCAAATTCATTTGATAATTGGCAATAACATAAGGATCCTGTTACATTTTGAAATTAAGGTTCATTCTTATTTTATTTTGCCACTTGGTATTTCCTATGCATTCTTTCATTTGCTTAGCTTATTGTGGAAGAAAGTTTGTTGCAATCTTTGGGGTGCTCTGGATATTTTAGCTCCAATATTTGAAAGCACTGAAACCTTGAAGTATGGTGTCTCTAGTTGGGAAATACAGCAAGGAGCCTGGCAGAGACCTTAGAAATGTTCTACTCAAGTCCCTTCATTATACAGATGAGGAAACTGAAGCCAAGAAAGGTGAAGTGATTTGCCAGAGGTCACGTAGTGACAAAGCTGGGAGTAGAGAACCCAGGTCTCTGCTTCTCACTTAGTCCAGTGCTGTCTTCAGTAAATCACAGTGCCTTTAAAAGTTTGTGTGTGTGTGTGTTTGCGCATGTGCACGCGTAAACCTGAACTGATGTTTATCCATTTTGTGTCTCTAGTATATCAAGTGTATCACTTCATAATGTAGTACTTTTCATAATTTTTTCTTTTAGAAGCATATTATGAAACATAGAAATCAGCCAATTTTTTTGTTAAATAATAAAGCATTAAAATATATTGAATTAAAAACAAGTTAAATAGGTTTTTTAAAACCAGCAACAAATGCTAATCTAACTTGGAGGGTATTTTCTTTCTCACTTAAGCAAGAAAATGACACATGATGTGGGCTTTCCAGGGGAAATTAATCACTTACCTTCTGACATATGGATGTGGGTAATGAGTTACCATTAGCTGATCGAACCACTTAGCTACCTTCTTATTGAGTCAGCAAAGATCCCAAGTTTCCTATGACCATGTTTGATTTCTTTTCTGGAATGTTCTATGTTCCTTTTCTCATATTTTAGTAATAGAATTGATCTCTCATTCATATTTTCTGGAAATGTTTTGTTAACAATGTGGAGTTTGTCCTTAGACTTAATATCATACCTTTTGCTATAAGTCATATGTGTAAAATACATTAGTCATGTGTATAAAATGCATTGTTAATTTTGATCAATTGAGTTTTGACAGGGTATTTTTGGGGCAGGAAGAATATCAAATTATCATTTTTACTATTTTTATTTTATTATTATTTTTTTAAAAAGCAATTGGGGTTAAGTAACTTGCTCAAGGTTACACGGCCAGTTATTTCTGGGTGTGGTGCTGAGTATCTGAGCCCGGATTTGATCCAGGTCATCCCAACACTGGAGCTGGTGCTCTTACTCGCTGAGCCACCTGGCAGCCCCTAAACAATTGGGGTTAAGTAACTTGCTCAAGGTTACACGGCCAGGTGTTTCTGGGTGGGTGCTAAGTGTCTGAGCCCTACTATTTTTATTTTTAAAAAAGAAAGTGCTATGAAGTGAAACTTTTTTAGAGTTTGCAGTTAAAATTGAATTGCAGGCATGTCTGATTTTTAAATATATATGTATATAGCCATCTATCCATATATTGTATATGTATGTATATATAAACATGTGTATATACATACATATAAACATGCATACATATATAGGCATATATGTATATACACATACAGCAGACCAATGCTACATCACAAGATACATAGTAAAGAGAAGTTGAATATTGCTTATATAACTCTGCATTGCCCCAAATGCTGATCAACAGTATTACATTCTCCCAAAAGGTGGCAGTATTCTTCACTCTATTTTCTAATTCTATTGCATTTTATTTTGTTTTATCTTTTTATTTTTATCTGACTTAAAACTTTGTATTACTGACTCTGCAAAGACTTATTCCATCATGGCATGGGGACAACCTGAGATTGTTGGAGGGGTGGCCAACAGAACTCAAGATATTCTAGAGTTTGTCCTCCAGTACCATTCTTTAGGGAATGTCTCTACCTTATCATTTGCCACAACAGTTGTGGGCACATAACCTTCCTTTATTTTCATAGTAGCTTTCTAATTCTATTTTAGCAAAATTAAATTATTTCTTGAGTACCTACTATGTGTGAGACACAGCCCTAGACCTCAAAAAACTTACTATAATGTAGCTTGGAAAATTTAAATGGGTTAAAAAAACATATTCATGGTAAAACCAAAATCATTATAATTCAGTAACACTCTGAATAAAATTATGATCTTCTTATTTATAGTGACCTTGCAGGTTTATCCCTTAAGCACATCATAGGATCATAGATCTAGATTTGAAAAGGCCTTGGAGGGCTATCCAGTCCAAACTCTTCATTTTATGGTTGAGGGCATGGAAGTTCAAGGGAGTTAAATGATTTGGCCAAGATCATACAGGTATTAAGCATCAGAGGTGATATTTAAACTCCAGAACCAATCTACTTCCCACTGCACCATCCTGCCTTCCAGAAAGCCTAGAGTCAATATTATCTTTGTGCTCAGTGTTATGCTGGATTTGATAATGGATTCTAAATATTTATTGATTGATTATTATATTCTGATGTAGGGATTCTTGGTTGTAAAATTAAGAGCGAAAGTCACATCAATACTGGGAGATAGCTTGTTAAGAGCCATAATGTATTGGTTTTTCTCCTATTTGAATGGGCTTAAGGGGAGAGAGGGGAAACCACAACATACTAAATAACTATGTAGTTTCCCTGTATGTGGAGACATTTGGCATATCTTGCTTCTTAAACTTCAATAAAAGTTGGCTTGCACAAGACCCATGTGAATTGTGAACTATTTTTCATTTATGTAGCTCTAACCCTTTACTAAAGTCTGGGTTTATGTGGTCAGGTTCATTTTGGAAGCTTCTTACTAAAATGTATCTTTTTAGTTCATGTCTCTACCTAGTGTCTCCCCTGGGAACATCAGAATTTGGCTCATGTCTGGGTCTCTGCAAAAATAGGTAAAGGGCCCTCAGCTTTCATGAAAGTACTCAGGTTAATAATACATTAAATATAGGACAGGCTTTATTTCACCTGACAGAAAATTCAAAGAACAAAGGACTCATAATATAGCCCTTCAATAGCTAAGAAACTTTATTTCTGTCTCTTGGAACTCTTCTGGGGGTGGGATGGTGGAGGAGGGTTTAGGCCTCTCTTCTCCTCAAGGAGAAATCAGTATGGGTCAATAGAATGCTAATCCCTCTCATGTCAGGAAGCCCCAGCTTTCCAGGGACCTATAATTTGCTTCCAGATTTGTAATACTGTGCTAGTTGAGGCACTTTCCTCCCCTCTGCCAGTATGGCAGAGCATTCAGAACTACTCAGGACATCACTCTGTGATGTCATTGGTCCTCTTTGAAGATGAAGGATGAATAACAACTACAACTGAGGAGTGAAGTAGTGCTTCGGTGAGCCTTACCTCCTGTAGGGACCTAAACAGTAATCTCTGACACTGTTCTCTGGTTTGGGCTAGCTGGGTGGCTCAGTGGATAGAATATTGGCCCTGGAATCAGGAAGACTCAGCTTCATGAGTTCAAATCTAGCCTCAGGACACTTACTTCATGACCCTAGGCAAGTCATTTAACCTTGTTTGCCTCAGTTTCCTTGTCTGTAAAATCTAGTATCTTTGTCGAGAAAACTACAAATGGGATCACCAGTATTTGGACACTGAAATGACGAAACAATTTTCTAGTTTAGCACCTTCTATCCCTACTCTCAGGGGATAGAACTGGGAGGCTGCTAGAGAGTCTGTTCCCTTTTCCTGCACCTTCATGGTCTGCATAACTCACAGTACTAATGGAAGGCATGGATTTATGCCTCCACACCAAGGCTCTGTCTCTTACTGCTCCTTAACTCCCACTTCTGCCTAGTCCTAGAACTCCTCTAATTGATCCCAGGGCATTATCCAAGAACAGAATCTCTTCTCTTCAGGGAGCCTGGTTCCTGAACTACTCTGCTGGGTATTGTACCCTCCAGAAACTTCTGGAGTGGCTCGTGAGCTATGCAGATGCCACACTAGGGATTAGAGCTGGCTCTCTGTCCTCTGTGTATCTCTCCCTCCTTTAATTCTTTTGTTTGGTGTAATGTTAATGGAATAGGAAGATCTTCCCTATCCTTTAATAGGCCTATGTGACCACATGTGTCCCCTTTTCCCTTGGAACAGGAGCTGTATTTCCAGGTCAAAAGGTACACTGGCATTTCAGTCATGGGTGTCTTGGGGATGCTTCCACATCTGTGATAGATCCTGAGTCACATAGAGTCCATTGGGGGAGGAACTTGCTTAGGGAGAGGCTTGCTTACAGGAAGGCTTGCTTGTAGGAAGGCTTTCACACCTTTTGGTACTAAGCTAATTAGACCCTGAGTCACGAGGGGTGTGGTGCTTTCTGGCTCTGAACCCATTAGTTGAAAACTAGATATACAGGAAGGTTAGTATTTTACTTTAGGTGTTTGCTTATGAGAAGGACCTTTTGATTCTCTGGATGGGACTCTGAGTAGTCATTTGTTAAGAGCCACTACCCCACCCCCGCAACTACTCAGCAGTTTGTGTTCTTCCAGTCTGGTGGTATATGTAGGTGATTGTACTACTTTGTTCAGACAGTAGGAGCCCTGTCTGTTGAATCTCTGTGCTAATTTCTCTGCTTGTATTTTCTACTTATCCATAATTAAAGTAAGATTATTGACCCCTTTAAAAGTTGTCTTTCCTTTAGCAAAGCAGATCAAATCACCTGTGCTAGCAGGCCAATCTGGGTGTGCTAAGATGCTTGCTAATATACTTGGTCTACCCCTGTTATCCTTTCTAAAGGCCCTTTTATGGTGCTCTATCAGTCTATCCAATTTAGGATTAATGGGGATGTTTACAAGTTTGTATATGAAGACACCTTCAATGCCAAAACAAAGGTCTCATCTGTAGGTGGCAGTGATGACTGGGGAAGACAATGCTTGTGCACTCAGCACCTACATAGCTACAATATTTTCTGACAAGTCAAATATAGACATACCATCCCCCCCCCCATAGTCCAAATTTAGAACATTATGTTATTTAATGTTTGCCTCTCTTCTTGAATAAAGTATTTATGACATATAGGTGTATTTAGTCTATAAATTTTGGCCTCTTTTGTTTCTTAATGGTGGACAAAGTTTTTGACCATCTGTGATGACCTCTACATTGAATTCATCAAGTAATAAAATATATATCCATTTAATATGCAGTTTTGAGTTTTTCATGTAAGTTCTCTGTCTCCTCATCCTTTGCAACAAATGTTGGTCTATAAATAAGCTGCAATTTACATTTTGGTGGTATTTTTGTAAATTCTTATCATGAGGAATAGATGACTGATAACCCATGAAATAAAGTTTCTTGTTGCCCTTAGATGCATATCAAATGAATAGGTAGACTTGATTTTATTGACTTCTTCAAGGAAAATCCATCCTTCCATTCATCTATAACTTACCTTTGTTGCCTGGTTTAATCTATAGTAAGAATGTGTACATTACTCTGATTCAAATCCTCCAGAAGAATGGCCACTCTTGGATACTAGATGCTAGTATATTATTTTGAATTTGTATTCTCCTTTTCTTTGTGAAGGAAGCACCTTGTTTAAGTGTCATATGGCTTGTATTGGTAAGTAAAGAAAGAATAGATGTTAGAATTGGGCAAGAGGATCTAATAGTAATTGCAAAGAATGAAAAGTAATAGGAACATATATTTAGGACTAGAAGGGACCTTAGAGACCATTGAATCCAGCCCTTTCATTTTGCATATGGAGAAACTGAGGCCCAGAGAGGTTAATTGATTTGCTCAGAGTCACATAGCTAGTAAGTGTGGTGGTAGGGTAGGATTCAAAATCATGTCTATCACCCTATTCACCACACCATGCAGCCTCTTCACAGTAATAATGGCTTAGGTACAGGAGATCTCCGAACTTAGGGAGTTCAAGTAGGCTTACAAAATCTTAGAGATGGAGAAATTGAAGCCTAGACCAGTGAAGGGACAAAGAACAGAGAAGGTCAAGATTCTTTGGATCTCTAACATTTCATATTGTATAATGAGACAAGGTCAAAATGGATACATGATTTAGACATGAAGAGTGATATCATAAGCAAATTCGGGGAGCATGGAATAGTTTACTTGTTATATCTATGGATAAGGGAAAAAAATTATGACCAACAAGAGAAAGAGAGCACTACAGGAGGTAAAATGGAAAATTTTGATTACACCGAAGTTAAAAAATTGTTGCACAGACAAAACCAATGCAGCCAAGATTAGAAGGAAAACTGAAAGCTGAGAAAATATTTTTATACCAAGTTTCTCTGATAAAAGCCTCATTCATCAAGTATATAGAGAACTGAGTCAAATTTATAAAAATGAGGCATTCCCCATTGATAAATGGTAAAAGGATATGAACAGGCAGTTTTCAGAAGAAGAAATCAAAGCTATATATATATATATATATATAGTATAAAAATTCTCTAAAGCACTGTTGATTAGAGAAATACCACCTCACACCTATCAGAATGGCTAATATGACAAAAAAAGAAAGATGACAGATGTTGGAGGGGATGTGGAAAAATTGGGGCACTAACACACTGTTGGTAGAGTTGTGAACTAGCATAACCTTTCTGGAGAGCAATTTGGAACTATACCAAAGGGTATAAAGCTGTGCATACCCTTTGACCCAGTAATACCACCACTAGGTTCATATCCCAAAGAGATCAAAAAAAGGAAAAGGACTTATGGGTACAAAAATATTTATAGCAGTTCTTGGAAATTGAGGGGATGCTCACCAACTGGGGAATGGCTAAACAAGTGTGGTATATGATTGTGGTGGAATACTATTCTGCTGTAAGAAATGATGAGCAGGATGGTTTCAGAAAAAAGTGAAAAGTCTTATGTGGACAAATGCAAAATGAAGTGAGCAGAACCAGGAGAACATTGTACACAGTAATAGCAATTTTGTACGATGATCAACTGTGAATGATTTAGCTCTTCTCAGCAATACAATCCAAAGACAATTATTATGATGAAAAATCTGCCTCCACAGAAAGAGCTGATGAAGTCTGAATGCAGACCAAAGATTACTTTTTAAAATTTTTTCTTGTTTGTTGTTGTTGTATTTTTTTGGGGGGGGGGCAGTGTTCTACGTTTTCTTTTGCAACATGGCTAATATGGAAATATGTTTTGCATGACCGACTGCACTGTATCATCTTTATCAAATTGCTTGCCTTCTCAAGGGAAGGATGGGGAAGGGAGAAAGGGAGAGAATTTGAAACTCAAAATTTTGAAAAACAAATATTATAAATTGTTTTTGCATGTAATTAGAAAAAATATTAAAAAAAAATTAAGATGCTTTGGGTCTCTAACTAGGAACTGTAGCTCCAGGGAGGTATAGAAAAGCCTTGGAGCTAATGTCAAGATTTTCCAGATCAGTCTCTAAGTCAATAAGCATTTATTAAGCACCTACTGAGGTAAGCTCTGGGATACAAAGAAAGGCAAATGACACTCTCTGATCTCAAGTTTATGGTCTACTGGGAAAGACAATATGCAAACAGCTATATACAAACCAGACATATAAAATATAAACTGAAGATAATGCATAGAGGGAAGGCACTAGAATTAGGGGGGACTGGAAAAGGTTTCTTGTAGATGGTAGGTCTTTAGCTAAGCTTTGAACGAAGGTAGGAAAGTCAGGAGGGAGAGTATTCCAGGCACAGGGAACATTCAGAGAAAAATGTATAAGAGTCTAGAGGTGGTGACTGGATCCAGGAACAGCAAGGAGGCCAGTGTCAGCAGATCACAGAATCTGTGATCGTGGGGTGGAGAGTGGTGTAAAATGTTAAGAAGATTGAACTTGAAAGTTTGTGCTTTGCTTTCTAATTTCTCTTTGTATGGTGTCTTCTTTTTCATAAGGTACTGTTTCATTTCTAATGAAACAATTATTTTTGTATTTCACATATGGGTTGCCATGTAATGGTGTCTCTTTGATGCCACCGGGTTTTGTTAGTTGATTTTGAAATTTTGATTTTTTTTTTGGTAGGTATGTGTAGCTATTTGGTTTTTGTGACATCTTTTCTAATCTTAATTTTCTCCCCAGGAAAATGGTAGGGTTGGACTAGATGAGCTTGAAGGTTAGAAATTTCTATGAATCTGTGGCCTCCCTTTAAGTATTTAAGATTTCTTTTCCATACAATTGCCTGTTAAATATAAAAAGCATTGGATTTGACCCCAAAATTTAGATTTAGATTCAAAGAACCTTGTTTCAAATCCTGGCTCTGCTACTTCCTACCTGTGTGGCCTGAAGCAAATTCTTTAATATTTCTGGTCCTTAGTTTCATTTTAGAGGCAGCTGGTGGAGAAGTGCTCTGGAATTCAATTTGGCCTCAGACATGTATTAGCTATGTGACCCTGGGCAAGTCATTTAACCTCTATTTGCTTTGAATTTCTTAATGGTAAAATGGTGATAATAATAGCTCCTACCTCACAAGGTTGTTGTAAGGATCCAATGAGATACTATTTGTAAAAAGTGCTTAGCACAGTGCCTGGCACACAAGAGGTACTATATAAATGCTCCTTTCTTTCCTCTTCCCTAGTTTTCTTCTCTGTAAAATGAGGAGGTAGGACTAGTTCTAATTCTAGACCTGTGATCTAGTCCAGAATATCCTTTGGGTTTTTTGAAGACAATATTCTCACTGCTTTTCTCGTTATCTAATATATTGTTGTTGTTAATATCATTAACAATAATAATAGGCTACATTTGTATATTTATCAAGACTTGGGTTCAAATCCTGGTTCTGTCACTTACTAGATATCTGTCCTTCATCAAATCACTTTACTTCTTATCTATCAAATGGGAATAATTTTACCTTCATTGCCTGCCTTGAAAATTTGCTGTGAGAATCAATCGAGATGTATGTAAAGTGCTTTGAAAATGATAAACTACTATGTAAATGACACCTGTTGTTGTTGCTTATTGATTAGGTTGTGAAGAAGATAGCCTGAGAAACGTCCAGCAGGTGTCCTGGATGGCAGTGGTAAACTTGATACTTTCTCCTCTTGGGATACCCATACTTTACATGGACCTCTTTTAATAATCCCTTATCATGTACCAGCAAACAACAATTAGATTAGAGAAGAGGCAAAGAGTATTTTTGAATGACAAACCAAAATCATTTTGCATGAAACGAAAGAAGGGAGATGATTGAGGTGATGCCAGATACTTGGCAGAAAATATCAGCATCAGCCCTGCTATCTTGGCCAGCACATTAACCTCTTTTAAAGAATATGAGAGCAGGTTCTGGTGGGGATGTTATGAAAACTGCCCTGTCCCCTTTCGTTGCCAAGTGTTGGGCTTTTGCCCTTCACCTCTGGTGCAGATTCACTGCTGCATTGGGCGGGAAAAATGAAAGAGCAGAGAAAGCAAGGGAATAGCTGGGTAAGGGAAGGGAATGAAACTATATATAAAATCTAACTAAAATAAGCCAATATTTATGAAACATCTCCCACGTGTAAAGTACTATGCAAGTACTATGGGGGCACACAAAGCAGTCCCTGGGGTAGCAGGAAGAGTATCCAACTAGGTGTTAGGAGGCCTGGATTCATTTTGAGGATCTGTCACTTTGGAAATATGTAAATTTAGACAATGTATCTGATTCCATCTCAGTTTCCCTATCTTCAAAATGGAGATAAGTACATCTGCTTTTCCTTCTTTACAGCATTGCTATGAGGAAGAAATAAGATAATGAGTACAGAGTGCTTTCTGAAAGACAGTGCTACTGGAGGCAGCTAGGCGGTATAGGGGAGAGAGTGACTGGGCCTAGACTCAGGAAGATCTGAGTTCAAATCCTACCTCAGACATGTGCTAGCTGTGTAATCCTGGGCAAGTCACTTAACCTTTCTCTGCTTTGGTTTCCTCATCTGGGAAATGTAAAATAAAAGCACTCATCTGCCAGTGTGGTTGTGAGAATCAAATGAGATAATATTTGTAAAGTATTTACTAAATGCTTATTTCCTTCCTCTTTTGAGATGCTCTTAGAGTTGGAAAGCCCCTATTTATAGAGGAAGCACAAGTTAATTAACAAGAAATGATTTAAAAAAACAGCTCAAGACAATAGAAAAATTATCAGTGACGACATGATGAGCTGCCAAGTGAAATTTTCAGACAATAATTACTCTTGGTGCTCAGTGAGGGATCCCTGAAGCCTGGGGTGGTTGGGAACGATTTATGAAGGGGTGAGGTTTCAAATAGGTGCGTGGGATTTGGAGAGGAGGGAGAAATGTTTCAAGTGGGTGGCACGAACATTTTTGAGCATGGCAATGATGTGAAGGATTGGGAAAGGCAACCTTGAAGAGCGTGTGTGATGGGAGCTGAGGTAGGCTTCACTGGGTGACAAACTGTGGAAGTGGTCCTAGGAGCTTGTGGCTAAACTGTACCATCTCTTGGTGATACTGTTCACAACAGCAATAATAACTGATGTTTACATAGCTTGTGAAGGTCTGCAAGGTACTTTGCATGTGTTATCTAAACTGATTCTCCCATAACCTTGCGAAAGAGGTGGTATCATGGTCCCTGCAGGTCAAGGGATCTGCTCAGGGACGCACAGCTCCCACGGTCAGACACAGCCCTTGACAACATCCAAGTTCACTCTTCCAGAGGTTCTCAAAGGGGGAACCTGAAGTCATAACTGCCAATCAATCAATATTTGTTGTTGCTTAGTCATTTTAGTTGTGTCCAAATCTTCGTGACTCTATTTGGGTGGGGTTTTTTTCTGAATGGTTTGCTATTTCCTTCTCCACCTCATTTTACAGATGAGAGAACTGAGGCAAACTGGGTTAAGTGACTTGCCCAGGATCACACAGCTAGTAAGTGTCTGAGGCCAGGTTTGCATTCAGGGAGATGAGTCTTCTTGACTCTCGGTCTGACACTCTATACAGTGCACCACCTGACTGCCCCAGTAAACGCTCCAATAAATATAAGTGCCTTAATGTGTGCCGGGCATTCTGCTAACTATATTCATAATAATACAAAGAGGCTTTACTTTTTAATATGATCAGCGCAACCCACATGAACAAAATCTCTTTAGGGTCTTCAGTAAATTTTAAGAGTGTAAAAGGATTCTAAGACCACAAAGTTGGAGAACCATTGCACTAGAGTATAGTAATCATCACCATTGCCCAGCTTTCCAACAACAGAACTGACTTCTTGACAAAGTGGTGAGCTTCCAGATACTGGAAATACTCAAGCAGAGACTTGGTAATTGTCAGGTGACTATGGAAGATTCCACAATGGTTGGGGAATAGGACTGTAAACTACAGGTAGAACTCCTGCCCCAGAAGATTAATATTTTTTTGTTTCATGAGTTGACTATTGTACCAGAAATGGAGCTCTCAAATTCTGCAGTAGTGAGTTGTAAGAAAAAAAACCCCAGCACATTTTATTTTGGGGTCAGGATATCTTGATTGTGAATCTGAGCTCTGCAAAAGCTCTGGTAGCTAGGTGGCACAGTAGATAAATCTCTGGCTTGGAGTCAGGAATACCTGAATTTAAATCTTGTCTCAAACACTTACTGATTATGTAAGCCTGTGCAGGTTACTTAATGCTTGTGTGCCTCAGTTTCCACAATTGTAAAATGGGATAATAATAGAACCTACCTCTAAGGGTTGTGAAGTTCAAATGAGAAAATATTCATCAAGCACTTGGCACAGTACTTGGAACACAGTAGGTACATAATTAATGCTTATTCTTTCGACTCTCCCCTACATATTAGTTGTGGGATTTAAAGCAAATCAACTCTTTGCCTTTATTTTCCTCATCTGTAAACCTGGCTAGACCACTTCACCAGATTGATGTCAATCAGTCAAGTCAACCAACATGTATTAAGAGCTTACCATGTGCCAGGCAGTGTTCTAGACACTGGCGATTCAAAGACAAGAGTAAGACTGTGGGATATGTCGATATAGAATCTATGCAAAGCATGCATAAGGTAAATTTGATTAGAGGATGGGGGAGCACTAATAGTTAGAGAAGTCAGGAGGGCCTCATGTAGAAGGTGGTTCTTCAGATGAGGTTTGAGGGAAGTGAGAGATTCTAAGAGACAAAGGTGAGGAGGGAGTATATTTCAGGCATGGGGAAATGACATCATGAATGTAGAAATGCTTTGCAAACTGTAAATCACAGTGTAAATATTTATTCCTTTAATCTTAGATATTTTTATTAATTTAATAATCATGAAAGAATTTCAGAGTTAAATAATTTTTAAGGCAACCTGCAACTTCATCTTTTTAAGTCATCTGTTATTAAGAAGTATTTAGTATATTTAAACTGGTTATTTTTTCTTTTTATTTACAATGACTTTTTGCTAGAAGGATATCTCCAAACTATATTGTTGTTTGCTGTTGTTAAATCTTCTCAGTCATGTCTGACTGTGACCCTCTTTGGGGTTTTCTTGGCAAAGATATTGGAGTGATTTGCTATTTCCTTGTCTAGCTCATTTTATAGATGAAGAAACTGAGGCAAAGAGTATTAAGTGACTTGCCCAGGGTCACACAGTTAGTGTCTGAGAACAGATCTGAATTCACTAAGTAAGATCAGTCTTCCTGGCTTCAGGCTTGGCCCTTTACCTATTGTACCACCTAGCTGCCCCTTCCAAACTATAGTTTTACCTAATTCTATCTCAGAAAATTAGATTCTCAGGTTGATGCAATTAATTGATTCATTTATCATCTACCTAAGCAAAGTTGCTATGATTACCCATTCTTGTGTTTTCATTCATTATGAAATAAAATTGATTTGACAGCTATGAGGCCACTTCGGCTGACGATACCAATGGAATTCATCTTAGAATGACTCTACCCACTAGTTTTATAACAGTCTTGGCACTCTTCCCATGTGTTATAATACTTTAATTTTATTGTGACCTTTATACATTTTCCTTGAACTAAGCTCCATAAATATTAATAGCAGTTAACATTTTTGAGTTTGTTAATGCTTGGCATGGCAGACCAAGAGAATGAATTCAAATTCTTTAGACTATTGTTGCACCCTATAGTTTTAGTGCCCTGACATTCTTTCAAATCATAGCAGAAAGCAAATGTATTTAATTATCATAGTAAAACATTTTTACCTAAAGGAAAGAATTATAGTCCCCACATTATATATCAAATAAGGACTTTTCAAATGGCTAACAGTTATTTAGCATTCCACCATGAATGAGAAAGCTATAATGGGATAATGCTACAGTCAAGGCCTGTAAAGCCTTTGTTGTCCAGAATATTCACCACAATTTCCTTTTTCCCCTCAAACTTCACCTGTGCTCCATATCTTATTGTCAGAGTTAATAAACCTAGCCAGGATTTCTGGAAGCCCAGCAACCTGAAAAATTTCCCCCCTTAAATGGAAATGATTAGTAGTGTCAAAGGAAAAGTTTAAGTCAATAAAAGACAACTGTAATGGGCTCATCCTTACCTTTGTACATTAAAAAAAAATTAAATAGGTGACATTCAAATGATGCTCTGTTTCATAATACTGTGACCTACTAAAAAAGAGAAATCTTTTTTCCTGTGGATTAATTATTATAGAACATTCACTTCACACATCTGACTGGGGAAGCAGATAAAACAGATAGATTTGAAGGAAGGGCAGTCTCTCTAATCAAATTAAAAAGTAAAGAAAGTGAATTTCTTTATATTGTGAAGTTTGGTGGGGTAAATACTGAGACAATTTATTCAATTAATGCCATGTCATTTATGAGGAAACAACTCTGTCTTAAGGACTGTGCAGGACACATTAAAGAGCCTTGACCTTATAGAGCTTTTGTATTTTGGAAATGGAATTAAAGCAAAGTCCCCTGCCTTCACACCATGTGAAAGTTACCAGGTTTTTTTGTCTTTTAAAGAAACTAAGGTCCTATAAATATTTAACAATTATCCTTTAATATTGTATGTGTTTGAAATGAGGACCCTCTGTCCCACCCTGTGGTTTCATTGGCATAGGAAATTCTTCTGAGGGAGCCCCCTCCACTGTTATAGTCTCAGAGGAAAGGTTTTTAACTTATTTTGTGACACCGACCCCTTTGGCAGTCTGGTGATGTGTATGGACCCCCTCTTAGGATAATGTTTTTAAGTAATTGAAGAAAATGTTACATTTTAAATAGAGGTTAGTGAAAATAACTATGTAGTTTTTTTTTTTCCACTCTCCAATCCATATTCACAGATTCACTGAAATCTTTCCACATGGTCCGCTGTTATGAACTCCTTTCAGAGAGAATTGCTTTCAAGGTTAAGTCACTTGCCCATGGTCACACAGCTAGTATATGTTAAAGAAAAGATTCAAACCCAGGTCTGACTTTAACCTAGCTATCTGTCCACTATGCCATGATGCAAATAGTATTATTGCATCACTTTTGCCTCATAATTAAAATAAATGAAAACGGTGTACAGAAAACCCAAGATGGAGGTAAAACAGTGCCAAAAAGAAACCACATATTTCTTTTTTCCTATAGGGTGGGTAACTGGCTACATCCTATGGTTTATTGTTGTTTGTAATTGCACTTAGTAAATGCAATACTGGTCCAGGTCCAGTTCAAGTCTATTCCCTTTTAGGTCATAGGGGCCTCTAGGTGGTACAAGTATTTAGTGGTTCAGAAAGGGCTAACAATCAAGGAAATTCTTTAAGTTCTTATCAATCAAGAATATTCAAATTTATAACTATAATAATAGTTCTGGGTATATATTTAATTTTTTTAAATTTTAAATGATGATGTATATTAAATTTTACTTGGTATCAGAAATTACTTTAGCTGATTAATTGCCCAGGAAATACCTCAAAGTAATTGGATAATCATCTTCTTGAATATGAATATTTCCAAATATTATCTATGTCAGCATTACTTTGTACATGCACAGTCAAAGAAACCAGCCCCAGAATTAGAGATACATAAATTAAGAAAAGCCATTCTCGAAACACTGATCTTCTGGATGAAGCTAATGCTTTGGAAAAATAAAATTTCTTAATGCTAAACTTTCTTTTAGAATTTATCTTTCAGACACTCAGGATTCCCATATAAGTTGGAAAGATGATAAAGAAAGTTGATGAAAATAAATGGTTAGCTTTTAAGCTGTAACAGTTCTATAGCCTCACCATAGAAACTCACTTCATTTTGGTTGAATAATCTAATAGAAATGAATAAATAGAATAGGATTGAAATAAAAATTGAGAGCTGTATGGTTTAACAGGATAAGCCAAGGACTGGGACAAGGATCTGACATTTAATGGTTTTTGACCACCGACTTAGTATTTTATCTCTTGGTGTCTATTTCTTCATTATCCACAAAATAGAAGTCATGAACTTCATCTACCTCACAGGGTTCTTGGGAGGCATAATTAATAAAAATGAAACATTGTAAACTATAGAAATTCCAAGTACATTCTGTGCTGGGACTTGAGACACTGACTTCCTTGTTCCTCTGACACTTTATCTCCTGCCCACTCTGCCTCCTCTGCTCTGCCTCCTCACCTGGCTTTCTTCAAGATTCACTCCAAATATCACCTTTTGCAGGGAGCCTTTCCAAGATTCTTGATCTACTAGAGTCTTCCCCTCTCAAATTACCTTTTATATCTTTTATGTACCTATTTATATACATGTCTTCTTTATTAGAATGTAAGCTCCTGGAAGGCAGGAACTGTTTTTGACTCTCTTTGTACCCCTAATGCTTGGCATACAGTGCCTGTCCTATAATCACACAATAAATTCTTGTTGATTGACTGAATAGTGTGAAGGCTTCCTATTAGCTTTCATAATCTGGTCTGTCAACTGGTATGTGTTTGGAGTTGAAGCAAGAGAAGATAGATATTTCATTGGAGGGAAAATTTCAGGGAGCAGAAAAGAGATGTGGGAGCTTCACCTGGGAAGTTCCCTCCTACTCTGGTTTCACGTAGGTGCTTTATCAGACATTCCTACTTTGCCTTGCCCTGTGGTTATTTATGCATGTGCCTCATCTTCCCTATCAATTATTAAAACGACAAGTATTTGTTAAGCCCCTACTAAGTGCCAGGTATATAGGGTGTATGTGGTGTTCTGGGAGGACTAATGTCTGGAATGAAGGCTTGCCAAATCTTTTTCAGGGCTACCCATCCACCTTTGTTGTTCACCTTCATCCAACTGTTACCTGTGGCTCCAAGAAGCAGCAGCCACACCCTGGCAAACTGCCCTGGCAGATGGCAGACTGGGTAGAGAGTAACTGATGGGCCCCAAACCTGTTAGTGAGTTAGGGGAATATCTACCTCAAGCCTGGGAAGACTTTCCCACTGTAATGGGTGATTAAGAACAATTTGTTCCAAAATCCATGAAGGTGGTTGAAGCAGGCAATGTGGAACTCTTAGAGCTTGATCAATCATGGAGGATGCCAAGGTCACCCACTGTATCCTGGGCCATTGCCCAGTTATCTTGACTTTTTTTTGCCACTAGATTTTGATGACTCTGGAAGAGAGAGTAAGGCTGATTGATAACTTTGTGTAACTCTGCCTCACTTAAATCCAAATCAATTGCAAGTCAAGACATCACCTCATGATGTCATTGGTTGTCTTAAAAAACAAAGGACAAACAACACCACTAAGTGCCAATTACTTTGCTAAGCATATGGGAAATAGTCCCTCTCCTCAAGAGGCTTCTCTTCTGCCTGTGGACACAATATGAAGGCAGAGGTTGTGTCTTCTTCCTATCAATATCCTCCATAATATGTAACGTGACAATAAATATTGGTGTACTGATACTATTCTAATTTATTCCATAGTACTGTATTATTAGTTATTAACTTATTTCACAGTTATTTATTAATGTCAGATCTTTCCCTAAAGTACCCCTGGAATGTAAGCACTTATAGGGCAGGGGCAGTCTTTTTTATATTACTTTGTTGTACACACCCAGGGCTATTATCAGTATACTTCTCAGGGGACAGGAATAGGGAGCAAATTAAATTTGGTCTGATTAAATTGATTAAAATCAGATAGGCATTACTAGACTGGATCTCTCTTCACAGCTTCATCATTGTATTCTCTCCCTAGACTGGTACAAGCTGTATGTGGGCAACATGAGACATGACCTGGATGCCCACCACTAGCAAGTACTCATATGCCAATAGCCTTCTTCTTCTTCCTTTTTTTTTTTCATTTTGGAGGGGAGAAGGCAGGGCAATTGGGGGAAGTTAAGTGACTTGCCGAGGGTCGCGTGGCTAGTTTTTGTGTTTAGTGTCTGAGGCCGGATTTGAGCTCAGGTCCTCCTGACTCTAGGGCCAGTGCTCTATTCACTGTGCCACCTAGCTTCCCCATGCCAACAGCCTTCTTACTCTTTGGCATTTCCAAACTCTCTGGTAGAAATGATGCAATGCAGAGAAACATGGAGAACATTTTCTCTATGGAGTGAACCTTTTGTTCTATACCTCAAGGAATTTCTATTTTCTATCTTAAACTGGTGTTGGAAAATAGGGTGTATTTCTCTTCTCTTCTCTTCTCTTCTCTTCTCTTCTCTTCTCTTCTCTTCTCTTCTCTTCTCTTCTCTTCTCTTCTCTTCTCTTCTCTTCTCTTCTCTTCTCTTCTCTTCTCTTCTCTTCTCTTCTCTTCTCT
>NW_027185784.1:10123937-10181007 GCF_028583685.1 Petaurus breviceps papuanus | reverse complement strand
GTGCTAAGTATCTGAGGCTGGAACTGATCCCGGGTCCTCCTGACTCCGGGGCCGGCGCTCTTACTCATTGGGCCACCTAGCCACCTCTAATAGGGTGTATTTCTTACAGAGCTGGTGTCCCAGTATGGGATGATGGGAAGAATCAGGGAAGAACGATTAGCAGCTTAGTTCCTCTTCACCTCCAAAACTTGAAATATCCCAATCTCTTGACATGTTGCACAAAGGAGACTCTCAATATATGTTTGTTGAATGTTGAATGAATGAATTTTTGATTGAATCATCTGAATCAGCTGTACTATTGGCATGGTATTTCCCTCTTAACTTGGTCACAGGATGGAAAGAATGCTACTTTTTTCATTTAGCCATACCTGTACACATAAAATATAATCATTAAAAATAGTCATTCAGGAGCAGCTAGGTGGCACAGTGAATAGAGCACCAGCTCTGGAGTCAGGAGGACCAGAATTCAAATCTGGCCTCAGACACTTGACACACTTACTAGCTGTGTGACCTTGGGCAAGTCACTTAACCCCAATTGCCGTGCCTTCTCTCCTCCAAAAATTAAAAAAAAATAGTGTCATTGTGTGTGTGTGTGTATATATGTATGAAATAGAAATAGATATGATTTATAAATGCTATGGTTTTCTAGACCTTAGGCTAATATCAACAAACAGTATAACTACTAACCAATTATTTAATTTAGGTTATATTTGCTCTTTCGTTATCAATGAAAATTATCTGTTTAAACTAAAGTATTCTTAGTATATTTTACAGTGTGTCCATGACTTTCAGTTAGAGACAGTGTGCTTATATTTTACAAATGTTCGTTAACTGCAGTGACAAGTAGTGACAAGGGTCCATTTTTCCTCGGTTAGAATTCCCTATATACTTCAATACAATAGTTGTTGGGAAAACATAGGATATCACTTAAGCTGCTAAACGATTATCTGTCACACTAGAACTACAAGGAAAGCCCTAATTAATGAACTAATAACTTTTCTCCATTTATGGATTGTAGCTCAAATTTACTGGCTAATGTCTAAATGAAGGAAGAACAATGAACAAATTTATGACAGTGTCATATGAAAAATTATTGAAAAAAAAAAACCAGGAAATTTTAGCCTGGAAAAGACTAGAGTGGGGTGGGTTATAATAGCTGTCCTCAAAAGTCTGAAGGCTTGTCATGCAGACGAGGGATTAGGGATTAGCTTCATTTTGCTTGGCCCCAGAGGGAACTAGAGGCAAAAACTAACAATTAGAGCTGTCTAGAAGTAGGAGGAGCTATCTTGGGAGGTAATGGGCTTCCTCTCACTTTGTGTCTTCAAGTAATAGTGTTTTTAGTGGGATGTTGCAGAGGGAATTTCCGTTGTTCTGGCACAATCTGGACCCTCAGATCTCTTCTGAATTTGAGAATCTATCATTCTGGTTGCAATATCTTCCTTCTTTTGGTCTATACTGCATGGAATTTCTATCCTCAACAAGTTGGAAAATAGGTATATCTCTTACAGAATTGTTATTCCAGTGTGGGATGATGGAAGGAATTAGTGAGTTGGGAGATCTGGACTGTGTGGTGGTGAGAAAATCAGCTCACCTCTCCGGGTCTTAGTTTCTCCCTCTGTAAAGTGAAGAGTTGGACTAGATGATTCATGAAGTGCCTTCTGAATTAAATATTCTATGATTTTAAATTTCTACATATAGACATTTATCAACTTAGTAAGAGTAAGTTTAAATCAATAAAGTTGGGACAACCTGGAAGGTAATTACATTTACCTTTAGCAGAAAAGGTCTACAAAGGTTTCATTCTAAGTAGAAGAGGCTTTCACTGTTAGTAGTTTGTTTTCCATTTTAATAAATGTATCTTAAATCTTTTGTCTGCTAATTTAGAATTGCTAGCTATATTTCCAGCAACTTTAAGTTTTTTAGACCTATTGATTTTTCAGAAAAGATACCACATTTAAAAATGGATCTATAATACATTCCACATTCTCTTCAAGATCTTTCATTTTCTGGTGGCAAGAACTTTCATATTCTTTCTTCTCTGAAAGACAAGACCTAAACTGAAAGATCAATTCATTCCAAGAAGGGAAGAAATGGGGCTATTATTAAGAAGTAAAGAGCAGTCCAAGATAGGGGTGAACAGAAGATCAATGAAGTCATTAGAGATGTCATTAGTGTTTTTACTAACAACTTGAATATAACCTTGAGCTTTTGACAATGTACTTCCCCTTTCCTATCAGAATCAATAAGCATAAATATAGGAAAACAACAACCAGCCTTCTGAATTCTCTATAATGAAATTTCAACATCTTGGTACTTTTCTACTTTCACCCTCAAAAACAGAAATTTAATACATAAATCTAGTTATCTTGACGCAGTAATGATTGTTGTTGATTCTGTGTATATGACTTAGGAATCTCTCTGTCTCTGTCTCTCTCTCTCTGTGTCTCTCTCTGTGTCTCTTTCACTCTGTCTCTCTCTGTCTCTCTGTCTCTGTCTCTGTCTCTCTCTCACTCTGTCTCTCTCTGTCTCTCTCTCTCTCTCTGTCTCTCTCTCGTTTCAACCTCTCTCCCAAGTTCCAGTCCAAAAGTAACTTTCTGCTGGACATTTTCATCTAGTTGTTCTGCTCAAACTCTTCAGTACTTTGATAAACCTGTGATCTCATCAATGGGGATTCTCTTTCTACAATGCAGATTTCAACCCAACCATGCTTTCTGATCTTGTGTGATTCTTATTTATGTACTCCTATCAGGCTCTCACAGGGGATCCACCAACATGCTTGGGATTTTCTTCTAAAATTAGCAATACATGGGTTCAAATGGAGAATGTGGATGATCAATTGGTTGTCCCATGACTTTATTCCACTTCAGACTCCATGTGTCTAAAATTGAATTCATAATTCTCACCCACAAATCAATTTCTCTTTCTAACTTCTTTTTCTCTATTTCTATTAATGGAACCACCATTCTTCCCACTAACCTTTTTATTGTCATTTAAAGTTTTCCAATTAAATTTTATTTTATTTTTTTATAGGGAACAAAATAAATTTTCTTCCCCTTCCCTCTCTCCCTCTATTGGAGGAAAAAAGAAAACAAAACCTTTGTAACAAATATGGACAAACAAATTTCTGCATCAGTTGTCCAAAAAACAAGTATGTCACATTTTGTACCTTGAGTCTATCACCTATTTGGAGATTATCATATGCTGTATCATCAGTCTGGCATCATGGTTGGTCATTGTGTTGAACAGAGTTCCTAAGTCTTTCAGAGTTATTTGTTATTATAATGTTGTTGTTGTCATATAAATTGTTCTGGTTCTTCTCATTTTACTCCGCATCAGTTTATATAAGTCATCTGGGGTTTCTCCAAAACTATCCTTTTCACCATTTTATATTAGTGCAATTATTGTGTTCCATTACATTCATCTCCCATAATTTGTTTATCCATTTCCCAATTGATAGGTATTTCCTTGGTTTCCAGGTTGTTGCTACCACAAAAGGGGCTACTATAAATATTTTTTGTACATATAGGTTTACTTTCTTCTCCTCCTCCTTCTCTCTTCTAAGTCTAATAATGGTATTGCTAATCAAAGGTATGCATAGTTTAGTAAATATTGGAGTATAGTTCTAAATTGCTGCTGGATTAATTCATAGCTCTACCAACAAGGCATTGATGAACTTATTTTCTTGCAGCTATTCTGGCATGTGTCATTTTCTATTTTTGTTAACTTTGCCAATCTGAGGGGTCAGGGATAGAACCTCAAAGTTATTTTAATTTGCATTTTCTGATTATTTGTGATTTGGAGTGATTTTTATGCTCTCTATAGCTTGGATTTGTTCCTTAGAAAACTGCATATTACTATCCTTTGACCGCTTATCAACTGGGGAACCAGCCATCCATTCCTAACTTCTCATAGCTGATAACTTGTTATATCTCATCAATACCTTCATTTTGCATCTGGACCCTTTTTACCATGCTTACTCTCCCAACTCTAATTCAAGTCATCATTATATCTCTCCAGTTCTGTCTTCTAGTTGGTGTCCCTGCCTCCTCTTCCCTTTTCCAAGCATCTGAGCAAGTGGCTATTGATGACTTCCTGTCTCTAACAACCACTAGAGGGAGAAATCACTTCATTTGAAAGTCAGGCCACTTTTCAGTAAGATTCAAATAGGGATGTCAATGAATCAATGCCTGCATTTTCCCAACTGTTAGTTCCCAACTTTGTTTGTAGTTACTAGCAAAATGGGCCTCCATGGGGCCAACTCTCAGTGCACTCCAAGGCTATAGAACTGCTTCTTAAGAAAACTTGTGGAAAGGAAATCTGGGAGGAGAGAAGAGTGAGAGGTGACCTGGGTTCAATTCTCCTACATTTACCCCACCCCCACTCCAAATAATACAAGTTAAGTCACCTAAACACAGAAAAGTCAGTAATGACTGGCTGATAAAAAGGGAAAGAGACCTCTACATAGTATTTCTTAATCACTTAATAACAGAAGACTCGTCTGCCAGCATTCCTGCTTCTGGTCTCTCTAGCCCCAACACCCCTCCCAGATCACTGCTCAGATAGCCTCACATAATCCTGAAACACCCCTGAGGCTTCATCAAAGACCTAGCTGTTCACCTCTTTTTAGTAGGATAGGGTTAGCCTCACCACCAGGGCAGGTGGAAGCCCCTTTGGCCTTCCCAGGCTGGAGCACTGGGAGTGGCCTTTAATTGAAGCCAGGAGATAACAAGCAGCCAATAGAAAGAGAGAGAAAAGTAGAGAAGAGAAAGAACAGAACTGATTGCCAGAGCTTCAAGGAGTGCCACCTCCTGGAAGGGTCATGGAACACCTTCCCCTGACCCTTTCATGATTAGTCCTCAGGGACTACCCTAGAGAACTGAAGAAAGTCACTCTTGAGATGAACTGATGAAAAGCAATTCTGAGAAAGCAGAAAGAGAGGTGGGTGGGTAGCTAGGGATGGGACTGAGAACATAATAATAGCTAGCATTTACCATGTTTCCCCGATAATAAGACACTGTCTTATTATATTTTTTGGACAGAAAAACACCAGAGGGCTTATTTTCAGGGGAGGGCTTATTTTAATGAACATTGACAGCAATTTTAATAAACAGGTAAATGTGAACAAAAAAATGTACCTTTATTCAATAAGCAAATCACTGGGGAAGAACAGGATGATGCGCTCACTGCTGCAGCTCTGATTGGATGCAGCTCGGAGCGCGGCATGCGTTTCACGGTGGGGGGGTGCGGTGCATACAGAGGGTACTGTAATGTAGCGTGTAACGCAGGGGATCACCTTCACTACAGTAGGAATATCAATAGGGCTTATTTTCTGGGGAGGGATTATTTTAGAGGAATCTTAAACAGTAAGGGGAGGGCTTATTTTCAGGATAGGTCTTATTATCGGGGAAACACGGTAGATAGTGCCTGCTATGTGCCAGACACTGCTAAGCACTTTACAAATAATATAATAATAATATTTATATAGCACTTACTGTATGTCAGTTACTTTGCTAAGTGCCTTACACATAATATCTCATTTGATCCTTACAACAGCCTGCTCTTATGAACCCCGTTTTCAGTTGGGGAAACTGAGGCAGACAGAGGTCAGGTTAAGTGTTTTGCTCAGGGTCACACAGTTAGTGTCTGAGGCCACATTGTCACTCAGGTCTTACTGACTAAAGGCCCGTGCTCTCTCCTGTGTAGCGTCAAGCTTTGACCATCAGATCATTATTAAGATTATCTAGACTAGATTTGCATAACAGGAAGGGAGACAGGGACACAGGGTAAACATTCTATCCAATAAAAATACTTATGTAATTGGGAATCTCCTTTGTGCTCTGTTACTGGGAAACTGAGACAGGAGCACAGAATGTTGGAAGAAGAACCTCAGAGATAATGCATAAAATATTGTATCCCCACAACAGAGTAGAAGAACCTTGAGGGCAAGAAGTATATTTCCTTTTATCTTTGTAATCCTTGCCACCCCCCTCCCCCCAGTTTGAAGTACAGTGCCTTGCTTAGACTAGGTCTAATCTAATGCCAACTTGTTGAATCATAGAATCCTCATTATTTTATTTTGCTGCCTAGGTGGCCCAGTGGATAGGTAGAGTGCTAGGCCTGGAGTCAGGAAGACCTGAATTCAAATCCAGTCTCAGACACTTACTAGCTGTGTGACCCTGGGCAAATTATTTAACCTCTACCCTATTCTCCTCATCTGTAAAATGGGGATCATAATAGAACTTACCTCCCAGGACTGTTGTGAGGATCAAATGAGGGAACAATTGTAAGGTCCTTAGCACTGTGCCTGACATCGTTATTAAATGCTATTTAAATGATAGTTATTATTGTTGTTGTTTTTCCCTTTAAGCACTGCCCCAAACCTGTGATAAAATGCAGCAGAGTCATTGACTTCTGAGAAGCAGTTGTGTGTGACAGGGCATGTCAATTTGGGGCTATTGAGAATGGGGAGGCTCATTTTGAACAAAGGTATCAGGTTGTATGTGAGGCATGTAAGGACAGCCATCAGCCAGACCATACACTGTATTTTACAGCTACAGTGACTAAGCAAAGGACACAGTAGCTATGTGCACAGTGTGGATCAGACAGCCGGTGAACCCTTGACCATCTTCTTACTTAGGGGGAACCACACTGTCATTTTTAGAAATGAAGGCCTATACTCTGCCTTCATCTCTCTCTTTCTCAGAGGTTTCTTTCTCTCTCAGCCCCTTCTATTCTGACATGGGTAGCTCTGCTCAGCTGATAGCCTTTTGCTTTATAAAAAGCTCAGTAACTGTCCTCTTGACCCAGTATCACTTTGTTGGCTAGGCTTCATTCATTGACTCTGAGTTTATATATGCTTCACACAGTGAAGCTTAATCCCTGCTGAAATGCATCCCCCAGAAACCAGCCTAGGAGGGCAATTGAGCTTTAAAGTTTCATTATTACCTGTAATTTCAGAGAGCTAGAAGCTCCTCTTGGTTCACACAATGAAGATTTTCCCAATATGTGCTTGGAAACACAGATTAAAAGGTTCTTAAATAGCAGAACTCAGAACTGAAAAATCTACAACCTGGCAGCTATAACTTTCTGTGATTTTTTGGGGGGCTAATTTGTAGAGACAAGTGGGTCACAATTATCTAGCATTAAAGGTGAGTTTCTTTGAAAGGCATTTAAGAGAGAGAGAGAGAGAGAGAGAGAGAGAGAGAGAGAGAGAGAGAGAGAGAGAGAGAGAGAGAGAGAGAGAGAGAAAGGTAGGTCAAGGTTGCTTGCTTTTCTGTTGAAGTTAGGATGCTGAATGTATCTTTGCAAAGACAATGAGAATTCTTTTTGATGTTATTCTTTGGGTTCATGTCATGAGAACATCTTAAAACTATCAACAATAATTGATCAGCAAGCATTGATTAAACACCTACTGTATTCTAGGCCCAGGGGGATACAAAGGCAAAATGAATGAGATCAGTTTGTATTAACGTCTCTTTAGCAAGTCAGTGACTAATGCCTCTTCAGTGGGGTCAAAGGTAGTTGTGATTTATGCTGAACTTTGTGGGTATATTTCAGGATAGTTTTAAAAAAATATCATGAGGCATCCCAAAATTTTACTGGACCCTCATAATTTGGAGTGGCCTATCCCCTTCTCACAGTTCTTCCCATTTCCTTCAATTATAATTCTCAATAGTAGAGGAGCCCATTAAGGGAAGCTTGCTTGCTTAGGGGAGGTTTGCTTGTAGGAAGGCTTTCATAACTTTTGTTAATTTCTAATTAGGCACTGAGTCATGCTCATGTGTTGAAAGTAACCTGTCTTTTTATAAAAGCTTGTGGATTTTGCCTGATGGTAGTTGTAGTATCAAAGATATGTTGTTCTCCCAGCCCAAACCAGGAGAAATGCAACTTTACCTCCCTACTCACTTTTTTTCCCACTAATTTTTCTTTTAAAGTAGACTCTTTTCTCACATTGGCTAGATATCTGACTCTGCTATCACTTAGGTATCTTTGAAGTTGGTTTTAACCTTAGCCGAAGGTTGTCAGGGACAGAGGCGAGGTGGGAAAGTGAGATGGGTATCCATAGTGAAATGACTACCATTGAGACATCTGGTGTATATACTGTGTATTACCTCCCAGATATATGATCTGTACAATGTCTAAAATACTTGAAATGGAGGTAAAGCAATATACTCTGGGAGATGCATTATTTTTAAAAAACGAAGAAGGAAACCCAAAGGTTTATGGTATTGGTGACTGAGATCTGATTCACGACAAATCGATACACAATAGATAGTGAGAGGAGCAAGATCTGCGATTTTGTTTTCATGGGGAACTCCCCAGTGCTACCCATTCGGGGCAGCTCCTTTCCCACTAAGGATTGTTTTATAGAGCACCGAGGGCAGTTGGGAGCTGTGACTTGGCCCGCCTCACACCTCTAGGAGTGGTCAGAGGCAGGACTGAACCCAGGGGTTACTGTCTCCCACACCACCTCCCTGTGCTGGAAGGGGAAAATCTTGTTACCAGGAAGACTTGTAGTTAGATGGTTTTATATTGAACACTAGTATCTCCATAGTAAAGGCCTCCACTTTCAAATGCTAAGTACTTACTTTGTGCTACTTACTTAATTTACATAATCAACATATGGCAGTGGTTGGTCTTGACTGTAACTAATTTTAACATTATTATTCACATTTCCCCCGCCCCTTTGTAACAGAAGGAAAAAGCTTCTGTTCTTGATGGACCAAGACTCACAGTCATGTAGCATCACTGTTGCCCCTTCTGCTACAACCTCTTGTTTCCCAGATCTGAGTCTCTGAGTCTTAGACTGGTAGACCTTTAACTACCAGGGAGTTTCTTCCTCAGCTTAAGAGAGGACAGGGATTTAAAAAAGACCCAAGGTTATATGACATAGTCAATAGAGATTGATTCATAGCATTAGGAAGACCTGGGTTCATGTCTCCTTTCTGATACTTGGGTGGTCATCACCACCAGCTGCTCAGAGGCATGTTTTGGTGTGGCTTGAGTGAGCACCAGGCACAAGGTTTTGATGGCCTCCCTTATGTCAGTCTTTTCTGTATTTTTCTGCGCCTTTAGTCCTAAAACAATCTCTGAGGCTTCCTTAGGGGGAGAGGCAGCATTGCCTTCTATTAGAGTCTCTTCTAAATCAAACAACCCAAGGTGGTGACAAGTAAACTGCTCCTAGTCCATGTCACCTTTCCCTTGAAAAGCTCACAACAGTCACCTCTCACTGACCAGAGTACCCAGAGAATTTCCTCATGGGAGCAGACAGCTGGGCATCCTCCATGCTACCAGTGAAATTAGAGGAAAAAAGGGGCCAGCTCTTCAAACAATCCGCCATTGTCATCTCTCTCGCTCTTCACATTCAGCGTGAGTCCTTTTTAAGATCCTTACTTGGTTACCGTGTTCCCATACTGTGCTTGCTCTTTTTGCTGAAGATGACAGGTAGGAATCGTAGCCACCCTTACTCTGCTGCACTTATTAGCTGTGTAATTTGGGACAAGTTCCTTTCAGAGGTTACCGGTAACCTCTTTGAGCCTTAGTTCTCTCACTTTCCACAGTGGAGACATTAATATCTTTATTATCTACCTTACAGAGTTGTTGAGAGGATCAAAATGTGATAACATATGTAAGGGACTTTATGAACTGTGAACTACTACAGAGTCAGCTACTGGTACTCAAAAACATTAACTCAAAATTGACTTAGATTATGGGAAGTTGTTGTCTGGCTCCTCTGTTTCTATTTTCATCTGTTAACCCAACCTATTAAATTTTTATCTTAACAGATTATTCACCAGGAACCCACATGTATGTTTCTGTAATCTCCTAGGGTCTTAAAAAAAGCCCTTACATGGTATTTCATATGCATCAAATAAATAAGTATAATAAATAAGTTAATTAATAAATATCAAATAAATTTATTTCAAGTGACAACAATTCTAATGGCAGTGCAATGGTGATTTTTCTTTAGCAAAGGAAGAGTATCATTACAACATTAGTTGAGGCTGGGAAAGAGTAAGCTCTGCTAACCCAAAGGATATCCACTCTCCCACAGAAATACACACACATATACATATAATGGAAAGAATATTTCTGGAAAAATGATATTTGAAAATGAATACAGAGGTAGTTGAATCTTTAGTCTAATTGGGACTGCTTTGAACTATGTCAGAGAAGGTCCAGGAGCAACAAATTCTTCTCTCCCTCTGTATTGTCTCTCATGAGAAGAGGGCTTGCTGCTATGTTTTTGGATTTGATATATGTCTGTATTTTCTGCTCCTCATGATTCTTTGTTCCTTATATGGCTTTCATTACATAATTCTTGTCTGTGTACTATTTAGATTCCTGGCAGAAGAATGGAGCTCCTCTCCAGGGGAATAAGATGATATATAGAGTGGGAAGTGAAGAGACTGTTTAGAAGACTTCAGACTGAAAGAACCTGAACTTGGTGACTACCCAGTGGAACCACAGCTGAACGATCCTGTCAACTCCCCCTAAAATGGACCCATTCAAGGATAGTGCCAGTAGATCCATTGTTTTCCTCTAAATTGCCTGGCCCTCAAGATTGAACTGAAAGGTTAACATAGTGAGAATCATAGAGTTTTAGATTTGGAATGGATCACTCTATTGCCCTTAATCTCCAATTCCTTAATCAATCAGTGTGGGAATACCTGCATTTTTTTTTTGAAGACTGCCTCTCTTCATCATTAATACTAGAGTTCTGACCTGATTCATTTCTGACCTGGGTCAGCTGACCTCTTCTTAAGCAATGTATGGCTCCCTATTCCTGGGGGGGGGGATCTTACCATATTGGTACCAGACTTAGTTTGGACACCTGAATGGCATAACCCAATGCAATTCAGAACTCAACACATATACCATCCCCAACCTTCCCAGTAGCAGGGATTACAGGCATATTTCAGCATGCCCAGAAGGAGATCCCACTACGGTATCCCCAAGTGACCATCAAGCTTGAGTCACTTATCTGGTTATTCTGTGTGGATAAGGTGAGCCTCACAGGCTCCTTCAATTGCATCTTAATTGCCCAATTTATATGCAGTTCTTATGATCCAGCTGTTTTGAAGCTCATCTGGCATTTCTATATTTTTTCAACTGTCATTATTTATATATTATATGATATCCCCTTATTGGGTTGTAAGGATGAGACTGTATCTTATTTAATCCCTTTCTGTCTGCCAGCACCAACTACAGTGCCCTGGCCTGAGTAGTTGCTTAAATACATGATTGTTGAATTGAATCATCTCTTGTTTTTTGACCAAATAGTCTAGAAAATCAAGATTTTCAACTGGGCCACTGGGTCCTTAATAAGTAGATAAGATAACTTGATACACTTTCCTTATTGCACAGATAGATGAAGGAAACAAACAGTAACATTCACTCCTATTTTATCTGACAAATTTTGCACAATATGATTTCTAGTAGGATAATACCTTGCCATTCCTTTTAAAAAACCCTTATCTTGTTGTCGAAAAGACCTTGGCTCTAGTTATAGCTCTCCCAGTCATCAGGTGTGTGACTATGGGATAAATCAGTGTAGTATAGTAGAAAAAATACTTGGTCCAGTCAGCAAACGTTAGTTTGAATCTCTTGTATGACTGTATATAAGTCACATGTAAGGCATGTATTTCCTTATCTGTACAATGAAGAGAGTTGTATTAAATGATCTAGAAGGTCCTTCTCTACTCCTAAACCTATTAACTTCTTTGAACTTAATGTCCTGTAGGCCTCAGTTTCCCTAACTATTGAATGGTATATTAATGTAATGGATTGAACTAGAAGGTACCTTGATGCTCTGAATTCTGTCAACTCCCATGAGAACCTTTCTGGGTCTCAGCTACCTCATTTATAAAATAGCTGATTGGACTAAGTGGTCTCTAAGTTCTAAAATGTTATGCCCTAAGTGAATATATAGCTTGAAAAACTAGGGACAGATGGCACATAGCAAATATTTCTGAGCTTCCTAGCATTTTAGGAACAATGGCTAAGAATTACAGTTGTTCTTGACTAAAACAAGGCATTTTTTCATACTATCAAAAGTACCCACTCAGATTCTCCCCATGCAGCTCAGCCCCCTGCTTATATGTCGTTATGATATATGCATGCAATTAAATGAGAGAATATTAAGAGTTGGCACACTAAAAGTGCCTTGCTAAACATTTAATAAATTAACACTGGGTTTGAAAGTTGTAACCACGATTCTACGTGTGATTCTGTATTGAGTTGTAGTATTATCGAAATTTATTGGCATTCAAATAAACAATTGCTCAAGCATAGCATTACTAAAGGGTGAAAAATAGATGGAGAAAACAGGAAGTCAACCATTAATCTGAAAGGAATGTGTAATTAAGATATTGCCCAATTCAAATTAATTCTGGAGGCTATTTAAATTTAGATATTAAACTATCTCTGATTCAGACAAATATCTGATTTATCATTTTTAATAAATAATCTGGCACTAATGCATTTTGTTTAGTTAGATACCCTCCCCACCTTTGTTTATTAGAAGATGGCTTTTCTCTTTTGCTTTAAAAATGTGAGAAACAATAATCACGGTCACAGTAGCAATTTGGGGCAGTGGTTTTATGTAATGACAACCTTTTTTTTTTTTTACAAATTTTTTTTCTGTCCCTAGATACTTTGCAAAAAAGCAGTCTTTGCAAGTAATTTTCTTAGCTAGCATTTTTTAAAATAAAATTAAGAATTTGTTTCAATTTTTGAAAAACACACAGATCTTAGACAATAAAATAACATGCAGAAATTTATTGATTAAACCCTCTAAGTTTTCACATTTATAAGAGAAAAATAATAACCATAATAATAATATTATTAATGTAATACATGGGCTTTTTTTTACATGCTTCTCAAAATGTGGTGTCATTGAAGATATTGTTTCACATAACTCTTTTTCAACCTCTAATTGAGATCAATATTTTTTTCTTTATAATAGCTATAGAAGAAAACCTCATTTCACACAAATACGATGTTGCAAATGGTAGTAAAATTTGTATCTGTTTGTTTCATAAACCATGGAACTTTGTATTCATATATGGTTATAATATCATAAGATTTTCTGATTCGAATACTTATTCAGTGTGCTATCATAAGAAAAGTTCATAGGAAGAGTTTTAGGGGGAATTATTTATTATAAATTCTAGGAGAAATTTCTTGTTATAAAATGAATTTATTTCATCTTTTGGGTTATCACTGACAATTTGGGTTTTCACTGAAAATTTCCCCTTTTTAACTCAAATACCTTTTAAAGTCCTTTTTTAAATGGAAAAATGAGAAAACCAGTATTTTTTCCTTCTCTATAACATAGGGCTCAATAGAGCTCTAACCTTTACTCCCATATTGTTGCACAATTTTGCAAAGGTCCTTTTAAATGAACTTTTAAAAAATCATGTTGATTACTCTCATAATATTTTAAAAATTTTATGCATAAAATACAGAAGCAAATGTGCTCAGTAGCTTAGATTTTGATAAACCCTAAGATCCCAATTACTTAGGTACAAACTCACAGTTCAACAAAATCTGTTAGGAAAACTGGAAAGTGGTCTGTCAGAAACTAGGTATAAATCAACATCTTCCAGTTTATCTTCCAAGATAAACTCCAAATAGGTGTATGACTTATATATAAAAGGTGTTATTATAAAGAAATTAGAAGAGCAGGGAAGAAATTACCTTTCAAATCTATGGATATAGGAAGAGTTCATAACTAAACAAAAGATAGAGGAATGCACAAAAGGTAAAATGGACAGTTTTGATTATATAAAACTTAAAAAGTTTTGCACAAATAAATGCACCTAAAATTAAATGGGGACCATTTAACTAGGAAAACTCTTTGCAGCATGTTTTTCTGATAAAGGTCTCATTTCCAAGATATATAGGGAATTGATTTAAATTTATAAGAATAAGAACCATTCCCAAATTGACAAATGGTCAAAGTATATGAGCAGTCAGGGTTTTCAGAGGAAGACATTTAAGCTGTAAATAAATACCTACATGAAAAAAGTATTCCAAATCATTAATAATTAGAGAAATGCTAAGTAAATCAATTTTGTGCTTCTGCCTCACACCTATCAGATTGGCAAAGTTGACAAAAATGGAAAATGACAAATCTTAGGGCTATGGGGAAACAGGTATATTAAATGTACTAGTGGTGAGGGTATGGACTGGCTTGGACATTCTGGGAAGCATCTTGAAACTATGACCTCAAAGTCACTAAACTATGTTTACCCTTTGACCCAATAATACAACCAACCAGGTCTGTGCCACGAAGAGATCCAAAAAAGGTGGAAAGGATTCATATGTACAGAAATGCTATAGTATCTCTTTTTGTGGTAGCAAAGAACTAATTCATAGGAAAATGGCTAAACAAATCATGGTATATTAATGTAATGGATTGTTATGTTGTAAAAATGATGAAGGGGGGTGGGTTTCAGAGAAAACTGGTGTTATGGGAATGAGAATTTAAGATCTTCCCTGCCCCTAGGCCCTTTGATAGGCTTAAATGACTCTGAGAACCTTCTTTGATTTGAAAATATACTCTGCCCCCAATAGGCTGAATGTGGTCACATGGAGCCTGTGGTTGGAGGCTTGTTTTTCAGGAGTCCCTACACCTTGTTGCTTCCTGATTGGGCAGTGGGTCAAGAGGGCTGTGACATTCTCTGATCCAGGAGAAGGCTGTATAAACCCTGATGTGAGGTTTTGTTTTGGGGCTCACTTTGAGAAGAGTTGTATGATTTGAACAGATGAAACTCTGTTGAGCATCCGGCTTTGAAAACTCAGATGTTGGTGCTTCCCTCTCTGGTAACTGACTAGGTATGGATGTAATTGTCAGACAGCTGGAAGCCTGTCTGCTGATCTGTTTCTCTGTCTGCTTGTAACTTGTTTGTATTCTCTGAAGTTCAGGGTGCTGACTTTTCCCCCGAACTAGATAAATGACATATGTTTGATTAAAACCAGATTGTTAACCCATTTTGAGTTGCTTTCCTTTAGAAAGGCAGATCTAAGAACCTGTGTTGGCAGCCACCCTGGGTATGCTATGGTGCTTGCTACTACACCTGGGAAGACTTATATGAACTTATGCAGAACAAAGTCAGCAGAACAAAGAGGACAATTATTACAATAATAATAGCATTGTCAAGACACAATTTTGAAAGATTTAAAGAACTCTTATCAATGCAATGACTAACCATGATTCCAGAAGACTGGATGAAGCATACTGCCTCTGACAGAGAAATAATGGATTCAAGATATATGAAACACACATGTTTAGACATGAGCAATGTGAGATTTTGTTTCGTTTGACTAACCGTATTTGTTACATTTTTTCCCCTTTTGAATGAGATGGGTGGGAGAGAAAATAAATGTTTGTTAATTAAAAATATTTTTTTTCAATTTAAAAAGATTCATATACACTGACTCAATTTTGGCCTTGTATATAGTATCAAATAATTATTGATCTTTTAATTTACTGTGGCTTGGAGCAGATTTGTAGTCTTGCTTTTGTTGACTTTGATTTAAACATTTTTTTCCATTGAAAGTAGCAGACGAATACATGTGCGCAAGGTACTAGTAGAATGTACAGTAATTTATGCCATTGCTTCATCTCAGTTCCTACATAGTTCTCCCAGAGATGTCATTTCCCTTACACAACAAGTTTCTACCAGCTATCTGCCTCTCCCTGAGGTATCTTGGCCAAGCCTCACCCAGAAGAGGCCAATCTTTTTCTGTCTAGTCATCCTTTGGAGTATAAAAACCTATCCTTTAAGAGGGACTGTGAGCTAAGACAGAATTGGGGGGTATCCAGCCTATAAGGAGCATGCATTAGATTGCATCAGAACCATCATTATCTCAGAGTTTAGCAAACTGTAGTATGGAGCTGGATATTCTGAATGAAGCTGCCAATTGAGAGCCAGCAGGAACACAACATGGGACTGCTAATTTTCCCCAGTTCCTATTTACTTTTCAATAAACATCTCTAATGTTGTTAGTCTCTTACGTAAAGCACTCCCAGCACCTTATAATTTACACCTGAGTCTGGATCAGCTTGTCTGTCTGGCTAGTATATATGTGACTTCTATTTAAAAGAATCTGCCCAATGAAAATCAGAGATGTCACCTAGTAGCTGGATAGCTTGGTGCTTCAATTTCTTCCTCATCCCTTTGATGGGGATAATGGTACCCTCTGTATTCATATTTCATAGAGATGTTAGGGTAATTCTTGAGCTATTACCTGAAAAGCTCCTTAAGTACCTTAGGAAAAAAAGGGAATATGGCCAGTTATATTGCATCCATATTCCTAATGGTAAAAAGTGATCATGATATAACAGCTCAGTGAAGAAAAATTCACTTCAGGCAGGAAGAAGGTGATTAACAGCTCTCTGTACACACCTTAAACTTCCCCATATCTTGTCATTTTGGAACTCATTGGCTCTTAGCCTGTTATGTGATCTTGGGTGGTTTCTTCTTTTCTGGGCTCTTTCATCTCATTTGTCAAAAGGGGAAATTTAATTCACAGGTCTGCTGTGCACAGTGATGAACAGATGTGATGAGGAAGTCCTTTGCAAACAAAAAGGGCTTTATAGATGCAAAAGAAAATATACTCTTTGTTCATAAATTTTGAGAGCAGAGATAAGGTCAAACAGGTCTGTTCAGCCCCTTCATTTAGAGGTGAGAAGTAAGTTGGCTGAATTGGAGTCTTCTATAGTTTTCAGCAGACAGCTGTTAGATCCTTAAAACATATGCTACTGCACATTTGGTTGACTCGACACATTTAGCTTAAAGACTTTAAATGGAATTTCAGGGAATGGCAATGATATTTCAAATTTATATTGCTTCTTTAATAAAGTGCCCAATTATGAACAGATTAATCCACCGAGTGGTCCTTAACCATTTAACCAGAACCTGCCATAAGAGAACACTATTCACTGGCTGCATATCAGACATCCTTGACTGTGTATCTAGTATTTAAATGGCCATGGTCTCCCAGAACAGCAATATTTTATTACTGAATGGTAATCACTAGGTACTGAAAGGTAGTATACTTCTTGGTTTGGTCAGTGATTCTCTTCTTGTGGTTCTATGAACATTAGAATGATTTCTTCATAGTGTAGGTTCCTTGGAGGTTGGAACCATTTTTTTCTGTAATATTTTAAGTTGATCAGTGACTGAAATATTTCAGATGCTCAGCATGTGATGATAGAACAGTCTATGAAACATAATGACAGGTCAGAACATGGTGAAGAGATAGTATTTCCATCTCCTTGCTTTTCTTGTTTTCTTCTTCTAATGCAATAGTCACTTGAAGTGATATAATGGAGGGCATCTCCCCACTCCTACTTCAGAGCAGGGGTAGATATCCTCTGAGTGCTTCCTGTCAGACCATGATGACCTTTTTAATAGGTTTGTGAACCAGAAATACGTGAATATGTAAAAGAGTTAATTTCTGATGCTCAGGTTCATCTTTCTGCTGGTCTCAAGGTGTGAAGATAACTTTTCAGATTCTAGAGGTTTTGGATGCTAGATGGCTGGGAGGTTGCATCTCCTTAACTAAAAGCTATGAGCTCATGGCTTCCTAATCAGGCCTGTGCCTGGGATGGGGCTACTTCCTAGTTGTGCCTTCCTTCGTTTGGGACAGGACATTGTGAAATCTTAGAAGGCAGCTGGTGCTGTCCCTTTTTTGGGGCACCAAAATAGGGTGTATCACAGTGGCAACAGTAGCATTGACAGAGTCAACAGTAGATTGGCCAACAGAGGAAGAGTTGCTCACACAGAGAGAAACCATGCAAAGAGAGAGCCCACTTGTCATGGATTGGGCTGTACTCAGTGGATGTGAAAGGTTAAAAAGCTGTTGATCACCAGCAGTTGTGGTGGTTTCCAGAATTATTAACCCATAAATGCCAAAGACAAAGTGAGTGGTCAGTGTAGACTTTGGGAACAGGGAGTCCAGGAGTGCAGCCTGGCCTCTGCCCCTGGAGGGAGAAGCGGCTGAGGTGCAGTGGCCACAGCCGCATGGCTGCTTCAGAGCTCCTGGCCTGCAGATTGTAGGGGGACCAAACAACCATTCTGAGGAGTAATCACTCTTGCTTTAATCTGCTTGGATCTGGATTGCTGTCTAGGGTAGAGGTCCTGGGGTGTGTGACCAGTGTGCTAGAGCTTGTGGAAGCTTCAAAGAGGGCAGCCAACTAATAGCTCTGGCAGCTGTGAAAACCCCAGTGATTTTGGGCAAAGCTCTCCTCTCTGGAAGCAGAGTTCTACTGGGGCCAAAAGCTCAAAAGTCAAGTAATTGAGTGGCAACATGAGCAAGCAAAGGAAGCAAAGCAAAAACAGCAATCCAAATTTGGATTCCTTTTTTGGGGACAAAAAGGATCAAAGCATGGAATGTCAGGAAGACAGTGAAGTCAGAACTCCTGCAACAAAAGCCTCCAAGAAAAATAAGAACTGGTTACAGGCCATAGAGGAGCTTAAGAAGGATTTTGAAAACCAAATAAGACAAGTGAAGGAAAAATTGGGAAAAGAAATGAGAATGATGCAAGAAAATCATGAAAAGAGAGTCAATAACTTGACTGAGGAAAATAGCACCTTAAAAATAGACTAACTCAAATGGCAAAAGAGGCTCAGAAAGCCAATGAGGAGAAGAATGCCTTAAAAAGCTGAATTTGCCTGATGGAAAAAGAATCTCAAAAGCTCACTGAAGAGAATAATTACTTCAGAATTAGATTGGAGCAAATGGAAGCTAGTGACTTTATGAGAAATCAAGATGCTATTAAACAGATCCAAACAAATGAAAAAAATAGAAGGCAATGTGACATATCTCATTGGAAAAACCACTGAGCTGGAAAATAGATACAGGAGAGATAATTTAAAAATTGTTGGACTACCTGAAAGCCATGATCAAAAAATGAATCTAGAAATTCTCAAGGAAAATTGCCCTGATGTTTTAGAACCAGAGGACAAAATAGAGAAAGAATCCACCAATCACCTCTTGAAAAAGATCCCAAAAAGAAAATTCCTAGGAATATTATAGCCAGGTTCCAGAGTTCCCAGATCAAGGAGAAAATATTACAAGCAGCCAAGAAGAAACAATTTGAATATTGTGGAAACACAATCAGGAGAACACAGGATCTGGCAACTTCTACATTGAGAGATCAAAGGGCTTGACATATGATATTCTGGATGTCAAAGGAGCTGGGATTAAAACCAAGAGTCACCTACCCAGCAAAACTGAGTATCATGTTTCAGGGGAAAATATGGTCATTCAATGAAATAGAGGACTTATTGATGAAAAAACCAGAGTTGAATAGAAAATTTGACATTCAGATACAAAAAGCAAGAGAAGCATGAGAAGGTAAACAGGGAAGAGAAATCATAAGGAACTTATCAAAGTTGAATTATTTACATTCCTACATGGCAAAATGATAATTGTAACTTATGAAACTTTTCTCAGCATGAGAATAGTTGAAGGGAATATAAATATATATATATATATATATATATATATACATACTTACATATGTCTATATAGGAGGGTATATGGGCATGTGAATACATATGTGAGTGTGTGTATATATGTGCACAGGTATACATAGAGGGCACAGGACCAATTGAATAGGAAGGGATGATACTTAAAAGGTAAAACTGAGAGGTGAGGGGAATATAATGAGAAGGGATGGGGAGAGACAGAATGGGGTAAATTATCTCATATAGAAGAGGTAAGGGAAAATGGTCACAATGGAGTGGAAGAACAGGAAGGCAAAAGGGAATGGATCAGCCTTACTCTCATTGAATTTGGCTTAGGGAGGGAATGACATACACACTAAATAGGGCATCTCACCCTACCAGAGAGTAGGGGAGAAGGGGATGAGAGTGGGGGTTGATGGAAGGGAGAGCAGGTTGGGAGGGAGGGAAGTTAGAAGCACACACTTCTCCAGATGCTTTCTAGTTATGTAACTTTAGGGAAGTCATTTACTTTCCCTGTGCCTTGTTACCCCTTCTTTACAATGAGCAGGTTACTCATGACCTCTAAAGTCCCTTCCATATCTAGATTTGTTACCCTATGAGCCCTTTTCTAAACTCATGTCTTCCTGACACCAACATCATCCTTTAACCATGGATTGAGTATAGGCAGAGGAAGACTCTTTTCTGTAAGTTCTAGGTGACAGGTGAAATTGAACCTCATAGTCTCAGCTCTGTCCATTTGACTCATCCCCAAAGTAGATCTGGTTCATATTTATTCTTTCTGTTTTGTCTCATTGAAGTGCTTTTAACTCAAAGATAGCTACAATTTCCAAAAACTCACAATTGTAAATGAGCCCCCTTACCAGAAACAAATGAACTGAATAAAGAGTTTAGGCTGAATTATTAATTTCTTTTTATTGCATTTCATTATCTATCAATTCATTTATCAGTTTGTTTATCTATCTATTCATTTGCTTATTTCATTTATTTGTTATTTATTTATTATCTTATTTTTTCATTTTATTTTTTTTGGAGGTTTAGATATCACTCCTTTTTTAAGGTACCTCAGATTAGGAGAGATGAAAATATGTGTTCAAATCTACAGAGCAAGAAAGGACATCATCCTTAAAATGAACTTAGCATTTCCACTAAGTAAAAGCATTTAAATGGCAGCTTACATTTTAAAGAATAGTCATAGATACAATCAACTCTAGACGATTGCTGCCAGTACACCAAGGGTTAAAGGCAGACACAAACAATTCTTTAGGTGGCTGATGAGGGCAATTGAAAATTATAAACAGTTATAAAAGGGATAATCAGTACACGAACTAGCCCTCTGAGTAGAGGAAACCAAAGCTAAGAAATGGTTTGAGTCAGAGGCAGAAATAAGAGGGAGAATAGAAGAGTTATTATTATCTGAGCCATGAAAGGTCCTTTGCCTTTTCTTGCAGAATCATAGAATTTCAGACTTCATGGGCAATATGGTTCAATCCATTCTTCACAAAGAATCCCCTTGACCACTCATCCAACATGGGGTCGTCCAGCTTTTGCTTGAAGATTTCCAGTGAGAAGAAATCTACCACCTCCTGAGGCAACCCTCTCCATTTTAGTACAACTAATGGTTTTGGGAGATTTTTTTTTACGTCCAGCCTAAATCTCTGCCTCTTTGCAACTTCAACCCCACTGCTCCTCCTTTTGTCCAATAACTCCAAACAGAGACAACTATCATGTTGCCCTGTAGGTCTCCCCTTCTTCAAGGTAATTATCCTCATTTCCTTCAATTGATCATCATTGTTGTTGTTTCTCCTTTGTTTTCAAAGAGGACCAATGACTTCATGGGTCTTGACTGGAGCATGAACTGTATTTAAGTGAGGTAGAGTTGCACAAAGTTTTCAGCTTCACTCTCTTCCAAAGTCATTGAAATTCAGTGGTAAGACAAAAGTCAAGATGACTGGCAATGGCTTGGGATACAGGATGACCCTGGTGTCTTTGATGTCTAATCAAGCTCTTTGCGCTCCATGGGGACTGCTTCCATCACCTTTGCAGCCCACTGGAACAAATTATTCACATCCACCTATTCTGCAGGGGAAGTCTTCACATGCTTGGGGTAGACACCCCCTAACTCATCAAGAGGTTTGAAGACTGTCACTTACCCTCAACCTGGTTTAGCCCATATCCCATTTGCTGAGATGGTTTAGAGAGGTGTGACCTTTGCACATGTTACAGTTTCTTGGAGCCACAGGTGAGAGTTGAATGCAAGGTGGACATCAAAAAGTAGATAAACAGGCCTGAAAAGGGCTCAGTAAACCTTCATACCCGAGGCACTAGTCTTCTCTGAACACCCCACATACCCTACTATAATTAATCTCGCCCTTTCCTATTACATATAGAAAACTTACAATTTTCCTTCAGACTTAACTGTCTTGTGCCATTCTTTTTAGGTGAATACATCCTCTTTCCCCTAACTAGATTTTAGGTTCCTTGATAGTTTTAGTCAGTCCAGTCTTCTTATAGTTCCACAACTATGCTGGTATTTCTTCCTACCACTTTGACTTTGCTCACATTATTTCCTCTACTCTATAATATTTTTCTCCAAATCCTTCAAGGCATGGCTCAAATTCGACTTCAATAATAACAAGAATAATAACTCATTTGCATATCACTTTGTGACATAGTAGCTGAACTGTTTTAGATGAGGAAACTGAGAAATTAAGTTACTTGCTATCATTATAGCTAGTAATTGTCCTAAGACAGATTCAAACTCAAGGCTTATGACTCCAGGTCCTATACTCTACAGCTGTAGTGTTTCTTCATTGATCTGTCCCTGGCTATTCCTATCCTCAAAAGTTCCCTCTCTTCTGTACTGCTATAGCATTTATAGCCTATACTACACAACTTCACACTTAATTTTATATAATATTGTGTTGTCTACCATTGTTTCACATGTTAATCTTGGCTTTCCAATTAAACTTCAAGCTGCTTAAAGTTGAGGGCATCTCCACAGTGCTCACTATATAGAAGGCTCTCACAAAAATATATGTGGAATGATTAGTAGTTCTCTTTTTCAGTATCTCAAAATAAAAATATTTTGATGAACCTGACACTTCATTGAAGGCACTGCCTTTAAGGGTAGCCATCCATATCTTTTCATACTAAATCTTGTCCACACCCTCCCCTAAGTTTTCCACAGGGGGTTACTCAACATGCTTCGGTCTTTTTGCTAGTGCTGAGGCAGGAATCTGTTGCTTTGCCCATGCTTAGATCTGGCTCATAGCTGTGGGTGGCAGTCTCAGGGAGAGGGGGAGCACTAGCACAGCAGAGCTCACAGCCACAGTGGTGGGGGTGCAGGGACCCTCCTCATAGTTCCAGGGCATAAAAGAGTGCTTGTGGTCACTCAAAGACAAGAGCACAGGCCAGAAGAGTAGTAAACACCTCTCCGTAGAGCATACCACCTTAGAAGAGCTAAAACATACAAGTCCCTAGAAGCATCTCTGAAAATAGCTGCACAAAATCCCTGTAGCTTAGGACAGTGTGCTCTCCACCCTGGAAGCAAAGCCTTACTTTAACAAATAGTTAAAAGTCAAGTAATAGGATGGGAAAATGAGCAATTATTCATTCATTTTTCTGATGATAATCCTACACTATTTCAATTCAATTCCTCCATAATCTCAAGGTCCTTCTTTAGTCTTGTCGCCCTCTTCTGGACACTCTCCAGCTAATCAATGTTCTTCTTAAAATGAGGTGAACTGAATGATAGCTTTAAAACAATTAAGTAAATACATAGAAAAAAACACATTTATATGGAGCACAAATAATGTTACTACAATTTATTTGTGAACGGATATTGCTATTATTGACACATGCATTTCATTTCTAGCTTTTATACCATAAAGTCAGTTGACAATTTTTATTTCTGGCGATATTTTCTCCCTCTCACAATAAAAAAAGTAAGAGTTTGAGAGGGGATATTTAATGTAGTAGCTCTTTAGACTCTATACGCACTTCCATGTTTTTCCTCAATGGATGAGGAACTGAAAACAGGAATGTTTGTTTTAAATATAATGAAAAATCAAACAATTAAATACAATGACATGTAATTTCAGCGCAGGAGGAAAAAGAAAGAGGAAGACTTCAAACATGATGAAAATACCACCAAAGAAAGTAATTATGTGAAGCTATGCATGTAGTCCAGAAAATACATGAAAAATAAATAAGAAAAAAACAAACTACCACAGGTTTAGATTCATTGTTTTAAATTTATAATTGGGTGGCAGAGCCCTGTGCCTAATTTTTGCCATGTTAATACTTCATGGGAGTAGTAGAATGTAAACTTGAGGGCAGGGATTATTTTTTTGCTTTGTTTTGGTATCCCAAAGACCTTTGCTTTCATGTGTTGTCCTAAGCTTAAAATTCATTATTTATTGGTCATTCTGAAGATAAGCCTCTCCGTTCTTAGTTAAGTTGGTTCTTGAGCATCAGTTTTCACCAGGATTGTACCAGAAGTCTTTTCAGCATGATAGAACTAGACAACACTTATACATCATTGGCAGAGAATTTGAGAACCAGGGTACCTTCCATGCTACACTAAACATTAGAGTAGAACTATGTTCAGAGCCAGGGTGATATTGATTGGCATAGTAAACTAATCCATAGGAATATTGTACTTTTTTTTTCAGAGAACAATATGGCAACCCCCACCATGAAAGATCTATTCTATCACCTCATCATGGTAAGGAGGTGGACCTTTGTTGAAAAAGATTTTGCCAGCTGAACTTATTTTCAGGCTGGGCTTATGAAATTAGGAATGCTTCTAGCATGAGTTCAGTAATGAATGGTATTTTTATTGGCTGAAAAGCAATCTTATTAAGTTCTAAGAGACCCATTACTATGTTGGCTGCAGGGTGATGATTTTTATCCCCCTATGTTTACTCACCAAGAAAATTCTATTGTAACTGGGGTCTGCGGGAAGTTCTCCCCAGGATGGATTTCCTGTTACTCCCCAAGAGCCTATTTGTGGCTTTGGTTTAATATATTTTTGGCTTAGGTGCCACCTCTTGGAAGCTATACCTTTTTAGAGTTAGACACTAAAAATAACTCAGATTCATATCACAATAAAAAAAAACCAGTTTACTTAGATTAGCCAAAATAAGTAGATAGTGTGGTGGATAGAGCATGAGAGTCAGAAAGACCTGAGTTCAAATACTGCCTTAGATATTTATTAGCTATGACTCTGGAAACATTCCTATTTCTTTTTATGTTATTATCTCTTATTTTTCTGAAACTATGCCAATTCATGGCTTACAGACACACAGAATCACCAGAAGAATATTGATATTAATTGGATGTGTTCTTATATCACAATGTTTGGGTCATTAAAAGCACTGTATAGTTTCCCAAAGATAACATGTCCCATTCTGTTCTCCTGTTTTATTTTGGACCAGTTCATTGTCCATCAGAAGTGCTGTTTAAGATACATGCATATATGGACTAGCTCTATGAGTTGTTTATGCAACTGCATATCATAGTCTGGACACCAGGTGTCTCCCATGCATACGTCAATATTATGTAAGGTTCCTTGAAAGATGTTACAACAAAAATAACTTTGATGACCATTTGATTTTTAACAATTAAATTTTTATTATGTGTTTAATCCTGCATATCACTATAACCACTTAAAACTTATTTAATGATTATTTATAGTTTAATTTCAAAAATAAAGAATCATAAACCCTCCCCCCTTTTTTCCTACCATGTTTTTTTTTTTACCTACTTTCTCCTTATCTTCTGAGTAGAAGTTCTCTCTTATGACAAATATGGATAATCAGACAAAACATGTCTGAGAACGAAAGTCTGGTTCTATACGTCTAATCCATCACCTCCTTGCCAAGGGATGGATAGTATGTTTTATCATTATTCTTTTGAAGTCATAGTTAGCTGCTGCTTGGGTGTTAGTTCTGAGCTCTTCCTCTTGAGATCAGAGTTCAAAGGTCAGAGGTCTTTCAGAGTTATCTTTCCTCACATTATTATCTTAGTCACAGTATAAATTGTTCTCCTTTTCTGCTCATTTTACTCTGTATCAGTTCCTATAAGTCAAGTCTTTCCATATTTCTTTTGATCCATCACGTCCTTCATTTCTTATGGATCACTAAAATTGAAGTACATCCATACACTATGATTTGTTCATCCATTCCCCAATTGATGGATGCCTATTTTGTTTCTAGTTCTTTGCTCTCTTGCAGTGAGACCTGAAACAGGGATACATGTTCAACAAAGGAGGTTGCCACCATCATGGAGCCTATCTATCAAGGTCCAAATGGAAGAGAGACTTCCTGTAGATGCTCCAGATGTAGATTCTCCAGAGTGGTCTTGTTTATGGATGATATGATGATAATTGCATTAGGCCCTAGAACATTTCAGAGCCTCCTACCCGAGAGCTTTGTGTTTAACTGTTTCAGTTGTGTCTGAGCTTTATGACCCCATTTGGGGTTTTCTTGGCAAAGATACTGGAGTGGTTTGCCATTTCCTTCTAGATCATTTTACAGATGAGGAAACTGAGGTAAACAGGGTTAAGTGGCTTGACAAGGGTAACATACCTAATAAGTGTCTGAGGCTGGATTTAATTCAGGTCTTTCTGACTCCAGACCCAGCACTCTATCCATCCACCTAGCTGCCCTAATTGAGAGCTATAATCTCTCAAAAGAATTCAGTTTGTAACTATATGCAGAAGAAAAACCAAGTGGATGAAGAATGAAGAAATATAGAAAGAAATATTAAATAATACAAGGTGAAGAAAGTATAACCAGAATATTAGCATATGTCTGATTATAACCATAAAATAGGCAAATGTACACACAGGGTGAATAGACCAAAAAGACAATGTAAAAGGGGTGAGAGTGGGAGAGAACAAGCACCTTCCATACTAAGCATTTTACAAATGAGTAGCAGTTAAGTTGCTATAAATTTCTACAAATTGAATGTCATTTTAAAAAGTTTAAATAATAGTAAACATATTTAATTGGTTTTGTTAGTGCTTGAAAGCTAGTCTATGGTAAATGGTTTATTTAAAACAAAAGAAATACAGCAAAAAAAATTTTAGCCCTATTAATTTTGAGTTTTGGAGAGGTTGGCAATAGAAGCTGTTGCAAGTTTGCCTTTGTACTATGTATGAAAAAAGGGGTTCAATAGACAAGTGAGTGGTCTAAAAAGTAAAAGAAAAATTTAAACCATTGAAGAGATTAACAATTTCTAGCATTTAAAAAACTACTCTTTACATATAATCTTATATACCACTAACAAACAATGGTTATTTGATCACTAAATAGGCTCCCAACTACCTCTACTGAATAGCACTTGTTGGCTTAGTTCAAGTAAAGTGAGATTTGTGGAATGAAACTGGATGGCTTCAATGAGTTCAGGTTATTAGGTCTATATGACTTATGTCTCAGGGTACTGAAAAATGAGTAGAATGGTGATTTCTTAAAAATCATTCAGAATAGGAAAGATGCCTTGGTATCAAAGAGGGATAATTGTTGACCTAATTTTCAAAAAAAGTGAAGTGACTAGAGTCTTCAAATCTAAAAGCTTAACTTTGACTTCTGAAAAAAAAAATTTGGACTGTATTTTTTTTTTTTGCTTTTTGGAGGGGGGAAGGTAGTGCAATTGGGGTTAAGTGACTTGCCCAAGGTCACATAGCTAGTTTTTGTGTTAAGTGTCTGACAGGGCTGGATTTGAACTCAGGTCCTCTTGACTCTAGGGCTGGTGCTCTATTCACTGCGCCACCTAGCCACCCCTGGAATATAGTTAAAAGTGTAATTTGCAAAAATGGAGAAATGGTGAGTATTAAGAACCAGCATGACTTTTCCACGAATATCATGCCAGATTAACCTAATTTTTGGATAGGGCTTATTAGCCTGGCAGGTAAAGAGATGTCATAAACTTATAACTGGATTATGGCAAAGCATTTGCTACCTTGTGGACAAGATAGAGAAATAGGGGCTAGACTGACTAGGTGAATCTGGATGATTAAGCCAAAGAATAGTCATTCATGGGTGAATATGAATCTGAGGGAAGCTCCCAAAATCTGTCCTTAGCTGTCTTCTAAACATTTTCTCAGTGACTTGGAGGAAGGCATAGGTGGCTTGTCAATCATATTTTCATGTAATACAAAGCAGTGTGGGATAGTTACAAATGGATTACAACTCATTATCAAAAAGATCTTACTATGCTAGGAGGAGGAAATAAGCATTTATCTAGCTCCTACTGTGTACCAGATTCTCAAATATTATCTCATTTAATTAATCCTCACAACAACCCTTCAAGGTAGGTGACATTATTATTTTGCCATTGAGGAAACTGTGGCAAACATAGGTTAAGGGATTTAGCCAGGCTCGCACAGTTAGTATGAGAGGCCTGATCTGCATTGAGTTCTTCCTGACTCCAGGCTCAGTGTTCTAGCCACTGCACCACTTAGGAAGGAGATAGAACAATAGGCTGAATCTAATAAGGTTAAATTCATGACCAACTCCTATGTTTGGATTTTAAAAAGTCACCTGCACAAACACAGGATGGGGAAGCATGGCTGAACAACAGTTCATGTGAAACATTTTTTTTGGAGCTTTGAGAGGACTGTATGGCTAGTATGAGTCAACAGTGTGTCATGACAGCCAAAAAAAAAATGAAAGTGATCTTAGGCTGTATTAAAAGGAGCACAGTGCCCAGAAAAAGGAAAGTGATGGTTCTGCTGTATCCAGTACTGATTAGGCAGGCCCCTGCTGGAGTCCTGCATTCGGTTCCGGGGGCCATATCTACAAAGTGAAGTAGCAATGACAAAGAGCCAGCTTGGCTTCATCAAGAACAAATCATTTCAAACTAACCACATTTCCTCCCCTCCTCCCCACAGGCTGATTAAACAAGTAGAAGAGAGTATGTCATGGCTACAATTGCCTAGATTTTAGCAATGCTTTTGATAAGGTTTGTCATGCTATTCTTGTGGAGAAGTTTTTCCAAGAAGACCAATGACTTCATGGGGTGACATTGTGACTTGCTCATGAATTGGATTTACGTCAGGCAGAGTGGTACAAAGTCGTCATCCTCACTCTCTCAGAGTCATCAAAGTCAGGATGACTGGGGATGGCCTGGGATGCAGTCGATGACCTTGGCGTCTTCCGTGTCTGCCCAGGTGTTCCATAGCACCTGCTTCATCTGCCTTCAAGGCCATTGGAACAAACTGTTCTCATCTACCCATCCCCCTTACAGGAATCTTCACATGCTTGGGGCAGACATTCCCCTAATTCACTGATGGATTTGAGGCCTGTCAGTTACCCTCAACCTGGTTTAGTCTATCTGCTCAGATGGTTTTACCAAAGTGTGGCCATTGCACATGCTACAACTTCTTGAAGCCACAGGTGATAGTTGGGTGACAGATGGACACAAAAGGTACATAAGCAGCCCTGAAAAGGATTAGATGGGCAGTGAGCCTGCAGCCTCAAGGCCACATGTGGCCTTTGACAGTTAAAGTGCAATACTTGAGGACCTGGAGGGCCACAGGTGACCTCAAGGCCACAGGTTCCCTGCTCCTGGATTAGATGAAAATACCATTAGATGGATTTTGCACTAGTTGTCTGACTGCTTGGACCCAAAGAGTCCAGTATTGGCTTGATGTGGCAAGAGGTCTCTACTGGAGTACTCCAGGGATAAAGACTTGTATCTCTACCCAATTTTCAGATGATGCCAAGAAGGATGACAGAGACAAGATATGAAAAGATCTCGAAAGACTAGAACTTTGGGCTGAACTGAATAGGATGACATGCAGTAGGGACAAACTTAATGTCTTACCCTTGGGTTCAACAAATCAGCTTCACCAAGTAAAAGATGGGGGAGGCAAGGTTATATAGTGGCTGTTCCAGAAACGATCTGGGGGTTTCAGTGGACTGCGAGCTCAATACAAGTCAGCTACTACAAAAAACTAATTCAATCTTGGGCTGCATTAAAATGGAATTAATTTAATGACTGTCAGTGCTACCTGATGATAAAATATGAATGAATGAGGTTTGACTTAGCTGGAGAAAAAATTGGCTTTTATATCTTATCTCATTATTCTTTCTTACACTCAAAACAAAGTGAATGAAAAGCCATAACTTAAAAGGCTCATCAAGAACCCACATGTACATTCTGTGTGTGAAACATTTTCTTGTCCCAAATTTTAATAAGGTGAGTTTTCAGCAGAGATACTAATTTTTAATGTTAATCTTACTGTAGTTGATTGCTACAGGCTTATACTGCTATAATCCTTGTCTCAAGGGCTCTCATGTGACATGAAGGCTCTCATGTAGGGGGTTCTCACATAATACCAGGTACTTTTCTGAGGATTTTTCATATCTCTGGCTTCTTGCCTCTTCCTAGATCTGGCAACTATGACACTACTAGAATTTCTACTCAGAATATTATCACCAATTCTCCTTACAACCACACAGTTGCCCAAACCCAAAGAAGATGTTGAGTGGCAGCTAGGTTGAGTGGTGAATAGAGCACCGGCCCTGGAGTCAGGAGGACCCTGAGTTCAAATCCAGCCTCAGACACATGACATTTACTAGGGGCGTGACCTTGGGCGAGTCACTTAACCACAATTGCCTCATCCCTCCACCCCCAAAAAGAAAGAAGATGTTGAAGGAGACTCATAGGGAGACACCCACCCACCAACAATTGATTCCCAAAGATCTGTATAGCCAGCTCTTTCCCCACACTACAGCATTCAGCCTCGTCTAGTCTCCCAGTATGTGGTACCTAATGCAGGACTCTACTACTCTCAGCCGGAGGCTTTTGTCCAGGTTTTGGTTTAGCAACTGGCACTCTGGAAACATAGGATATTTTAAAGTTTAACCTGCAAGATTAAAAATTTTTCTGATACTTTCCTGTGTTTAGACAATCAGCAAAGTAATAAATCAAGTCCTGATTTGTAGTGTTTGCCAATTTCTACTCATGCTGAAAATTTATCAATCAGCTCTCAAGAGTCAGTTTGAGCTGGTTACAGGACACCTCTGTATTTGTCATCCATCCTTCATCTCTCTAGAGCAGGGGTGGGCCTGTGACCTTCTAGGTCCTTGGGTACAGCCTTTTGACTGAGTCCAAGTTTTACAGAACAAATCCTTTTATTAAAAGGAATTGTATAAAGTTTGGATTCAGTCAAAGGGCTGCACTTGAAGACTGAAGGGCCACATGTGGCCTTGAGGCCACAGGTTCCCCACCCCTGCTCTAGAGCTCCCAGCTGGTCATGTCCATGGTCACTTCTGCTATTCTCCAGCCCTATGGATTACTTATGTCACTCTGCAGTTCTCTGCATCCCCAATCAGGTGGCACTGCTAGGTCCCCCACTCCAAACTGAGTCCCTAAGCACCTCTCTGTCTGTCTGGTGTATGTCTGAAGTGCAGAGGTGAGCATTTCAGAATTCTCTGCTGGAATGATGTTCTGATGAGTCTGATCAGGGTGTTTCTTTTCTTATGCTTCTCTCTCGTGCTAAAATTTCCCTAACCTTTGGTCTCACACATCTAAGTGCCAAGAATAACCACCAGCTCCTCTCATCTTTGAATGTGTCTCTGTCATTAACCTCAAGTTGAGTCAAGAAGAACCCACATCCAGAGGTCACCAGTCTCCATGCACTTTGTTTCCTGCTTAATCCTAGTCAGCACGTCCTGGGGATGTAGAAGCGTGTTTAAAACATTCACATTTCCCTCTCATCATGGGATCAACTGTATAGGAATCTTCAAATTACTTAAGTTTGCTTCCTCCACCCTTCAGGTAGGATTGATGAGGCAAGTGCTTCCTACTTGGAAAGAGTGGAGGGAGGGAAAACAATATAATATCCTACTGTGTCAGAAACCTAAACAATTTGGAAAAATAATTTGTAACCAAAGATAATCACTATTATTTATACAGAGCTTTAAGGACTGCAAAGGGATTTACATATATTATCTCATTTGTCCCCACAACAACCCAGTGAAATAGTGACTGTTACTATCATCATCTTTCAGATGAGAAAACTCAGGCCAACAGAGATTATGTGACTTGTCCAAAGTCACACAGCTAGTTAAGTACCTGAGGCACAATTTGAACTCAGGTCTTACTGACTCCAAGTTTCATGCTTTATCCACTGTACATCCTACTTGCTCTAATGTCACTTAAGAAAGGCATAAAGTTTTAATCAGATAATGATAATCATAATAACTCACATATATGTAGCACTTCAAAGTTTATAAAATATTTTCATAGCGATAATCCCAAGGTGGAGGGAGGGAAGGAAGTATGAGTTAGTTTGATGTAGTAGAAAGAATACTTTTTCTGGAGTCAAGAGCCCTGGATTCAAATCCTACCTCTCATACAACCTTGGGCAAACTGTTTAAATTCTTTCTTCAGTCTATGAGTAAACCTCAGTTTACTCTTATGCAAAATGGGTATATTTGCACTATTTGCTCCTATAGGGTTACTGAGAAAAATCCCTTACAAACCTTTAAATGGTATGTGAATTTGAATACTATCCCCATTTTACAGGTGATAAACTCAAATTCTGAGTGGTTGTGTTTTGCCCAGAATTATACAGCTGGGAACTTAGGTCTCAGAATAGAGCCCTTTCCACTTTACCATGTTGTCTCATCAGTACAATAAAAACCTATGTTATGGAAAGAACAATGGACTTGGAGTCAGGAGACATCTGGGCTTAAATCCCAACAGCCACTAGCTTTATGACCAATCACAAGTCACTAACCCTTTAGAACATCAGTTTCTTTCCCTTTTAAATGGGGCTCTATAGTTATACTTGCTGTGCCAACCTCAAAGGGTTGTTGTGAGGATCAAAGGAGATGATGGAAGTAAAATCTGTTGTGAATGTAAAGGACTGTACAAAACCAAGATTTCCCTTGTTGTTATCCTGCACTGAAGGCCTCCTCTGGTGCTTTCACAGGAGCACAGAAGTGGCTTTGGATTTCCCAAAGATCACACCAGCAGAGCATGGGCTCTGGCAGGCTTTTCCAAGCTAGAAATGCTTTGAGTACAGACCCACTGACAGACAGTAAACGTGTTATCAGAGCATCACTGTCACTAAGTCAGAGCCTATTATTCCCTGTTTGGTTATAGGATGATGAGTATTTTGGCCACCCCAGCTCTTAAGGACTATCTCTACTAGAGGCAGCTAGGTGTTAAAGTATATTGAGTCAGAAAGACCCCAATTCAAATCAGAGCCTCAGACCCTTACCAGCTATGTCACCCTGGACAAGTCATTTAACTTCTGCCTACCTTTGTTACCTCAGCTGTAAAAGAGGGATAACACAGCACCTGCCTCACAGGGTGGTCGTGAGGATCAAATCGGATAATACTAGTAAAGCCCTTGGAACAGTGCCTGGCATACGTAGGTGTTCAGCAAATACTCTCCTTCCTTCCTTCCTACTAAGACAAGGTGGAATCGTGATCTGTGTTGGATGCTGAAAGTATGAATACAGAACAAACCTCGACATAGTGAGCTAGGATTCTTCCCTGCCTGCCATCCCAGGCCAAATGAGTGAAGCAGTAAAGAGAACAGGGTTATTGGGGAGATTTATAAGCCCACTGAGGTCAGGGACTGTCTTTTGCTTATTTTTGTATCTTCTTTTTGGTGTTTAGCATAGTGCCTGGCATAGGGTAGGGACTTAAGAAATGGTCATTGATTAATTGATTGAGAGGTCTACTTACTTATTTAGGAACCTAGGGCAAATTCTAAGAGCTGAGCCCCTTTCTCTTTATTTGGGTCCCATACTTCTTATAAGACATTTCTTCTCTTCCCCGCCCAAGTCCAACAACCTTGTCTATCCTCCTCTGTTCCCTCTACTAAATCTTTCTCTTTAGGGTTGGCGGGGGTATGGGGAGCAGTATTTTGCTTGGGAGATATGTTTCACAACTGGTTGACTCTGGGGAAATCACTTAGCTTCTCAGAAGTTCAGTCTAAGTTGACAGGCATTTATTAAGCTTTTACCATATGCCAGGCACTGTGCTAAGGGCTAAGAATACAAATATAAGCAGAAAGAAAACACAACCCTTGCCCCTGAGGAGCTTATATCCTAATTTAATTCTCCTAATGGGAGAAGGTAACATAAAATGGAGATGAAAAGCAGAGTGGGGAAGAAGGTTCCTGGGTGGGGGAATGGTAGAGTAAGTCTGGAGACTCTGAGTGGAGCCTGGAGAGGAATGAAGACCTGGTCGGTCCAATCATTTTCCTTAAAAATGGAGATTCTGGGAAAAACCAGCCAATCAGAAGAAGGGACCCCAAGGGTCAGAGAGTACTCCCAGGGAGAAGTGAAGTTCCACGGTTTTGGTGGTATGGTATGGAGTCAGTTTCCTCAAATGTAAAATGGAGATAATGCTCAAATTCATAAAGCACTTTAAGGTTTACCAGCTGCTTCTTTACAGCAACTCTTTAAAGTAGATGGTGCAAGTATAATCATTTGTATTTTCCATGTAAGGAAAGTGAAGCTTAGAGAATTCAAGCAGCTGATCCGAGACTGAATAGTCAACACTCTTCTGGACGTTGCCAAGGCAGCTACTTTACTGGTACCCTACCCTAGTTCTCTGGTTCTGAGCTAGATGGTTGTTTTTGTCATATCTGGGACAAGTTCTCTGCTCAAATATCAACACAGAATCCCAAGGTCAAATGACTACAGTAGGTGTGTTCTGGGACCCCACAGATGGAGACCCTGTTCTGGTAATCATGCTGTCTCTTTAACCAGTTGTGAAATCCCCTTCACAAGTTTAACTTCTTGATAAGATGAAAATTTCTTGCCATGTTTGGGTACTTGCCATCTTATTGGCTCCATATAGACAATCAATTAATGTTTCACAGCCATTTCATAATATCCTGAAACTACACTCTAGGGGCTTGGTCTTTTAAAAGCAGGCTAAAGGAGGGAGGCTAGTGTTAAAGATGAGATCGGGAGGTTGGTCAAAGGGAAGTCATACCACCTAATGAATGTAACCATACATCTCCAGATACAGCAGTAACTGGAGGAAGAAGCCAAGTAACCAGGAATTCCTGGCCCAGCTGGGAGCTGCAGAAGTAAGGTGATGAAGGAATTCCTGGGCCAAGCAGGAACCAGAGTTAAGGAGTAACACAGGACAGAACTATAATTGTCAAGGAACAAATCTAGACTTTGCCCTTCCTTGCTATGAGTTATGTGGATTGTGAAGGTCCAGAGAACAAGGTCTCTAGCAACTTAATTACTTCCCCTCATTCTGGAGAATAATTTCCACTCAGTATAATAGTATATATCATAAATGCCACAGAGGCCTTTGGGAACTGAGACCTTGAGTCTCTAACAACACCACCTTCCTCTCCCTTCTTCCCCTCTCCCCCCTCCCTTTCTGGAGTGAGAGCTGTAGCCAGGGTATTTTTCATTAAATGTGAAGCATTGTATGGGTAGAGGTCCTAGGTAGGTCCCAGGCTAGAGGAGACTCTCTGGAGAAGGAAGGGAGAATTGTTTTGTTGACTGACTGGCATGGGTGTGTATCATTCACATTTTTGGGTCAGATTAAGTTTTATATTTATTGTCTAGTTAGTGTGAGTGTTTCTGTGGGAGCTGAGGGACCTTCTCTTGCCCCAGCCCCACTTTTATTGGTGAAGATCTCTAGACACAGATTCTGACATTCTTAAGGGAAACTCTTAGGGTATGAGCCAATGAGAGGCCCTGAGCAGCCCCTGAAATTCAGCTGAGTCTGTGTAAACCCAGAGCTGTTGTAAGGCCACAAGTAACAGTATATTCAGAGACTCTTGGGAAACCACACTAACTTTTAGGTGTAGTTTTTCAACTTCATGCTAATCAGTAAAGCCTTTGAGGAAAAAAACAACAACACTGTTCTCTAAGGCAATTTATTAGCTTCTTAGGACTAATATAGTTGTCTACACTGAGATTAACAAAAACATACATACAATGAGATGTCAGCTTGGCTAATGTACATTTTGGGGGCATAATAGATATTGTCATGAGATATTTGAGTTTGAGCACTTTTGTGAAAAATAATCTATTTTCTACTTTAGGAAAATTGTATCTGTCATTGATAATTACTTTACCTTCTGTTAAAAATTTTTTTTTCTCTCTCCAAAACACCCTGTTGGTATGTTAGGCATATTTTTCTTCTCCCATTTAAGCATCAATTCAATCCAAGTTCATAAATATTTATTAAGCAGCTGAGTCACTATGAGTACTATGCCAAACACTATGTTAGAAAGTTTCAATATTTTCCCTGTTCTCAAGGAACTTACAGTCTACTGATGTATATGGGAAAGCATATCCTAATGCTAACTCACACAGATAGAGCTGATTGTTACATTTTCCGTGTAAGTGATGAAGGAAGAATAGGTGTTACAGGGGCTCCAATGACCAGAGTCCCTGAGTGGGCAGTCTGGAACGAATTCATAGGCTCAAGCATTGTCTGAGTCAAGTTGGTAAAAGTTTATTGTTACGCTTTACAGCAGGCAAGAGTTCTTAGGGAACCTGCAACCTTAAAGAAGTCATAGGTGTAGTTTATAAAGAGTTACAATAGTAAATCAGATGTCAATTATGCTAACAAAGTGAGTAAGGGTGGGATTAGGAAGGAGTTAAGGAGTAGTCAGTGCTTAAAGGAAGTGCACTTTTGTGTTCTACTGTGCAGGGTATTGCCCATAATTCACTGGGAAATGGCCCAAGGTGGGGGGGGGGGCTACCTGGAGGTGTGGTTTTAGGCTTGAAGCATAACTAAGTCAACTAGCGGTCAGGACTGACTGAGAAGTGCCTAGTCTGCTACCCATCAGTGTCCTGTTTGACAAGATGGATGTTGGGAGTATAGATATGTCCCAAGCTAATGAGGGATCCAGGATGTGTATAATGGGCTAAGGTGTTACTCATAGATAGCCAAGTGAAGGATTCATAGGTACAGCTGATTATTATACTAAGGGGAGATATACATTTCATGAATGGTTGCTAGGCAGAGTACTAGCAGGGGGAAGGGACAGAGGTAATGCTCTGAGGCTGGGGAGATTTGAGGGTAGGGAGATATGTGATTTTGCAAAATGATGTGATTTTACCAACTGGGGTTCAAGCACAGGTACCTAAGCACCCCATCATAAGTATTTATGCCACAGAAATCAGCAACTGCTACACATCAGGGCTTCATTTACTGTTTTATTAATAGTTTAGACTTGAGAAAATGGTGAATAAAATGTTAATAATGCAGATTAAATTTAAAAGTGTATTATGGGGGCAGCTAGGTGGCACAGTGAATAGAGCACCAGCCCTGGAGTCAGGAGGACCTGAGTTCAAATCCAGCCTCAGACATGTAACACAAAAACTAGCCATGTGATCTTGGGCAACTCACTTAACCCCAATTGCCCTCCAAAGCAAAAAACAAAAAGTGTATTGTGACAGGAATTGTGGTAAGATGGTAGGATAAAACAGAAACTTTTATCTGATTCTCCCAAATCTGCCCCTCTGCCTCAATAATTTAAAATAACACAAAGTGAATTTTAGAGTGGCAGAAAAATTTGAAGTCGGGGTAAGGCAGTCAGACAGCCTAAGACTACATGGGAGGGTGCAAATGTCCAGACCTGTTCAGCCTCACCTTTAGGGGAACTTTTGTAGATCAGGGAAAAGCTGGGGAGGGGGGAGGGGCAGGCCTCTGCTGGCCCCAGGACATGCAGGGCACTGGCAGTGGCTGCTGGCTGCGTCTGTGAAGGGTCGAAGACCCGTCTGTTGGGTGGGGGGAGGGTTGCAGAGGGGCAGGCCTTCCTAGTTGTGGTCACTCTCAGAAGAGCAGAGCCCAGTTTCAATTCCAGGGCAGAGAGCCAAGCTGATGCTTGCAGCTGTCTGAGAGAGGGCAGGGAGCAGGAGCATTTGTGCTGGGGGCACAGCCCTGGTCACAGCTCAGTGGCACAGAGGAGTACCTGAGGGTACCCATAGACCAAGAGGTGAGCCTGAAGTGCAAAGATACCTCCTTCTCCCCATCCCCCACCCTTCAGATAGAGCTCAGAAAACAACAGGGTGGGGGGTACCTGGAGCTGGAGACATTATCCTTCAAATGCAAAGGGCAGACAGAGCCTGACCCTAACCTAGAGTTAGTCAAGAAATAGATCTTTGAAAAAAAATATGAATAAGCAATAGAGAAAGAACCTGACCTAGATAGTAACTGTGGCAATAAAGAAGTTCAGTGTTCAATGAAGTCAAAGAAGACAATGAAGTCAAAACAGTTACTTGTAAAGCCTTAAAGAGTAATGTAACAAGGTCACAAGCTCGGAAAAGAGTGCTTGGAAGAGCTTAAAAGGGACTTTAAAATTCAGAAAGGGTCAGAAAAAATTAGGGAACCTTCCCCCAAGAGTAATGCAAGAAAATCAAGAAAATTATTAAAAGAAAGTAAACCAATTGGAAAAGAGACCTACAAGCTTAGGTAGGTCTCTAAAAATAGAAGAAAATAACTCCTTAAAAATTAGAATTGGGCAAGGGGAAGCTAATGACTTAATAAGGCATCAAGAAATAATAAAACAAAACAAAAAGACTGAAAAAATAGAAGAGAATGTGAAATATCTCATTAGAAGAACAACTGACCTGGAAAACAGAGTGAGGAGAGATATGTTGGACTATCTGAGAGTAATGAATAAAAAAATGTCTAGTTACAATACTTCAAAAAATAATTTAAAAAACCTTAAACCTGAAGCTTTAGAATTAGAGGGTAAAATAGAAATGGAAAAAATCCAATGATTACCACCCGAGATACTAAAATTAAAATTCCCACAACTTTATGCCAAAGTTTTAGAGCTCCCAGATCAAGGAGAAAATATTACAAGCATCGAGAGAGAAACAATTTAAATGCTGTGGAGCTACAGATAGGATAACTTAAGAGTTAGCAGCTTCTACATTAGAAGACAAAAGGACATGGAATGTGATGTTTCAAAGAGCAAAGGAACTGGGTTTGCAACCAAGAATAACCTACCCAGAAAATATGAGTGTAATTCTGCGAGGGAAAAATGGATTTTTAATGAATTAAAGCACTTGCAACTATTTTTGAGAAAAAGACCAGGCTGAACAAAAATCTGACCTACAAGAATCAGGAGAAACATTAGAAGGTAAACATGAAAGACTATTTATAAGGAATTTAATAAGGTTAAATTGGTTACTTCTTACATGGGGAAATTTTGTAACTCTTAAGAATGTTATCATTATCAGGGTAGTTAGAAAGAATATGCATAGATAAAAGGTTTGGGATTGTGTGGGACAGAGACCACTACCAAAAATATCAAAATAAAGATGTAGATACCTGAAAGCAGGAATGAGTCTATTGCTTTCTCATGAGAAAGGGCACTGCCCCTTGTCTAATGGCACCTGCCAGGGAAGTACAAATTGATTCTAGAAAGCAAGGTCCTTTTATACCCTAACAGAGACCCCTACCCTCCCTAACCCTCTTCACCTATCCCATTGGCTGGGCTTCAGGGGGGTACAATCTATTTGTGTGAATCTTCCCCAGCAACAAAGAACAAAGGACAAGAAAAGGCAGGAAATTGTGTTTCAATAATACAAAAACTATTAACCCCTTTGAGGAGGCTCACTTCTGAGAAATCATCCCTCACAGGATTACGTTAATTATGATGAAATGATCCTAAAAATAAAATTGGGTAGGGAGAGGCAAAGTGAAGCAAACTATTTCATACAAAAGGGACATGAATGGAAGAACTGTTACAATAGAGGGTAAAGGGAATGTAATTTGGGGACTTTATTCTCATTGGAACTGGGTTATAGAGGGAATAACATATGCATCTAGTAGGGTAAAAAAGCATCTTGTAATAAGGATAAGCTAGAAGCCTTCCTAATAAGATCAGGAGTGAAACAAGGATGCCAATTATCACAAATATTACTCAATATTGTATTAGAAATGCTAGCAAAAGCAATGAGAGGAAAAAGAAATCAAAGGAAGCATGATGGGCATTCAAATAATAAAACTATCTTTTTTTTTTTGCAGATTCTATGATGGTATGCTTGGAAAATCTTAGAGATTCAATTAAACAGCTAGTTGGAAAATCCTAGAGATTCAACTAAAAAGTTAGTTGAAGCAACGAATAATTTTAGCAAAGTAGCAGGACATAAAATAAACCCACATAAATTATCAGCATTTCTATATATCACTGACAGAGATAGTATAAGATATTTCATTTAAAATAACTGCAGATAATATGAAAATTATATATGAAATATATATATAAATATATAAATATGAAATATATCTGGGAGTATACCTTCCAAGACATACCCAGGAACTATATAAACATAATTATAAAACAGTTTTTATTCAAATAGTCAGATTTAAATAATTGGAGAACTACTAATTGTTCATGTGTATGCCATGCATATATAATAAAAATGACAACTCTACCTAAACTAATCTACTTTCGTGCCATCCCAATCAAATTACCAACAATTATTTTGATCTAGAAAAAATAACAGCAAAATTCATTTAGAAGAACAAAAGATCAAGAATATAAAAGGAATTAATGAGAGAGGTGTACAAGGAGGGGGTCCAGAAGTACCAGATTTCAAATTGTATTATAAGGCAGTAATTATCAAAACTATCTGGTACTGGCAAAGAAATGGCATGATGGATCTGTGGGACACGGCATGTCTATACAATACAGAGTTGTAAATGATTGTTATATCCTTTTGTTTGATAAATGTAAAGATTTAAGCTTTTGGGGATAAGAATTTGCCATTTGGTAAACATTATTGGGAAACCTAGAAAGCAGTCTGGCAGAAAATAGTTATAGATCAATTTTTACATCATTTGCCAAGATAAGGTCAAAATAGATATATGATAAACGGTACTATCATAAGTAAATTAGAAGGACATGACCATATTATCTATCAAAATCTTTTTTCATTTCTTTTTGGAAGGGGGAAGGCAGGGCAATTGGGGTTAAGTGACTTGTCCAAGGTCACACAGCTAGTAAGTGTTAAGTGTTTGACAGGGCCGTATTTGAACTAAGGTCCTCCTGACTCCAGGGCCAGTACTCTATTTACTGGGCCACCTAGGCGCCCCAATATCGATCAGATTTTTGATAGGAGAATTTATGAATAAACAAGAGATAGAGAGCCTTTAGAGATGTGAAATAGATAAGATAGGTAAAAACAGGCAGTTTTTGGAAGAAGAAATCAAAACTACATTTAGTTATATAAAAAAATGCTCTAAATCATTATTGATTAGAAAAATGCAAACTAAAACAACTTTGAGATACCATCTCACACCTATCAGTTTGGCTAAAATGATAGAAAGGGAAAATGATACTTATCGGAGGAGATGTGGAAAAATAAACGTTGGTAGCATTATGAACTGATCCAGTCATTTTGGAGAGCAATCTGAAAGTATGCCCAAAGAGTGTTAAACTGCCTATAACCTTTGATCTAGCAATACCACTATTAGTTCTGTTTCCAAGGTGATCAGAGGAAAAGGAAAAGAACCTATATCTAAAATAAATAGGCAGCTCTCTTTGTGGTGGTAAAGAACTGGAAATTGAGGGCATGTCTATAAATTGGAGAATGGCTGAATAAGTTGTGGTATATGAATGTGATGGAATACTACTGTGCCCTAAGAAGTGATGAGCAGGTTGAATTCCGAAAAACATGCAAAGACTTGCATGAAGTAATGAAGACTGAAATGAGCAGAACCAAGAGAACATTGTATACGGTAACAGAAATATCGTTCACAGAGTAATTGTGGATGACTAAGCTACTCTGAGTTATGTGAATATCAAAAACAACTACACAGGACCTATGAAGGAAGATGTTATCCATCTCCTGATGGATATGAACTGAGATATGGAAGTATGCATGGCTTCACGTGTGTGTGTGTGAAATGTTAGCCTTCTCCAGTGTGGGATTGGGAGGGAGGGAGAGAGATAGCTCTGAACTCAAAATGCAACAACAGAAAAGACACATCCAGGAACTATATGGATCTAATTATAAAATTCTCTTTATAAAAATAGTGATAGACCTAAATAACTGCTGTAAAAAAAAGGGTAGTGTGCCGTTGTGGAGAGTCTATTAAACCTTTACCAGCACACTCCTGCTAGGCCAGTACTCCAATGGGTCTGTGGTTTCTTCAATGTTGGTACTCTCTCCAGCATTGCTGATTGCAACCCATTCATGTGGGCCTATCCTGTGTGACTCATGTCCATGCCTTCCCACAAATCTGTTGGGTGGACACACACACGCGCGCGCATACACGCACACACATAACTGTAAGGCAGCATAGTTCAGTGTAAAGAAAACTGGACTTGGAGTCAGAGGACCTAGGTTCAATGCCCAGCTTTTCCACTTGCTAGTTTTGCAACCATTGAACCTCACAGAGATTCAGTTTTTCTATTTGTAAAATGGAGTTGGATAAGATGAATTCCTAGGTCTCTTCCAGCTCTAAATCTATGGTCATATGTTCCTGTGAATTATAATATGAAATAAAGCATAACAAATACATAAAAGGATCATCGACACAAAACTTTATAAGGTCTAAGTTAAAATATGCAGAATGAGACAGAATTTTAGACATGACCAATATGGGAATTTATTTTGCTTGTCTATGCTTATTTGTTACAAGGACTGTGTTTTTCTTTTTCCCCCAGTAGGGTGTGGAAGGTGGGAGAGAGAGAGAGAGAGAGGAAAAAAAAACTTGATGACTGAAAAAGTTTTAATTAAAAAAATTAATGTTCGTCCAGGACCTTAAGCAGTCATGGGTGGTGTTCAGGGTATCAGGCATTGAACCAAATAAAAATTAGGCAGCAGGTCCATGATAAATTAAATAAATAGAAAAAAATTTTTTTTTATGAGTTCTAAGTCAATTTAGTTGGTAATGATAGCTAATTGGTATGGTGGATAGAGTTACTGGGCCTGGAATTAGGAAAGCCTGATTTCAAATCCAGCCTCAGATACATTCTAGTTATGTGTGACATTGGCAAGGGTCATTTCTTTTTGCCTGTTTCTTCTTTTGTAAAATTGGGATAATAATAACACCTTCCTCCCAGGGTTGTTGTGATAATAAAATTAAACGATATTTGTAAAGCATTTAGTGCATTGTCTGGCACATAGAAGTTGCTATATAAATGCTAGTTATTATTACTATTATTATTATTAGCTGTTATGTTAAATTTCCATTAGTGCATAATACTAGAAATTAACCCAGGTTCTTCATCTTTAAAATGAAGGGGTTCTGCTAGATGCCTTTTAAGTTTCTTTTCCACTCAATATTTATGAGCCTATGACCAATACTTCGATTATTTCCTATTATGGTATGAAATTTTTGGTGTAAATTCAATTATCTTAGAAGTTTCCCTTATGTGCATGGCACAGTAATTGTTCCTCAGTCTTTTGTTGTTGTTGTTGTTGTTATACTGAGCAACTTTAAATCAAGCAGATGTTCATGTCTGGAAATCTGCAAATTCAAAATGAGAAAAGTGAGTTAACAAAACCAGAAAGGGGAGGGGGATGGTAAGATAAGACGTGCAGAAAAAGGTGGTTAGGCAAGGGCAAAAGGTAAAGAGTATATAGTTAAATGTAGGAATAGTGTGTAGGAAATGAAAAGTGAGTGGAAAGGGAAATCTCTGTTAAGTTAATGAGATGCCCTCAAATCAATCAATCATTCAATCAATCAACAAACAAGCATTTATTAAACATCTACTATATGTCAAGCACTGTGCTAGGATCAGTGGTTATAAACAGAAGGAATAAAGCCATCGCTGCTCTCAAGAATCTTAATGTCTAATGGAGGAGTCAAGTTTTCAATATTTCAATATAGAAATCTATATCTATACACACATACACATACAAATACACATACATATAACAAGTGTTGTTCAGTCCTTTTTTTTTTTCAGTAGTGTCCAACTCTTTGTTACCCCTTTTGGGTTTTCTTGTCAAAGATGCTGGAATGATTTGCCATTTCCTTCTCTAGCTCATTTTTATAGATGAGGAAACCGAGGCAAACAGGGTTAAGTGACTTACCCAGGGTCACACTACTAGTAAGTTTCTAAGGCCAAATTTGAATTCAAGAAGATGTCTTCCTGACTCCAGGTCTGACTCTCTATCCATTGCACACCCAGGTGCCCATATAACAAATAGACAATTGCATACATGTGTGTGTATTATAAGTATATCTAGAATAAAGAAAAAGTGAATAAACTTAAAGAAGTATAAAAGCATTTTGCAAAGCAACATGATGAGGACTATTAGTGTGCATAGGTTTTTCCAATCTCTTTGAAACTCTAGATAGTGACTGAAGGTAGGAAAGTGCTTAATTGGTGATATATTCTCTACTTACTGAATGACCCAATTTGAAACTGATATTAATTTTAAAGAGCAGGGAAGTCTCATATGAGCTCATTTCAATGAACATGGGTAAGTGCCCTTAGGCAATTCTCCAATAATCTTAGACAGAGAAGTCAGTCTTATGAAGCCAGTCTGCTAATGGTCTCATTTACACATGACTTTTGCTTTATGCAACAGATAAATGTGTTTTTAAGTATTATCTGTAAATGTTTTTTCCTCCAAAACCAAACCATATTTTAAATGTGTGGGGGGCATCCCTGTTTCTCAGAGAAATATGTAGTGAATCTTTTGGTTAAGTCAAGAAGCATTTAAAAAAAATAGAAAAAGCCAACCTCTTAGTATTTTTTTTTTAATTCAGAAATTGAGAAATTGGGTTTGAATCTTGATTCTTCCACTTAATCCTGGTGTGACCTTTGACATTCGCATTTGTGCTTGATATTCCCCATCTGTAAAATTAGGAGGTTAAACTAAAAAGCCTCTAAGTTCCCTTCTGGCGCTTCACTTGTGATCTATGCTCTTTATTAGATTTTCTTAAAAGGGAGGGGAGAGTATACATCTTTATTGGAGATTATTCCTTCTTGGGCTTAGTTAGCCTGGGATGATCGATCTATGGCGTCCTGCAAACTTTGATTTTGCAGCTGTCTGGTACACACTTGAACACACCTGAATGATGAACCATGATCAATTCAATGATCATGACTCATCCTTTAAGTGTGTCTCCTACATGTTTGAATGTAACCTGGGGCTCAAAGTCCATTTGCATAAATCTCTCCTCCTTGGTAGACAGTGATTATTGAATGCTTCACACCTGCATAAGGAAAGGAGTTGCTGAGCCTTGAGAGAGGAGAGATCTTGGTCTTCTGGCTTCCCTTGGGCATGAATTTCCAGATTCTCTTTCAGAAGAGCTCATTGAAGGGACAGATTCTTGGAAAGTGACACCAGAAAGAAAAGTATCACAGGATTAACATTCAAGAGGGCATCAACACAGTTGTGGATTAGACACAACTTCTGAATTCTATCCCCATCTCCCCACCCCCTCTGCCCTGTTTCTAAAGGTATTACTTCTCCTCTTCCTCTTTCTTCTCTTCCTCTTTCTCCTCCTACCTCAGTGTTGAGTCCATTCAAGCTTACAAAGTGCTTTCTTATAAACAAGTGTGTGAAATGGGCAGTCAGCACTAACTAGTCTTTGATATTTTCTAGGTACCAACTTTTCAGAAAGGAAGCATAGCAATGTTTCTTCAGACTTCTCATTGTAGATAGTCTCCAGGGGTTCCTATGGTCTGAAGAATCTGGACAAGGAGGAAAAAAAGAACATGACAATGGAAGAGATAGACTAGAGCAGGGAGGGGGAACTTGTGACCTCAAGGCCACATGTGGCCCCCTAGGTCCTCAAGTGCAGCTCTTTGAATCCAAACTTCACAGAACAAATCCCCATAATAAAAGGATTTATTTTGTAAAACTTGGACTCAGTCAAAAGGTCTCGAGACTGCAGATTCCCCACCCCTGATCAACATTTGGGAGAGTATTAATTGAAACTTTATTGCTGCCTAGGCTCTTTCAGTGAAGGGAAATGGCCACATCAGAGGACATGGGCAGACACCATGGACTAAGTGTTCATTTAGGCTTGGTTAGCAGTCTTCCTAGGAATAGGAACTGCTCTTCAATAAATGAATGAATGAAAAATAATTTTATGTAGTACTAGCATGGCAAAGCATGGGCTAAAAGTTGAGTATTTCATTACTAAAAGCAAAGACAATCCCTGCCCACAGGGAGTTTCCATTCTAACAGGGAAAACAAGACTCAAAAGGGAGTGGTGACCAGGGAGAAGTACTTTGGTTTAGAAAGATGGTGAGTAGAGCAATTGAGTATGTTAACAAATCTCATCCAGGAATAATTGCTGATTTGAGTTGATCTGGGTTTTTCTTCAAGACCTGGGGGTGGAGGAGGGGAGGTTGGGAACAAGGTGGTTAGTAAAGTTATAGAAGAGGTGACTGGATAGTCTGGAGTGAAGTGAAGCATGACAGGCTATTTCTGAAGTGCTAATTTGGGAGAGTGGGATCCCAGGGCAGGAAAACAGATCGGTGAGGCTATAGAGGAGAGATGACCAGAGAGTGGAGAGGTGGCCCTTTTCATTTTTGGGCAGTTCTAGTTGTCAGGAAATTTTTCTTGATACTTAGCTTAAATTAGTCTCTTTCCAACTTCCATCCCATTGCTTCTGGTTCTGCCCTCTGGGGTCATATGACAACCTTTCAAATGCTTGAACATGGCTGTTGTGTCCCTCATAAGCCTTCTTTTGTTCAGGATAAACATTTATATCAGGTAGGAGCCAGCCAAGCAAAATCAACATTATCGGCCACACTCTGAGAGCTCTAGGTTTTTCTTTCTTTTAGGGAAGATCATAAGAAAGTCAGACAGTTCTCATCACTTTAATTTAGCATCTTAAGCAAACCAACAGACCTCAACGTTCATTATTTCCATCCTCAAAGAATTCTACTTGAATCAGTTCTTGGTATAGATAATCACAAAAGATATTTTTAAAGGATATTACCATAACAGTAATGTGTAGCAGGTTTAGGTCACTGAAGGAAAATGTAACATAAGCTTATTAACTGGTATGTACAATTGGATGATTTGATTTGACTTTCCAGTATCCCCAGAAGGGTCAAGAAAAAGATGTACACAGTTGAATAATTTATTGTACTTTCTCTAACATTAAAAACACTTTGAAATATTGTTACCATTTTTTTTTGCATCTAAAAGTTTAAATAATTAAAGGATTCATTAAGCTCATCATATCCTGCCTATGTAACAGCAATCACAGGGCTTGTGAGCAGAGGGCCCAAATTGAATAGTGAGGACTTTACTGGTACCATGGGACAAATTTTACCTTATTGCACTTAGGCTTTATCTAGCCTATATTAGAAAGTGCAATGGCCCGTAAAACAAAATAAGAAAAATTAACTTGCTATTAAGAGTTCAGGAGTGAAGTAAGGTATAGAATGTTACTGTCTTTGTTATCAGTATTGCTAAGATGTACCCAGAGTTTTTGCAGTAAATGTCCCTGAAACACATAGTGATCAGAATCTCATGATTGAATTGAAAAAAAAAAGTGGGGGGGATACCCCTGTCCTTGCTCAAAAAAAAAAAAAGGAATCAGATAAACATCATGTAAATTTCCTTCTAGATCTCTGTCTGTTATACACTCTCTCCCTCTGTCTCTGTCTTTGTCTCTCACACACAAACACACACACAAATTTTGGGTTAGTGTTACAGGCAGATTTAGGACACACACACACACACACACACACACACACCCCATAACTGAGGCAGGGCCACTAGAGTTTTGCTCTGGGACACTAGGATTTAGAGGGAATGAAAATTTAAAAGAATGATTTTAAAAGTGACACAGTTTAAAAATGTTATATTTACATATTGACTCAGCAATATAGGCAGCAAGAATAATGAATTAGCCTAGGAAGTTACCTCTAGATATCCTTCCTCCCTCAGGTGAGCTCTGCCCCAGTCACTTAATATACCCTCACCTGGGGCAGCAGCTGTCTCAGCCTCACCCTTATATTGTCGTTGGTCTCCCCACAGTGGTAGAGTGGTAGCCTGAGTTCTCCATTTCCTACCTTATCTATCTACAACATAATATCTCAATGTCTTCTCACAGGGTCAGTGTTGGGGTCTACCAGCAGATAGTGGGTCTTTATCCTGGGAGAGAACCCACCCAATTGAATGTGCTTAAATTATTATTTTTACATCATGAATTACTAAGTTGATTTGATACTTAGATCTCTTTGCCTTGAGTGCTAAAACACTTTCTTATGACTTTGAAAACACATACACACTTCACTCATTTCTACATTGAGAGGCAGAAATTTATGATGCAGAGATGTCAAGCTCAAACAGAAAAGGACCACTAAATCATACATAAGGATCCCTACTTGTGATATTGGTTAAGAAAAAACCCACATATTAACATTATTTGTGTTCTATTATATGTCTAATTAATTTTGTTAAACATTTTTCAATTACATTTTAATCTGGCTCAGGCCACTGGAATGTTTGGCCCCAGATTGCATGTTTGACACCTCTGGTGTAATAAATGAGGCTAGACTTGGAGTTAGAAAGACTTGAGGTCAATTCCAAACTCAGAAGCTTCTTCATTTCTCTATGCCTCAGTTACTTCATTTGAAATATGGGCTTATGGAGGGGGCAGAGTCAAGATGGCAGAGTAGAAGCAGGACCTCCCTGCTGCTCCAGCTTCCACCTTCCCCAACCCATGTGAAAAGGGGACTCTGAACAAACTTTGGAGCGGAGAACCCACAAAATGACACAGAGAAGCTAACCTCCGCTGAGGACAGCCCAGCAGGCCAGCAGGAATCAGCCAGCACAGCTCTCTGGGAGCTGAGCCCAGGCCCGAGGTGAGCCTGAGGTTTTAGCCCCAGGGCAGGCCTGACCAGCCACCAGCCAGAGGGACTCCAGATCAGCAGCAGCTGTGGCTATTTCCAGATTTATCAACACATAGATGCAAAGGACAAAGTGAGAGGTCAGTGCAGTTTGGACTTTGGGACCCAGTAAGTGGGAGTGCGTGGCTTTTGCCCTCCAGGGCGAGAAGCCGCTGAGATGCTGGCACAGCCAGCCAGCGCCACATGGCAGCTTCAGCTCTTGGCCTGCATAGTGTAGTAGGACCAAGAGACCAGTCTGAGGGGTAATCACTCTTGTTTTAACCTTCTTGGATCTGGATTGCAGTCTAGGATGGAGGTCCTGGGGTGTGTGTCCAGCTTGCCAGAGCATGTAGAGACCTCAGAGAGGGTACCCATCTAATACCTCCAGCAGCTGAGAAAACCCCAGCATTTGGGACAAAAGATCCCCTGTCTGGTGGCAGAGTCCTACTGTGGCAAAAAGCCTAGGGGTCAAGTGACTGAGGGGCGACATGACCAGGCAAAGGAAACAAAGTAGACAGAAGATTCCGTTAGACTCCTATTTGGGGGACAAAAAGGAGCAAAGCATGGAATAGGAGGAAGACAGTGAAGTCAGAACTCCTGAACTAAAAGCTGCAAAGGAAAATACGAGCTGGTTACAGGCCATAGAGGACATTAAGAAGCAGATAAGAGAAGTGGAGGAAAAATTGGGAAGAGAAATAAGAACAATGCAAGAAAATTGTGAAATGAGAGTCAACAGCCTGACTGAGGAAAATCACACCTTAAAAAACAGACTAACTCAAATGGCAAAAGAGGCTCAAAAAGGCAATGAGGAGAAGAAAGCCTTAAAAAGCCAAATTTTCCAGATCGAAAAAGAATCTCAAAAGCTCACTGAGGAGAATCATTGCTTCAGAATTAGATTGGAGCAAATGGAAGCTAATGACTTTATGAGAAATCAAGATGCTATTAAACAGATCCAAACAAATGAAAGAATAGAAGGCAATGTGAAATACCTCATGGGAAAAACCACTGACCTGGAAAATAGATCCAGGAGGGATAATTTAAAAATCATTGGACTACCTGAAAGCCATGGTCGGAAGTTCTCAAAGAAAACTGCCCTGATGTTTTAGAACCAGAGGGCAAAATAAAGGTTGAAAGAATCCACCGATTGCCTCCTGAAAAAGATCCCCAAAAGAAAACTCCTGGGAATGTTATAGCCAGGTTCCGGAATTCCCATATTAAGGAGAGAATATTACAAGCAGCCAGGAAGAAACAATTTGAATATTGTGGAAACAAAATCAGGATAACCCAGGATCTGACAGATTCTACACTGAGGGATAGAAGGGCTTGGAATATGATATTCCGGAGGTCAAAGGAGCTGGGATTAAAACCAAGAGTCACCTACCTAGCAAAACTGAGTATCATGTTTCAGGGGAAAATATGGTCATTCAGTGGAATACAGGACTTTGAAGCATTCTTGCTGAAAAAACCAGAGTTGAATAGAAAATTTGACATTCAGATACAAGAAGCAAGAGATGCATGAGAAGGTAAACAGGGAAAAGAAATCATAAGGAACTTATCAAAGTTGAACTATTAACATTCCTACAAGGAAAAACAATAATTGTAACTTATGAAACTTTTCTCAGTAGTTGAAAGGAATAGAAATATATATGTCTATATATGAAGGTATATGGACATATGAATACATATGTGAATGTATGTATGTATGTTTACAGGTATACATAGATAGAGGGCACAGGACCAATTTAACAGGAAGGGATGATACTTAAAAGGTGAAATTAAGAGGTGAGAGAGGAATATAATGAGAGGAGGTGGGGAGAGACAGATTGGGGTAAACTATCTCATATAGAAGAGGCAAGGGAAAATGGTTACAATGGAGGGGAAGAATAGGAAGGCAAAAGGGAATGGGTCAACCTTATTCCCATTGAATTTGGCTTGAGGAGGGAATGAAATACACACTAAATAGGGTATCTCACCCTCCAGGAGAGTAGGGGGGGAAGAGGATGAGAGGGGGGATGATGGAAGGGAGGGCAGGCTGGGGGGGGGGAGGGAAGCTGGAAGCACCCACTTTTGAAAAGGGACAGGATCAAAGTAGAGAATAGAACAAGTGGGAGATGGTATAGGAGGGAGGGAAATGTAGTCAGTCTTTTACAATATATCTACTATGTTATTGTTTTGCATTAGCCACACATGTACAATCTATACTGAAATGCTTATCTTCCCAGTAAGGGTGGGTGACAAGGGAGGAAGGGAATGAATCTGGAATTCAAAGTTTTAAAATCAAATATTTAAATATATATATATGTATATACTATTATTAATATTATTTTACATGTAATTGGGAAATAAGATATACAGGCACTGGGGCATAGAGATCCACTGGAAAAGTTGAAAGGAGTATGGGAGAAAATACGGGAGAGAGCAGATTGGAGGAGGGGATATCCTGTGGGACTGCTATTTTAGGGTGGTGGGTAGGGGAAAAACGGGGAGAAAATTTGTAACTCAAAATCTCATGGAAATGAATGATGTGTTAATAAAGCATTTTAAAAATAGAAAAAAATGAAAAAGAAATTAAAAATGAGATAAAAAGGAAAAAAATAAATATGGGCTTAAGACTGGATGGTCTCTAAAATTCCTCCTAGTCCAAATCTATGATCTTGTGGTATTATTTCATCTCTTTCATTTACTTCCACACAATAGGAAAAATGCACATTAAATGTATGCACACTTTCATTTATTAAGGTTGAGATTGGGAATAGACTTCTTACTTCATTGGGATTGGGAATTCCTAGATGAGACTTCATCTACCAATGCAGGTTGGCACCTTCTCTGCAATTTACAGGCTTAGAGAGTGGCTGAATCTTAAGTGACTTGTCCAGGGGTCACATAGCCAGTGGGCTATAGGATGAGGATTTGAACCCAGATCTTTCTAACTCTAAGGACAATTTTCTTTTCATTCTGCCAAAATGTCCCTGTTTAGGAATGGTATGGTTCTATAAATATAAGTCAACCATTTACTAATTTTTCCTTTCAGGATGCCCTGATGGTTTTCTTGAGTAGAATAATTAGTTAGTTTAAGGCAGACCTTAAACCTTCTTGGGAATTAATCATTCTGTGAAAATATTGACTGAGGGCTAGGCTTTTACTTGGTAAAATTCATACACAATTGAAAAGTCAAACACATTATCTCTTATTGACACAAAGGAGTGATTTTGATAAATATTTATCAAATATGGGGGAGCCCTCATTCAAGCAATGATTATTTGATAGAAATGTAAACATGATCCCAATTAATTAATCCACTAGTAATAAATCTCTGTGGGCAGCTTGTTTTCTACCTGTGGGCATATAACTTGTCAATGACCTAAAAGAACAATTGTTCACACATGATGAAAGCACCTTTTGGCTTCTTCATAAACCTAGATTTAAATATCACAACCTAAGATCTTGGAGCTACCAGGGGATAAGTCCAGAAGGTTGAATGAATTTCAGGCACCTAATTCTATAGATAAAGCAATCCCACCTGCAGGAGAAAGGAGAGGAATAATAAGAGTCTACTGGGTAACAGATCTATTGTTAGTTAGGAAAATGATATTCAATTAGGCATCATGCTTCCCTGCCACATTCAGGTTCCTAGTACCTGTCTGGCTCCATTAACTATTCAAAAGCAGTGCTCATAAGCTCCTTTTTCTCATTGAATCCCCCCCATTCCCAACAAGTAGAATTAAACAAGTGACATCACACTAAGGCAAAAGAGCATTTTCTTAAAATAGCACGCCAGGTAAACAACAGGGAATTAATCTAAGTGGTGCACATTCCATCCTGCATTTCCCCACAATTCCTTCAGTCCCAGGAGGGTGAGACCACCGAGTTCCATTCTCTATGCTGCAAAATGGTGACAGAAGGATTCTGTGACCTGTCTCAGTTCAAATGCTGAAATCTTTGTGTCTTCATAAAGGAAGGCCTTGCTGTCTGACGGCATGGGCACAATGACGTCTTGGCCTCCTATAACTGATGCTTCCTACACGGCATGAGTAAAGCTTCAGTCACAAAGCTGTGTTGCCTTTTAAGCGTCTGAAAGCACTAGCCAGGAATTATTATTTGTAAGAATTGTTTGTGTAATGAACTGCTTTGTCAGTCTGGTGAAGCTTATGGACCTATTCTTATAATAATCTTTTTAAATTTATAAAATAAAATACATTGCTCTGGCCTTTTGCTTAGGGGTATATGTTACTAGACAATCCTGACTGGTCTCTTAGTCCTCATAATGGGGATGGCAAGGGAAATGCTCTGCTAGAGAGGATATTGATTGAGCCAGGTAGGATTGTCTACTTGGTAGGCTTAAAAAGAGACTTAACATTTCCACCTCTCTATGTCTCCCCATTTGTGTTTGTCTGTCTCTTCCCCCACACCTTTGTCTCTCCCTCCAACCCCATATCCCTATATCTCTCCCTCTGACTTCCAGTGAGGGCAAAGATTTCTCTCCCACTTCCTTAGCTATAGCTATGGCAGCTGCATGCACAGGACAGCAAGTGAATGTACATTCCTGGTGAGGTTGAGACTTAATCTCACACCCCTGGCTTCCTATTCTGACATGTATTTCTTTCCTTTATAGTTGGTGATCAAACAGTGATTTTCAGATGTTTCCAGCCTTGGTAGCTAGGTACCTAGTGAGATCTGGCCATCTGGAGTCCTGGAGAGGTTTGGTTGCTGGTTGCCCAGTAGGATTGCTTCTTAAAATGATCTTCTTGTTCTTATTCGTCTTGTTCTTTTTGTTCTCCCTTTTTTTCCTTCATCTTTGTCTTTATCTTTTTCTTCTTCTCATTTTGGGGAGAATGAGGACTACATATCTAAATGGCCACTAATCTTTCATGGGTCTTTATTTCCTAGAAGTATATAATAGAGGTGATAGGTTTATGTCCTGTGAGTGCCGTGTGTGTGTGTGTGTGTGTGTGTGTGTTTGGTATATATTTATGGATTCCTGTTAGTCCTTTGTTATGGGTTATCATTTCATATTTTAAATATTTGTAATGAGAGACTGGACGGTGAGACTTTTTTTTTCTTTCTGCTGGATTATATGGAGCATGTACAATGTTCTCTGCTTTCTGCCAGTCTAACAAGTAAAACTTGGGAGATCTAGTTTCCAATCATGAGTGACTAAGAGTCTTGAGTCACTATGATGAAATGATGAAGTCTCCTGACTGGCTGAGGAGCAGGAATGCTTAATGACTCAGTAGACACTGAGAGGAACCGAATGTGCATAGGAAAGGTTCCATGGCATGATCTCAACTTTCAAATAGGGAGGGTTATTGGTACATTGGGCCTCTGCCTTTTATTCTTTCCTGATTTTAGGAGATGTAATGGACCTGGTTACTATCTTGTGAGCTTCAAAGGAAGAGTCTTCATCAGAGGTCTGGTAATGAGTTGATTGCTGGCAGCCAAAGCAACCAAGTCTGGTTGAGGAGCCTGATTCTGAAAGTTCTTTCTTCTCCTCCTCAGAGTTCTCACCGAGTTTACTTCTGGGTGTGGCATAGCCAATGGATGAGTCACTTCCTTGACTGGTGTCCTAGTCACCAGTGGATTCACAGAAAACACATAGGAGGCACTGGAGTTCTTGATCTCTAGCCTCCAACAGGTTCACTCTTGATCTAGTCAGATGGGCAGACAGCTTCAGGGGGTTTAATAATCAGTTTATCCTAGTCTAGTCTTCTCAAATGGTTGCTGGGAGAACCAGCTCCTACAGCATTACCTAATCACCCTTCTCATAGGGGCCAGTGAGGAGGGGGGGGCAACTACCCCTGTGTCTTGATGGGGTAGGTTGAGACAGGCACAGCTTACACACTCCCCTAAATCCCCTTAAGCCTCAATGGGGTCAATTGAGGCACACATAGATTCCCCTATGAGTTCCCATGTTTTTTTCCCCTATGGGTTCCCTATGGTTTTCCCCACTCACTGGCCAGTGCCTACCTGCTTTATAGGGCAACAGACAAAGAAGGCATCTTGCCAACATTAAGCTCACAGGTTAATTTTAGCAATATAGTCATTTTCTGCAAGCATGTCAACTACTATCTAGAATCTTTCAGGCTATTCTGGGAGTTATTATCTAACACCTGGAAGCTAGACATTCCCATGGCCATGGATCCTGAGAAACTAATTCTAAGAAGGATAACAAAATCTTCCTTACATACACAGGTCAATTCACTGCTGGGCTGAGCCAAGTAGTTCACTCCTCAGTGTTTGTGAACCATGGTTGTAGAAACCCTATTCTCTCTGGATTATCTGATGATAGAACCATGACAGGAGAAACAGTCACTGCATTCTGGGAACCTAACTCCTTAGTACCAGGTTCTGGGATAAGTGAGCCCAGAGTGGGGTGCTCTATATTTGTTGATGCATGCTTTTAAATCTTTTGTGCTCTAGATATTTCTTTTGTCTAGAGGAAATAAATAGCTGTCCTACACTTGATACCTATTTTATACACTGAGTCACTTTTCTAGAAAGCATTCTATTAATTGTTTTGGGGGATATTATAGATATGAAGCAAACCTAAGCTTTATTTAAGAAATTTCCCCTAGAGTTTTACTCTGGGATGGGAGCATCATGAGCCAAAAAGTGTAAGAAAAGCCTAGTTCCTTCTCTTTGGTGTCAGGGTCTCCCAGGACTGAACCTGTTCCTTGTGAGTCTAGGGCAGGAGTCTACTGTGGAAGAGGGTTGCCCCTTGGGCCATGGGTGACATTGAGAATATATCAACAGGGGGAAGTCAGGTGCTGTCCATGGTAGCAGTGAGATGCAGCAAAGGGAAATCTCTCCTCCACTTTGACATCCATTTTTTTTTTCCTCTTCCCTCTTCATATCTGTCTCTCCCTTGTTCTCTTTTACCTTTAATTCTTGTTGTGGAATCACTCAAACCCTGGTCCAAAAATCCTCTCAGAGTGTAATTCCTCCCACTTTGGTGAATTGGACTAGGGGTCAATGTATGAGAAGGCCAGGTTACAAGATAAAAAGATTAATTAGCATCAGCTGTTGGTCAGATGCCAGTTGGATAGCAGCTACAAGAAACAAAGGGAGATATACAATATATAAGGTTTTTATATAGCCTTACAGTGATATCCCTGGCAATAAAAGGAACCTCTTAATTCAGGCTGCACATCCACTTTTCTTATTTATGAAGTTGACTGCAAGGAACAGGGTATCAGGTGATTTTTTGGGGAGAATATATTAACCTTGGGGTTTCAGGGGTTGCCATAGATCAGGTTTTATTCCAGTGGGGATATTTTCTCTGTATTTAATTTTATCAGAACATCTTTCTGGGGCAGGAGGTCCCTAGTTAATCTCATTAGAATATCTTGGTGGGGACAGGAGTCTCTAAAATGCCTCAAACCCCCCCCCCCCAACACACACAAATGAGGAGACATCAAGCAAGATAGGTGGCAAAGTGGATAATCGACTGCTGGGCCTAGAGTCAGGAAGATTTATCTTCCTGAGTTCAAATCTGGCTTCAGACACTAGCTGTGCGATGCTGGGCAAGTCACTTAATTCTGTTTGCCTCAGTTTCCTCATATATAAACATGAACTGGAGAAGGAAATGGCAAACCATTCTATATCTTTGTCAAGAAAACCCTAAATGGGGTCATAAAGAGTCTGAACTGACTGAACAACACCTGATAAGATAGCATCAGTGGCTTATCCTGTTGAATAAAATACAGACTGAGTATCTGTCTCTATTTATACAACCCTGTGGTTCAGTTTCTTTGACCTCTAAGATAACTTTTTTCCTTTTGGGAAATGTTTCCCCAAACTTACATAACACAGGTTTTATCCGTTTCCTACACAGTCTCATGCCACTAGTCCAAACCTTCCATGGTCTCATGTCCATCATTTGCACTGCAGATATTACCTTTCAACATGAATTCTTTTTGCTGCACCCAGGCTCCATTTATACCTGGGACCTATGGACAAACTGCAGCTGCATTAGAATAATTGGTTCCTAGCTAGAGCAGTGTCTGTTGGTGCTTGCTTATGTCACTTTTCATTTATTTACCTCTAAATATACATAGGACAAAAACATGGAATGTATTATTTGGTAGATTTTTAAGATGTCCAAAAAACTGATCCTGTTTCCCTAAAAGTGGAGGACTCAGTATATTAAGCTAGTCAAATGGATTGGATTATTGTGTGTATTTTAATGATGAAGGCATTCTGGATTGATAGGTATGACAGTGCATATATCCATAAATGTTGGATCACAATAGCTATGTAGCGCTTTAAAGTTTGCAAAATGCTTTACAAATATCAATTCCTTTTATCCTCACAACAGCCCTTGAAGGTAGGCGCTAATATTATATCCATTTTACAGAGGAGGAAACTGAGGTACAAAAGAGGTTTAGTGTCTTGTCCAGGATCACACAGCTAGTAAGCATCTGAGGCATCCGAACTCAGCTCTTCCTGACTCCAGGTTCAGGGCTCCTACATCTAAGTCCCATCTCAGTAGCATTTTATCAATATGGATACAGGCAAGTTGATTAACCTCCACCTGCCTCAGTTTTCTCAACTATAAAATGAGGTTAATAATAGTACCTACCTCCCAGGATTGTTGTGAGGATCAAATGAACTAATATTTGTAAAACACTTAGTATAGTGCCTGGTGCATAGTAGGTGCTTAATAAGTCCTTCTTTCCTCCCTTTCTTCCCCTTCTTTTCTCCCTCCCTTTCTCCCTCCTCCCTTTTCTCTCTCTCTCTCTCCCTCCCTACTTCCTTCCTTCCTTCCTTCCTTCCTTCCTTCCTTCCTTCCTTCCTT
>NW_027185784.1:10121476-10123927 GCF_028583685.1 Petaurus breviceps papuanus | reverse complement strand
TTCCTTCCTTCCTTCCTTCCTTCCTTCCTTCCTTCCTTCCTTCCTTCTTTCCTTTCTCTCTCCCTATCTCTCTTCCTTCTCTCCTCTCAGTTTCCTCACTTGCAAAATACAGTGGGGTTGGTCAAGAGGACCAAGAGTGAACGTTAGACCAGGTAGCCCCTTCCAACTCAAAATCTATGGTGCTAAGGATCTATGAATCTTTCATAGATTTAGAGTCAGAAAGAACCTTAGAAATGATATAGTCTGAGCCCCTATATCTCACAGATGAGGAAATAGTGCTAGAGAAGTTGAATGACTTACCCAAGGTCAATTCCTCTCACTTTAGATCTAGTTCTCTTTCCACTGATCCATGGCTTTATGAATGTAATACTCTAAAATGCCAGATTTAATTAAGAAAGTTGCCAACACCTTTCACTGTGCAAATTTTTCTTGGCTCTTCCAAGTATTATTATTTGGTTTAATTTTGGATATATTTTTCCAGCTTAGTACTGAGTTGACTCCTTTGACAACTATATTTTTACATTAGGCATGAAGTTTCAAGGTTTAATCCCTCTGAAGGGGAAAGGTCTGAGTCAGATATTTTTAGTGGTGAAAGGGTATGTTTCAGCTTTTCATTTTCCTGTACCTTGAAAGCAGCAAGAGGGATTTAAAAAAATCTAACTTTCTCATATATTATAATACCTTACACGTTTGAATAGTGTTTTGTAGGTTTTAAGCACTTTCACAATGATCCTGTGTAGAATCATTGTCATCGTCATGGATCCGAAACTAGAAGGGTCCTGAGTGAATGGCTGGTCTAATTCATTCACTGTCTCTCATTCTACCCCACCCTACTCCAACTCATCCAATCTAGTGCCAAAGATTGTCCTTTTTTTTGTTCAGTCATTTTTCTGTTGTATCTGACTCTTCCTTCCCCCATTTGAGATTTTTCTTGGCAAAGATACTGAAGTGGTTTGCCATTTTCTTCTCCAGCTCATTTTGCAGATGAGGAAACAGCAGATCTTCCTGATTCCACAGCCAGAATTCTATCCACTGTGCTACCTACCTGCCCCATTGTCCATTTTACCTTTATACTTCTCTTACATGAGCTGCCTTCTCATCTCTGACTCTGGCATTTAAAGCCTTTCATAACTTGCCACCCTCCACCTTCTTACACCTTCTCTTTCCTTCCCTTCACATCCCATGTATACTAGTCTTCTTTCTGTTCCCGACCAAGACACTTTATCTCCGCACACTAGGCATTTTCTCCGGCTGTCCTCCGTGCCTGGAATTCTCTCCTTCATCTCTACTTCCTGGCTTCCTTGGATTCCTTCATGTCACAGCTAAAGTACCATTTTCTACAAACAGCCTTTTCTAATCCTCTTTAATTTTAATGCCTTCCCTCTGTTGATTGTCTCCCGTTTATCTTGTGTATATCTTTTTTGTACATAGTTATTTGCATATTGTTTCCCCTCTTATTAGCCTATGAAATCCTTGAGAATCAGAAACTGTCCCTTACCTTTCTTTGTATCCCACCACTTAAGACAGTGTCTGGAACAGAGTAGGCGCTTAATAGATGTTTATTGACTGAGTAAACTGATTCTTGGTCCTCCTGTCCCAGGACATAGAGCTACTGAACTGGTCTTATGAATAGTCAAATACTTGTGATTTCAGGGACTCTGGGAAGGTCTGTCAGTAAGCAGAACAAAAAATTACTTTTTAAACTATGACTGAAATTTTGTATTACAAGCTTTGGTCTTAGGTTTTGGGCTTTTATCCCTATTAACAGGTAATTTCTCCTGGAAAGGGTAATACTTTAAGTAGCTATTAGCCACTTTCATTTTAGTGTGAAAGAACTCAGATTTTTTTTCTTGAGAGCAGCCTTTGGTTCAAAGATAATATGTGGACACTGGGACACTCAAAGGAGAAGAGAGGAGATTCTAGTAGGGGTTGTGGTGGGGGTGGTATGGGGAGAAGGATGATTAGAATTAGGGTTACGACTAGGAAGACAAACCATCTGCTTCTCAGTTTTCTCTAGGGTTGGTATTTCCCAGAGCTATGTCTGTTTTAAGGGAAGAGCCCAGCAATATAATCTCTTTTCTTTTTTTTTTCTTTTGCCTTTTTTTGGAGGGCAATTGGGGTTAAGTAACTTGCCCAAGTTTACACGGCTAGGTTTTTTTTGTGTGGGTGTTAAGTGTCTGAGGCCGGAACCGAACTCAGGTCCTCCTAACTCAGGGGCCAGCGCTTCACTCACTGCGCCACCTAGCCGCCCTATAATCTCTTTTCTTATGTTTTTTTTTTTATTAGCTTTATCACTATCTATAACCTAGTAGATGATAGTGATCCCTGCTCTGCTTTCTCCCTCACTGTTTCTCTCTCTTTCTCCCTCACTGTTTCTCTCTCTCTCTCTCTCTCCACCTCTCCTCTCTTCCTCCTCCTCCTTTTTCTCCTCCTCCTCCTCCTCCTCCTCCT
>NW_027185784.1:9963716-10121466 GCF_028583685.1 Petaurus breviceps papuanus | reverse complement strand
TCTTCTTCTTCTTCTTCTTCTTCTTCTTCTTCTTCTTCTCCTTCTTCCTCTCTCTTCTTCTTTCCTACTAGAGTTTGTAGGATTACAGGTCTAGAGCTAGAAGGGACCTCAGAGGTGACTTAGTCTATCCCTCATATTTTTAAAGATGAAGAAACTGAGGTCTAGGCAGGTTAAGTGACCTCCCCAAGGTCACACATACAGTAGGAATCAAGTTGAAAATTGAATCCAGGTCCTCTAACTCCAGTCAGTGCTCTTCTTATATTGTACTATGTAAATTTAAGCCCCTTTTTTGGTTATGATGGACATATCAGTATGTAAACTGATATAAACCAACATACTATTTCATGTTTTCCTGATTTAATAGAAAATGACTATATTGTGCTGGGATGGAAAGATCCCTGGACAGAAAGTCAAGAGATTTGGATTCTAGTCCCTGATCTTCCATTTGTTAGCTATAGTATATGCCCTGGGACAAGTCATTTCACCTTCAGTCTTAGTTTCCTCATCTGTGAAATGGGAGGTTCCTTCCAGTTCTAAGTTTTTTTCTAGCTATATGACTCTACAAGTTTAGATTACAAAGTATGTTCTGCAGCCAAGAAGTGATGTTCAAGATATGTGTTCTCAGAAGATGTGGGCTGGTCATATAATAAGATCAAGACAGAACAGATGGACCACCCAAGTACTCCTCTGGTACCCAGAGGAAAGCACATCCTCTATAGAGGCTTTATGAGAGGGTATGAACATGGATTGCACAGGGTTAGAAGACACAATTGTGTAGATCTGCATAATTGAAGGGTGTTCCTGTATCAGTGAGAGCTTGTCACTGTCCATAAAATAGCCTATAGATTCAGAAATGTCTAACACTCCTCCTTACCTCTTGTCTCATATTTATTGTGTATATGTCTTTCTCTATATTTACATTTCTCTTGGCTAAACTATAAGCTCCTTAAAGTCAGGGACTGTTTTGCTTTTTGTCTTTGTACTTCATTACTAGCACAGGGCCTGACATATGAAGCACTTAATAATTACTTGTTGATTGATAAATATATTTTTATTGAAAATAAGTGATAAAAATGCAACTTTCAGAGGAGTATACAAAGTTTGACCACCACCTTAAGTAAGTCTAGTCATCCTTACCTACATATTAGTTATTAGAGACAGTGGACAATGCATTGGGAATCCTGGGTTCCAGTTTTAGCTCTACCACTTCATTTCTTTGGGGTCCTTAATAATAAATTAAATTCCTTCTTAATAAATGAAGCGATTGAGTCAGATGAGCTCTACATTTTTTCAGTTCTATGATTCTTTATCAAAAATCTCAGTGATTCACTCAGTTATTTAGAATATTGATCCTACAATTTGGGCAACTTTTATTCCAATCCCTTAGATCAGAGCTTTAAACCAATCTGTTCATCTCATCATGTCCAATTACAGCCCCCCCCCCTTTTCTTCCTTTCCATTTATCTCTGAATACCATAATATTTCTCTTTGGACTTCCCCAGTTCCTAAAGACAAAATCCAGGCTGTCTTCACTCTACATGGAGAACCATTTAAGGATCTCCTCCTCCAAACTTTAAGTCTTGTTTATAATCCTTGGGCCTGGAGTAAGAAAAAATCATTTTCTTGAATTAAATCTGGCCTCAGAGCTCATTTAGTTTAATCCTTTCATTTTTCACTTGATGGAGGCCTATAGATGTTAAAGGAGTTTTCTAAGTCAGGCAGATAGTAAGTGGTAAAGCTGGGATTTAAATCCAGATCATCTGACTCCAAATACGGTGTTCTTTCCATGTACTATGTTGTTTCTTCAAAAAGATCTGACCTATTCAATCAGTGGGGCAGCTAGGTGGCACGGTGGATAGAGTGCTGTGCCTGGAGAAAGGAAAACTTATTTTTCTGAATTAAAATCTGGCCTCAGACCCTGGGCAAGTCATTTAATCCTGTTTCCCTCAGTTTCCTCATCTGTAAAATGAGCTGCAGAAGGAAATGTCAAAACCACTCCAGTATCTCTGCCAAGAAAATCCCAAATGAGGTCATGAGGAGTCAGACATGACTGAAAAATGACTGAACAATAATTGACTCCATATTCCAGATGTTGTGTCTGTACTTTGTCAAACAGCTGGATTGACAGAAATTTTATCGACTGGACCAGATGTTTTGGCATTGTGTAGATGTAACTACAGGGAAGAGTGTGTCTTTTTGTCAGAGGGCCATATGCTTCTTACATCTGCTCTAAGGCATGACAAAAACTGTATATACTGGTAGTACCTGGGTATCCCTGGGAGTTTTCCCAGTTCCAATACTTTTCTGAAAGCCCTCTAAAAGCTGTGAGAGCTGACAGGATCACACCACTGAGTGTTGCAGTTGGAGGCTCTATCTACCCAGCTTAAAGTATCATGACTTAGGTGAAAGGTTGAAATTTGGATTTATTTTTAAAAATAGACTTTGAAAAGATGAGAACAAACCATTGCTAGTCATTCTTGTAATGTGTGTAAGTATTGAAATATAACCCTTTCTTACTGTCCTTTCTTATGATAGCAATATAAAACCAAATTAGAAGTTGTATTAAATCAGTTTAAGAATCATTAATTAAATCTGTTTAAGAAGAGAAATCTTTCTATACATAGACCAGATGTTATTGACAGCCACCAATCTATATATTGGACATAAGGATTTAAAATTTAACGGACAATTGAGGGTCATTTATAGTTTTTAATTGGACAGATTTTATTTTGATGCTTGTATATTCTAATAGGAAAAAACCTCAATCTAACACGATTTAATCAAAGCAGGGATAGGGAACTTATTTCCCCCCTTTCTTTATTTTTCTCTCACAGGCTTTAAAAAACCTCCAACAAAATCCAAATCCTGTTGGAGACTTTCTTTAAGCTTTTGAAAGAGAAACAGCAAACAGCCCATTGATTTGTTTTTAAATTAAGTAAGAACAGAGAATGTAAAATGTTATTCCATAAATATAACAAAAATAAATCACCTTAATTTCCATAGTATATCAAGTAAGAGGTGGTGGGGTGGGAAAAACAGGAAGAAAGGAAGAAGGTAGGGGGGAAGGAAGGAAGGAGGGAGAGAGAGACAGAGACAGAGAGAGAGAGACAGAGAGACAGAGGAGAGAGACAGAGACAGAGACCTTCACTGATATTTGGCAGTCTTCCTCCTCTATTTCTCCTGATTTCTCTCATTCCCCACAGTGACTATTCCAAACCTTTTCCTATCTCTTCAAGTTCCCAACCACATATCCTCTTTTCCCACTTATAGCCAATGGCTTAATTAATTTCCTACTTCACAGAGAGTCAACAAGAGATAAACTCTTCCCACATCACTTCAAAGAGGAAGTGGTTGCTGAATTAGAAATGATGGGATCCTTGGTGGGAAGTGACCACTTAATCTCAGAATTTGAGATAGAGAAAAACCAAGTATACTCTCATGTGTGCTCCACATTTATTTAGTGAGAGATTTCAAAGTGTTCAGAGATAGAATAAGGCAAGGCCATCTGAACTGAAATACTACAAGGACAGGCACACAAAGAACATGGACCAGATGTGTAAGTATGTACAGTGTACTAGTGTCATGGTATGTTGACACATCTGACCCATGCCTCTATGCATACCTATGGCTATAGGGGAAGTCAACCCAATAAAACAAGTGTTCAGGAACTAAATTCTGAAAGTACAAATAGAAATAATTCCAGTGAAGATAGGAATCTCCTTTGAAGAACGGAAGAATGATTGCTCAAAGGAGAGGAAGGAAAAGGAAACAGACAAAAGAAGATGTGAGTGGAGAAGGGAGGGGAAGGAGGAGAGAAGTATTAGTAGAAAGTACTCCCCTAAATTACATATAGAAGACAGACAATTTTTTTTATGATTATTGTGAAAATCAAATAAGATAATCTATGTAAAGTGTTTTGCAAACTTAAAAGTTTAGTTCTGTCCTTTTGGGCTAAGCAAAATAAGCCTAACCCATCTTCTATGCGATAGCATCCCCTCTACCCCTAAAACTTTAAGGAGCCCATCATGCTCTCTGTAAGTCTTCTCCCTATAAAGTTAAGAATTTCTTGTTGTTTCATCCAGTCCTCACATAGCAAGATGAGGAGAGGCAAGTCCACTAACCGTTTTGCCTAATTCTGCAATTCAACAAACATTTATTAGACATCTATGTGGAATGTATTCCTCTTTTTGGTCTGTCAGTGTCCCTCCCCTCCAAAAAATGGATTCCCAGAAATAAACTTGATCCTCTAAGCATGGTCTGACAAGAACAGAACATTATCTCCTTCATTATGTATATGTGTATCTATTAGTTGGCTATGCTATACTCATATGGAGTTTGCCGTTCTATAAAATTTCTGCACCTTTTAAATTTTCAGGTATTTATGTATTCATCTATCTATCTATCTATCTATCTATCTATCTATCTATCTATCTATCTATTTATCTATCTATATCTATCTATCTATTATGAGGCATTAAGGGTTAAGTGACTTGCACAGAGTCACACAGCTAGTAAATGTCAAGTCAGTGTTTGACGTCAAATTTGAACTCAGGTTCTCCTGACTCCAGTGCTCTACTTCGCCACCTATCTGCCCCTCCTGAAATTTTTTTTTAATATGAATTGTTAAGGACATCTTTCCATCTTCTACTTACACAGTCCATTCTTTGAACCTTTGTGTAAGTGACTTTACATTTATAACTATTACATTTCATTTTTTTTATATTTGGCCCATTATTCTAGTTTGTTGAGATCTTTTTGGATTCCAAGTCAGATCCATGCAATTATGTATTATGTTATTTACTGCCTCATATTGTTCTCTAATTGCTTTTTGTTTGTAAATCTTGTCACTTCAACACAACTCAGAAACATTTTAGAATAAGTCTTGTGTCTTCTTTTGTATTTTCTATTGACTAGTGCAAGGCTGGGCTCATGAAGTATGCAATAAATGCTTGACTGAAGAAGGATCAAACAGACCAATCACTAACCTCATTTTCTCTTGTAGATCCTCATAGAATAAAATATTCAACTTCAGAGCAACACTTGGGTTAATTATGACTTGTCAATTGGAGACAATCAACAAAGAAACATGCTATTGCTGGCAGCCTGTTGGAATTAATCCCCTGATCTGACATTGAGGCTGACACACTATGCTCTCTTTATGAACTGAGACCCAGATAGGAAGTAAAAATTATTTGCTCAACATGATTTCCAAGAATAAGATTTGAAATTTTATGATGTTATTATAAATGAAATATATTTTAAAGGATTATGTTCAACTAATAGGCTTGTAATAAGCAACAATATTATTATTGATAACTAACATTTATATTGTTTTTATTATGTGTCAGGCACTGTGCTAAATGCTTTACAATTATTATCTCATTTGATTCTCACAACAACCCTGAGAGGTAGGTACTATTATTGTTCCCTTTTTACATGCAAGGAAAATGAGTCAAGCAGGGGTTAAATGACTTGCTCATGGTCACACAGCAAGTAAGTGTCTGAGGACAAATTTGAGCTCTGGTCTTCCTGACTCTAGACCCAGAGCTCTATCCACTGTGCCACTTAGCTGTCTTCTAAGACATAACATTTTTCTAGTATTTTTTTTAAAGGAAATGAATGGATCCCACACAAATTTGGCTTTTTTTGGTTCAGTTTCCTAGTCTGGAAGGAAATCAATGAACTTCCCTGTTTGGAGTGTGAAGAAGATAGGTCACAAGATCATAGATTTAGGTCTGGAAGGGACCCTAGTGATCATCCCATGTGAAAAGAAGACTAGGTGGGACATGATGGTCAGGTTCTAGCATATAAAGGGCTGTCATACAGAAGAGAGCTTACTTTTACTGTTTGGCCTAATAACATAGAACTAAGGGCAATGGATGGAAATTACAAAGAGGGAAATTTATACTCAATGATTTCTTAATGGTTATTGTTGTCCAAAAGTGGAAGAGGTGCTGGGCTACGCCATACTGTGAATTTAGTGGGGATTATTTTTGAGTATGTACTAAACTAGATGGCTATAGAAGTTTCTTACAAATCTAAGCTCTGTCCCTTTTTGATTCTGTGATTGTATGACCTAACCCCATTATTTTATAGATGGGGAAACTGAGGTCCAAGGAAGAGAAGTGACTTGTGCGTGTTCACATAGTAATTTGTAGCACAATAATTCAAACTCAGCTCCTCTGACCCCAAATCCAGCATTCTTGATTATACTGTGATGCCTCTCTAGTTTTGGGACAAGTAAAAAGAAATTAAAGGTGATTTTTCCATAAGTATGAGGTGATGTTATAGGGTTTCATTCTTTAGTAAAAAGATTACCGAAATTAGAAGAGTTGGGTTTGAAGTTTAGCTTTGCAACATAGCACCTGGGAGATCTTAAGCAAGTAATTTTGTTTCTCTGGTCCATTTGCAAATTGAAGGGGTTGACACAGATGATAACTAAGGTCTTTATGTTAACCATGGACAATAAACATAGGGAACACATTACCACAACAATTTATATAAGTCTCTCATATAAACATGGTTATTAGAATTTAGTCTAAATTTAGAGACATCCCTAGGTGGCACAATGGAAAAAAAAGCTAGATAGGGCTGTGGCCACCAGGCTTCCAGGCCTGGAGTCAGGAAGACTCATCTTTGTGAGTTCAAATCTGGCCTCAGACATTTACTAGCTGGGGGAACTTGGGCAAGTCACTTGACTGTTTGCCTCAGTTTTCTTATATGTAAAATAAGCTGGAGAAGGAAATGGTAAACCATTCCAGTATCTTTGTCAAGAAAACTCTCAATGGGGTCACAAAGAGTTGGACATGACTGGAAAAATGACTGAACTCTCTCTATTCACTAAAGCTAATGTCTTGGGGGTCTATTACTATAACCTTATATGACATATCTTTTGGTACCACTGTTAGAGAGAGTATTCTGGAGTAGATGGTCTATGGATCTGACTCAGAGTGGTATTTGTGATGCACAAGCTTCCCAGGAAGTTTTCATCTTTTGCATGAAGATGAGTCTCCCTGTTCTCAGGAAGTACATAGGTGTAAGCCTGGTTGGGGAGGACAATAGCTCAGCAGCTGCTATGAGAAGGATGTAGTTAAAGTTGGCTTGAAATGAATGCATTTATGCCTCCTGTGGAGGGGCTAGTCAGAGCTATGGCAAATACATCACAGCTGCACAGCATCTGTTTCATCCTCTTTCATGAAGACACGCTTCCTCTAAAGGTTTCATGGCTAGGGTAATTCAGGGGCATGCTGCTCCTATGAAATGGTATTCTGCCCATTTAAGCACAGGTACCACTCCGGAAGGATATGGGATCACAACTTTGTTGTCCTTACATTATCTTATGCCCTTCCCTAGAGAATCAAATCAACAAATTAAGAAGCATTTATTGTTTTTCTGTGTGCTATGCTAAATACTGGGGATACAAAGAAAGTCAATCTCTGCCTTTAACGAGTTCACGTTGTAAGGGGAATTACAATATACAAACAGTTACGTACATGCAAGGTACATACAGCGTAAACCAGAGGTAATTTCAGAGAGAAGGAACCAACATTGAGGGGCATTGGAAAGACCTTTGGGAAGGTGTCATTTGAACTGAGACATGAAGGAAGCCAGAGAAGACAGCAGGGTGAGATGAGGAGGGAGAGTACTCTATTGAGGAAGGACAGCCAATGAAAATACACAAAATAGGGAGATAAAGTGTACATGTGAGGCACAGCAAGGAGATCACTGTGACCGGGTCACTAGAGCCATTGCATGGATTATAGAGTACATGGAGGGGAGCAAATTGTAAGAAGACTGCAGAGGTCTTAACCCTGTTTGCCTCAGTTTCCTCATATGTAAAATAAGCTGGAGAAGGAAATGGCTAATCTTTTCCAAGATACCCCAAACTCAAAGCACTAGGTTAGGAGGAAGAGCAGGCATGCTACTTGTTCTTCAGTCCTATTTCCAGACTGTTTCCTTTGCTTCATTTGACCAGAAACCTCTCCTCTTAAGTTTACTCTGTCCATATTTATCACTCACTTAAAACTTATCATTTTAGTTTAAGATCTGCCTCATAGTCAGTCTCTCCAACCCAACTTTTTTTTGAATAATATATATTCCCATTTTTTTCAACTTCTTAAACTCACATGAGCTCCACTTTCCTTCCAACTCAGTTGCACAAAGGAATTGCTATAACTCTGATCTGATCCCTCACTGCTATACATCTGATTGGGATGTTCCTTTCTCTAATCACAACCTCTTATTCTTCAATCTCTCCCACTGCCTGATTACTCCTAGAAAAATTATATATATTTACCATGACCCTAGTCCCTTGATCCCTTCCTGTTCTTCCAGTCCATTATACTAGTCTTCCCTTCTTTCGCAGTATTGACCCTGTGGTTGATCAATTCAAATAAAGCATGTAGCTACACTGAATTCCTTTTCCTTTTGTTGTATCACCAGACACAACTCACCAAAACCTAACCTTAGGTGTTCTCCACTTCTACTGATGCATTCCTGAACACTGCTACAGAATGTCATACAAATATGCTATATGGGCCACCACTATTTTATACTATTTAATCTCAACAGGACCAGCATTACTTTTGTTCTTTTCTGATTAAATTTTTGTTATACTTACAGTGGTTCTTCCAAACTTCCTCCTCTTTCCTCAAATCTCTTCTACTATGGTCTCCATTTCCTTCTTCACAGAAGATTAAACTTTCTACTTTTCTAAGAAAATATAGGCTATCGGGGCAGCCAGGTAGCACAGTGAGTTAGAGCACCGGCTCCAGTGTTGGGGTGACCTGGGGATCAAATCCAGGCTCTGATACTTAGCACCACACCCAGAAATAACTGGCCATGTAACCTTGAGCAAGTTACTTAACCCCGATTGCTTTAAAAATAAAAAACAAAAGAAAAGAAAGAAAATATAGGCTCTCTATTGAAAGCTCCTTCCACTCTGCTGCATACCCCAAACACTTCTTCATCATTCTATGGTCTCTTCTCTCCATTCTCTGATGAGATCTTCCACTGTCAAAGCTAGCATTTCTACTTTGCCATTGATTTAATCCCCTCCCATCTCCTCTCAGAATTTTCTTTCTACATTATTCCCTCTCTTTGTCATATCTTTAATTTTTCTGTATCATATCTATTGGTTCCTTCCCTGTCATCTATGAACATACACACGTCTCCAATCTTACAAAAACAAACAAACTCTTCCTTTGACCTTGTCATCCCCTTGATCTATTATGCTATAGTGCTTTTTGGACTATATTCCTTGGAAAGTTTAGTGATATTTATTGCCTCTATTTTTTTTCACCTCCTCAATCCCTTGTAATCTGGTTTGTAAAAAATCAGCAATTCTATTCATTTTGATAAGTTAGATAGAGTGTCCCCAAACTTAATGATCAACCCTGCCTTTGCCTCCTAAAATTCTCTAGGCTAGGGATAGGGGATCTTGGTCTCACGGCCACATGTGACCCTCTAGTGTGGCCCTTTGACTAAACCCAAACTTTGCAGAACAAATCCCCTTAATAAAACTATTTGGTCTGTAAAACTTGGACTCAGTTAAAAAACTACACCCAAGGACCTAGAAGCCTCAAGGCCGCAGGTTCCCCACCCCTGCTCTAGGCCTTACCACCTGTTCTCCCACTTACAGAAAATAGAATTCTACAGAATAGCTAGGAGAGATGAAAGGTTTTCTTAAATGAGCAATGCAAAAAATAGAAGAAAGCAACAGAATGGGAAAGACAAGATGCTGCTTCAAGAAAATTAGAAATGTCAAGGGAAAGTTTCATGCAAAAATGGGCATGATAGAAAAAAACGGTAGAGATTTAACAGAAGCTAAAGAGATTAAAAAGATGTGGCAAAAATGTACAAAAGAACTATACATGAAAAAACTCAACATCACCTATTACTACCATGGTGTGGTTACTGATCTAAAGCCAGACATGATGGAGAATGAAGTCAAGTGGACCTTAGGAAGCATTGCAAACAATAAGGCTAGTAGAGGTGATGGAATTCCAGCTGAGCTAGTTAAAGCCCTAAAAGTTGATGCTGTTAAAAGGCTGTACTCGATATGTTAGTAAATTTGGAAAATACAACAGTGGCCAAGGGTTTGGAAATGATCAGTTTGGCTTTCAATTCTAAAGAAGAGCAATGCTAAAGAATGTTCAGATTACCAAAACAATCATGCTTGTTTCACATGCCAGCAAGATTATGCTTAAGATTCTGCAAGCTAGGTTTCAGCAAAATGTGAACTGAGCATTACCAGAACCAGCTGGTTTTGAAGAGGCAGAGGAACTAGAGACCAAATCACAAACATTCACTGGATTTTGGAGAAAGCAAAGGGAATTTCAGAAAAACATCTATTTTTACTTCATAGATTACACTAAAGCCTTTGATTGTGTGGATCACACCAAAATGTGGTAAGTCCTCCAAGAAACAAGAGTACTAGATCATCTTACTTATCTCCTGAGGAACCTGTATATGGGCTAAAAAACAACAATTAGAACAAGACATGGAACAACTGATTGGTTTAAGATTGTAAAAGGAGTATGATAAGGCTGTATAGTTACCTTATTTATTTAACTTATATGTAGAGTATATCATGTGAAATACCAGACTGGATGAATCAAAAACTAGAATTAAGGTGACCAGAAGAAATATCAACAACCTCAGATAGGCAGATGGCAGAAAGTGAAGAGGAATTAAGAAGCCTCTTGATGAGGGTGAAAGTATAAAAACTGATTTGAAGCTTAACATCAAAACCCTCTCCCCCCAAAAAACAATAACAAAAAACCCAGTAAGACCCTGGCAACTGATCCCATCACTTCTTGGCAAATAGAAGGAGAAGAAATGGAAGCAGTGTCAGATTTTATATGCTTAGATTCAAAGATCACTGCAGATGGTGACTGCAGCCATGAAATTGAAAGCTGCTAGTTCCTTGTTAGGAAACCTATGGCAAATCTGGACAGTGTACTAAAAAGTAGAGACATCACCTTGTCTAAAAATGTACATACAGTCAAAACTATGGTTTTTCAGTCGCAATGAATGACTGTGAGAGTTGGACTATAAATGAAAGCTGAGTGCTGCAGAATTGACACTTATGACTTGTGGTGCTAGAAAAGACTTTTGAGAGTCCTTTGGACAGCAAGGAGATCAGATCAGTCAATATTAAGGAAATTAATATTCACTGGAAGGTCAAATACTGAATCTGAAGCTTAAATACTTTGGCCACATAATGAGAAAATTGGACTCACTGGAAAAGACCCTGATGTTGGGAAAGACTGAAGGTCAAAGGCAAAGGAGACAGCAGAGGATGAGATGGAGAAATAGTGTCATGGAAACAACAAATATGAACTTGGAAAGACTTCAAGAGATAGTGGAGGATAGAAGGGGCTGCACATGGTGGTTCATGGAGTCATGAAGAGTGGGGCTGGACTGAACAATAACAAGTCCTTCTTGCCTTGCAGTCCTCTGATACTGCATATTAGCTGCTAAATAACCTAAGGATCTATGGGTCTTTCCACTTGCCTTGTAGCTATTTTCTGGTAAGTATTATCTTTCTCCCCCTTATGTCCCTCCATTAGATTGAAAGTTTCTTGAGATCATGGACTGTTTAGCTTTTTCTATTTGCATCTCTAGCACTTAGCACTGGTATATCAAAAGTACATAATAAATGCTTTTTTCATAGATTCAATAAAAAAAGAAATAGTAACTCTAATAAAAGTAGAAAGTTTAATTTCAATCACACTGAAATTCAAAGCACTCCTCTTTATTAAAAAAATATTTATTAAGTACCTACTTCATGCAAGACTGAGCTAGTCAGTGAGAATTTTAAAAAAAACGATGCAGTTCCTGTCTCTGAGAACTTTACAGTTATTAGTGGAGATCTGGCATGGAAATAGATAAGAATAACACAAAGCCAAATATACTAGAGGGAAAGGAGAGAAAAGTTGAACAGCAAAATTTGAAGTGTGAGAGAGCACTTTCAGCACATCCTTGATGATGTGCACTAGAGATGTTCCTTGAAGGAAGAGAAGAATTTTAAAAGGAAGAGTTGGGAAAAGAGTTCATTCAAGCATGAAGGATATCCAATGAAAAATGCATGGTCATAAGAGATGGTAAGTTGAGATGGGAAAAGTTGGGAGTCCAGTTCAGCTAGAATGAGAATGCATGCACAATACGAAACAAAATTGCAAAGGCAGGTCAGATTCAGATTGTATAGGGTCTTAAGTGCCACAGTAAGAATTTGATATCTTATTCTTGAGGCACTAGGGAGCCACTAGGGGTTTTGAGTAGGGGAATTATATGGTCAAATTTATGCCTAAGGAAAATTATTTTGGTAACTGTGCAAAAGATGGGTTGGAAATGAAAGGAACTGGAGACAGAGAGACAATTTGGGAAACTATTATAATAGTGCAAGAGATAGGTAACAAGACCCTGTCCTGAAATGGTAGCAATGTGAGTGGAGAGGAGATAGATACCCATAACATGTATTTGAAGTGGAATCCACAGGACTTGATGTGGGTGGTAAGGGAGAGGGAAGTCAGGTTTTGAGGCTTGTTAACTGGGAAGACGGTGATGCCATCAACAAAAAGGGGAGAATTAGGGGAGAGAAAGATTTAGGAGGTAAGAGTGAGTTCATATTGAAATTTGAAGTTCTAATGGCTGGCCAAGTGGAGATGTCTAGGAGGTGCAGGGCTAAAGTTAGAGAGAGAAGAGCTAGATATATGGGTTTGGGAATCCTTGCACTGAAGTGATAACTAAAACAAAGAGTTTAGATAAGTTTAGATAAAGGGTGTAGAGAGAAGTTGGGAAAGAGCTAGACAATAGGGAAAGATTGAATATAGAGAAAAAAGTAATAAGAATTTTTTTTTGCTTTTTGGAGGGTATTTGGGATTAAGTGGCTTGTCCAAGATCACAGGGCTAGTTTTTGTGTTAAGTGTCTGAGGTCGGACTTGAACCCAGGTCCTCCTGACTTCAAGGCCTGTGCTCTACTCTACCTATTCACTACTCCACCTAGCTGCCCCAGTAATAAATATTTAATGGAAGGTGAGATAATTTTCTGAGGGTCAGGGTAGAGAGGAGAGTTGAATTGGGGTATTAGGAGAGAGGAGAATATTTGAAAGAACTGTTGCGATGAGTGTGATAGAGAATCAATTAAAGAATACCGAAAGTTTCCTTTGGGACAGCATGAGCCTACCCAACGTTAGACAATATGAGTTTTCAGTGGATCCACACAGTATTATTTTATAACTTTCCCCTGAAGCCTGTAGCAAGTTGTGAGGAGGAATATAAAAGAAAGATGGTTAGAATGACCTAGGGTTAAGGAATTAGGAAGGTGTAAACAGCAGAAATACAAGAGGGTAATGTATGCATTTTAAGTTTATCCGTATTTAAGAATATTTTCAGTTTGTTTTCCTTCATGCTATTGACCTCCCATTACTAGATGAGCATTGAGTAGTGTTTTCTAGTAATAGGGACTCCAATAAAATTTTATTTCAATGTCTCATGGTAGTGGAGGTCACCCTAGTTTCTTAAAGGATGTACTAATAGTGTATAAGCTTTGGCAGGTTCTGCCAAGATGAAAAAGCTTTGAGTATGGACCAAATGATGGACTATGTATCTATTATCTGAGGACTAGTCTAACTAGATTTAGAGAGGCTCATTTCATGGATGGCAGCCGGGCAATTAATTTTTTACCCTTGGCAATTCTGAAATACCATTTATCTACATGATCAAGATACATATATTTGAAGTTAAGTAAGAGATGAATTTGCATGAACTCATTCATGCTTTCTCACAAAACTTCTCTTTGTAGCCAACTACATGAATCTGGGAAATGTTTAGCTGGGGTTAGCTATCTTCATTGGTAATGGAGCTGAGTGATTTCAACTGGCCTTTTCAGAATTGTACCTGTAGCTTTATTTTTTTTTTTTGCTTTTTGGAGGGCAATTGGGGTTAAGTGACTTGCCCAAGGTCACATGACTAGTTTTTGTGTTAAGTGTCTGAGGCCGGATTTGAACTCAGGTCCTCCTGACTCCAGGGCTGTAGCTTTAGATTCAAAAGCACAATGATCTAATCAACAGAACAAAATACCCATGGAGAAAATCACTAGATATAATTTTTGTCTGTAGATACTATACATATTTGTTATGAGTTTTGTTTTTTATTTTTCCCAATAGGATGGAGAGGTAGAATGAAGAGAAACAGGTGCTTGTTAATTGAATGATATAAAAAGTAAGTTGTCATACTATACATAGAAAGTAGTCTAGATTTGGAGTCTCAGGATCCCTGTTCAAATCTCATCTTTACCTTGGGCAAGTTTCTCAACCCTCAGTCTCAGTTTTCTCATCTATACAAAGGGGTGATTATACTAGATGACCTCTAAGATACCTGCAGCTTTAAATCTATGACACTGAGATTTAATAAAAGTAATGTAGTTACAGTATCCTGATGGAATAGCACAAAGCAGAGGGTATGTCAGCATCAAAAGCACTTCTAGGACCATGGGCTAGACACTGGACTTATTCTGGGCTGCAGCTAGCAAGGTAGCTCATCAGGATGGAAGTTGATAATAATGCTGATGTGTCAAAACTGGGGCAAAATTGAGTCTTTTTCAACAAGACTTTTGTGAAAAGAGCATGTGAAACATGCACTAGGTAGTATTTATAGAAAATGGCAAAGCGGCTCTGATACAGTGGACTATAAGTTTCTTGAGGACAGTTTTTTGTTTAGCTGTTTCAGTCATGATACCATTTGGGGTTTTCTTGGCAAAAATACTGAAGTTGTTTGCCATTTCCTTGTTCAGCTCATTTTATAGATGAGGAAACTGAGGCAAACAGGGTTAAATGACTTGCCCAGGATCACAAGCTACTAAGTGTCTGAAGCTGGATTTGAACTCATCTTCCTGACTTCAGGCTCAGTGCTCTACCCATTGAGCCATCTAGCTGTCCTCCTTGAAAACAAGGAACATTTTATTCCTGTGTTTGTGTTCCCAGCACTTAGTACAGTGCTGTGCATATGGTAAACACATATTAAATGTTTGCTGAATTGATTTGGATTGGTTTAAGGTCTTGTTCTCTGTTTCTCTGTCCTTCTCTCTGTATCCTGGATGCTCAGTCCTCTGAGAGAGCCTGATAGGAAGGCAAGTAATGTCTGGGTCTTTTGCTTGTCTGAGTAAATGTGAAATTGTGATGTTATGCTGTTATATAGTCTGGACCCATATTACAACACTGGGGGAGGTAGTTAGCAATGATCAGTGACTCAAATTCAGCTTTGAGCTACATATTTGATAGCTTCTATTGAGACCACTGGGAAAATAAGAATGGGGGAAAGTTCCACCACTGATTGGCAGCTCTTTAAGAGAGCAGCCAATACAGGGCTTGAGCCTTAATGATGGTACTGAAGCATGAATTCTGGCAAATAGCACCATGTGTGGAATATATATCACAGCTTGAATCAAATGGACACTAAACATATGGCATTGTTTTCTGCATTTTCCAACACATGGGCAGTTTCTCACATTTTAAATTAACCGAAAATGAGAAGATTATGGGCAAATCTACTTTGAGGATTAGCTACTAGAAAATATGTTCTATTTTGCATAAAGATTGAGGTTAGGATAACTAACGCCCAATGCCACAGAAGACAGAGACTTCTCAAAGTAACACAACAAGTCATAATCAGTAATATGGCCTGAAATAACTTTATATATATATTATCTAGCATGAATAATAGTAATAATAAAACTTCAATATGTCAAAAGATCCCACTATTTCATTGATATAGGCAATTTCTCCATCAATGCAAATCCCAGCTCCTTCATTCTTTAGTGGATGATTTCACAAGTTTCTCTGACCCAAAACATCCATCACCAGTGACCAACAATGTTGTGGTGGGTTTCTCTGAGCTTAGTCGGATGCTCAGATGACAAATATTCTGCAGCCAGGTGTACTTGAAGTCTTTTTCAGCTGAGTGGAGCAGTAGATAGAGCCCTGGACTTGAATTCAGCAATACTCATCTTCTTAAGTTCAAATATGGTCACAATCACTTACTAGCTGTGTGACCCTGGCAAGTCACGTAACCCAATTTTCTCAGTTTCCTCACCTGTCAAATGAGCTGGAGAAAGAAGTGACAGAGCACTCCAGTATCTTTACCAAGAAAACCCCAAATGGGATCATAAAAAGTATGACATGACTGAAACAAATGAACAACAGGAGCTTGTTCTCTGATGCTATAGCCCTTGAGAGCCTAGAGCCACTTCCACAAGATGAGACCTTGGAGTAAAGCTTAGGGAACCAGCAACATTTATGTAGCACTTTACCATTATAAAAGTGCTTTATGTATATTCTTAATTGCAAGCTACTAAAGAGGGAACAGATAAAGGATTTAAGCATTGATTCTGCTTGTCTGTATTAACTTGACTTTAAACAGTCTGCTGTGGCACAGATTACTGTAAAAGGGAAACACAGATCCATGGTAACTTGGGTTTGATGAAAGGTGGTTGGGGTAGAGGGAGGCTGAATATCTTTTATTTACAACAGTATTACTACTAATGACTAAAGAGCAGGATCATAACTTTAGAGCTAGACTTTATGGTCTTTTAATCTGACCCTCTCATTTTGCACTGGAGAAAATGGCATCCCAGAGTAATGAAGTTGCCTTCTAAAGGAGTAAGTGCAGAACCAAGATTTGAACCCATGTCTCCTGACTGATTCATCAGGCTGTTCAATGTACCATTTGTAAAAAACCTCTTTTTCTATTCTTCAGATTATGATTGATTCTGATCCTTTAAGGAGGAAGCTTGAATATTTAACATTAATCATGGAAGCAAAGGGCAATTTGTTGTAGTAATTTAAAATATACAAGAATTCAAGAAATGCATCTACTTGATATTGATGTTCATGGGCAATTTTGGATAATGATTTAATTCTGGGTTTGAATAATTAAAGACAATGTGAAATGGAAAATTAGAATACAACTCTGGTGTTCTCTTGTTGCCTGGAAAAGGTTCATTATTGTGGAGGAAAAATCAGTTATTAATTTGCCAAATGGAAGTATCAAGACTGAAGTCTTTTGCATTTATTTTCATGATAATTTTTTAAAAGGTAAAGACCAACAAGTGGAAAAAGAAAGAGACTTATAAGAATTTTCTAAAGTGCTGATCACACTTTTGTAGTCTCTAGTAGAATAAAAACATGTTACACAGTCCTCAGCTGGGTGTCGATAATGGGTAAGATTATAGAACCCAGAGTCAGGAAGACATGAGTTCCAATCCTTATCAGACATCTAGATGTGTGACACTGGGTAAATCACTCTCCACCTCAGTTTCCTCATCTGTGAAATGGGGATAACAATAGCACCTACCTCATAAGGTTGTTATGAAGATAAAATGAGGTAACATGTGGAGTACTTTATCTAAATGCTAGATAGCTATGATTGTTTTATTAATTTAAAAGCCTAATCAAAAGGCCTTCCCTATTTGTTGTTTCTGCACACAGGTAGGCAGGCCTCACCAAATGTCAAAGATAACTGATAGCTGTTGAAATCTCTCAAGAATCTTCCAGGATCCCTTCTACCTCCTTCCTTCATTCTTGCCTCCCCAGTATTAATGTATGAGTAAGAAAGAATTTCTAAGGACAGAAACATGAATCCATAGAGAGGCATATTCAATGATACTTAGCTTGGTTGGACAAGTTTGATTGCTCTGCAAAGAACTTATGTGCCATCCACAGATAGCCATTGCTAGAGTGACAGAAAAAAGGTGACCACCTCAGGGACCATTTGAGGAGTTCTATTAAAGGAATGAAACATCTAGGCACTGACTCAGGAAGTCAGACAATTGGGAAGAAGAGGTTAGTTCTGCCAAACAGTGCTTTCTCCCCACCAATATCTGAATTATAGACACACATATACATATACATGCACACACACACACACACACACACACACACACACACACACACACATATATATATATGTAATCATTTCCCAGATGGCAAAGGTAAAACTGCTGTGGGTTTGGGGGGCACAGAGACTTACATGCTTTTAGTCTGAACTCCAAGCCACTTCTTCCCTCTACCTGGACCCTAATAAAAAAAAGTAGAAGGACTAAAAAGAGAATTATAGGATTTAAAAGGAACTTCAGGTCACTTTGCCCACCATTCTCTTATTATACAGGTAAGAAAACTGAGGCCTGGAAAGGGACATCACTTACTCAAGACCAGGCATGTAAAGAGCAGATTGAAATTTTAAAGCCAAGCTCTTTGGCTCCCAAACCAGCGTACTTTCCATCATACTAGGTTTCTTCATTTTGGGCTAGGGAGTTAATATTGTAAGTAACAAAGGATGAAAAGCCTGTTCTGAACATTTACTCTGAGTTAGGGCAGCATCCAGAATTTTAACTTAAGCACAAAGAGTAAAATAATCTTTAAAGTGCAGGTTCAGAAATATGAAAAGTGATATAGAAGGGAGAACAGAAACAGACCTGAGAAGGTTAAGCCCAGGGACTTCTTTGCACCTGGTCAGTACTCTTCTCGTCACCAGCTTTTTTCACTACTTCCTCCCCATTCTGAACTCCCCTCTCCTAGCAAGCTCAGCCTTCAGATGGAGGATTTGACGCCCTCCTCCACACATCCTCCAGCTCAGACGCTTGCCCTAATTTCTCTCCTGCAGCTGCTGAACAATCAGATTGCTGGGTGAGAGAAGTGGCTCTTATCCTCTCTGTGATTCACACATTTCTCACCCAAGGAAGTGCAGAAATTCCGGGCGGACCCGGCTTTCCAGTAGACTGCAGTTGCCCACAGCTTCCTCAAGATGGAACTTTCTCACCAAGACAAGGCTTGGCGGCCGAGGCGCTGGCGGCTCCTTGCTAATAATCCCTGGCGAGGAGACCCGCAGCTAGCAGCGCGCAGAGCGCGTGTGGTGACTCTTTGTAATAGGCTTAGCAACATCTTCCTAGCGCTTTGGGGGGAGATGTTTTGATAACACCCAGAAAGGGGCGCGGGCGGGTGGGAACAGGGAGGGGGCATGTTTCGATGCAATCGATGTCAAAGGGAAACCTGAGGGTTTCCTCACGGAAAAGGGGGGAGAAGAAAAAAGCACAGCCATGGATGTGCTGATGTGGTTTCCTTCTGTCCTGAGTCCAAACCCGGCTCCCAATCTCTGACTAATTTCAATAAAGCAGTGACCACCGCGGCATGCCCCTCCTCATCTCATCTCACTTCACCTCACAGCTCTGCCCCAGTTGGCCTCCCACTTCGCTTATTCTGGGGGTTTCATGGAAAGGCTGTCTCCTGAGAGACAGGAGTAACTTCGCTCTCTTGAGTCCTTCGCTGTTGCCCGCCAGGACAAACAGCCAGCTAGCAGCCTAGCACAGCGTGGGGATAAAACTTTGATGGAGATCCGCGCTAGCCAGTTCTGTTTATGAGTATCTCAGCCCCTGTTTCATTTTTTAAGGTGGGAAGGGGTGGGGGAAGAAAGAGGATATTTCATTATTGTAATGTATTCTATACTGCGATTGTTTTCAGAGAAATGATCATTAGCTAGGATAGTACCCCCAGCGGTTATTATAAAAGAATATTCTTGGTCTGCTGGGGGTGGTTTCTCCCCTAACTCCCCCCTCCCACCCCACTTCACCCCCCGCAGTGAAGTGCTTCTCAGACATTTAGAGCTATTTAACAGCTATGTATTTCTTAACAGCCATATTATTTATTTCTGTTCATTCTCTCTTCTTCCTAACCCTTTCAAGTCTAAGAGTCTTCGTTTTTGTTGTAGGAGTGGGGAGGTGTGCTTTTTCCCCCCTCAGAAGTATTTATATTTTTCGTTGTTGTTCCAGCTTTGGTTTGGGCTGCGGCGATTTAGAGGAGGGGAAATCCACAACACACACACACACACACACACACACACACATACACTCGCGCGCGCGCGCGCTCGCGCACACACACATACACATATTCACACACACTCAAAACCCGCCTCAGGTCAGCTTCGTGATATCGGAATCCGGGGGCTTCCGAACCTCGGGATCTCTCCTCTGCATTCCAGATGTGACTTGCTTGGCACGCAACGATTGGCGATTATTCCGCGAGATCCCGTGCAGGGAAAGCTCCCTTAGCCCGTGGCCAGGCTGAATGGCTGATAAGAGGTGGATTAGGAGGAGAGTTAGACAGACCAATAGCTGCTGCCAGTGGGAGTATTTGTTATTCACATGGAAGAGACTTTGCGTTGTGCTCTGGAATCGCAGCCCCTTTCAGCACCAAGAACAGCTACAAGTGCAGCTCCCAATCCCAGGCTCTCACAGCCGCATGCCCTGACATGGAGCTGCAAGCAGCCAAGGCGGGCTTCTTTACAGCACCCTCTGCCTGAAATAGGGTAAGAATCTGATCGTGCAGGAAAAAAAAAAAAGGAATAGAAAAAAAGGAAAAAGAAAATAATCAAACAAAAAAATTTCCCCTCCAGACCCAACAAAACATTATGTTTACTGAAAAAGGAAGATTCTCGCCTATTTTTTTTCCTTTTCTTTTAATTTCGTAAATCCGTACGATGGGCAGACAGTTGCACCTCTCTTTCTTCCTGGAGTTTGGTGGTTGGATTTTCGCTGGGGACATGTAGCTGTGCACCGAAAACACGGGTGGAAACGGGTGGAGGCGGTGGAGGTGGGAAGTGGGAGCTGGGGGGAGGGCGGCGAAGGGGAGTGTGAACTGGAGGGTGAGGGGATGCCAGGGCATCTGGGCATGGTTTTGTTTCAGTTGATTTTGCATTGCAAAGTAAAAGACTATCCCACTTGCCTTTTAAAATGTTCTTTTAAATTTTAGGTTGAAGATCTTAAGACAGAGGGAAGGGGCTTAGCTGTGAACTCCAAGGTTTGGTAAAGTGGTCCCAAAAAGTTTATTTGATGTATTTGGGGCTGAAGGATGAAGGGTAAGGGTGTGTATGTCTGTGTGTTTGGGTGGGGGAAGCTCTGCCTCCGATGATACGAGGTGCCAAGCAGCAGCGTTTTAAGGAGCTCTCCCTCAGGCTACCTGCTCCGTATTATCTCCTGCATAGTAAGCTGACGCTATTGGGAAAGATACAGTGAGGGAATGGTTTACTCGTTTGTTGTACAGAATTTACAGAAGGGTATTTCCGAAGCTAGAGGCTTCTATAGTGAATTCCGGGGACTTCTTGCCTTTCTTAGAAGAGCTGATAGGTAACTAAACCTCTCCCTAACGGGAGATATTGGGGGCGTGGGGTGGGGTGGGGGGAAGCAGTGTTTGGGGCTCAGATAGGAAAGCAGGCACAGCCCTTCCTTTTTTTCCTCCTCCCCTATCCTCTACCCCTTCCCTCGGGTGCAAGTTTTGTCTATAGCTCTTGTCTTCGGCCATAGATTGCTCCTGGTTCCATGGCGAGGTCGGAATTCCCTCCCCCCCCCCTTCTTTACCCCCACCACTCTCATAGGTTGTGTGTGTCTTCAGACTGTCTTCTAAATTTGAAAAGGGCCATAGCGATCTCGAGTGCGAAAACAGGGCCCCCAGATAAGTCCCCCAAGACCCGGGTGCCCAGTTTTGCCTTCACTTCAAATCTATCCGGGGTTACCTGTGTGGGTCTCAGCGCGCCCGGACTTGAGAGCTGAATAACGCTAGGCAGTCAGAACCTACCGGTTATTAAACCGCCCCCCCCCCCCCTTCCCAGCGAACAGTTTCCGAAGGCAGGGGGACAGATGCACAGCATGGGGCTGGGAACTTAGAAAACGACTGGAGAAAGGAGCGGACGCTGGAGAAACAGGAGGAAGGAAATAGAATGAGGACCTTTCCCACGTCTCTCCCTTAGGTCTAGCCCTAAGCCTAGCTCTCCTCTGCTCAGGGCCAGAGAGTCTTAAGAACAACAGGAGAGAAGTAACAAGAAGACAGGGAAGGAAAGAAGGGGAATGGGGGCGGGGCGGGCTGACTGTCATAAAATAGAGCCCTCTCAGCAACACAGAAAGCGAATGCATCTGCTCAGCGAAATAGCGCGAAGATCCCTTGAGGCTTGTTCAGCTGGTGAAAATATAATAGAATCACACAAAATACAGTCTGTCTGACACGTCCCGCTTGGTGCAAATGAAACGCAGGGGGGCTTTGCCAGGCACCGAGCTGCGCAAGATAACACCCCCGCGCTCTGCTGACGAATTGCTTCACCCGTTTCTCAAGTTTGTAGAGCCCAGGGTCAGAGGATTCCTCAGTTCCCTGGAACTACCACTGACAAGGAAGCTATCACAACAACAACAAAACCCTCCAACTACCAAATAAACTCTGGCTTTGGGAGGGAATGCCTTACTAGTGGTTTTTAGGGGAGGGGGATTCTCTTTCTGGTGTTTAGGAAAGGCTACAGACAAAACAATTTGCAAGTGAATGTAGGATACCCCCAAATGAAGTACAGTAATTTGCATTGATTACTGACTTGATCTCATGCAAATCCTGCCAAGCATGCTGACGTTTAGAGCTGGAAAATGCCTCACTGGCGCTGGGGGTGGATTCATGCGAAGATTTTTTTTTCTTTCAAACTGAGGAAGAGCAATCAAATCATAGCTTGCATTTTGTCTGAAGAAGGAAGGAGAAAATAGAGAAAAGGGGAAAGGAACCACCAGTAAAGAGAACAAATGCTTATCGTGCATAAACAATTTGATGTCCTGTCTGGAAGTTCCACTATTGATTAAGAGATTGCTTATTGATAGTTGTAAAGGGGCAACAGAATTGATTTTACTTTAATCTGGTCCCCTGCATGTGGATAAGGTCCTTAGAGACCACTGTCAGGTGAACTGTGAAGTTCTTTCTCATATTCTTGAAACAATGATTATTTGCTTTACTAATTTCCATGAGAAAGGCCTGTGATCCAGCAGGGAAAGCTGAGCTAGACTTTTTAATACAAATGTTTCATGTCAGGGTAAATTATGGGGCACACTGTAGGTAAGCTGAAAACAAAACAAAATACATTGTTGTGAATCGGTGAGAAAGAAATAGACAACAACAGTAGGCCCTCTGCAGAGTATTTACACAGATTCAAGAAAGAGTTGCTGGAAACATAACCCTCTGTAGGGACTTAGGCCCAATTTCTTCTTTCTGATCTATACTATTTCTCTAGCACTCTGTCTCCTTGGCAAGCAAGTTGTAGACAACAGAAATAATCTGAAAAATACTGAATCCAAAAGAACTGAGGGAGAGCTAAATTCCCAAAATTCATAACAAAGTTATAGGCAGTTTTCAGAGTTGTTATAGGGCAGCTGTAATTTGTATTTAGGCATGACATTCAACTTAGAAGCATCATGGTAGCTTCTATTTGTTAGAATGCACCATTGTCTCCAGAGTGTAAGGTACAGAATTTTAAACACATTTTTCCAATAGATATTAGTATAATGTGTTTAATTCTACTTTTCCTCTCTTTCTCCCCCCCCCACCAAACTTTTTTTTATAATACCTTACATCAAGGAGACCTTATTTAGGATTTGAGTTGCCCTATTAGAACATCTTCAGAAAATGATATTGCACTGGGTCTACTCTTCAGTTACAGCTGCAACAAAGTGATATCCAGAAATATTTGTCAGTAGATCTTGGAAAGGCTTAGGAACTCATTGATGTTCCTTTCTTATCTGTGGACTTGACACAGCACAGGGAGGGCATTATGTGTATAAGTAATTCATATAAAGTTGGAGAAGTTACTTCATTTTGTTCCTGAGGGAAGTTTCTCAGTTGAGAAGGGATTGGATCAAGTTCTTTTTTGGATGAAGTAAGTTTGCCATTTGATAGGATTTCAGATTGGATTTGTACTAACTTTATAAACCTGGATCCTTTGAGGTGGCATACTGATATTATAGGACCAGGAAGGATCTTAAGAAGTCATCTACAACTACCACAGGGCCAGTCATCTCAATGAATATAAGACCCAATAGATTGTGGGTGGGATTTGAAGAATATTGCTAAAAGGTTCTCTTCCCTGAAAATTCTTCTCTACTGGCTTGTCACAATAAGTGACATCCCAATCATCATAGGATCATTTCTTGGAGTTAAGAAGTTAGCTCTAGGTGTCACATTTTACAAGAAAACAACAAAACAAAATAAGACAAAACAAAATCTAGAAGGTGACCAACCAGTTACACTTCTGTGAGATTTAAAAAAAAATTCAAAATTAGTCACTTAGCAAAGTGCTAAGGGAAATAAAAACAGGACAGATAAGGCTTAGAGAAGGGGGAGGAAATGTCTAGGACTGAAACATAGGGTATGCCTAGGTAGAAAAAGTCACCATGGGAAAGTCACTTAACCTCTTATCTTCATTTTTCTCATCTGTAAAAAGAAAATAATAATATATATAGCACCCACCTCACAAAGATGTGGTGAGGTCAAATGACATATGAAGGTAATGTCCTTTGTAAAATCTTAAAAGTGTTACATACACACCAAATATGATTGCTATTAAAACAGTCAAAAGTAGGAACAATTAGAAAATAACCTATAAATATCAAGAGAATTTAGTGATGTGTAGTTTTATAAACTGATCACACTCCTCAAATTTACTGCTTTTGTTAATGGACAGGATGGAATTCAGTCTAGGGAATGCTTTTTATCAGTTTAAATAACATTCCTTTATTTGTATATTTTATAATTTGCACCTGAAGTCCAATATTTGTAATTTTTAACACAGACATTCATTTAAATTATTATAGAATCATAGAGTGGAAAGGATATCAAATATTATCTAGTTCAAGTCATTCCTGAACAGGAATTCCCTCTAAAAACACCTGACAAGTTGTCAACTAGCCTGTGTTTACAGACCTGCAATGCTGGAGGAGTCACTGGCTTCTGAAGCAGGCCATTACATTTGGGGATAGTTTTAATTATTAGGAAGTTTTTCCTTGTATTGAGTAAAGTTATTCCTCTCTGTAAATTTCATTCATTGCTTTTACTTCTGCCCTTATTGATTGTGATTGCTCTCTGGGATCAAATCAGGCTAAGTCCTCTTTTGAATGACAGTCCTTCCAATATTTAAAGACAGGTATCATAGACACTTCCCTTCCCTTCCAGAGCCTTCTCTTTTCTAGGCAAAATAAACAAAATTCTTTCAAATTGATGTTTTTATGGCATAATCTTCAAGCTTACTCACCATTCTGGTTGCTGTCTTCCAGCTTCACTTTATGTCCTTTTAAAAATGTGACCTCCATTGACTGTAATGGTTGTAATGCCTCAAGTGGGGCTTGACCAGAACAGAGTACAATGAGACTAATATCTTTCATTCTGGATATTATATTTTTTATTATTGCATCATTAGCTATTGTTGTTTAGCTATGATGTAACATTACTGACTCAAATTATATTGAGCTGGTATTCTATTAAAATCCTCAGATCTTTTTCACAGGAGCTACTCTCAAAACTCCATTGGTATTTTTCATGTGAACTATTGCCTAGACACAATTCCCTAAAATACTTACTCTGAGTGGGTAGAGTACTGGACATGGAGTCAGGAAGACTTGAATTCAAATCTTGCCTCAGACACTTACTAGTTATATGACACTGGGCAAGTCAGTTAGCTGCTACTACCCTCAGTTTCCCTATCTATAAAATGGACATGATAACAGTACCTACCTCCCAGGGTTGTTGGGAGGATAAAATGAAATAATATTTGTAAAACTCTTTGCAAATCTTAAAGTGATATATATCCTAATTATGATAATAATAATAATAGTTATTATTTCAAGGGAGTTTTGAAAAGAAGTATAGGACTTTGCATTAAATTTAAATTATTAAGTTTAATTCCTATTAAGTTTTCTCTTATGGTATCTCTCATTCTGTCTTGTTGAGAGATGACTTGTCTAAGGTCACTTAACATTCAAGTTGTCAATTGCTGTGACATGTTGTAAATGGACAGTATCAAAATAACCAAGAAGTATAATATTCATAGGATCCCAGAGCTAGAATTGGCACTTCAGAAACTATCTTGTCCAACTACTTCATTTTACAAATGAGGAAATAGAGACCCAGGAGTTTAAATAATTTGACCAAGGTTTCACAGATAGCAAGTATCATCAGAGGTGGGATTTGAATCTGGGTCCTCTTTCTACATTAATTTGTGATGTATTTGCCTGGGACATTAACACACCGACTTTACCACAAAGTTGTTATGCTTCCATCTCCAGTTTTCCTTTTCTGATACTTAAAGAAAATTTTGTGCCTTGACCTTCTTTCCTGCACTCAGAATAGTTTCAGTTCCCTTAACCTTTTCTCATAGGTGTTGCTCCTAACTCTTTAACAACATTTGTGGCTAATTGATTGCTTTTTTTTTTCATTGTCATCAAACATTTATTAAGGATCTCCTTTGTGAAGTAGATCAGGGTTAGAGAAAAATATAAAGTTTAGGTAAGGAAGGTTCCTTGCAGTCATGGAGCATACAAGTCTAAGACGGAGATTAGACACAAGCATGAATAGCTATCATATATGCTATTATGTATATGTATTAGAGAGATGCAGAGGAAAATAGTGTGTGAGGACTGTGGGGTAATGTCATCACCAACAGAGGATCAAGCTTTATAGAGGAGATATTTGAATTGGGCTTTAAAGGATGGGTTGGAAATTCAGTATGCAAAGAAGGGAAAAGAGAGCATTTCAGGAACAGACAACAGTAATAGCAACCACAACCACAATTACAACAATAACAACACAGCAGTGGTTAGGCACAGTCCATGTTGGAGGGACAGAGAATAGAACATGGAGAGACTGCCAAAGTAGGGTGGCATTAAATTTCAGAGGACTCTGGATATCAGACAAAGAAGTATGAATCTTGTTTATTAGGCAATAGTCATGTGAAGAAGGTGTGTGAGGAGAGGGGTGACAAGTCCAGATCAATGAACAAGAAAGAATGGTTTGGTAGTGTTGTAAAAGATGGATTAACAAGAGTGAATGGTATTCTGTAAAACTCCTTTAAATTCTCCATGTTATTGCTTTTGATGCAATGGCCTTAATTCTCCACTGATTTTTGCTCTTATCAACTATAAACATTAGTGTTCTTAAGAAAACAAATCACATCCAAATCCCTTAAGTTTAGAAATAATTCATGTTAGAAAACTCCCCCCCAAAATCTAAGCACTGCCATAAATAATTTTTGAAGTGTTTAGAGCAGGGGTTTGTAATCTTGTGTGTGTGTGTGTATGTGATACACGTGAGTGCATCATGGACCCCTTTGACAGTCTTATGAAATCTATGGAGTCTTTTTCAGAATAATGCTTTTTAAATGCAGAAAATAAAACACCTAGGGTTGCAAAGGAAACCAATTAGATGGGAATACAGATATCAAAGTATTTTAAAACTTCAACCCTAAGTTAAGAATTTCCTGGTTTAAGGAGTCCCTGAGGCAAGTTCTGTCCAGTCCCCAAGTCCAACTAACTTCATCTTTGGGAATGCTCCCCTAGAGGAGGTGTCCTTTGAAAAGTTTGACTTGGGATCTCAGAACATAAATTTAAGTCATAGGAAGACTATGCAAAGGCTCTAATTCATTTCCATTAGAATTTAGTTCAAAGTGAGTTAAGAAAAACCTTTTGCAGACTAATCTACCATATTAAATTAAAGATTAATCAGTCAATCACCAAATCTTTATTTAGCACTTACTGAATCCATGCTATGGACTCAAGTTGAGGATAGATCAATAAAAGGAAGCAGGCAGGGTTCCTGACTTTGAGGAGTTTCTAATCTAATTGGGGACAGAAAAAATTCACAAGAGAAAACTAGAGAGTAATGGTAAAGTGATATAAAAGCAAGTTCTGGGTAATCCAATCTGGATTGTAGACAAAAGAGCCAAGGGAAAGTAAAGTGATGGAATCAGTGATTGGAGAGCCTGGCTAATCAGATAAGCCTTCATCTGAAGTGTTCTAGTTCTTTATTTATGCTCAGTAATAAGAAAGGGCACCAATTCTGCACAGGGATCACTTTTCAGAAGCATGGAGTTTAACATCTCTGGGAGTAGTTAGAGCAGAATAGGAATTTCAATTGTTACAACTTTGCGGTCAGCTTTAGTGATAAAAGAAATTACTGTGCATTGACTGCTGAATGCAAAACAGCATTGTTTAGCTTTGTGGCAATGCAAGGAGATTATTTTCCTAAAATAAAAACTATTTAGCTAGATGGTACAGTAGACATATCCCTGGACATGGAATCAGGAAAACATGACAGCTTCAGACACTCATTAATGGTGTGACACTGGTCAGGTCACTTAACCTCTGTTGGCCTCAGTTTTCTCACCTATAAAATGGGGATAATAGCATGACCTCCCAGGGTTGTTATGAGGAACAAATGAGATATTTTTAAGACATATTGCCATCCTTAAAGTTAAATATAGTTGCATAGAAGCAATAGTTAAGCAGTCTAATCATGGAATTTAAGTGATGAGGTTTTGAATGAATAAACTATTGCAGTATGCATATTTGCATCTCAGAAAATAAAAAGGAGCTAAAAACCTAAACTGTATTGGATTATGTATTTTATCAACAGTTTTGATTTTATTTCCAAGGTACGTGATAAGCACAAAGATGGAAAAAGCATACTGGATTAATGTGGAGAAGACTAGTCTGTACTAGTGAATACAAGAATTATGAAACCCTTAAAGAAATTCAAACTCACTAATTTGAAGGACATGGACTAAGTGGAATTAGATCAATGAGTTATCAGTTACTGGAACCCACTTTAATATATTTAGAATGATTTGTAATTAGCATATCTTTTGTTTTTATGTAAAGTCATGTCTTTAGGTTGTTTGAAAACAGTTTGTTCTCATAAGTATTTCCAACAATCTTCTTTAATCTTGTTCTTGCCATTAAGATATACTAGCCTTGACAAACCTGTTTGGTCAACTGAACTCTGGCAAATTTTAGCCTAGCTTTTATGGAAATTATGACACATTCTCATTCAGTAGAGTGAATTAGTGAGGAATAAATAACCTTTGAGGTCACTTCTAATTCTAAGAGTCTGGAAGGACAAAGATGTATCTAATTGGGAAAGGATTTAGCATTCTGGTGGTTAGTTTCCTCAAAGTTTGTGGGAAGCTTTGTGTGAAATGACTACAACTCTAAACTTGCTTTGCGGACTACTTATAATAGCAATGCTTTGTGTGACTCAGAGGGTCAGGACGAGGATGAATGAAGAGAAATTATAGAGAAGCAAATTTATGGCTCAGTGGAAGGAACAATTTCCTAAATACTCAAGTTCTCTGAAAATGAAATGGAAAGATCGTTAGACAGAGTCTTCCATCATTGTTGAATACCACTTGTTAGGGATGTTGTAGAATGGATTTATGCTTTGGCACAGGGTTGGAACACGAGGCCTTTGAGATTGCTTCCGATTCTAGGATTCTAGGATTCCACCTCTTTAGAAACATTGACGTGTACATTTCAGTCAACTAGCTAAAAAAAAATTCAGGTGAGATTCTCCTGATCTGTCATTCTTTGTTCCAGCTTTGCATGTCCTAACCTGAAGAATAGAAGAAAAATTCTTTAATCCACCCTGTTGCCAGTGCCCATTAATCAACTTAATTCAAAAACTCAGAGCCAACAGCAGGCTAGACTCTAATGACTCAGAGACGAGGGCAGAAGTGTGTTTATGGCACAAAGCAGTTTTAGTGCCATGTCAACAGGGCCAAGGACCCATAGATTTGGTGTATGGAATATCATTCATGTTGTAAGCAAACAGATAAAATATTGGTGAAAGGATGCAGAAAAAGAAATATCTTCAAGTATTGTATATTGTGAGTTTTGATTGACTTTCAGAGGCCACCTTCATAGGAGATATCCTGACTTTGGGTATTTTAATTTGTTTTTAGTGCCCTTCACAGAAAGTGCCCTGGAATTTATTAACAATTTTATCAAAATTATGTATTTGCTAAGGGCCTACAAAATAGCATACTAGGCACTGAGGATATACAGATGAAAAATGGCCTAGTCTTTGCCTTCTTGGAGATTACATTCTAATGGGGAAGCAGGTAGAGGTGGTAGGTACAACACATATACAAATGTATAGTGCTAAGGAGGGTGAAACACGGGCAAAACGAGAGATCTAGAGAAAATACCTTTAGAAAATGTTAGGAGAGAGATACATTTCATTTGGAAGGATGAGGGGTTTCATGGAGGAAGTGGCTTCTAACTTGGACCTTGAAATGGTGCCATGTGAAATGCCATGGACCTTAAACCCAAAACATATTGCTGGGTTCAGTATTTCATCTTCTTAGGGGCTGGTACCACTGAAAGGCCAATAGTTTGCAGAAGCTGAAGCAATAATCCCTCATGTCCATAATGTTCTTCTTTTTTATCTCTGTCTCTTGGAATCTTTGGTTTCCTTCAAGACCCAGCACAAATACCACCTTCTTTTTATAGCCTTTTTTTGGTCCCCTACTTGCTAAGGCAACTCCCCCCTCTAAAAAATCCCTACCTTATATTAATTTTGTATATGTGCTGCATATACTTCTGTGTGTACATGTTGAATTTCTATTAGAATGTAAGTTCTTTGAGGGTAGGAACTACTTAACTTTTCTTGTGATATCCCCAGCCCTTAGCATAGTAACAGGCACCTAGTGAATCCTTATTAAATGTTAGTTGATTGAATGATTGAGTGAATAAGTGATGCCTGTAGTTTGGACCAGGATAGACCTCACCCCTAAGTGGATGGGAGAGATTTGCAAGGGTTTATGGAGCAGGTGGCTGTTTATATCTGATCTGAACTGGTAGCTGTGTAGCTTTCCAACACATCTTGACTAAAATCCATTGTTAGGAATTCAGCGAAGATCAAAGTAATCGCTGTACAGTGGAGAGAGTACTAGCTTTGGAATCAGAGGACCTAGGTTCAAATCCTACCTCTAGTATTTCCTGTATGATCTTGGATAAGTCATTTATCCTCAATGGGCCCTTATTTCCTCATCTGTAAAGTGAAGGAACTGGACTAGGTGGCCTCTGAGGTTCCTTCTAAATCTCAAACTATGAGAACTTCTGTTTACTGGTGGTCTCAACAGCTAATAGGAAATATGACAGCCAAACATTATGTTGTCATTTTCTATATGTGTTGGCTGCAGATTGCCTAGTAGTGCATGAGGTGACATCCCATAGTAATTGATATTAACTAGACAGCAGTTATTGTAGAAAAAAAGATGTTTTTTAGTGTCCTGCATATTCAATCTGAGTCAGCTGTGCCAACTGAAAAAAACGCATGCAATCTGAAGCAGTTTTAATACAAATAGAAAGTAAAGAAAACAAGAGGTAAGGGTCTTGCTGTTTTCTGCACTGGTTAGACCATCTTTAGAATATTGTGTCCAGTTCTTGAGGCCATATTTTAGGAAAGATTTTGATAAACTACACTGTGTCACCAGGAGGGTAACCAGGATCATGAGGGAAGCCATGCTATTCAAGAATCAGATGAAGGAATGGGCAATATTTTGCCTCAGAGAATAGAAGACTTGGGGAGAAACATGATTGATGCCTTCAAAAATTTTAAGAGCTTTTGTGTCAAAGAATAATAATTAGAACTTTTCTTCTGGGTCTGTTAAAGGCAGAAGTAGGTCCATTGGATGGATTTCAGTTCTTTGCCTCTCTGGGCCTCAGTTTCCTATTCTATAAAATGAAGGGATTGAATTAACTGTTTTCTAAGATATTTTTCCCTCTTGAATCTTGTGATCCTAGCATAATAGGCATTTGTTTTGAAAATTAAAAACTCATAACTCTTTCCTCTAATGAACACCTAATGACACTTACTCTATTTCAGGATAAATTTATCCCGAAAGCCAAGCTCACTTCATTAAGTATTTCTTTAGGGCTGGCTCTCTGAGCTCAGCTCACTAGGAAGTCTTGGAGTCAGTGAATGTAATGGGAGGAAGGTGGAAGCCCTGGCATAGAGGAAGAACTGTAAAGACCAAAAGTGAAAGGGCATGCGTCTAGGATAAGACACAAACCATTCAGCTTTGCATTTAAGGGTCTGCAAAGTTTAGCTCCTACTTACTTTTCCCAACTTACCTCACAGTACTTTCTTCCATGGAGTTTCTTATGCTCCAATAAAACTGGCCTTCCAACTCTTCCCTATACTTGATATTCCATTTTTGCCTTTGGATCTCTCGTTAGACTGTTCCCCATACAGAATACATCCCATTCTCACATAGATCTCAAAGAATTCTCCATCTTCCTTTGAGGCTCATCTCAGTTTCCCTTTCTTGTTTTTTTTTTTGGAGGGGGGAAAGTTGGGCAATTGGGGTTGTGATTTGCCCAAGGTCACATAGCTAGTTTTTTGTGTTAAGAGTATGAGTTCGAATTTGAACTCAGGTCCTCCTGACTCCAGGGCCGGTGCTCTATTCACTGCACCACCTAGCTGGCCCTCAGTTTCCCTTTCTTATGTAGAACTTTTCTTGAGAAGCAAGGACTGGATGAATGGTTGGGGTTCTCAACTTGGGAGTCAGGAGGAACTGGCTTTAAATCTGGCCTCTGGCTTTGATTAGCTACACAGCTATGGGCATGTCAACTAACTTCTTTGAATCTCAATTTTCTTATCTGTAAAATTGAGGCAAAAATACCTTTCATGGAGTAGTTTTAGAACTTAAACAATGGCAGAGTCTTATCTAAACCTCAAAGTTTTACATAAGTATTAGCAATTATTTTTGATTCCATACTTCCCAGTTGTTAGAGACGATCAAATGAAATAATATATGTAAAATACTTTTCAAACCTTACAATACTATATAAATGTGTGCTATAATTATTATAATAATTATCATAGCATATTATTTCTCTTCAAATTATTTTGTATTTACTCCTCTGTGTACATAGAATCAAAGAATCCCAGAGGTACAAGGGACCTTAAAGTTCACCTAGTCAGTCTGTCAATCAACTAGCATTTATTAGGCTTCTACTATGTAGCAGGTACTGGACCAAGCCCCAGAGATATGAAGAAGGGGGAAATAATTGTCCTTTCTCTCAAGGAATTCACACTCTAATGGGGAAGAGAACATGAAAAAAAACTGTGTGCAAACAAAATATATACAAGATAGACCAGAGATCATCAACAGAGGCAAGACACTAAGATTAAAGAAGACTCTAATCAAAGCATGAATGCATGCTATAGCCTTCCAGAAAAGTGTTCATTTAGTTTGCACCTGAATACTGCCAATGACATGGAGCTTCTTACCTTCTAAAGCAGACCACTTTTTTGTTGTTATTGCATAGTTCTGATTGATAGGATTTTTTTTTATTGATTTGAAGTCTGCCTCTTTCTATCTTCCAACTGTTAGTCCAATTAGCTCAGCTTCTAACTAGTTTTTCATTCTTGCTATAAAGAAGAATAAATCAAATCCCTCTTCCAAGCAAGAGCCCTCAAATAGCATATCTTTTCTCTTAAATGTTTTCTTTTTCTGATTCCCAGGATTTCCTAACATTCCTCTCACCAGTACTTTTGCTTATTTATATAATTTCCTTTGCCTGGAATATTCTTTCCTTTTCTCCACAGTTGTTCTTGATTTCTGGTGTGGTGTTCTTCCCATTAAGTGACACTGTCTCCCAAAATAGCAGATATCAAATTATCTTATCATAAGATATTTAAATATTGTGTTGAGTAGTTAGGTAGAATTCAAACTCTTGAGCCAATAGTGTAGGTTGGAATTTCCTCGAGGAGATCTGAGGTCATTTTCAAACTATGCATGAGAATAACATATACCCTAGCAATGTAATATAAGCATTAGGACAGAATGCAAGACTAACAGCCACAAATGTTCTTTCTCCTCAGTATTGGTCCTGGCTGCCATTTTGGAAATAGGATTAACAAAATTCATGGTTTAGGTATATTGTAGAGATTGTAAAGGTAAAGAAATAAGCAGAATCATAGGATTTTGAAGCTAGAAGGGCACCCAGAGATAATATTAATCTTTTCATTTTATAGATAAAGAAACTGGGGTCCAAGGTGCTTAAATGGCATCAGGGTTACTTAGTTAGTTGTAGAACTAGGACTAGAACCATTAGTTTCTGCTTTGTTGTCTCTTATTCTTTCTATTATTCTAGAATTCTCTTGGGATTATTTTTGTAAAACAGACTAAGCAAATTCCCACCCAAGCTGATTGGCATAATTTTGAAAGGAAGGGAGCTAGGAAGTGAACTGCTTCCTTTTGTTAAGCCTAAAAGTGAGTACAAGTGAAGGTTACTTCAAAGGTCATTAGGAAAATAGTCAATTGTCCTCTGGTCACATCCCGACTGCAGGAAAGGAAGTATTCATAGAACAGAAAATAAATGGGGGCTCAAAAAGTACAATCAGATGTTGATGGGTGAGGAGAAAAAGAAGAAAGCCCCTAATTCCAGGTCTGGGAATTGTATAGATGAGTTACCAATGGGCATTAGGTTAACCAGAATGCCAAAATAAGTTCATAGAATATTTGACATTGATGGGACCTTAGACATGATTGAGTTGTTTACACATGCATCTACTCTTCAAAATCAAGTGGCCATCTGGCTTCATATTGAGTATCCCTGAGAACAATCCATTCCATTTTCAGTTAGCTCTAATTTTGTTAGACACTTCTATCTGATTAGTCTTCTGAATTCCATCTTCCTATACATGAGTTCTAGTTCTCCCATCTGGAGCCACACCAAGTAGGTTTATTCCTTCCTTTTTATGACAATTCTTTTAATAGCTAAAGGCAGGAAACATACTCCTGCTAAACCTTCTTTTTTCTAGGCTCAACGTTTTCAGTTCATTCAAATAGTCTTCATATTACAAAGTCCCATCACTCTGATCATTGGGCTTTAGACATACTTCAGTTCAATTTTGGAGTTTTTTCCTAATTTCATTGACTTCAAATCTCATTGACTCTTCAAATTCTTTTGCATTCCTTGTAGCATGTAAGTGCCTTGAGGGCAAGGATTATTTTTTTCTTTGTAAGCCCAGCATCTACTTTAGCACCATGCACATAGTAGGTACTTAATAAATGTTTGCTTAATAGAATATAATGTAATGCTAAGTACATTATTCATATTTTGTTACTAAAACTAGGGTGAAAGAATTAGAAAGGAATTTGTTGACTGCTTTAAAAGTCACATAATTAAAAAAGAAATTTTCCAGTGTTTTAAAGATAGAAGTCCCCCAAATATAGTCTCCTATTAGGAATTATGGGATTATATTTTGAGGTCTAGATTATTTCCAGTATTTATTGAATAACCATCATCCCTAGTGAGATGGGCAAAATCAAGAGCCTATTCAATTGATTTCCAGTTCTGATTTGTTTTAGTGATTCTATGATCAAGGCATGTTTACTTCAAAATAACAATCATGCTTATTGCCTTCAACCTAAGAAAATTAATAGGATATTTAGACAAAGGTAATAGAAATATATTGATACATGCGCCTTCCTGTGTGTTTAATTTTCATCTGTTTTTTTTGTCAGACAATGATGAGCTCCATTTATATGAAATAGCTACTACTTTACATTGAATTTCTTTCACAAGTCATAAATCTCATACTTTTTTAGGATCCTTAGGTAGATCTTTTTTGTGATTGAATAATCATTTTTTTCACTGGGAAATCCGAGGCACCAAATACATTTCACTAACAAATGACTAGCTCATTGAATACATCATCACATAAAGAAACTTTTATCATGATTTTGTAGACAAAGTCCAAATAAAAAGCTCTGACAGCTGTTAAAAAAATTTGAAAAAAAGTATCACAAATTATGTGAAGTTATCCTAGCTCAAACAGAATTTATTGGAATAAAATGGCAAATAAGAAAAGTTTTTGCTTTAGGTACACCAACCTAGTTTTTGATTCTTTTGTAATTTCTTTGCTCTGATGGTATCATCAATCTCACCCTTTATAGCTCAGTGCTTGAATCCACAGGAGGATAAAAAGAATCAGTTTCTTACTGAATGTGAAAATAAAATAACAAAAAATTAGACCAAGTTAACCATGTTTTTAAAAGGTGAAAACTCTAGGTTCATTAAGCTGAATTCATTTATACTGTTTTTCTTCCTTTTAGGAATAGTTCTGCTGCAGGGCTGACTTCATGTATTGTTGACCTCATCCTAACATCAGAACCTCAGATATTCTAATTATCTTATCAGTCCATGGGAACTGAATTGATTGGTAGAGAAACTTGAATCATATGGGCCCAATGGAAATTCATTGTGAAGCTCACATCCAGAAACCTTGCTGAAACACACAGAGCCCTTACTTCATGGGCCCTAATGGTAGCCTTCAGAAGGTACAGCTTCATATGGTCCCCTTCCTTCTGCAGCAAGAATAAACTTTGGGTCTTGGATTACAATACCACCCGTGGAGAAAATGGTATGCGAAGGAAAGCGGTCACCCTCTTGCCCTTGTTTCTTCCTCCTGACAGCCAAGTTCTACTGGATTCTCACCATGATGCAAAGAACTCACAGCCAGGAATATGCCCATTCTATTCGAGTGGATGGGGATGTCATTTTGGGAGGACTATTCCCTGTCCATGCAAAAGGAGATAGAGGGGTGCCTTGTGGAGAGTTAAAGAAGGAAAAAGGGATCCACAGACTTGAGGCCATGCTATATGCAATAGACCAGATCAATAAAGATCCTGATCTCCTTGCCAATATCACTCTCGGGGTCCGGATCCTGGACACTTGTTCCCGAGACACCTATGCTTTAGAGCAATCTTTAACATTTGTGCAAGCGTTAATAGAGAAAGATGCTTCTGATGTGAAATGCGCTAATGGAGATCCACCCATTTTCACTAAGCCCGACAAGATATCAGGGGTCATAGGTGCTGCAGCAAGTTCTGTATCTATCATGGTTGCTAATATTTTAAGACTTTTTAAGGTAGGTAAAAATCTTTAATTTGCTAATCATTTGGGATGCAAAAAGTTTTGACTTTAATAACAGGTTCAAGAAGAAACTGAAGGGAATGCATTACATCTTAGCAAAGCAACTGTTGTGTTTTCATTGTTAAGGACTACTTTCAGAATAGCATTCATGGCAAGCAAGGCAAGAGATACTGAATTCCTTTCCTCACCATGCCAACTGAACTTGTATTTCCAAGAGTTTTCTTATTATTTCCCTATCTCTCTAGCTTCAAAAGAGTGATGGAGTTGAATTCTTGCTCCATTACAACCCCTGATATTCAGGTCCTTGTATCTGTTGTTATGTCCAATTATGGATTGATACTTAGCATTCAGAGCACAGCTTTCTTCGATAAGTTGCTCCTATGGCAACATGGGGAAGAGAGGAGATAGTATTGTTAAATATTAGGACATGTGAGTATGTTAATTGCATTGGAAATTTTATTGCCAGGTTTGTTTTTTTCAAAAAAATCAATGATGCTCTGTTCAATTGTCCATAAGTAAGTAAATGCACTGATTATTGCTCATATTTTTTCCTATTATAAAGAAAGTAGTAATTTTGGTATTCTATGATATTTAAAATGGGTAGCCTTGGGATCTCTTCCACACCAAGGCTCATTTTAAATAAGATACTGGTTGCATCTATAGGAAGGGACATTTTATAGGAGTATAGTAAATGTCTAACACATTTATTTCATGAAACGTCGATAGTATAACCTATTTTTGAAATATCAGGTAGTTCAGTTAGTAAAATTAGTTTTGTATGGGACATTCTGTTATGGTGGAGTTTCAAATCAGAAGAAATAATATTTAATACTAAAGTATTTATATTTTATTATATTTATATTATAGATATGAGGTCTATAAAATTGTCAATTGTTTCAGCCTGAGTATTGTAAAACTTTGCTAACTTAAACTGAACTTTTTCAGTTATAAAAAAAAAATCACACACATGGTGGCTAAAAAGTTCAAAGTAAGTGTTGGAAGGCAGGAATTTTAGATTCTTTATAATTATTGAGTAACAGGTAAAATGAAAAGATAGATGTGAAACACTTTGAAAATTATAAAGCCCTATACAATTACCCAGTATTTTCATATTTTGAATTTTTCATTACTTTGCTCATCTTACTTATTAAAGCCCATTATATCCTCATTTATAATACATACATCCCTTGAAAAATAATAAAAGTACATTTTCTTAAAAACACTTTATGCTTTGACTTTTCACAAATATAGATACAATTTCTTCCTCATCTTATTCTGAATTAATGAGGTTTAACTGTATTTTCTTTTTATGTTTGAATTTTTTTTCCTACACTAGAATTTTTCCAGGAATTAAAATCATTGTCACATGCTTATAGTTTGAAGACTTTATTCTCTTTCTCTTTTTAAAGTTCTGTAACAATGCTTCCTGTTACTTCAAAGACCACCAGCACTAATCAGAAACCACATTCACCAGTTCTTTCAGTACCACTGAGGCACTTATCAATCAATATTACCTACCATTTATTAAGCTCCCGTTAAGTGTCAGGCACTGTGTTAGGAATTTCATTGTTGTTGAGTCATTTCAGTCATGGTTGACTATGACCCCTTTTGGGATTTTCTTGTTAAAGATATTAGAGTGCTTTGTCATTTCCTTCTTCAGATCATTTTACAGATGAGGAAACTGAGGCAAGAAGGTTAAATGACTTTCCCAGGGTCACACAGCTAGTAAGTGTCTAAGGTCAAATTAGAACTCAGGTCTTCCTGATTCCAGGGCCAGCACTCTATTAGCTATGCTACCTCGCTGCTACCTATCTAGGCGCAGGGGATAGACAACTCGAATAAACTGTCTATATTCATTGATGCCTCCATTTTCTTTCTTGTCAGTCTCTTCATAACTCTGCAATCTGGTTTCTGACTTCATCATTTGTTTGAAACTACTCTTTCCAAGGTAACTAATGATTACTTAATTGTTAAATCTAATGGCCTCATTTCAATCCTTAATCTTCTTGATCTCTCTCTATAGCCTCTGAGAATGTCACTTTTTCCTAAATACTATCCTCTCTCTAGATTATCATACTCTGGTTTATTCCTGGTTCTCCTCCTGATTGTCCAACTTCACCTTCTCATTTCTTTTTTTTGCTGGTTTTTAATCTAGTTTGCACTCAATAATCATGGGTATCCCCCAAGGCTTTCTTCTGGACTATTGTCCCTTCTCCCTCTCTACTATTTTTCTTGGTGATCTCATCAGCTCTTATAGATTCAACTATCATCTCTATGCAGATTTTTGGATCTATGTATCTAGTTCTGACCTCTCTCCCTACCTCCAGTATCATATCTCCAACTGCCTATTGAGCAACTGCAATTGCATGTCCCATAGATATCTTAAACTCAATATGTCCAAAACTGAACTCATTATCTTTCCCCCCAACCCATCCCTCATCCTAACTTTCTTACTTCTGTCAAAGGCACCATCATCTTCCCAGTCTAGGTAGGCTAGTACATTAGGGGTCATTCTTGACTTCTTATTCTGTTATACCCCCTGTATCTAATCTGTGCTAAATTCTGTGATGTCTGCCTTCCTAATATCTCTCATATACTCTCCCTTCTCTTCTTTGACACTGCCACCACCCTGGTGCAGACCCTTATTACCTCTCATCTAGACTATTGCAAAAGGCTGATGGTTTGCTTCTCTGCCTCAAGACTCTTCCAAATTTTACTTTATCCTCACTCAACTACTGAATTGATTGTACTAAACTCCAGATCTGATAATGTCATTCCCATTGTCAGTAAACTCCAGGGACTCCTTATCTCTTTCAGAGTCATATATAGCATCTTCTGTTTGACTTTTTAAGTCCTTCATAATCTTGTCTCTGCATACCTTTCCAGTCTTCTTATTCTTTAGTTTCCTTCATGTTCTCTATGATCTATTGACACTGACCTCCTTATTGTTCCTCCAGAAACAAGATACTCCCTTTTTGGGCTTCCTCCATTTTTACACTGGCTCTTCCCCATGTCTGGAATGCTTTCTCTTCTTATCTTTACCTCACTTCCCTGGTTTTCTTCATCTCAGCTAGAATTCCTCCTTATGCAGGAAGCCTTTCCTGTTTTCCTTCTCAATATACCTTTCCTTAGAGAATTTACCCTGTATAAATTGTATGCACGTAATTGTTTGCAAATTTGATGCCTCATTAGTGACTTCCTTGAAGGCAGTTATAGTTTTCACCTTCTTTTATATCCTTAGTGCTTAACATAGTGCCTGGAACATAGTTTTTACTCAAGGAACACCTAACTACCTTTTCTCTGTATTTGTGGAGGAGAAATGAGGTTAAGGGCATCAAGTATCTATAGCCACTTGTGAATGCACCATGGAACTGATCTAGTTTGATCTCATTTTATAGATGAGCAAAAGGAGACCTGCAGAAGGGAAATGACATGCCTAGCCCATACAAATGGTGCAATATTGCTCCATTCCATGGCCACAGGCTCTACCTTTATCCCAAATCAGTTGTTTCACAAATGTCATAAGAGGGACAAGAGGTAGCCCAATCTGACTAGTGGTGGGGGTGACTCAACATGTGTGTCTTCTGGACAGTGACTCATTGGAATTATTTTCATATATAAGGGATGGTATGTTGTCAATAGGCCTGGTTGACCAAGAACATTATAATAATCTATTTCTGGCATAGAAACCTCCCAAGTGACTAGCAGTTACTTCCAAATTCATGCCCAAAACACAATATATCCTTTGTTCTATAACTGACACCTAAAATTCATACAAGTACCTTTAGTACTAACATGACAAACTACTTTGAGAACTTCCCAAGTAGAGAAGATCTAGGATTCCATAGCTCCTTATACTGTCAATCCACTTTAGAATCCAAGTCAAGCTTGATTAATTTCTTTAAAGCAACACACAGATCCCTTAGATATCAACCACAAAATCAATCGATTCTTTAGATATCCACCAGAAAATTAACCATCATTTGTCACTCCATTTTGGCTAGGGAGCAGCAGTTAGCTCTCCTTAACGTGCATGCAATATGCCCTGGAGGGATCACTTTCTTGAATCTGAGCCCAGGATTGTTGAAATCTCTCTTTAAGGTGACACATTTGGGCTTTAAGAGTAAAATTAGGACCCTTGTCTTAACATTCCCTAGGATTTAGTATGTGATGAAGTTTTAATCCCAAGGCATCAAAAAGCATTACACCACAGTGACATCTCATTAATTCAAATGTCACTCATTTGGAATTTGTGATCATTAGAACAGGCTGGGAGTTGACCTATGCACTCACTTTGGCTAGATAAATCAATGTTATAAAAATCAAACTTTTTGAGTCTTTTTAAGAGACTAAAGTTTTTTCAAGTACTTAAAAAGTTTATATACATTTATATACAAACACTTCATATGCTAATTACAAATCATCCATTTCTGTGTGTGAAAGTAGTAATACATTGTGGTTATTGTAGCCTTGGAAGCAATGGAATCTTTGAAAAAAATGTGCAGATCTTTAACAAATTCAAACTGGCTTTCCCCCTCATTCTGATCAAGTACTCATGTAAAAGAATATACATTATGTTTCTGACATACTATTTATTAGAGATGATATCTTCTGTTTTTTTAATTGATTCTAGTAATATATTTCAAAATAGGGTAGCAACACATATCAATCAGTCATTAAGCATTTATTAAGTGTCTATTGGATGCCAAGCACTGTGCTAAGAACTAGATTTTCAAAAACAAAAAAATAAAGAAGCAATCCCTGCTCTCAAGAAACTCATACTCCATATGTGTGCATTGACCAAGTATATATTTTTTAAATTACTGAAGTTAGGCTTCAGTTCATTATAAATATTAGAAAAGTTTAATGGGATTTAAAAGCTATTATCAAGGATATTTGGGTACAGTTTATAACAATATACATAAAAAAGAGATGTCTCTTTCTTTTGTCATCAAGTGTGGTTCTATCAATTAAATGGGCAAATAGGTTCTTTCCTAAGGGTGGGGGCAAAAGGGGCCTCTTGTGACCCTTTATTGATTAAGACTGCAGTGGAATGCTATTTGCAATCTCATTGCATAATGGAAATCAGGAGGTAGCTGTCATGGTTTCAGAAGACAAATTGCTGTTAGCTGAGACAAATCATAGCCTCCTTTCTCTTCTTACTGTTCTCAATTCACAGCTAATGTGTATCTTATAAACCTTGCTACTTAAATCAGTCTACTCAACCATTTCAGATAGTAAAAATGAGTAAAAGTGGTAATTTGGGCAACCCTGCATTAGAAAGCATGTTCAAGTGACCATTACTCCTATTATTACTCCTGAGCTATGCATTATTTAATAAGAGAACACAACTTCTAAAAGGGCACACAATTAAAAATAGATCTATACAGCAGCTGCTGTGATTATGGCCAATAAGGACAGGAATCCAACCAGGCAAGAGTCAAAAGAAAAAAGGCCACGATCCAGACAGAACATTTGAAAATCTCCTTTGTGTTTTGTGTACCTTGACTTTCTGGGTAAGCCTGTACTATATCTAGAGCTAAGTATCAGTGTCAGCCTTAAGTCTTCCTAAGAGGCTGGAAATCAACCTTTGGTGGTAAAAGAGCCTAGCTACCTGAGAAGAAACCTATGAAATAACCAAAGTCTAGAATCATTGCAACCTCCAATTTTAAATTGGGAAAACTAAATATAGGGGCAGCTAGGTGGTGCAGTGGATAGAACACAGGCCCTGGAGTCAGGAGGACCTGAGTTCAAATCTGGCTTCAGACTATTGCTAGCTGTGTGACCCTGGGCAAGTCACTTAACCCTGACTGCCTCCAAAAAAGAAAAAAAAGGGAAAAACCGAAATATTAAAAAAAATAAACATATATATATACACACATGGGACAAACACATTTATGTATGTGAAAATAGTTAGCATTTATATAGCACTTTAAGGTTTGGAAGGTACTTTACTTCTCTCATAGGACCTTCATTATTATTATCCCCATCTTACAGACAGGAAACTAAGGTAGTGTCTAAGAAGATTTGAACTCAGATTCTCATGACTCCACCTCCAACACTTTATCTGCTACACCTGTTCTGAATTCAAATACCCTTCAGATATTTCTCTGGCAACTCCTTAAGACTTCTTTCCTAAATCATGGAAGAGTTGCTACCTGCATTGAAGGAGGGAGGTGCCATGGTGATGAAATGACAGATACTTTGTTTGGCTTGGATTTATAATTTTATTTGAGTGTGGAACTTCCTGTGTGTAGACCAGCAACTTCTTTGTCACTTTTAATTTTAGAGTGTTGCCTGGGACAATATTTGCCCAAGGTCACATAGCCTGAACCCCAGCTTCTGGTGTATTTATACACAGGTCAGTGGCACAATGGATAGAATGCTGGGTCTTGAGTTAGGAAGACCTGAGTTCATATTTCACCTTAGACACTTTCTAGCTATGTAAACTTGGATAAGTCACTTAGCTTCTGTTTGCCTCAGTTTCCTGAAATAAAAAATGGGGACAGTGCCTGGAACATAGCAAATGCTATATAAATACTAATTTTTATTATTTTGTTGCCTCTTATTCATATACACACACATATTCCCCATATAGATGAAATCTGGTTTAAAAAATAGTGGATCTATGATTTCATCAGAATGGGAACTCCCTTCATCAAGGCAGATAGCAACCCACTTATAACTTAGCTGTTAAGTCCTAAATAGTTGCCTGAGGCTAGGAGACAATTGGCAACTTGCCCATGATCATATAGCTAGTAAGTGTCAGAAGTATTTGAACTCTGTGTGTGTGTGTGTGTGTGTGTGTGTGTATGTGTGGTACTGGTATACAAGGCATTTTTATGAGCAAATTTACTCTCAGAAAAATGTTCTTTTTAAAGCATTTACATGATTATATAATGTAAAATTAAAATAACAACCCTAAAAAAAATTTTCCATACCTCCCTCAAGGAGAAGGTAGATTAAAAAAAAAGTTTTTAAAATCCAGGTTTCTGTATTCTTCTTTCAGTTACTGCCAGGGTTTGAGTTTTGTAGATAAGGCAAGATTCCTTTCTGCATGAGTGGGAATTCTAGTGATTGAGGCTGTACCTAGGTAGGGGTCAGTTCTTGATACCTGACCTATCAGACCATGAGTTCCTTAAGGCCAGATATCATGTTTTTGCATTTTCTGGAAGTCTCACACTTAGCACAATGCCCAGAATAAACATGTAATAAATGCTTGTTGACTGGCTGAATAACATTCCTCTCTACCCCTACCTCCAGCTTGGATTGTTCCTTATCTCTAATGGAAGGTGAATGTGGGCTTTTTGAATGACTGAATTCCAGCATGTTGTAGTTAAAAAAATTCATTGGGTTGACTGAAATTCTCTACCTTTCAATTTTCCATTATCTATTTGCCATCAAATAAGATTTAAAATGAGATGTTAACTCCTGCTGAGTTTATTGATTAGGACCATTTATCTGTCCATCTAACTAGATGAGCTCAGATGTGACAGATTTACCATTTCATAGCTTATAGTTAATATAGCAGAAGCTATGCAATAAATAATGTGTAAAAGGGTTGACTGTGTTGAAGTGGGTTGCACAATTGGTAAGGCATCTTGAAAGAAAATATATCTTTGTTGAAATACAAAACAGGGCAGGTTGAGAATTCCTGGGAAATATGATACTGTGGTATGTTTCATTTAGTTAAATATGCAGATCAGTTTTACTCATTTATAACCACCACACATCCACACTTGGAAAAATTATCTGGTCCATTTTTAAATGGATTTTGGTTTTAAAACCCATTTGACTGTTTTTGGAAGTAGATCATCTAATCTTTATTCTTAACCTCTGTAAAATTAATAGTCTGGGTTAAGTAGGGAAAAAAAGTTTTGTCTCACACTGTTCTATTTACTTCAATGAATCTTAGTATTTTTTCCTGTTTTTTTTTGACATTCATATGAGTTATTTGTAAGGATTAAAGAGCAGTTTTAAACTTAAAATGTTCAGTTTTTTTCCTCAAAGTGAGACATATCATTACTTTGTTATGAGGGTCAACTTTGCTTTTAATTAAAAGGGGAAAAAGTAATCTAGAAAAGAAAGAACAACTAGAGCCAGGCAAAACATTCCTTTTATGTATGTACCTCAAAAGTGCTTTGTCCAATTTGAGTTTAAATTCTGGGCTTTCCAATCAACATTGAAATTTTTTTTTTCAAAAAAGTCCTGACTTTTTGCTAATTGCATGGTAAGAGGATTTATGGCCAAAAGATAAATTCCTTCTTTTGTATATCTCTTTGAAATATAAGAGCTGCTTGGATAGTGTTTATACCTAAGAATTCTTTTTATCAGAATATAAGCAAAAAGCAGGGTCAGGGGGCATTGTCTCGTTATTACCATCTCACTGGATTCAGCTCAAGTTTCTCCTGAGTCCATTGCTGTCCTCTCTTGCCCTGGAAAATAAGTAGAAATTTTGTCTATCCAAATTGTTGCCTTGGTCCTTCTCCTTGTATTGTATTAGAGCAAAGGAGAAGGACAAGGTCTATGAATCCAGTATCCTTCCTGTGTTCCCCATCATTGGCTATTTAGCCTATCTAAAGGCACCAGATCAGACAGTTAAATCAGATCAGCCAATTAAAAAACCAGATCAGCCAATTAAAACAGTGGTGAGCTAGACCAATGTTGATTGCTAGGCTCAGGTGGTTGATGGCATTGGTGGAAAGAGGGAGAGAAAAATGGGCTTCTTTTCTTACTATAAATCTGATTTAGAGGATTCGTGGTAGCACTTATACTTCTTCAACAGGTAGAAACAACTACTGAGTTGGCAGAAATAATTATTTGTAAAATGGGAAGCAATAAGAGTACACAACTTCTTCCTCCAGCCCTCCAAGCCAAGACCAACAATAATGTAGATAGCAAACATGGTGGTCGCATGCAGCTAGAGGGCCACGGACCAGATTTAATTGTAATTGGAAAATATTTAGCAAAATAAATAAAATACAATAAAACATAGATGATACTAATTTGTGGTTTCTAAGTCAATATGTAGCCCCACCCCTTAAAATTTGACACCAATGAACTAGGTGATCTGTAAGGAATCAGCTTTAAACCTAGGATCCAATTATCCTCCCTCTGATCCCTTTCTATCCCTTTCTATCTAGTTCCCAGACTCTTGAAGAGTCTCTAGGGAATGTGTGTGGGAAATTAAAAAAATCCACAATTCTATGTAATGAAAAATAGAAGATGGTGAGTATACAGGACAGTTACAAATAAAGTACAAGAACTAAACTAATTAGTCTGAAGATCAAACTAATGACTTTGGCCTCATTAGCACTACACTGAATCCCTCTGAACTAAGTTATCCTGTGCTATCTCTCTCAGACCCATGTGTGGTAAGATGTCATTTTAACTTTACAGATGGAAAATCAAGGCCAAGATTGAGTGACCTATGGTTTAGATTTGTCTGAGATTTTAAGGCTACTTACTATTTTTTAAGCTGCTCAATGTGAGTTCTCCTAAGGTTCCACTTAAAAATAAGATACATCCCTTAAAGAGTTTTTGTTTTCTTTGAAGTTTTTCTATAGAGATTGTTGAATTCTTCATCAGGGTGTTCAGAGCACAAAATAAGAGGTTATGGTTGAGAGAAGGTAACCCCATGACATCTTGCTGAAACACAGCCATTGGTGGAAATGGACATTTTCTGAAAAGTTTGGCACAAATGACACAAAGGAAGAAACTCAAATGCAAACTTGACAAAAAAGCATATTTTGCTGAGGGAGGACTCCTCTACTATGTGGAGGAACTAAATGATCAGAGTTCCTGTGATCTGATGATGCAAGTGCCAGGAATTCAGAGGCTAATGCAATTCAGAGGAGTTAACTTTAGAGGTCAAGTTAAATTTACTTGGAAAATCAAATAATGGAACCAGATGACTAGATTATAATCCAAATTATAATTTCCTACTCCAAAGTCCTAGATTGTTAAAAATGTGAATAGTTAGGTTTAGAGGGTGAAGAATTCGTTGTTATTTTGTCCTTACAAGAAATCTGTGAAGTATACTCTGCTCTTATCATCATTTACAAAGGAGGAATATCAGCCTCAGAGAAGTTAAGTAGTTTGCTTCTGGTCACACAGCAAGTAAGTGTCAGAGACAGCACTTTAACCCAGGTCTCTCCTGACACAAACTCCAGTACTCTTTACAGAAGTATAGAACAGTATATAAAGATTTAGAGGAAAGGTTGAGTTAATAACTAAAGACTGAACAGTCACTTAAGGAGTTTTGGAGGAATTGAAAATTGAATTGAGTCTAGAAAGAGCTGTAATAATAATGATTATTATTATTATATATTATATGTAATAATAATGATAGCACTCCCCTTTCCCCTAAATCCTTCTCCAGTTCCCCATTGGGGTAAGACGGTGATCCTTGATTCTGGAAGTCTTTTTTAGAAGAATACAAGATTTGACAGGTCCTGACAAGTTGGAAAGAAGGCTTCAAAGGTTCAAGGATGGAATGTGATTTTTATCCAAGGATGAATCTAGTTAAGCTCAAAGAAGCCTATCACCATCTTTGGCTAGTAAATGACAACTGATTTTAGCTGTAACAATATATGAAGTTCATCTCTCAACTAACATGTGGAGATGTTGTGACTGGATTTGGTGGTGGTGAGGGAGATGAATGAAGTCATGGTCCTTTCAAACAATTAACATGGGCAGCAGGTGTAGTAGATAGAGAACTGGCCTCAGAGTCCAGAAGAACTGATTTCAAGCCCTTCCTCTAATACCTATTGGTTGGGTAACTCCAATTGAAACACTTAATCTCTCAGGGCTGCCATGTAGTTCTCTAAGATCATAAATTGAAGAGAAGGTCCTGACCAGCATTAGAAGAGGAAGTCACCTACTTACCCACAGTCATAAAATCACAGAAATGGTACAAAATAGAAAAAGAAATTGAAGTAAGTAGTTCCCATTACACAATGCTTTATATTTTACAAAACACTTTTCCCAGAACAATTCTAGGGACTAGGTAAAAGGAAGTATTAATGTCTTCATTCACTGGTGAAGACACAGAGGCTGGATTTAAATGAAGGGGTTAGATTGACCATTCCTCCCCTTCTAACTCCAAGCTGTTTCAGTTTTAAGAAACTTTTCTCTACCTCTTGTTCCCTTCCTCAATCCCCCATAGGATGTCTTCACTTCATCTACTTCTAACCCTGATCAAATAGGGATCTACCCCCTCCTGTCTGCCAAGAGCTATACTCATCCTGTTCATGGAAGTGAAGTGAATATCCCTTTCTACCTCTTTTTTTGTAACCACATGGTGCCAAAGACCTATTCCATGATTTCTGTGCACTATCACCCCCTCTAATCCTTGAAAATCCCACAGGAAGCAATGCAATGGCCCAGGGTTTTCTGTCTCTGTACTTATGTATCTTTTTTTCATACATGCATTGTAGTCACAGAATTTGAGTTGGAAAGGATCTCAGAGCTATTTAGTTCAATCCATACCTGAATAAAAGTCCTGACCCTCTTCCCCCTTACATCATAACCAACAAGTGGTCATCCAACCCTTATTTGAAAATCCCCTAAGGTGGAAACTACCTTTTAGATAGTTATTGGACAGCCCATACCACTCCTGTATAGCTCTAATCATTAAGAATGTTTTCTTTACATCAAACCTAAATTTGTGTACCTGAAATTTCCAAATATTTCATAGCTCTGCCTTCTGGATCTAAGGAGAAAGGATCAAATTCCTCTTCTACTTTATAGTTCTTTAGATACCCGAAGACAACAATCATGTGTCTGCTAGGTCTTTTTCATGCTAAATATCTCCAGTTTCTTCAGCCAGTTATCACACAGCATGATCTTGTCACCCTTCACTATCCTTGTAATTCCTTTTTAGACATTGTTTGGCTTTGTATTGTTCCTAAACACTGGGCACTGTGGTGCCCAGAACTGAAGAAAATATTCCATATGTAGTCTGACTAAAATCAAGTAGAGCTTGTTATTATTTTGTTAACCCTAAACGTGATGCCTCCCAATGAAACCCTAGAACATCAACTTTTAATGCTGAACCTGCAGTGTTCTAAGCAGTTCTCACACAGATCCCAAAATTTTAAGGTGAATGGCTATTCTGGGGGAGCTAGGTGATGCAGTGGATAGAGAGCCCAACTTAGAGTCAGGAAGACTTATTTTCTTGAGTTCAAATTTGGCCTCAGACACTTACTAGTTGTGTAACCCTGGGCAAGTAATTTAACTCTGTTTACCTCAGTTTTCTTATTTGTAAAATGAACTGGAAAAGGAAATGGCATACCACTCCAGGATCTCTGCCAAGAAAACCCCAAATGGGATCATGAAGAATCAGAAACAACTTAACATCAATAGCTCTGTAGCTATGCCTTGTACTTCTGAAGCTGGTTTTTTGAACCCAAGCATAAAACTTTGCATTTATCCACCTTAAGTTTCATCTTCCTGGATTATATAATTATTTACATAAAGAAAGAGATCATGTTATCAGCGAGATTGAAATGGTGATTCCAAATTTCTTCTATTGGCTTCATGCCAGTAAGGAGCATCATTGATTTGGGAGGAATTTCTGGATACTTTCTTCTGTCTCCATGATCCATCAGTAAAAGGGTGGTGGTAGCACATCTGTCCTAAATCTAAACCAATAGATCGTTAGAAAGGTATATCCTCTAGTTTAGTTAAAAACTTAAAATTCTCAATAAAACGACAAGAAGGCTCTCACAGTTATTTGGAAATGGCTCCTATATTGGTCAATGATGAATATATATTTTTGTTTTTTTCTGCCCTTAGTGGTCCTGAAGTCTCTCCTTATCTGCAAAATGGGCCTAATAATACCATTAGTATACACTTACCTTGAAGGGTGGTTGTAAGGATCAAATGAGATAATGTGTGGGTATATATTTTGTTGTTGTTGAGTTGTTTCAGCCATGTCTGTCTCTTCATGATACCATATGAGGTTTTCTTGGCAGAGATACTTGAGTGGTTTGCTATTTTCTTCTCCAGCTCATTTTATAAATGAAGAAAAAGAGACAAATGGAGTTACGTGACTTGCCCTGGGTCACATAGCTAGTATCTGAGGATAGATTTGAACTCACAGTTCTTCAGTGTTTTTTTAGTCATGGCTGACTTTTTGTCACTACATTTGGGGTTTTCTTGGCAAAGATACTGGAATGGTTTGCCATTTCCCTTTCCAGCTCATTTTATAGATGAGGAAACTGAGGCAAACTGAGTAAAGTGACTTGCCCAGGTTCATGTAGCAAGGAAGTATCTGAAGCCAGATTATAAAAGAACTTTAAAATTCTCAAACTGCTTTGTAAATGTAAATTTTTATTAATAAATGATGATTTTGTAAATTAATTAGAAATATATAAAGTATTCTAAATTAATGAATACATTTATGATCATGAATCCTTCCACTTAGTGTTTCCATTCTTGTAAATAATTGCCATTAATTTGAATGGCAGGGAGGGATATTGTAGCACATTGAGATGATTTGAATGAAATTTTACTTCCTGTCTTTTTTTTCTTCTGCCTGTGTAAAGAAAGACAGTGAAGATTCCCCCCCCCCTTTTTTGGTTGGGATTACTTTATTCCTTTCATTTTCATGCTGTCAAAGCAGCTAGTATTTTCTGCTGGCGTTTAAACTGATATTTACAGGTAACACCCTGTTGAAGATAAAATAGATTAAGTAGAGAATATTTTTCCCACTGGTTCTTTTTCTAACCAAAATAAAATATCCCAATATCACTCCTTATCTGAATATCCCATCTGTCACCTCCATACTAATCTGAGCCAATGTCATACTGGGAACAGTGCAGGATTGAAGATATGCATGTGAATCAATACAGGCATACCATGTGTAGGGAATTGGGAGTTTTAGCATCGGGCTTATATTTACCTCCAGAATGCTCTTTGGAATTATGAGGACATAAAGTCAAAACCCATATTTATAGTCAATAGCATAATTTGCATTGAAATGCTGGCCTACACTAATTACATTAATGCCATGCATAGCATAAATTAAAAACTATAAATTTAGATATTAATCTAATAATCCAAACACTACAAATCATGTATAGGTCTTGTAAGTAAACACTATTTTAAAAATCTTATTTATTTTTGATGATGATCATGTGCTCAAACTAGCAAAATTAATGCTATATTATGGTGAAGTAGTGTGATTCTGGGATTTTAGGGGAAGTAAATGAGAGAACTGATGTGTGGTTATTGATTGCCAGATAGAGTATTAGCACTAAGGAACCTATATCCTATTAGGAAATGGTGCATGTGAAAACCCCCAGAAAACTCAATTCTGTGTTTGTTTAAAACATAACTTGGCAGAACTAAATGGCAATATTGTCATTTCACTGTCCTCACATGAGACTAATCACATCTACTAATGGGCACATTCGAGATGAATCATCTTCTAGGAATGTTTGAACAAAAATAACTCAAGATTTTAAAACATGGGCAATTTCCCCTAGGCGTCTTGAGCACTCAGGATCTTCGAATCCTAACAATTAGAGCTATTAAAAATGGAATGGGCTGGCTATGGAGGAAGTGGCTTTCCTCTTATTGGAAGATTTTAAACAGAAGCTGGATGATTTTCTCAGGGGCAGTACTGGGGATTCTTCCTCAGGTCTGGATTGGAATTGTTGTTCATCTTTCATTTTTGAGGAGGACCCATGACCTCTTGGGGTGATGTCTTGACTTGTGTGTGAATTGGAATTAAGTGAGGCAGAGTTGCACAGTCATCAGCCTCACTCTCTCTTCCAGAGTCACTGAAATCCAATGGCAAGACAAAAGTCAGAGTGACTGGTCATGGCTTGGAATGAAGCAGATGACCTTGGCATCTTCCTTGTCTAATTAAGCTCTAAGCTATCCTCAGCACCTGCTTCAGCTGCCTTCATAGCCAGTGGTACAAATTGTTCTAATCCACCCATTCCACAGAGGGAGATCTTCAAATGCTTGGGGTAGAAATCCCCCTAACTCACTGATGGGTTTGAGGTTGGTCAGTTACCCTCAGCCTAGTTTAAACTGTCTGCCAAGACAGTTTTACCAGAGTGTGGCCACTGTGCATGCAACAGTTTCTTGTAGTCATTGAGGTCTCTTCCAACCCTGGAATTCTTTTCTTCTGTGAATCTTAGTAGTGGCTAGGATATGGGAGGTCATCTCCAATCTTCTGCCTAATGTGGGAATTCCTTCTACAACACTCAACAGTCATCTAGCATCTGCCTGTACCATTACTAAGAAGGACAGCTTATTCTTTATGAATCAGTCTATGATATCTTTGGAAAGTTCTAATTCTTAGAAGGTTCTTCAATAGACAAAGCTGAAATTATCCCTGTAGGCTCTAACCACTGGTTCATATGCTGCCTTTTGGAGCTACATAAAATAAATGTAATCCCTCTTCCTCTTAATAACCCTTTGAATATCTAAAAACACTACTCTCTCCCCTTGCTGTCCTAGGTCTTCTCTTTTCCAGGATAAACATCTACTGTTCCTACAACAATTGCTTGCATGACATAATTTCTAAACCATTTACCGTACCTGTCAGTGAGCCCTCTTTGGGACCCATTCCAATTAGACTATGTCTTCTTGAACTAAATTAAATCAAACTTTCCCTGTGTAATGATAAGATCATTGAGCAACCATGGAAAATTCAGACCCATCAATAAAATATTTTCAAATAATACAGACTTCAAAGGGACATGTTTTGGTGAACTCAGGTGTTACATTAGCTATTGTTAACATTACCCATATAAATTCCCAAGTTTCCAGGCAGATATTAGGAAGATTTTGCATTACTCTGAGTTTGCAGCATAGGCTTAATAGGGGGCCCTATGTTGTCCCCAATGTAGCTCTAAGGAAGAGGGTTTATGAATGGTAGTTTTGTGTGGATTCCAAATGATCACTGGGGTACACATGTATTGGGGACATTTCCACAGCGGAACTGTGAGCTATTCCAAATATTTCAAGGAAGTGCATACTTTTCTGTAGTTAGTAGCAGGAAGTGGTGAAAATAACCAGCTTTTAGAAAAGGCATTACAAACTTCAAAATAAATAAATGTGGTTTGATCTACTCTTTTCCCACACTGAAATCCCACTATTTTCAGCAGGAATGTAGTATGTGTGATCATCTAGCCCTACTTCTTCCATCAACTAGTTACGTGACTTAGAGCCAGTCACAGCCATTCTCTGTTTCAGTTGGCTCATTTATGAAATAATTCAATACAACATTCATTTATTAAACACCTATTGTTTGCAAAGTAATAATTCATATTTCTATAGCTTATTGAGATTTGCAGAGTACTTTGTCTATCAACCATCAAGCATTTATTAAATGACTTTTTTTGTATCAGGTCCTATGCTAAGTTCTGGAGATTCAGACAAAAATAAAGCCATCATTGTTCTCAAGGAGATTACATTCTATAGGGGGAGACAACACATATATAAGTATACTCAAAACAAATATGTATATGACACGTGTGAAAATACAATATTATTCATCTTTGGGGAGGTACTTGTAGTTTGGGAAATCAGGAAAAGTATTATATAGCAAACACATGGTGGGTGAGCTGAGCTTTGAGGGAAACCAGTGGTTTTTTGTTTTTTTTAAGTCCCCATTTTACAGGTGAAGAAATTGCACCTGAGGGATGAAGTGACTTGCCCATGGTCACTCAGCCTTTGTCAGAGGTGGGATATGACATGAAGAAGTTGATCTAGGTGACTTTGGCTGGGGCACTTCCATCTCTAACATTCTGCGATTCTAAATCCTAGATTTAGAATTAGAATTAGAACTAAAATTAGAACACACCCCTGTGTCAATGACTTTCTATTTCTTTGATTCTCTTTATTATAATGAAGCCTAGCAGACCTTCCCTCCTCTCTTCCCTCTCCCACCAATCTATCATTTATACTATTGCCAAGTAGGGGGTCCTGCTACTCCTCTACTCAAAAATCTCCCGCACTTCCCTATTTCCTTTGCTTTTTTCCCTAATTTTCATTTTGCTTTTCATTTAAAACCTTCTACCATCTGCTGTGGCTCCACCTTTTAGATACTTATTCATTTAATTCACACAGTGATTCAACCCACATTTATTTAGACAGTGAGGGGGTGCTGGGCTTGGAGTCAGGAAGTTGTGTCCGACTCTTTGTAATCTCATGAAGCATAGCACACCAACACTGCCCAACACCAATATTGTCCATGGGGTTTTCTTGGTAAAGACACTGGAGTGGAGAGGTTTGCCATTTCCTTCTCTAGTAGGTTAAGGCAAACAGAGGTTAAGTGACTCAACCAGGGTTACACAGCTAGTGAATCTCTGAGGCTGAACTTGAACTCAAGTCTTCCTGACTCCAGGTCCAGTACTCTATTCACTGAGTCACCCAGCTGCCTCCAGGAAGACGAGTTCAAATCTAGCCTCAGACAGCTGTGTTGCCCTAGGCATATTATTTAACCTCTGTCTCCTTTTCCTCCACTATAAAGTGGGACATCTAACTCCCAGGGATGTTGTGAGGACCAAGTGAGGTCACATTTGCAAACTACTTGAGCATAGTGCCTAGTACATAGTAGGTCCTTTATAAATGCATATTCCCGTACTTCCCTCTCTCCTGCTGTGTACAAAAGCACTGGACTCAGTGCTAAAGAAGTTGTAATATTTATAATGTCACTAATTGCTTTGTCTTTAATGAAAGGTGAGGGAAATCATATGCCTCAGTGACACTAATTGATAACATTCAAAATAGAAAAACATTTTAAAAAAGTGCTTTAGAGAGTTTCAAAACAAAATACTTTGTGACATTTTGAGGTTGGGGGGCACTCTAACTCTGTCTCCTCTTACTCTCCTCCATGTGTTTCAAGCTTGAGCCCTTTTCTATATTCCGAGCCTTCATAGATCTGCTTTCTTTGCCTGGAATGTTTTGCCTCTCCCATTTTGCCAGCTGAGTTTCTATCCATCTTTAAAAACCCAATTCAAAGGCCACTTCCTTCCTGGAGTATTCCCTTATTCCTTCCACTGAGGATGACTCTCTCCCTTTAACACTTCACATGGTGCTTGGTTCTGCAGCTTTCTAATACACTTAACTCATATATTGTGTAGTACCTGTTAGCTTCTTATCTCCTGATTAGACTCTGAGCTCCACAAGGATAGGTGGGGCCTGTCTTAATCAAATTTCCTATCTTCTCCAGTGACTAGCACAGCACACTGCACAAATTTGGTGCTTAATAAATGTTGAAGCTATGGCTGAATGGATTCTTAGCCATTTTAGAATGGCAGTGTGGAAGAAGTAGAGACTGAGGAAGTGGCCCATTACATAGATTGGGGAACTTTGGATTACCTTGACATCTCTGAGCCTTAGTTCCCTCATCTATTAAATGGGGATAGTAATACTTTCCTTACCTACCTACTTCCATCAATCAATTAGTAACCATTTATTAATTTCCTTCTATATTCCAGGCACTGAGCTAAGCTCAGGACACACAGATAATAAATGAAAAATAATAAATAAAAAAAGAAATTTAAATTCAAATGGGGAAGGGAATAAGCATTCACATATGCTAGATGAAACGACTTTTCCAAGGTCATACAGATAGATTTTTGGCAGATCCAGACAAGGACATAGTTCTCCAGATTTCAAACCCAGTGTTCCTTTTGTCATATAATGTACTGTCTTTTGGGGGTGTGCTTTGAGTCACCTGTTCTGCTTGCTTCAGACAGTTCTACTTTGAAACCATCTAATCCTCACTTTGGTCCATCTTCCTGCCCTTCTCTGATTCACTCATCACTTTACCCATCCCTCTGCTAATGATGTGTGTCTTTCTTTGTACAGGTGGTCTCCTATATATGAAATATACTCCCTTTTCACCTGTGTCTCATAGGAGCCCTAACTTCTTCCAAAGCACAGCTCAGGGTCCAACTCCTCCACAAAGCCTTTCTTGTTCACCCTAGTGGTCAGTGCTTTGTCCTTGAAAAGATTTTACATTGATTTGTATGTATGTTATGTTTATTTATATGGGCATTTGTATTTCCCATTAGAATATGCCTCTTGACTCTATCTTAGTCAATAAATATTTATTAAATTCTTGCTATAAAACAGGCATTGTGTAGGTGCTGGGGTACAAAGAAAGGCAAAAATAGTTGAGATTGTTTCACTTTTGTCTTTGTATCTCCCAGTACCTTGAAGGGTTCCTTACACATAGTAGGCACTTAACAAATGTTTGTTGAATTGAATAGAAAGAACTTTTATTTATACTAAGTGATGCTTATTTTTCCTTTCCAATTGGTTACAACTTTACTTTGTAAATCAATGAATCATTGCCAGGACTAATGATATATTAGGACAAAGAATTGAACAAATCCATCTGATTTTCTAATGGGGGAAATAAGTACACATATAACATAAAGTCCATTTGCATAAAATACTCCTCTTTTTTATTTTTCTTTTTTGGAGGGCAACTGGGGTAAAGTGAGTTGCCCAAGGTCACATGACTAGTAAGTGTTAAGTGTCTGAAGCAGGATTTGAACTCAGGACCTCCTGACTCCAGGGCCAGTGCTCTATTTACTGTACCACCTAGCCACCCCAAGATACTCTTCTTTGGTACAGATTGATTACTCAATTCTCTCTACCTAGGTGAGGGGTGGGGGGAGTTGGTAAGGGCTTTGGAGATGTGGGATCCTGGTCTTCTGGCTTCCAAATTTGAGAGAGAAAATGCTTGATCCCAGATTGTCTTCAGGTAGAAGTCCCTGAAGGGAGAAGATTCTTAGAAGATACGAACATGATCAAGGCCCAGGCTCTTCTATATGTTGGCTTCTTTCCATAGCATTTCTCCCCATTTGCGGGACTTCTCCCTAAAGAGAATCTAGAACCAAGTATCTTTTCTCATAGCTAGAAGTCAGAAAACCAGGATATCTTTTCTCCCATGTTCTCCAACACACCTCCTTGAGCATGTTCTCCAACACACCTCAAGGACTGAATAATCATTTTCCACCAATGAAGAGAATCTTATGAAGATAGGCTTTGAACCTCAGGGTGCATACACAAATACATATATACACATATATGTATATATACATATGTGTATATATACACACATGTATGTACACATGCATATTATACATATAACATAAAGTTAATAAATAGTACTAAATAAAATACAAATACAGATGTGCTGGAGCCAAGTCTAACAGACTGGAGAATGAATTGTTAAATTTTCAATGTAAGCATTATTCATATCATAGAAATCAGCAAACCCTTCAAATCAGGGTTTGCTTTATTGTCCTGATGATCATCTAGATTTAAGAAAGACATGAAGATGTTGATAATTCATATTATATTTTTGTTATATCATGCATACTTTCCCTCTGAAAATCTGGTTGTTAAATGTTTACCAGCATATTCCTGAATAAGAGATAATTTGGGAGGAAGGGCACTAGAAATTGTGTTGGTGACAGAGATCAGGAAAAGCTTTCTGTAGAGGATGGTGCTTAATTTTTATCTTTAGGGAAGAGAGGGATTCTAAAAGGCTGAGTAAGAATGGAGTACAGCATTTTAGATTTTTTTTTTAGGTGTTTCTTTTGGTTTTTCCTATTAGATAAAAACAGCTTTTAGACTTTATGTTTCCATGGTAATAGTAACTGGATTTCTTTGGAAAATGATTAGCTTTGGTTATATCCATGTTGTTGATGGAAAGTTTAAGTATTACGGACCAATACAACCAAAGCTAGTTTACCCAAGAAGAGAGCACTAGCATACTGGAAATACTTCAAACTGCCCAGCAATGAAATAACATGAACATATATTTTTAAAAATTGCCATCAGTGGAATTTGGAGAATCTTGCCATGCAGGAAAACTGGAAGCATTAGTATGAAATTTAGTGTGTGCTAATCGACTCAAAGCAGAGAACATCGAATTAACTTGAGGCATTAATTTTGCATTTAACAGTATCTTAGAAGCAAATGTAAATTTGGTCCTAAAGTATTTGGGTCCCCATTTGCCATTAGTGTCAGCTTGCTCTTTGGAATTTCAGGAAAGGGACTGAATGGATGAAAGCTTTCCTCAGGCTGTTGGATGCTGTCAAAGTGAAGGTACCAGGGGCCAATTTTTGAGGGCAGAGCCTAGAATGGTACCTAGAGGTACCATGGAGTAATTTTTAGGGTCTATGGTGCTGGCACTTGGAAGGTGGGAGGCAGGGAGGTAAAAACCATGGCATAAAAAGGAGACTGGACATGTAGCTGAGTACAGGGCTGCTGATGAAGGGAGAAGAGAAAATGAAACCAAAATAGGTGCAAAAAGTGGAGTTGCAGAGTAGCCTGTTAAGGTGAGAATGAGAACTGGGTTGCTGTTGCTACTATTGGTTGGATTTGTGTTTGTTGGATTTGGCTAAAGTTCTGTGGTCTACAGGTTTTTTTAATGCAAAAACAAAGACTTAGTCCACTGGTGCTTCTGCTGACCTTCATTCTGCAGCCTAGCAGTAGGGCCGAAGTGCTGAGGATGAATTTAGTACTTTCTATGCAGACCCCCAGTATTACTTGTAAACATACCATTCAGAACATCTCCATAAAAAACAACAAGCATTTAAAGGAGAAGTTGGCTAGAAAAATTAACCACACATAAGTGCAGAGCATCCTCCTAGGGAAAATAAAGCTTCTTTATATTGGGACTGCCAAATAATTCATTATTCTTATACAGTAAAAGTGAGTGCTTCAGGTACTTTGCTGATGTACCAATGTTTCCATTGCCTGCATAGAAAAAAAAACATGAAACCTATGCATAGTCAGTGGAAAAATTCCCATTTGAGTGAAAAATCTCCCCAAATGACAAGACAACCTGACCTAGATACTTCATGATTAGAACATTAATTTGAACATAGTAGTAATTCTTCTATGGACTTTATTTAAAGGATATTACTGATGACAATGACTCCTTTCATTAAGCAACAGATTTTTTTTTGCCTTTTTTGGAGGGCAATTGGGGTTAAGTAACTTGCCCAAGGTTACATGGCTAGTTTTTTTGTGTGTGGGTGTTAAGTGTCTGAGGCCAGAACCGAACTTGGGTCCTCCTGACTCCGGGGCTGGCGCTTTCCTCACTGTGCCACCTAGCCACCCTAAGTAACAGATTTTTAAAATATTTTCTTAAAAATAATAAAGTATCAGTAGAATTAGCTCTATTTCTTAGTAACTATTTCTATTAAATATATGTAAATATATATTAAATTTATTTCAATGCATAAAATATCATAACAGTTTTTCTGTCACTCCCTCTAAGTCCCTACCCGAAATTTTTGTTTACCCATTCATTCTTATTTTTTTCCCCTATGTAGTCTTGGCTTTTCTATTTTTCTGGTTCCATCTTTTTACTTTTCATGCATATAGTTCTTTCCAGATTTCTTTGTGTCCTTCATACATGAAAGTCTTAATGACATTTTAATATTCCATTATATTAATGTGCGATAAATAATTTTAGCCATTTTCATATTTTGGGATATTTAGGTAGTTTCAAAATATTTGCAATTGCATATAATACTGTTATGAAAATCTTTGGATAGTTCTTTTAGAAAAAACCTTTCAAATATATTCAGCTATAATACTTTTGAGTATGATTTGCTTTTAATATGGATTTGGTGATTGAACTACCCTCTTTTACTCATTAAGGAAATGAATTGCTATATATACACACCTTTAAAAAAGTTTAATTTGTAAAATTTAATTTTTTCTGACATCATAGGATCAGAACATTATAGCTCTAGAGCTGGGGGAAAAATAATCTCAGAAATTATTTAGTTCATTTTTTCCCTCCCTCCCTCCCTCCCTCCCTTCCTTCCTTCCTTCCTTCCTTCCTTCCTTCCTTCCTTCCTTCCTTCCTTCCTTCTTCCCTTTCTTTTTCATTCTATCCATTAACAGTAGGACCATTTGGATCAATTGATTCAAATAAAAAAAAAATTATCATGGCTTCTCCTATTTGTTAAAATTTACTTTAAATACCAAAAAATTACAAGCAGATATAAGTTTACTTGGAAATGCAATTAAAAATTTATCTCTATTTTCTTTAGCTTCATATTCATAAAAATGAATACATTGTGTCAGTTGAGACAGCTTGATTCTGCAAGTTATAGGTATGGAGTAATTTCTTTCATTGATTTAGGTGCCTTTCTAGTGTTTTTACTGTTTGGGGGTATTTACAAGTTGAGTAATCTGCTCATGGCTTCCTTCCCCCCACCACCCAGGAATAACTGAGATGTCTTTTTGTTATTGAATGCCATATTTTTATTGATATTAAGACTCAGGCTTTCATAGTATATAGTTTTGCATTGCAATTTGAACTCTTTTGTTTTTTGACATATAGCATTCTGTTCCCTCCTGTTATTTCTCATGGCCCTGGACTAGTTTTGCATTATACGAATTTCCTTTCCTTTGTATATGATGATTTTTCTCCTGGATGCTTTAAAAATCTGTTGAACTTTTTTTGGGGGGAGAGGAAGGGGTCATAAAAACGATCTAATTTAACCATTTTGCATTCTGGGGTTTAAAGTATTTGTTTTTTCTTCTGGAGATGATCTGTGGATTCTCTTTATTGAACTATTTGGTTTTTTTGTATTCAGAAATTCTGTGATGTTTTCTTATAGTATCTCCTGCATTACGGTGTTTAGATTTTTGATTTTCATCCTCTTCTGGGAGAGATGTTATTCTTAAGTTGTCTCTGCATCTTGTCTTCAAGTTCACAATCACTTTGGCTTATATAGAATTCATATGTTCTGATAACATTGTTGTCTTTTGCTTTTCTTTTGCCAGATTTCCTTTCACTTCGGTATTTTTGTTCTCCAAATCTGTTAATCTCTTTTACTTATTTAGAGAGACATTAAATTGCAGATTAGTCTTTTCCCCCTAGTCTGCTAATTGTGTCCCTATTATTAGTTAACTTTAAGAATTAGTTTCCCTGTGTTAATTCAAAAGTATTTTACCTTGTCAGGTTTTTCTCTCATTTGTCCTGTCATTTCATCTGTAATTGTTCTTCATCTGGTAAACAATCCCTTTCTTTGATGGTTAGAGAGTTAAAAGTTTGGAGAAAATGACCAATCTGCCATATTGCTGGTTGCTTTCTGTCTTTTACCTGTACTATTTTTTTTAAAGCAATTGGGGTTAAGTAACTTGCTAAAGGTTACACAGCCAGTTATCTCTGGGTGTGGTGCTGAGTATCTGAGCCCGGATTTGATCCAGGTCATCCCGACACTGGAGCCAGTACTCTTACTCGCTGAGCCACCTGGCCGCCCCTTACCTGTACTATTTCAATAGCTTCCTGATTGCTCTTCCTGCCTCAAGTTTTTTTTCTGGCCACATTGCTTTCAAAGTAATACTCTTAAAATACAAGTCTGATGATATTACTACTCTGCTCAAAACACTCTAGAAACTCCCTATTCATTCTAGGATATAATATAACTCCTTAGTTTGGCATTTAAAATTCCTCACAATCAAGCTCCATCCTAACTTTCTAGGCTTAATAGACATTATTGCAGTTCACACACTCTATACTGTATCCAGATTGAACTATTTTCTATTTTTTATGGCCATCAATTCATATCCCATCTTCATGCCTTTGCTTGTGTTTTCTGCTTGGAATGCATTCCCTCTTAACCAATGCCTCTTAGAAGCCCTAGTTTTAAAAAATAAACTCAGGTATTATGTGCTACATGATATTCTTCTTGTTTCCCTCAGTTACTTATATATATATATATATATATATATATATATATATATATATATATATATACATATATATATATATTGGATTTTACTTGTATATGGACATGTTTCAATGTCAAAATAGCCCAGGGGTATTGGTAGTGTTCATAGTGGCATCAATATAACCAGTGTCAGAATTAAGGAAATTTCAGGTAGCCAGAGTAGACAAAGAATGAAGACACACAAGATATAGAACAGAAGCAGTGGAGACTGGAACTCCTTCCCCACTGGACCCATCTCTTACAAATATAGAAATTTATTTTTTGGGAACACTTGTCCTATATAGCATTGTAATGAAATGCTTTCAGTTTTATATTAATATGTGCATATTTCAATAACACTTTTGCTGGATCAGAGGCATGGTTTCTACACTTTCACTATTGATTTCTGTTGGCTTATTGTAAATTTCAGGCAACTAGAGATCAGTTTATCTATACAAGAGGACTAATATTTTATTCCAAGACCTCCATGCTTTATGATTAGGTCTATTTTTTTTTAAGCAATCGGGGTTAAGTAACTTGCTCAAGGTTACACGGCCAGGTGTTTCTAGGTGGGTGCTAAGTGCCTGAGCCTGGATTCAATCCCCAGGTTATCCTAACACTGGAGCCGGTGCTCTTACTCGCTGTGCTACCTGGCCGCCCCTGATTAGGTCTATTTTTAAAGCTAGTTTCTTTTTAAAAAACTTATCTTATTCTGAACTTAGGAAATAACACAAGCATTTCTATAGTATAGTAGAAGAGAACAAAAGATGTTTGCACATGAAATTGCAAATCTATTATGTACAGCTTGCTATTCTTTTAAAATATATAATAAAGTCTTGTAACTTTCTTTTTTTCTTTTCTTCCCCACTCCACCATAGAGATAGCTACCATTAGACACAAATATGTGTGTATACACACACACATATGTAAAGCCATCCTAGACATACTTCTATTTATTAGTTTCTTTTAAAAAGCGTTTTTATTTTGTACCCATAAGTTTCCAAGAAATTTCTATCTGCCATAGTTTCCATAATCTTTGTACTATAAAGGAAAGTTGAGAGGCTGTCTAGTCCCTATGGTCTTCCTCAAACTCCAGACTGGCATTTCCAGTTTCCTACTGGACATCTCTACCTGGATGTGTCCCTTTCTTCTCAAACTCAGTAGGTACAAAACTCATCATTTTCCCTTAAAATCTGTTCTTCCTGATTTTCCTATCTCAGTTAAGGAAAACACCATTTCCCCAACTGCCCAGACTTGAAACCTCCAAATTCTACCAGTATCTTTTGCATTGACTTTGCCACCAAACTAACCGTTTGACCTTTGGGTAAATCACTTTCCTCCTCATATATTTAAAATGGGGGAGGGTGTTAGACTTGATGTCCTCTGATGTCTCTTCTAATTTTAAATGTAAGAGCATTCCCTTTTCCTTTCCATTCTCATTACTAGCATCCTAGCTAAGGGCCTTCTTTGCTAGACTACTACAATAGTTTTCACCTATCTAATGAATTCTGCACACTGTTGTCAGATTATTTTGCCAAATATATAGTTCTAATGTTCATTACCCCAAAGTCTACTTTGGTATTTCATTGCTTATGGAATGAAGTCCAAGTTTCTTGAGCTAGCCTTCAAGGATCTACATATAATCCAGTTTCAACCTATTTTGTTTTACTTTTTTATATACCCCATGCTCCAACCCACCTATCCTATCTGCCGTTCCTGGATTGTATTGCATGCTTTCTTACTTTATGTCTTTGCTCATGTTATTCCCATATATCCACTCATATATATCTGTTAAAATCTTAGCCATCCTTCAAGGTCCAGCTTATTGACATTACTTCCAAGAATACTTTCCTAATGCCTCCCAATAAAAATGATCTTTCTCTCCTCTCAACTCATAGCATTTGGCCCATCTATCTTGCACTTATTGTAATCTAATTTGCATTATCATTATTATATAAAAGACTAGACAAATATTATGTATAAGACAATGTATAAGCTCCTTGAGATCTGGGATCCTGTAATTTATTTTTACACATCCCACAGTGTTGCTTGTGGTAGGCATCCAATAAATATCCAGTGAGTGAAACTGTCTTCACTTTTCTTCCTCACTCCATTGTGTTCAGGAAGAATCACAAATAATGTTGAGTATTTATTTTGAAAGCCTTACAAATAAGCCTATACATATAGGTCCTTTGCCTTTAAAAAATCTCTCTGGGATATAGATCTGGTAGGGGAATTGCTGGATCAAAGGATATACCCAGTTTTGTAGCTCTTTGGGCATAGTTCCAAATTGCTCTCCAATTAGATTGGGGTTAGTTCAGTTCACAATTCCACCAACAGTGCATTAGGGTCCCACTTTTTGGATCCAAGGTTTTGATTGTGAGACATTGAGTGGATGATGACACATACAGAAATAGTGATGTCAGAAGGAAGTGCAAATTTAGGAGAAAAGTTCAGTTTGAGGCTTTTGGACTCTCCTTTCATGGTAGATTAGGGGAGGAATGTTGAGAAAACTTCCTTTCTCTGTCATGCATATGTTGCCTTCCAAATCTCTACTCTTTCCACCAAATCCCCCTTTACTATATGGAAGGTGAAAATTGTAAGCTCCTCTCACACTGTAGGGTTAGAAAAAAATGTCCGAGGTGTTGATGAAATGTAAGCCCCCTGAGGGTAGGAACTGTTTGATTTTTGTCTTTGTATCCCCAGAACCTAGCACTGTGCTGGCACCTAGTAGTCTATTAATACTTATTGATTGGTTGATCAATTGACTGGGAGCGGCCAGTCACCTTTGCTTTTTAATAAAAAAATTCTGTTGCTGACTCTTCCCTTTTAATTGAAGCCCTAAGAAATCATCAGGCAGGAGGAAGATACCTCTGCCTCTGGCCAAGCATTGAGCTCCTTATTTGGCTGGGCTCTCTGTCATAGCCAGATGCAGTGAGTTGGGAGGTTTTTTTTTTCTTTGATATTGCATAGCAAGCTGACCTTTCCCTGGGAGAAGTCAGTCTCCTGCACAGTCAGCAGATAAAGTCTGCTGGGGTTTGTGCATCTCAGATGATGATTTTTGTCTGGGCAGAATTTTTAGAGTGGAAACTGAGGGTTTGAAATTAAATTATTGGATTTGAGAGAGAAAGGGGGAAGAGAGAAGGGAGGAAGAGAAAAAGAGAGAGGGAAACAAAGACACACATACACACACAGAAAGGGACCAAAGAGAAATGGAAAGGGATAGAGAAAGATGGAGAGAGAGGAATAGAGACAGACAGAGATCCAGAAAGAGACACAAAGAGAAAGAGAGGGAGAGATAGAGATGTAAACAGAGATACAGAAAGATATGGAGTAGGAGGTAGAGAGAAATAGAACAATGTGGTATCTCTTTTCTTTCCTCCTCTTCCCCCACACTCTCCAGAAAACGGCTTTGTTGTCATTTCTTTGTGATTTGGTTGATATTATTTGGTATGATATTAAAAACAACAGCAGCAATTTTTATTCAGTAGCTTCCATTAGGAACATTAACTAACTTTACCCTAGGAAAGATGAGTGGGAAATGTAGCTGATGGTTTGATGTTTTTTTTTTCATTGAAGAAAACAGTTCCCTGCTATCTTCTGTTTCTTTTTTTCTGATTTGTTATGAGTGCTGACCCTTCAATGATGTGGCTTCCAGGCTTTTCTGAGAAATCTTGGAGTTATTGGTGGTCAGTTCTAATGAGTATGGATTTTGGGGGAAAGTTATTCAGTGAAAAGAGGGCACTTAGACCACAGGTCATAGGGAACAGCTTTTCCTCTCTGAAGCCTTTTGTTATCACCACCTGCTTTGATACTCACAATATAATCTAATTCTTGGGATAATGAGATGGAGACTTTAGGAGGTACTGACTTCAACCAACTTTTTTACTTGCCAAATTGTAAAAGCAAAGTACAGAATTAAAGGATGGGATTCTTTGTGCTTTGTTGAGTCAGAACAGAAGCCTAGGTAATGAGAGACAGAACCATTAGGAGGCATTAAAGAAAAAGAAGAAACATGACTGAGAGTTCCACAGTAGAAGGGAGTTTATTCTTTTTGAACATTTAAGTTCAAATAATGGGTCTTCTTTTGTAGAAGAGAATACCATCACTGACCCACTGTCTGTAGGTCATGTTTTTCCAGGAGAGGGGATGGATTTCTTGTGATTCAGTCATATTTTTTAACTTGCCTGCTCTCTTTCATCAGCTTGCTGAGCAAGGTTGGTGATGCCATTTGTGGTCACAGGTCAGTGTCATGCTAACTGATTCATGTTAGGCATCAAAACTGTGCTGTGGGCCTCTTTGTCATTATATCCTAAAATCTGTCCATGTGACAATAATCTTTAGGATTCGTGAAACCTCCCAATTTATCTCCTAGTAATTGTTCTGTGCATTTATAGACCTCTAAGATCTTAATAATTAGTCATAATTGGAAAAAGGAATCTTCAGTCGTGAGTGGGAAGGTTAGGGGAAGAATTGCAGTAATTGAAAGTGAGCATTTCTTAATCAATATTAGGAATTTCAGAATGTGTGCTAGAGTAAAGAAACAGAGCAGAAGCGTGGTAGAGTACAAATCGATCTAGTTCTGGAGCTGGGAGGCCTGGGTTTGAATCCAGACTCTGCTTCTTATTAACTATTTACAATGATCTGTGGAGGACATGTGTCAACATGGGACATAACCACTTGGGTCCCTTTACTCTTATTTTGTTTATACCACAGCACATTCAAAGTCCAACTATTAATATAACTAGCATTTACATAAATAATCATATTCATAATAATTAGCAGGTTTGGAAAAAGCTTTACAGATGTTAATTCATTTGATCCTGACAAATAAGTGAGGTAGGTGTTATTGTTATTCCCCTCTTACAGGTGAGGAAACAGTGAGTGACTTGCCTAGCATCACAAAGCTAGAGTCTGAGGCAGGATTTGAATTCCATTTTTTTTGCTCCAACACTATCCATCGAGCCCCTCAGCTATTGGGAGTTAGCTCTACCATGACTTCTGACTGATCTGTGCAGTTCTCAAATGTGGGCAGTTCCTAAGTCACAGAGAGCTAGATAGCCCTCTTTAAAACTGCTCTAATTTAGAGTAAGTAATCCTTCCTCCCTATATTCTCATTTTTGAGTAAGTCAATCATAAATATGCTGGACAAGGTTTCTGCAGATTGCTAAAGGGGCTACGTGTAATACAAAAAAAGGTGAAAAACCTCTGAATCAGATCACCTTTAAGCTCCCTTTCAGTTTCTAAACCCTATTACTACCTACCTCACAGAACTGTTATGTGAAAACTCCCCTTATAAGTCTTACAGTGATACCTATATGTGAGCTATTTTTATTAGGGGAATGGATCACAAGTGATAATAATAGCTTACATTTATGTAATGTTTTACATATATTATCTCATTTCAACCTTCCAACAGCAGAGAGTACCAGTATTATGATGCATTTTTCTTGCTCGTTTTCTTCCTGTGATGGTTTTTTGGAATGTTGATGCTTTAAATTCCTTTGAAAATAATACAGATGGATAAGAAATATAGACTATCAGTAACCATGGGAATTATTCACATTTATTAATAATCAGAGGAAAATAAATGTCACTTCATTTGTTCTTGTCAGGGCCAGGTAGACTGACTGCCGCAATTCATTATATTCTGCATCCTTTTGCCCTTTCTTTCTCCCTTTTGCTCAACCCCACTTGAATTTCTATCCCTTACATTGAGATGGAAGAAAATCAGCCCTTACCATCTACTCTGCCACTTTCTCTTAAGGTCCTTCTGGCCTTACAATCTGCCCTGATTCTATGCTCTCCAGACCCCCTGCCGATATCCCTACTGGTATCTGATCTGCTTACTTAACCTAGGGACCTCTAGAACTTGCTCTCTGTCCCTCTGCCTGACCTTTAGGAGCTACAGGCCTTTCCATCAGGCCTGTAGCTGAACTTTGTTTTAGATCTTGTCTTTGCTATAGAGTATGAGTTCCTTGAGAGCAGGGACTGTCTTGCATTTTCCATTAGTGTCTATCTCAGTGCCTAGCCCAGTGCTTGGTACATAGGAAGTTTTTAATAAGCGATTTTTTCATTCATTCATTCATTCTCCATTTCAGAGAGGATGAGGTGAAAGCTCAGACAAGTGACATTTCCCAGGTTATGCTATTGGTAAGTAATGGAGTTAGGATTAAGAGTAGTGCTTTTTTTCCGGGTTCCCATGCTGCCTCTTGTGAATAAGATCAGAGGGTCAGGAATTGTGAACTGATCCAACCATTTTAGAGAGCAATCTGGAATTATGCCCAAAGAATTATAAAACTGTGTACCCTTCGACCCAACAGTTCTAAGGTGATTAGAGGAAAAAGAAAAGAACTTATATATTCTAAAATATTTATAGCAGTTCTCTTTGTGGTGGCAAAGAACTGGAAATTGAGGGATGCCCGTCAATTGGGGAATAGCTAAACAAGTTGTGGTATATGACTGTGATGGAATACTACTGTGCTATAAGAAATGATGAGCTGGTTGATTCTGGAAAACCATGGATAGACTTGCATGAAATAAAGAAGAGTGAAATGAGGAGAACCAAGAGAATGTGTAAACAGGAGCAGCAATATTATTTTCAGAACAACTTTGAATGATTAAGGCATTTTGAGTATTATAAATACTCAAACTACAGAGGACCTGTGATGTAAGATGCTATCTACCTACAGAGGAAGAACTGAAATATGGAAATACATGTTATGGTTTTACACACACACACAAACACATATGTATATGCATATACACACATATTCGTGTCTAATGGTAGCCTTCTCTAGGGTGGGGTGGGTATGGAGGGAGAAAAAATAGTACACAACAGAGAATAAAAGAAAACATAAGCACAGAAAAGCAGGGTAACTTCAAAAATGATGTGTAGTATTTATTACATAGTTTTTCTAAAAAGTAAACAGTGTGAAATGGAAATTTATGATTTTATATTGAATCTTTTTATGCTGTACTGTGCACATAGAAATATTCCCTTTTTTGTTTTTTTAATTCAAATTCAAAATGAATATAAAATTAAAAAGAGTAGAATAGCACCATAGATTTAGGGCTGTAAAGGATCTTATAGGCCATTAAGTCCTTCATTTGACATATGAGCAAACTGAGGTACAGTCACATAGCTAGTTATGTCTGATATAGGGTTTGAATCCAGGATTTCCTAATACCTGCCCATCAGAGAGTTTAGCATCTCAAAAAGCAGAAAAAAAGGAGGTAGAATAGTTTGTGCATCATTTTACTTGGTGATGCAGGAAGTAGAATGAGCTTATTCACAGGAACTGTGCCTTTAAGCAAGTCTGGTCTAGTCCAATCAGGAGGACCAAAGTTCTTTATCTACAGAGATGTGAAAATCTTACCAATGAATACCAGTGGGTCCTACCTTGACTCTTATTTTTCAGAGTTTACGATAGGCAAGACACTGGGGATTTAAAGATAAAAATGACCACCCCTCACAAACAAAATAAACCCAAACAAACCAAAAAACAAAACCCCTCCCTCAAGAACTACAAGTCCCTTGTGAAAAGGAATTGGATGATTTTCCATCTTTCCATCTCACTTTAAGAACTTTAAACATTTTATATGCCCAGTGCTTTCTGCTGGGGGCCCTTCTTTAGACTGAGAGTAAGTTCAGCTGGTACAAATTGGGTAGGTGGTTCTAGGGGGATGTGATCATGCTTTTCATCATTGCTTACTCCTTTGATTCTGGGACATGCAGTGCCAGGCCTGCAGATCGGCACACTCTAGACAACCCTGACTATCGATGACACATGTAAATATTTCCAAGTGACGATGAGCCAAGGGGAGAAAGGTCTAGAAGGCTTTTAAGGACGCTGCTCTCAACTGGTCTTTCCCTTGCATTTATTTCAGGCCTTCCATCACTGTCTCTCCAGATTCTACCCTGAATAGGGTAAGCTATTAGCTTACTTATTAGCTAAGCCTCAAGTGAAATTTCCCCTCCACTACCATATTATCTGACTCCCCTTCACGTCTCCCCTAAAATCTCACCTTCATGATGTCATTGATGTTCAGAAACGAAAGGCGAACAGTCTGACTGCACTCTGTAGAACAGAATGTAACCTTATTATGAGCAGTGATCGTTTCATTCTTTATGCTTTTATTTCCAGTGCTTGGAACATAGTAGGCTCTTAATAAATACTTCTTGACTAATTGATGACTTGAATACAGCAGTGGAAAAACAGGTATAATTCATTGACTTCAGTTTTAATTACCGAATTGACTTCAGCTTTTGCTTGGCTCCAGGATGGTGAAATTGTTTCCCTGCAAATAGCAGCTTTTGCTAGTTTACTTTTCACCATCCACAGACCCAAAGCAGTGATTTCCTCTTGTTTCCCCACATAGTGACATTTTGACCCCAGGAGGTCAGGCCCCGGGCTTTACCTGGCACGTAGCTACTGTGGGGCTCACCTCCAAGACTTTGGAAGCCCTAAATAGTTGAACACTTTCTACAGCCATTACATGTCTGAGAAAGAAGGGTTGGTGGAGGTGAGACCCAGAGAGAGTCACAGGAGTAAGAGTTCCCTGGGAGGAAGGTCACTGGTGGCTTTAGGAGGAGCAGCTCAGGAGGCAGGAAAGGGAGGGTTATGGAGAAGGGACAAAGCCTGGGCCTGGCTTTGATGAACACAGCATTAGGCTTTCTACTCAATACACATCCCTATCCCTCTGGTGGTGGTATACACCATCCAGTGAATTACAGAATTACAGCTGTTCTGCAGTTCAGAGCAATAGTAAACAATGGCTTAGCGCAAGGAGAGAAAGAAACCCTATCAGAAGGGATTTGGGAACTTGGAATTTAATTATCCTCATGCAAATTTGACCAGGAGTCTAATGTGTGTGCCTCTCTGACATTTCCATCAGTTTCACCCCTCTCCCCCACCTGCTGTGTATTGATAGGAGTTGGCTGAAAGAGGACCAAAGTTCTTTAACTACAGAGATGTGAAAACCTTGCCAGTGAATACCAGTGGGCGGTGCCTTGGCTCTTATTTCTCAGTTAAAACATAGCACAATGTCCCAGAATGCTGGTTCAATACAAAAGCCACATTATCTGGCTCTGAATCAATTACCATGTCAACCTTACCCAGCCAACCTGAGAGGCGGCTTGGTGGAGGGTGGAGAGTCAGAAGATCTGGGTTTCACACCCAGCCCCCCCACCCCCACTTAGTGGCTGTATAGTTTTGGTAAATCACTTGACTTGGAGCCCGGGGGGGGGGGATCTCTGAGCCTCAGTTTCCTCATCTGTGAAATGGGAATAGTATCTGTTTTCTCATGTCACAGTATTAGTGGCCTGATGGACACAAGAAAGTTCACTGTCACCCACTTACTAACTTCATTCTTTAGGCAAGTCATTTGTTTTAGGCAGGTTTCTGAGCCTCAGTTCCCTAATCTGCAAAACTGAAATAGTCAGCCAACATGTATTCATTTATAAGTTATGTTACAGGCACTGTGTTAAGGTGCTAGGGAATATTAAAAAAAGGCAAAAATAAGATATCTGACTTCAAGGAATTCACATAATAATTCTAGTAAATAGTACCTGCTCTGTCTACCTCACAGGACTATTGTTAAATTCAAATGAAGTGAACATATGAAAATGCTTTGATTTTGCTGAATTTTGTTTCCTGTCTTTTAAAATCCTTTTTCCCCCATAAGAGATGATAGCTCACTGGGTTGGGGAGGAGAGAGGGAGGTATTCAGTAATGAAGATGATAGGAAAATGAAAGATATCAGAAAAAGAAAGTGTTTTGAAAACTGTAAAATGGCAGGTAATGGCTAAGTATTATTATAATAACAGTAGAATGTAAGCCCCTTGAAGCAGACCATTCCTTTTTTTATCTTCATGTCCCCTTAAATGTTTGGATCACAGATTAAGAGCTGGAGAAGGCCTTAGAGGCCAAGGCCATCTAGTTCAGTTCCCTTACTTTCAAGATGAAGAAACTGAAATTTAGAGATGGTATGTGACTTGCCTAAGGTCACACAGATGCTGCATAAAAGAGGAAGTGATGAATCTTGATCCTCTGACCCCAGAGCCAGAACCCCTTTCACTGTACAACTTTTTGCACAGTGCTTTTACTATAGTAAATATTTGTTGAAATGAATGGAACAATAGTCTCTAAACTTGGGCCTCTCCAGACTCTAATTCTTATTCTGTGAAATGAAACAATAAGGAGTAAGACCATAGAGGTTGGTTGACAATTATTGTATCAAGAGAAGACATTTGGAACCTTTATCTAAGCTCTGATATTTGAAAAAATAAGACTGTATATTTATTTATAGGCAGGAGCTCATTGACATATTAGTTATTCTACATTAAGCAGGATAATAGGTAAACAATTTTCCATGTGTAAAAGATAAGATCCATTTATTCCTGTAAATTCTACATGATGCAGTGGCCAGTGGGCTGGATGTGGAGTCAAAAGACTCAAGTTAAAATCCTGGCTTTTCTATTTACTGGCTATGTAACCTTGGATGAGGTATTTGTCTTCTCTTGGCCTCAGTTTTCCCATCTGTAAAATGAGGAGGCTGGGCTGGATAACCCCTCAGATCCCTCTAAATCTGTGATTGCATGCTTCTATAGCTATTAGATTTAAGTATGGAACTGCCATATCAACAGTCCTAACAGGTGAACAGAGATTTCCAGCAAATTCTTCTTCCCTGATTTTGGAGGTCATTGCATATTCTGGTTGGTAGAAGTCCTTGCAGTTCCCTCCATCCAAAGTTATTCTTATAAAAGGGTAATTCTTTCCACTAATACATAAAACATACACTTCTTTCTCCTTGTATTATCATACAAATCAATTCAAATCTGAGTTCACCTAACTTTTTAGTTTTCCTAAATTTTGAACCAGATGGCATTTCACTGGCCCTTTCTTCTCAACTCCACAAATACACCCACCCACACCCACACACACTCTGTTCTCACCACAGCTCACTTTGAGGTTGCTAAAGTTATTCATCTGTACCCCCCATTATCTATGAAATTAAAGGGAGTTTCTTGATATTGAATGGAAATATTTGAATGAGATCACTGGCTCATCCTGACCTAATCTAGATGGACAGTGGTGATGGGGATGGAATCTAGTGGAAAAAGATCAGGGTTAGGAATGAGATTCTGGGTTCTAGGCCTAGCTCAGTTACAAGACAAATCATTTAGCTTCACTCAATAGCAGGTGTCCTTTCTGGATGTAATAGAGCTATAGACTCATGGTATATGAGAGCAGGAAAGAACTTCTGAGGCCTTCTAGTCCAACCTTCATATTTAACAATTGAGGAAACTGAGGCCCAGAGAGGGTAAGTAATTAATATCTCATTTCATCCTCACTAGCTTTGTGAGGTGGGCAAGGCAGGCTGCTATTTCCATTTTACAAATAAGGAAATTGAACTTGAGAGTAGACTTGACCAAGGGACATGGTTAATAGAATTATAATAATGGGCATGTATGTAGTACTTTAAAGCTTGAAAAGTGTTTTGCATACACTAGCTCATAAATTTCATGCATCATCTTGAACAAAAAAAAATTTCCTTATGAGGTGGGCAACCTATTGGGGTTATCCTACTTTGTAATTAGCTAGATTGGCCCTTGGGAAACATACTCAGGCTGTTTCTAGGACCATACTTAGAGCCTTTCCAGCGTGGTAGAATGTGATGGAGCCTGTATTTGTACTTACTGGTAGATCCTAGGGTCATCTCTATATTATGATGAGACAATGATGTAGGACTTTGGAAAGGTTAACTGATTAGCCCATGGTCATGAAACTAACATGTGTCAGAGGCAGAATTTTTATCCATTATTTTACCTGGCTCCAAGTCACTTGCTTTTTCCGTGATGCCATGAGATGAGTTACAAGAGTCCTTAAAGGTAATCTAGTCCAACTCCCTATCATATTCAAGATCACTTCTGTAATATCACTGATACATATGACCACTGCTTACATGCTTCTAATGATGCCATTCGATTGCATGGCATTTACTTTTATTTTTTGTATGTTTGAATGGATAAGAAATTATGCCCAGGTGAACCTACATTCAGAGGTGTGTAGGAGAATAAAAGACATCTTACATATGAAAACATTGTGTGTATATGTGGTGGTGGTGAAGGGGAAGAGTAAAAAGCACCAAACAAATGGAGGTGATTATTTTTAATGAAATCTTCAGTAATATTAATCCTAATGGATGCCTCTGGCTTAACTCTGAGTGTTATACATTCTACTTGCTTCTTCCCTTTTTTTACCTAGCAGTTAACCAAGTCTATCTTCTAGGTCTAGTGGGTATAGGAACTGAGTTGAGTAGGGATAATAAAAAGTGAGAAACATGAAGAATATAAAGAAATATGCAAAAAGCCCAAGTGTAACATAAAACCCATTGACATGGGACACTCGACTCATTGGTGGAGGCTACTGCTCAGTCCTTATGTGAGGGGCAGGGGGGAGAGCAGAGAGAAGAGATTTAGTCTCTTGATCTCTTTGGATGCTCTTCAGATTTATTTAGATTTTCCAGTCCTGTAGTCAGTTTGGGCTCTTCTGGCTTCCAGCTTCAAGAGAGAAAATGGACAATGCCAACTTGCTTCAGGTTGCTTAAGGAAGATAAGCTTCTGGGAAGAAGCAGACATGAGAGGAGCTGGCAGTCTACATCATATCCTCATTCCTAGCTTGCTATGCTAGAGACTTTGGGAAATTTTCCTTTAGATGAAATCTGGCATTCTCTTGGTTGAGCTGAGTTACTTTACTCATAATGGAAGAGTTGCGTCACTCTATTGTTTGGTATATATTCTCCTATGTATATTTTCCCTAATTTCTATTTTACTATTGCCTTGGATAAATGAGTTGCTTTTCTATTCACTATATATGTGTTCATTGTGGTATTGGTATTTGGTGGGAAAGGAGTCAAATCATTACTATAGAATTTGGGATTCTCCCCCCCCTCCCCTTTAAGAAATAATGGTAAGAAGCTTAGCTTGAACCTGAGACTAACAATATTTAAAGGAACAGATAGATATGTCTACCCTGTATCCTCATTCTCTTTCTTTAAGGAGAGCAGAATTGCCAAGCTTCTGGCCCCAACCTCCTTTTTCACTTTTAATTTAAGGAATTAAAATATCCCTTGGAGAAGGATGGAAGGAGAAGAGGCAAGAGATACCTAATCTGCCTCCTCTTGAGCTATACAGTGATGCTTCCCTGCTACATATAGGGGATACCCCTTGTTACACAATATATGAAGTAATAAAAAGTGAGTCCAATAGAATAGGGACAACATGCACTTAGACTATACTCATGAAGAAATTAGAAAAATGACCAAATAGAGGCAAATTTGGAAGGAGACACAGATCAAACACATGTTTTGACATTAAGATTTATGTATTTAAAATTTTTCTAATAAAGAGTAAATAGCATGGATTTTATTTAGATTCTTACTCCATGTTTTGTTTGATTATTTGTGTATTTGTGTTTATGGAGAGTGTTCTTAATGTAAACCATAATCTAGACCAGATCTTCACTTTGGACTGACAAAGACTCAAGTTTCATCTTGAAGACTTTTCACTAGTTTGTATTTTCTGCAGCTTTACCCCAAACCAGATTGTCAATCTGGGAACCACTGAATTTAGATAATTTCCAGGGTATTCAGTTTTTCTACCTGCTAGCAATCAAGTCTACCAATAAATGTTTTGAACATAAAAGTCTATTTATGACAAAGTAAGTTGGGATTTGAGTCTATATTCAGGAGCAAGGAACAAAACTTACAAGACTAATAGGGAAGTCTTACTGTGGGTGAGGCAGGGGAACTTTGGTGAGGATGATGTCTAAGTTCTCACATAAACTCTAGATTTGACTTTCTATGCCTCTCTTATAGCCAGATTGTTTCCCTCTGCCACTTCAGGTACTTTCATCATTGGCCACAACAGCTGATGCCTCTGCGTCATTCTTGTTGAATGCCATGTTTCCCAGACACCCCTCCTGTCTCTCTTTGGTGTTTTTGTTCCCAGATATCTCTGCTCTCCTCTAATCAGTGGCAATGCTCTGGTCCCAAGGAAAGTGAGTCCTTGAACTCCTCTAATCAATTTCTATACCTTAGAACCCAGACTTGATGGGAAAATTAATTCTTCTCCATTATCATAGAGTCTTAGACCTGTGACATTATGGAAAAATGAATACTTCCTCTATTGAGCATATTTGCTGCAATAACATTTTTATGTACATATATGTAAAGCCATAAAAGCACACAAATAAATTTGTATATGCTATATGTGCATGTACAGGTAGACATATATATATATAGTATGTATATAAAATATAATATGCATATATATATATTATGAATATCCTGAAGATTTTTCTTGAGAGTGGGATTAGAATTGTGATAACGTTTCTCTAAATCTGGCCAGGAGTTCACCCATCTTTGAGTTACTACTGTCATTGGTAAACATGCAAATTGCTTTTTAGAAGGTTTAAGGGAAAATAATAATAGCTTACATTTCACAGAATCTCAGAGTGGGAATGACTCTCACGTGCCACCTAGTTCAATCGCAATTTAAATTGTAAAGAACCATCCGTTACCAGTGGTCGGATAACCTGTTTGAGGACCTCTAGAATGGAAAGCTCACTACCTCTTGAAGTAGTCCATTCCATTCACCCCTCTTTCCCACCCTGCCACCAATTTATATTTACCATAAATCTGCCTCTACACAATTTCCATTCGGTACTGCTAATGCTATTCACTAGGACCAGTCAGGACAAATCTAATCTCTATTCCATATGAAATATCCTAAGTTATGAAAAGATAACCATTATGTCTTCCCCAAACCCTTTCCTTAGGTCAAACATCCCTCATTCTTTGAACTTTTATGATGTCTACTCATAAAATGACCTCCAATCACCTCACCGTGTTTCCTAATATCATTCCAGTTAGTCAAAATCCTTCCCAAAGCAAAGTTTCTATACTTGCACACAACATTCCAAATACATTCTGATCAGAGAGAAGTACATTTGGTCTGTCACTTCTTTTATAGGACCCTATGCTTCTAGTCAGTCAATCAACAATCATTTATTAATACCTGCTATTTGCCAGACATCGGGCTAAGTGGTGGGAAACAAAATAAAGCTAAAAGACAGTCCTTGCTTTTAAAGATCTTACAGTTTAATAAGGCAGACAATGTGCAGACAACTATGTACAAGCAAGATATGTGTAGGATAAGCTAGAGATTCTCAAAAGAGAAAATGCTCTAGCATTTATGGGGAATCAGGAAAGACTTTTTGCAGAAGGTAAGATTTTATCTGAGACATGAAGAAAAAAAGAGAAGCTCAGAGACAAAGAAGAGGACAGGGAGAGTTCCAGGCATGAAGGGCAGCAAATAAATATGTCCAGAGTAAGGAGATGGAGGGGTTAGTGTAAGCAACAGCAAGGAGTCATTGTATCACAGGGTACATTGTTGGGAAGGATGTGGAGAATGAGAGGATTACAAAGGAAGGAAGGGACCAGGTTGGGGGGGTGGTGTGAAAAGCCAAACAGGATCTTATGTTTGATTCTGGAAAAATAGGGAACCATTAGAGTTGATCGAATAAGGTGGAGTGATGTGATCAAAATGTAATTTCAGGGAGTCAGTTTGACAGTTGAGAGGAGGATGGACTGGACTGGAGAGGAACTTAAGGCAGAACAACCAAGCAGCAGACTATTGCAATAGTCCAGACTTAAGATATTAATCAATATTTTGGACCACCATGCCATACTGTTGGCTCCCACTGACTTTCCAATGCATTAAATCCTCCAATCTTTTTTTTTTTTAAATGAACTGGATAGTCGTGCTTTCTGCTCCTGTGCTCATGTAGTTGAGTTCTTGAACCTTAGCATGGACCTTTATTACAATAAGTTTCATCTTATTGCATTCAGATCAACATTCTAGACTTGCAATCCCTTTAAATCCTGACTTTCATCTTCCAGCTTTGCATAACCTGCAGCATTGACGACTTTCTGTCTCTGTTCTCATTCAAGAAGTTGTTATAGTGCCTTTAGGTTTTAGAAGTGCTTTTTTTTTTTACAATGACCCTGTGAAGCAGGTAGTGAAAAGTTGTTATTATCCCTGTCATAATTTTTTTTTATTATTGTAACTTAGAGAAGTTTTCCCTATCTCAGGGATGAGGAAACTGAAAGAAAGATTTTGTAATTTCCCCATACCAGCTAGTATCAAAACTATGACTCAAACTTCTGACTTCCAGTTCAACATTCTTTTCCTTTTTTTGTCGAATCCCTGGTGTTGCATGTAATATTTATATATGTTCATCTTGATATATTTCTTGGGAATCTGTGTGTGTAAGGAGAAGACGAATGTATTCCAACATATGTCTTAATGAGGGAATAGTAGGTGAAGTAGAGTTTGAAGAGCTTGAGAAATTTTTATGTTCTCCTATCATGCCAACTTCATAGTCTGTCTGTTATTGAGATACAGACCATTCATCCTCTCATAAAGAAATGTTTATCAAAACACCTACTATTTTCAAAGTCATGTCAAAACTGGGAGAAGGTCTGGGGAATCTCTCCTGAGAATTACAGTGTCTCAGAGTTGGAAGGGACCTCAGAGGCTAGTCTAACACACACCCCAACAAAAATCATCTCTATATCCAAACCAGCACATGGTCATCTAATCTTATCTTTTTTTTTCATTTTTCAAATGCTTTATTAACTTGTGATTTACATCATTCATTTCCATCAGATTTTGAGTTACAAAATTTCTCCCGATATTTCCCCTACCCACCACCCCAAAATAGCAGTCCCACAGGATATCCCCTCCCCCAATCTGCTCTCTCCCATATCTTCTCCCATACTCCCTTCAACTTTTCTAGTAGGGTATGGTGGATCTCTATGCCCCAGTGACTGTATATCTTATTTCCCAATTACATGTAAAATAGTATTAATAATAGTATATATATATGTATGTACATATATATATATATACACACATATTAAACATTTGATTTTAAAACTTTGAATTCCAGATTCATTCCCTTCCTCCCTTGTCACCCACCCTTACTGGGCAGTTCAGTATAGGATGTACATGTGTAGCTAATGCAAAACAATAACATAGTAGATGTATTGTAAAAGACTGACTATATTTCCCTCCCTCCTATCCCACCTCCCACTTGTTCTATTCTCTACTTTGATCCCATCACTTTTCAAAAGTGGGTGCTTCCAACTTCCCCCCCCCCAGCCCTCCCTTCCATCATCCCCCCTCCCCTTCCCCCCTACTCTCTGGTAGGGTGAGCTACCCTATTTAGTGTGCATTTCATTCCCTCCCTGAGCCAAATTCAATGAGAATAAGGTTGACCCATTCCCCTTTGCCTTCCTGTTCTTCCCCTCCATTATAACCATTTTCCCTTGCCTCTTCTATATTAGATAGTTTACCCCATTCTGTCTCTCCCCATCTCCTCTCATTATATTCCTCTCTCACCTCTTAATTTCACCTTTTAAGTATCATCCCTTCCTATTAAATTGGTCCTGTGACCTCTATCTATGTATACCTATAAACATATATACACACATTTACATATGTATTCATACACCTGTATACCCTCCGAAATAGACATATATATTTCTATTCCCTTCAACTATTTTCATACTGAGAAAAGTTTCATCAGTTACAATTATTGTTTTTCCATGTAGGAATGTAAATAGTTCAATTTTGATAAGTTCCTTATGATTTCTTTTCCCTGTTTACCTTCACATGCTTCTCTTGCTCCTTGTATCTGAATTTCAAATTATCTATTCAACTCGGGTTTTATCATCAAGAATGCTTGAAAGTCCTCTATTCCACTGAATGACCATATTTTCCCCTGAAACATGATACTCAATTTTTCTGGGTAGGTGATTCTTGGTTTTAATACCAGCTCCTTTGCCCTCCGGAATATCATATTCCAAGCCCTTTGATCCCTCAGTGTAGAAGCTGCCAGATCCTGAATTATCCTGATTATGTTTCCACAGTATTCAAATTGTTTCTTCCTGGCTGCTTGTAACATTCTCTCCTTGATCTGGGAATTTCAGAACCTGGCTATAATATTCCTAGGAGTTTTCTTTTTGGGATCCTTTTCAGGAGGTGATCAGGAGGATTCTTTCAACCTCCATTTTGCCCTCTGGTTCTAAAACATAATAGCAGTTTTCCTTGAGAATTTCTTTGAGGATGATTTCTAGGTTCTTTCTTTGATCATGGCTTTCAGGTAGTCCAATAATTTTTAAATTATCTCTCCTGGATCTATTTTCTAGGTCAGTGGTTTTTCCCATGAGATATTTCACATTGCCATCTATTCTTTCATTTGTTTGGATCTGTTTAACAGCATCTTGATTTCTCATAAAGTTATTAGCTTCCATTTGCTCCAATCTAATTCTGAAGCAATGATTCTCCTCAGTGAGCTTTTGAGATTCTTTTTCCATCTGGCAAATATGGCTTTTGAAGGCATTCTTCTCCTCATTGCCTTTTTGAGCCTCTTTTGCCATTTGATTTAGTCTATTTTTTAAGGTGTTATTTTCCTCAGTCAGGCTGTTGACTCTCATTTTGTAATTTTCTTGCATCATTCTCATTTCTCTTCCCAATTTTTCCTCCACTTCTCTTATTGGCTTCTTAAGGTCTTCTATATCCTGTAACCAGCTCATATTTCCCTTTGAAGCTTTTGGTGCAGGAGTTCTGACTTCACTGTCTTCTTCCTGTTCCATGCTTTGATCCTTTTTGTCCCCAAAATAGGAGTCTAATGTTGGATTCTTCTGTTTGCTTTGTTTCCTTTGCCTGGTCATGTTGCTACTCAATTACTTGACTTTTGGGCTTTTTGCTACAGTAGGACTCTGCCACTAGACAGGGGAGCTTCTCACCAAACGCTGGGGTTTTCTCAGCTGCTGGAGCTATTAGTTGGGTGCCCTCTCTGAGGCCTCCACATGTTCTGGCAAGCTGGACACACACCCCAGGACCTCCACCCTAGACTGCAATCCAGATCCAAGCAGGTTAAAGCAAGAGCGATTACCCCTCAGACTGGTTGCTTGGTCCCCCTACACTCTGCAGTCCAGGAGCTGAAGCTGCCATGTGGTGGCAGCACACTGCAGCACTCAGCAGCTTCTCATCCTGGGGGCAAAAGCTGACATATTCCCTCTTACTGGGTCCCAAAGTCCACACTCAACTGACCTCTCACTTTGTCCTCAGCATCTATGTGTTGATAATTCTGGAAATGGCCACAGCTGCTGCTGATCTGGAGTCCCTCCAGCTGGTGGCTGGTCAGTCCTGCCTTGGGGCTAAAACCTCAGTGTGGAGCTGGGGTCTGCTGGCAGAGCTCTGAACTGGCTGATTCCTGCCAGCCTGCCGGACTGTCCTCAGTGGGAGGTTATCTTCTCTGTCATTTTTTGGGTTCTGTAGCTCCAAAGTTTGTTCAGAGTCCCCTTTTACATAGATTGGAGGTGGTGAGGGCCCGCAGAGGTCCTGTTTCTACTCCGCCATCTTGACTCCCAATACAAAGCCAGAAGAGGAGGCGATGATCACTGGGATGACCACGGTCTCACTTCATCCGCCCGGTTGGGGCTATGGTACTCCAGCGGGAGGCAAGCATGGGCTGAGGATGTGGAGTGGAGAGAAGGGAGTGCTGCAGCCTGATGTCTCTGAGGACTATGGGGATCTCCATCTAATCTTATCTTGAAGACATTCAGTGAGAAACAACCTATTACCACCCAAGGGAGTCCATTCTACTTTGGGCAGGCTTTAATTTTTAGGAAGTTTTTCATGACATCAAGCCTCTATCTACTGCCTTTTCACTTCCAGCCACTGTTTCTAGTTCTGCCTTTGGGGTGCACATGATGACCTTTTGAAAACTTGATGATTATCATCCTCACCCTGAATCATCTCTTTTCTAGGTCAAACATCTGCTCTTCCCTCAACAGCACCTTATATGGCATGAACTTGAGGCCCTTTACCATCTTTGGTGCCTTCATCTGGACATTTTAAAGCTAATTTATTGTCTCCCCAAATTGTCGCAAATAGATCTGAGCACAGCATTCCAGACTGACTTTGGTTTGATTCATTGTAGGTGTGTTACTTCTAGGAAGAATCCCTGGAGAATCCTTAAGGCAAAAGAATAGGTTCAAGGCTTCCCATGATTGTTTGGATCAGCATGCTAGTGGGGCAGTATGAAGAGTATGAGGTGTATGAGAAGGCCCAAACCTGAATCTCACTGAAATACTCTCTGAGTGACTCAGAAATCTCAGAATGGGAGTCATGGTTTTGGATCTAAGGAGTAACTTTTTCTCTATATCTTCCAAGTCAGGTCCTGAGCATTCTAGGGCCATTCTGGGACCTGGCCAGTAGTATGATGTTGGGAGGGCATATGGGACATAGTACAAATTCTTCCTGCCATTGCCAGTTGGTGCTTATGCCAATTTTGTATTGTGTATCTGTCTAAAGATGCTGTTTAAGCCCTTCTTGTTAACCTTTAATTTTTGGGAGTGTATAGAATTTCTCACATTGAATGCTAACTCTGACTAGCAAGTTACAACTGAAGTCTTGTCATGGCCTGTATCCAACCAGCTCAGTTCTGACTTTGGAAAAACTTGTGGGGTGTCAGCTTGCTTGCTGGATCATCACTTTTTGAAAAGGTTACTGCTCCATATCAAAGGAGACTTCCAGGTGCATTTACTTAGTTCTCAGACTTCAGAGTGAAGGCCCAGGGCTTGCTTTAAGGTGGAGTGAACAAAGAGAGATCTAACATGTATTTAAATTAGCATGGTAAATCACTCAGTCCATGATGAGTTACTAGGCCCTTGGATCAATGCCTTATTATTTTAAAAAAATGTGTCTTCTTGGTTTTAGACAGACATTCTTTAACATTATATATGTACACATTAACTGATTTCCAAAACTGAATGACTATGGCCACTGATTTGAAGCACTGGGTACTCCCACGTGGGAAAGACTCTGTTAAAATAAAATCAAGAAGGGGGTCAGGGAATAAGGTTGCTCTCTTACAAATGAAATAGCAAGAAGCTGAAATCTAATGGAAAGAGTGAAAAATGGACCAATGCCATGTTTGATTACAGAGCAAGAAAGCTGTAATTGACCCTAGGTGATTAGGCTGAGTATCTTGGAGCTCACATTCACAACACTGGAGGAAAGAGATGGTCATGGAAGTTTTGAGGATGATCAGTAGGGTAACCATATCAGATACATGTGAGTGACTTTTGTTTTTGCATTGGCTCCCCTTGCTCCATTAATGTACTGATTATACTGTTATGGGGGATCTAACGGAGGTGTCAGTGGTTGCTCAGATCATCCCTATTACTGGGGAGCTTCTCAGGAACCAAGAACCTTCTATTTTTACTTTCCTGCCATCTCCACATCATGCCCAAGCACCCTCCCCTTGCCAGCTACCTTAGTAATGTAAGATCCTAGAGGGCAGGTACTATCTTGCTTGCTTGTGTTTGTATAGTTCAAATCCTATTCATGTGCAAGTCAACACACAACAACAATCCCAAGTACTTCACATAGTACCTGCCTGGCATTTAATAAATGATTTCTCTCTGTTTCTTTCTATCTCTGTCTGTCTCTCTCCTCCCTCCCTCTTTCTTCCTCCCATCTTCCTTTCCTTCCCCCCTCTCCCTTCCCCTTTTCCCTCTTTTTTTCCTATCTTCCATTCCACCATGGAATAATTACCAGGAAAGTAAAAGCTGAATTTGTCAGTGGATCAAATAAATGCATGCCTTGGGATCATAATTTTAGAGTTGGTAAGGGAACTGAGAGGTCATCTCATGCAACCCCCTCTTTATGTAGATGAGAAAGCAGACTCAGAAAGATGTAACTTGCTCAATGGCATATAGGGAGCAGAGCTAGGATTCAAACTCAGCTACTCTGACACTAAATCCAGTATTCTTTTCCCTATGCCTGGCTGCCTAATCATACATAATCTCTATAAAAAGAAGTGTCAGGAGAAGCATGATGGTAAATCATAACTGTACATTTTTTTTAACATTTGCACAGGCCATTCCCTCCCCCAACCCATGCTTGGAAAGTACTCCCTTTTCATCCTTGTCTATCAGAATTCCTCCTTAAAGGCTTAGCCCAGCTAAAAACTGCACTGTCTCCTTCCCTCATCTTTTCAGTTGAAAGTGTTCTCTCACTTCAAATATCCCTCTTGTTCCCTGTCTGTATTTCTTCTTTGCTCTTACCACTCCTGACTTTGTATTTTAGTTAAGATCACAGATTTAGAATCAAAAGAGACCTTAGAAGTCATCTAGTCCAACTCCCTCATTTTATAGGTAAGGAAACTGAGGCCCAGGGAGATGCCATAGGTAAGGCTCATAAACAGTAATTTTCTGAGCTGAGATTTGAACCCTAGTTCTCTGACTCTAAATCCATCACTCCTTTCACTCTTCCAGGACTTCCAAAAAGTTCTCTGTGCCTAAGACCTGGTGTAACTTTTATCCTGACCTAGCATGTAAGACTTCTCCTGGGGAAAATACAAGATAGTGTACCACAAGTATAGACATAGTGGGCATGCATTGTGTTTCATATCTCTCTAAAAACTAGCACCTAGCTTGGTACATAGTAGGTGCTTAATAAATGCCTCCTGAATTAAAATGACTTTTACAAATGTGCCATTACTGACCCACACACTACTAAAGTGCTTGCTGTGAAATGTGTCCTGTTCCCCTTTCCACCAAACATTAGTCATCATGGATTTGAGAGGAAATGGGGCATCAAGCAAAGAGAAGTAGACTTTGAGTCATTGGTTCTGCCATTTAGTAGCTACATGACCATGACCAAGCCAATCTCTGTGTCAATTTCTTAATTAAAAAAAATAAGAAAATAATAATATTTATATTACCTGTTTAACAAGGATTTTTAAAAATTATGTCTCCTTGCTTTCAAATCTCTTTCTTTTCCAATCTATTGTGCACTTAGCTGCCAAAGAGACTTTTCTTTATTTTCATTTTTGTTGTTATTGTTGGCATAAGTGAAGCTTTATTTTTTCCTTAGTATTTGTTGGTTTCTGGGTTTGGGGTATAGTTAAGAATTCTAGAATTCTTGCAGCTAAATAATCTATATTTCCATTCAATCCCATTTCATTATAGCATAGCAGAAAAATAATATTCAGTGCAAATTGTTTTCTCCTTTTATTCAGTCAACTTGAAACTTACTTTTTCAGTCCTTGATCCCAAATATTTTTATTTGAGAAAGATTGTGTGTATACATATGTAGATACATACATATATGTGTGTATCCATAGTATATTGAGAGAGAATTACATAAACGGACATATTAAATAAACCCATAATAATTCAGAAATACTTAGGATTATTAAAACTCTTTATAATTTTTTTTATTACTTGTTTTTTTAAACATTATTTTCTTTTAAAATTTTGCGTTTGAAATTCTCCATCCCTCCCACTCCCTTACATCCATTAAGAAGGCAAGCAATGTGTTGTCAATGATACATGTGAAATAATGCAAAACATATTTCTATATAAGTCATATTTTTTAAAAAGCAAGAAAATAAAGTGAGAAAATCATACTTCAATTTGTACTCATAGTTCATCTCTTCTCTCTCTGGAGTTAGATAGCATTTTTTCATCATGAGTTCTTTGGAATTGTCTTGGATCATTATATTGATCAGAGTAGCCAAGTCTTACCCAATTGATTATCATTACAGCACTTCGATTACTGTGCAGAGTGATCTTCTAGTTCTTACTTCACTTTGTATCAGTTCATATAGTTTTTGCCATGTCTTTTTTGAAACCAAAGTCTCATCATTTCTTATAGTACAATAGTATTCCACTATAACTATATGCCATGACTTTGTTCAGCCATTCCCCATCTGATGAGATGACCTTGATTTCCAATTCTTTGCTACCACAAAAAAACTGCTATAAATATTTTGTACAAATAGACCCTTTTCCTATTTTTTAAAAAAAATCTCTTTGGAATATAGACCTAGAAGTGGTATTGCTGGGTAAAAGGTTATGCACAGTTTTATAGCTCTTTAGACCTAGTTCCAAATTGTTCTCCAGAATGGTTCACAACTCCACTAGCAGGTCTTTAGTGTACCTATTTTCCCCATATTCCCTCCAGCATTTGTCATTTTTGATATGTGCATCAGAAATGTGTATCTCAGAGTTGTTTTAATTTGCATTTCTTTGATCAATAGTGAGTTAGAGCATCTTTTTATATGACTATAAAAAGCTTTAATTTCTTCTTCTGAGAACTGCCAATTTATATTCTTTGACAATTTATCATTTGGGGAATGGGTCTTATTTTTATAAATTTAACTCAGTTCTATACTCAGTATACATTTGAGAAATGAGACCTTTATCAGAGAAACTTGCTATGAAATTATTTGATTTTACCTTATTGTCCTATAGTACCTTTTAGTAATAACATTGTTTCCCCTGATTATTTCCTTTAGTTAGTTCTATTTTTGCTTTGTCTGAAATCTTCTTCTTCTTCTTCTTCTTCTTCTTCTTCTTCTTCTCCCTCTCCTTCTCCTTCTTCTCCTTTTTCTTCTCTCTTTTTATCTTGTTCATCCTCAAAAGTCTATTTTGTTTCTAACCATTTTGTCTCCCTTAATCTGCCCTCCCTTTTATCATTTCCCCATTCTTTTATCCTTTTCTCCTCTTATTTTTTTCTATTGGATAAGTTACATTTCTATATACAACTGAGTGTGCATATGTATTCATCTCTCTTTGAGCCAGTTCTGATGAGAGAAAGGTTCAATTATTGCCTGCCACCTCCAGTCCCCATTTCTGCCTTCATTGAGAAAGCTCTTCATTTGTATGCCTCTTTTATGTGAGAACATTTCCCCCATTCTACCTCTCCCTTCCCCCTTTTCCCAGTTCATCCTTCTTTCTCACCCCTTCATTATTTAGGAGATCATTCTAACATAACTGACTCACACCCATTCCTACCATCTGTGTAAATGTCTTTTAACTGCCCCAATAATGATAAAGTTCTTAGACATTACATGTATCATCTTCTCATATAGGAATATAAACAATTTAACTTTATTGAGTCCCTTATTATTATTCTTTCATGTCTACCTTTTTATGGTTTACTTGAGTCTTTGTTTGAATGTCAAATTTTCCATTCAACTCTATTTTTTTATCAGGCATTCTTTAAAGTCCTCTATTTCATTAAATATCCATTTTTCACCTACAATATTGAACCCAGTTTTGCTGGGTAGGTGATTTTGGTTGTAATTCTAACACTTTTGCCTTCTGAAATGTCATATTCCAAGCCCTTTACTCCTTTAAATTGGAAGCTGCTAAATCTTGTGTTATCCTGACTGTGACTCTAAGATATTTGAATTGTTTTTTTCCTGGCTTCTTGAAGTATTTTATTTTTGACCTGGGAGTTCTGGAATTTGCCTAAAATATTCCTTGGAGTTTTCATTTTGAAATCTCTTTCAGGAGGTGATTGGTGGATTCTTTCAATTTCTAATTTTTCTGAGACAGTTTTCCTTGATAATTTCTTGATATATGTTTTCTAGGCTCTTTCTTTGATCATGACTTTCAGGTAGTCTAGTAATTCTTAAATTATTTCTCCATGATTTCTTTTCCAGGAAATTGTTTCTCTAATAAGATATTTCACATTTTCTCCCATTTTTTCATTCTTTTTACTTTGTTCAGTGTTTCTTGATGTTTCATGGAATAATTAGCTTTCCCTATTCTAATTTTTAAGGAATTATTTTCTTCAGTGAGATTTGATATGTCTTTTTTCATTTGGCTAATTCTGCTTTTAAAGGAGTCCTCTTCAGTGGATTTTTGTACCTCCTTTATGATTTGGTTGATTCTGTTTTTTAAGGTTATTTTCTTCAATAATTTTTCACGCCTCTTTTACCAAGCTGTTAATTCTCTTTTCATAATTTTCTTGCATCTCTTTGCCTAATTTATCTCATTTCTTTACCTAATTTTTCCTCTACCTCTCATATTGCCTTCTTTAACTTTTTCAGGAATTCTTTTTGGGTTTGGGTTCAATGAACATTTTTCTTTCAGGCTCTTTTGTAGCTCTTTTCACATTGTTGTCATCTTCTGAGTTTATGTCTTTGTTTTCCCTGCTAGTTTAGTAGCTTTTTATAGTTAAATTCTTTTTTTGTTTTTGTGGTTTGCTCAATTTTTTCCACTCTATTTCTTGACTTTAAACCTTATTTTGAAATTGGACTTTGCTCACATGGGGTATGTATCAACAATGCAGTATTCACAATGCCTACGGTAACTATAAATATGTTGATATGGTTATTAATCACAAAATGTAACAGGCTCTCTACATGAACATTTATTCAAATATCAGAAAACTGAGTCCCCAAAACAGAAAGTCAAAGCCATCACAGTAGCCACAGAGTTATTACACAGAGTTAATGTAGAAACACCCATATTCTCAAGCCTTCAAAACAAAACAGGCTACCTCAGACAAAGATCCTCTTCTCTCCATTCACGGTAACTGCTCAGCCTCCATGCAGCTTGCTCCCAGCAGCCCTGGCCCCCTACAGTTCCCATTCCTGGCAGTCCTCAGTAGGAGCCCTTAGCAGAAGTTCTGGCTGGCTCAAAAAAAAAAAAAAGAAGTTTGCACCACCAGTGCTGCCACTTCCAGTCACCAAGCTGGCTTCAGCCTGGCTTGTACTGGGCTCCAGCTCCTTCCTGCCCCACCCCTTCTTGCTATGTCAGCAAGATCAAGGGCCTGGAAAATCTTCAAATCCCATTACCATTACAGGGTGGGGCTGGGGGCAATGTCCCAAGCTTCAGGCTTTTTTCATGGTACTATTTTCAAAGCTAGTTTCAGAGGTCTGCAAGTTTTCATGCTTTTCCAAGGTGGTGTGATTGGGAAAAGGTGTAGTCATTGCTCTCCTGGTTTGCACTATAGTCTTTACCCAGCACCCCTTCAGCCACAAGTGCTAATAATGCTCCTCTTTGCTTTGGAACTGCATCCAGGACCCCATTCCCTTGTGACTACGCTTTCTCTCCCTCCCTTACCACACTCATCTCTGCCCTAAAACTGTGACACAGAATTGAATGTGGGCAACAGAGTTGCCCAATGGTCCCCTATAATCTCTTTCTGACCAGTTGTCCAACCCTCTCACTATCTTTGGTCTGAGAGCTCCAAAAGCCATCACTGCTGCTATTGCCATTGCCATGATTGTGTGTGTGAGCTCCAGATAGGCCTCTACCCCAGTGTCCCAGACTTCTATTAACCTCTTAAGTTTTCTAAGGTTGGAAGAATATCTCATTCTGACCTTTTGTTGACTCTGCTGCTCCAAAATTTGATTTGAGGAGTTATTTTAAAGTTGTCAGGATGGGAATGTTGGGAGGATTTGACTATGTGACTGCCCCTAATCTGCCATCTTGGCTCCTCAAAGAGACTTTCCAAAAGCACATGTCTGATCTTGTCACTGTGTTTTTCAATAAAATCCAATGGCTTGCTATTTTTTTCTAAGATCAAATATAAACTCCTTACCTTGTCATTTAAAACCTTTCACAAAGCAAATGATTTTAAGGGGTTTTAACACAGAGAAAAGGGAACTCACATCTAATAGTTTCATTTTCCTCCCAGTATAATAAGAAGTGAAGTCTTCAGCTAAAAGGTGGGAGAAGGGGGACTAGGTGGCACAGTGAATAGAGCACCGGCCCTGGAGTCAGGAGGACCTGAGTTCAAATTCAGCCTCAGACACTTAACACTTACTAGCCATGTGACCTTGGGCAAGTCATTTAACCCCAAGTGCCCTGCATTCCCCCTTCCAAAAAGCAAAATAAAATAAAATAAATGGTGGGAGGAGGGAGAGGTTTGGAAAGCTTGAGCAGAGAGAAGAAGGTTTCACTATCATATTTTAGCAAGGAAAGTAACAAACTGGAGTGTGCTTCTGAGGAAGAAGATCAGGTCAATAGAAATACTAGAAAACATGTCATCTGATGATCATTTGAAGGATCTGGGGATGTTTAACCTAGAGAAAGCTTAGGGGAGAGACACACACAAAGAGATCTTTTTTGCAACTTGGTTCCAACCTATTTTGCAGACTTATATTCACACTCTATGGTTTGGCCTCCAACAGAATGCTCCTTCTTCCATCTCTTCCTGCTCAGGACGCACTTCCTCTTCACCCTCAGACAATCCTAGTTTCCTTTAAAATCAAGTACCACCTTCTATATGAAGCCTTCCCTGATCCGCACAACTTCCAGTGCCTCTCCTTTCCACAATAACTGTCTCGAATTTACTTTATTTATATTTCTTATATGACTGTTATGAGGAAAGCACATTTTAAATGACAAAGTGATTTGTGAATGGGAGCTATTATTATTATTATCCAAACTGTATTATCTCATATTTGGATTAATTTATACACATAGAGTCAGCTATGTGGCACAGTGGATAGAGTATTGGGACTAGAATCTGGAAGACTCAAGTTCAAATCTAGCATTAGACACTGAACTAGCTACGTGACCCTGGACAAGTCATTTACCCTGTTTGCTTCAGGGTCCTCAATGGGAGTAATAATAGCACCTCTACCTCCCAAGGGTGAAGGTCAAATGAGGTAATAACTATAAGGTGCTTGGCGCATAGAAAGTGCTACATAAATGTTAGCTACTATTATTATTATATTTATATATTATATCATATATTATTATTATACTTAACACAGTGCCTGACACATAGAAGTTATTTTTATTACATTTATTATATTATATTGCTAATATTATAATTATACTTAGCACAATGCCTTGCATGTAGTAAGCACTATATAAATATTAGCTATTATTTTTGCCGTTATTATTATCACACTCAGCACAGTGCCCGGCACACAGTTAGCATTGTATACATGTTAGTTGTTGGTACTGTTGTTGTTGTTACAGTGATTAGCACATTACCTAGCATGTGGTAGATGCCATGTAAATGCTTCTTTCCTTCTCCCCCCCCCCCATCTCTAGTTATGATCTGGGAAACTAGAATTAAGGGAATAGTTGTAGTTGTGAGATAAAGAGGAGACAGTAAATTGTAAACTACGTCTTCCAGGAAGCAAATAGGAGTTTCATGGAAATGATTGGATGTCAGTGGTAATTATGTGGAGACAAGAGGAGGAAAGAAGTCTGTCTCCTTTTTAAGCCCAAGGAAAGTAGGGAAGGAACAGGGAGGGGCTGGCCACAGAGTTTGTTTGGCTTAGGAGTACTAGTAGACATGGGGCAGGGGGCAACAGTGGTCTATTTTCCTCTTGCTGTAGCAATGGGAAGAGGTGTAGGGCTTCAGTGGGGGTGCTGTCAAGGACTACTGAAGAGTCTGGCACAAATGTGATGAAGGTCAGGAAGTGTGATCATGACTACAGGACAGGAAGAGGTCTTGGGCTAAGTCAAACCTGCACATGTTCTCTTTCTGGTGGCAAAGAATTGGAAATAAAGGGGATGCCCATCAGTTGGGGAATGACTGAACAAACTGTGGTATATGATGGTGATGGAATACTATTGTTGTGCTATAAGAAATTATGATCTGGTTTATTTTAGAAAAACATGGAAAGATTTTCATGGAATAATGAGGAGTGAAATGAGCAGAACCAGGAGAACATTGTGTACAGGAACAGCATTATTATTCTAAAAATGACTTGGAGAGAATTCGTTATTTTGTCCATTATAAATACCCAAATTAGCTATAAAGGATGTTTGAAGAAAGATGCTATCTGCATCTGAAGAGAGAACTGATAAGTAGAAGTATGTATAGAATAATTTTCCATCTATATCTATATCTAATATGTATCTGTGTCTAATGGTAGCCATCTCTGGGGCGGAAGGGGGAGGGAAGAAAAAAAAAGAAGAAATTTACATGATTTTGTTGTATATTTGAAAGAAATAGCAAGTTGTGCATAGTAGATTCACAGTTTCATATACAACGATCTTTTTTCATTGTACTATGTTATGGAAATGCTTGTTTATTACATAAATTAAGAAAAAGCTGTAGCTGCAGCTGAACTTTGTGAGAAGGATTTTGGTGACCAGTCACTGGAAAAGGAGATCAGATGCTCTGGGAACAGACCTTGGTTGATGCTGGAAAAAGAGAAATATACAGGGGCGGCCAGGTAGCACAGCGAGTAAGAGCACCGGCTCCAGTGTTGAGAAGACCTGGAGATCGAATCCCGGGCTCAGACACTTAGCACCCACCCAGAAACACGTGGCCGTGTAACCTTGAGCAAGTTACTTAACCCCAATTGCTTAGGGGTGGCCAGGTGGCTCAGCGAGTAAGAGCACCGGCTCCAGTGTCGGGATGACCTGGATCAAATCCGGGCTCAGATACTCAGAAATAACTGGCTGTGTAACCTTGAGCAAGTTACTTAACCCTGATTGCTCATAAAAAAAGATAAATATACAGAATTTATGAGATTAATCTCTTCTTTCAGCCCAGGACACACTCCCTACCCCCATTCCCACCTTCCTCCAATGGTCCTTTATATGATCTGAGTTATGGTGAATCACTTTTCACAGATCTCCAAGCCTGAGGAACCAGAACTTCACCCCCATGAACTACTGTATCCAAGCATTATTGTGTCCTGTATCAAAAATATGTGATAATATTTTGGAGTGAAAATTGGTTTAATTTCCTGTACTGTGCTCCAAAATTTTCTGACCCAGTTAGAAGACCTGAGTTCCCACCTGACTCTGCCAGTAAGTAGAGTCACTTAAAACTCTTGACACTTCAGTTGTTTCGTATGTAAAATGGACATAATAATCACTACCCTGTCTATAGCATAGGACTGATGTGGGGAAAGCATTTGATAAGTCTAAAAAAACGTTCTATCAATGTGAGTCATTTATCCTTCTTACCTCTACTTTTTAAAATCTCTGGTTCCCTTTATGGGCAACTAGGAGATATTGTGGAGAGAATGATGGACTTGGCATCAGATAGCCCTGACTGAGTACTGCTTTAGACAGGATCTGAACATCATAGCTGTGGGACCTTGGGCAAGTCACTTAACTGATCTGCCTCATTTTCCTCCTCTGTAAAATAGGAACAGTAATATCACCTACCTCCTAGGGTTGCCATGAGGATCGAATGAGGTATTTGTAAAGCCCTTCACAAATCTTTTATTTTTGGAAACTGATAAAACTTTATTTATTTTTTCATTTTTTTATCTCTCTCTCTTTTTTATTAATTTGTTTGTTTCCTTTTAGTTTACAGGATTCAATTCCACAATTCCTTGAGTTTCACATTTTGTCCCCCTCCCTTCTCTCCCCCACCCCCCCCATGGCGGCTTATAGTCAAGTACAGGATCTGTAAATACTTTCACATTATACATTAGTAAGGTTATAAGGACGGATTGTACCAGCTGGAATGAAAAATGGTAAAGAGGACATAAAACCAAATAAGAGAAGGAAAAAGATCAGGTATTTTGCTTCCACCTGGATATAAACTTAGTTCTTTCTAGTTCTTTCTCTGGATGTAGACATCTCTCTCCATCATGAGTCTTTTGGGATTGACTTATATCACTGCATTGCTGAGAAGAGTCCAGTCTATCAAAGTTGGTCATCACACATAATGTTGTGTCTGTAATTGTGTACAAATTTCTCCTGGTTCTACTCTTCTCATTCAGCATCAGTTCTTTTAAGCCTCTCCAGGTAAATATGAAGACCGTCTGCTCCTCGTTTCTTATAGCACAATAGTATTCCATGACATTCATATACTACAACTTGTTCAGCCATTCCCCAATTGATGGGCACCACCTTAATTTTCAATTCTTTGCTACCACAGAAAGAGCTGCTATAAACATTTTTGTACATATGGGTCTTTCTCCCATTTCTATGATCTCTTTGGGATATAACCCTAGGAGTGGTATTGCTGGATCAAAGGGTATGAAAGTATTTATAGCCCTTTGGGCATAATTCCAGATTGCTCTCCAGAAAGGCTGGATCAGTTCACAACTCCACCAGCAATGCATTAGTGTTCCAGTTTGCCCACATCCTCTCCAGCATTTGTCATTTTCCTGTTTTGTCATCTTAGCCAATCTGACTGGTGAGATGTGGTACCTCAGATTTGTTTTGATTTGCATTTCTCTAATCAATAGTGAATTAGAGCATTTCTTCATGTGCTTATAGATATCTTTAATTTCTTTCTCTGAGGACTGCCTGTTCATATCCTTTGACCATTTATCAATTGGGGAATGACTTGTATTCTTATAAATTTGACTCAATTCTCTGGATATTTTAGAAATGAGTCCTTTGTCAGAGACATAGGTTGTAAAGATTCTTTCCCAATTTCCCACCTCCCTCTTAATCTTGGTTACATTGGCTTTGTTTGTACAGAACCTTTTCAATTTCATGTAGTCAAAATTATCCATTTTACATTTTATAATGTTCTCTAATTCTTGTTTAGTCATAAAGTCTTTCCCTCTCCACAAGTCTGATAGGTAAACTATTCCTTGTTTTAGGAGAGTGCTTACAGTATCAACCTTTATACCTAGATCATGCACCCATTTAGACTTGATTTGGGTATATGGTGTTAGATAATGGTCTATGCCCAGTTTCTGCCATACTATATTCCAGTTTTCCCAGCAGTTTTTGTCAAATAGTGTGTTCTTATCCCCAAAACCAGGGTCTGGGGGTTTATCAAACAATAGATTACTATAATCACTGACTTCTGAATCTCGTGTGCCTAATTTATTCCATTGATTCACTCCTCTATTCCTCAGCCAGCACCAAGTAGATTTGGTGACTGCTGCTTTATAATACAGATTGAAATCTGGTATAGCTAGTCTACCTTCCCTAGCATTTCTCTTCATTAATTCCCTTGATATTCTGAACCATTTATTCTTCCAAATTAATTTTGTTACTATTTTTTCTGGCTCTATAAAGTAGTTTTTTGGTAAATTAATTTATATGGCACTAAATATATAATTTAATTTAGGTAAAATTTTCATTTTTATTATATTAGCTCCACCTAGCCACGAGCAATTGATATTTTTCCAATTAGTTAGATCTGACTTTATTTCTGTGAAAAGTGTTTTGTAGTTATGGTCATACAGGTCCTGGGTTTGTTTTGGCAGGTAGATTCCCAAATATTTTATAATGTCTACAGTAACTTTAAATGGGATTTCTCTTTCTATCTCTTGCTGTTGAATTTCATTGGAAATATATAGGAATGCCAAGGATTTATGTGGGTTTATTTTATATCCTGCAACTTGCCAAATTTATTTATTGTCTCAAGTAGTTTTTAACTTGATTCTCTAGGGTTCTCTAAGTATATCAACATATCATCTGCAAAGAGTGAGAGCTTAGTCTCTTCTTTGCCTAATTTGATTCCTTTGATTTCTTTTTCTTCTCTAATTGCTACTGCTAACATTTCTAGGACTAGATTGAATAAGAGGGGTGATAGTGGACACCCTTGTTTCACCCCTGATCTTATGGGAAATGCTTCTAGCTTCTCCCCATTACATATAATACTTGCTGATGGCTTTAAATAGATGCTACCTATTATTTTAAGGAAGGCTCCATTTATTCCTATGCTTTCTAATGTTTTTAATAGGATTGAATGTTGTTTTGTCAAAAGCCTTTTCTGCATCTATTGAGATGATCATGTGGTTTCTGCTAGTTTTATTGTTGATATGATCAATTATACTGATGGTTTTCCTAATATTAAACCATCCTTGCATTGCTGGAATAAATCCTACCTGATCAAAGTGTATTATTCTTGAGATAAGTTGCTGTAGTCTTTTTGCTAGTATTTCATTTAGAATTTTTGCATCTGTATTCATGAGGGAGATTCATCTATATTTTTTTTTCTCTGTTTTATCTCTTCCTGATTTAGGTACCATATTTGTGTCATAAAAAGAATTTGGTAGGACTCCTTCTTCACTAATTTTCCCAAATAGTTTGTAGAGTATTGGAATCAATTGTTCTTTTAATGTTTGACAGAATTCACTAGTGAATCCATCTGGCCCTGGAGATTTTTTCCTAGGGAGTAGCTGATGGCTTGTTCTATTTCTTTTTCTGAGATGGGATTATTTAAGTAATTTACTTCCTCTTCAGTTAATTTGGGCAACTTTTATGTTTGTAAATATTCATACACTTTCCTAAGATTGTCAAATTTATGTGCATACAATTGGGAAAAATAATTCCTAATTATTGTTTTGATTTCCTCTTCATTGGAGGTAGATTCACCCTTTTCATTTTTGATACTCATAATTAGGTTTTCTTCTTTCTTTCTTTTTATCATATCGACTAAGGGCCTATCAATTTTGTTTTTTTTTTCATAAAACCAGCTCTTGGTTTTACTTATTAATTAAATAGTTTTCTTAATTTCAATTTTATTAATCTCTCCTTTTGTCTTCAATATTTGTAATTTAGTATTTAATTGGGGATTTTGAATTTGTTCTTTTTCTAGGTTTCTTAATTGCGTGCCCAATTTGTTGAGCTCCCTTTTCTCTAATTTAATCATGTATGCACTCAGGGACATAAAACTCCCCCTAAGAACTGCATTTAATGCATCCCACACATTTTGGTATGTTGTCTCATTATTATCATTCTCTTGAATGAAATTACTGATTGTTTCTATAATTTCTTGTTTGACCCACTCATTCTTTAGGATTAAATTGTTTAATTTCCAATTAGTTTTTGGTCTGTCTTTCCCTGGCCATTTATTGCATATAATTTTTTATTGCATCATGATCTGAGAAGGATGCATTTAATATTTCTGCCTTACTGCATAGAATTGTGAGGTTTTTATGCCCCAGACCATGGTCAGTTTTTGAGTATGTGCCATGAACCACTGAGAAGACAGTATATTCCTTTTTGTCCCCATTCAGTTTTCTCCAGAGATGTATCATACCTATCCTCTCTAAAATCCTGTTCACCTCCTTAACTTCTTTCTTGTTTATTTTGAGGTTGCATTTATCAAGTTCAGAGAGGGTGAGATTAAGGTCTCCCACTAGTATAGTTTTGCTATCTATTTCTTCCTCTAATTCCTTTACCTTCTCCTCTAGGAATTTGGATGCTACACCACTTGGTGCATATATGTTAAGTAATGATATTGCTTCATTCTTGATGATGCTTTTTAACAAGATATAGTTTCCTTCCTTATCTCTTTTAATTAGGTCAGTTTTTGCTTTTGCTTTATCTGAGATAAGGATTGCTACCCTTGGTTTTTTTACTTTAGCTGAGGCATGATATATTTTATTCCAACCTTTTACCTTTACCCTGTGTGTATCCCTCTGTTTCAGATGTGTTTCTTGTAAACAGCATATTGTAGGAATATGATTTCTAATCCATTCTGCTATCCATCTCTGTTTTATGGGAGAGTTCATTCCATTCACATTTACAGTTATGATTGTTATCTGTTTCTTTCCCTCCATCCTATTTCTGCCCCTGTTAATGTTCATATTTTCCCTCCCTTCTCCTTTGCCCCCCTCAATAGTTTTCCTTTTGACCACTGCCTCCCTCAGTGTTCCATTTTCAGCCCCCCTCCCTTTTCCTCCCCTTTCCCCTTACTACTTCCCTCCCTACAAACCACTCCCACCCCTCTTTCATAACTTTCCCCCTCCTACTGCCTGTAGGATATTTTTATACTTAATGAAGTACATTATTTCTTCTTCACACCAAGAGTGACAGGAACAAATCTCCTGTGAAGCTCCTCTCCCTCCCGTCTTTCCCTCTAAAATGATACTTTTAGCATTTCTTCTCCATAGAGTCCTATGTTTAACTGGTTGTTATTTCCTCCTTTTACCAGAACCAATGAGGGAAAAGCTCATATGCTTCCCAACTCCCTCCATTTTTTCCCTCTGCTATACAGTTTTTATGCCTCTACGTGTGGCATAATTTACCCTTTTCCACTTCATCCATTCCCTTTCTTCCATTGCAGTCCCTTTGTAGCCCTTAATAAGATTTTTTTAAATCGTCATTTTGTGTATTTTATAGTCATACCCTATACTTGTGTATAAACAGTTTGCTCTTATCAAATAGCAGGGTGTGTATGTGTGTGTGTGTGTGTGTGTGTGTGTGTGTTCTCTTTGTTTACCTTTCTAAGTCACTGTTGCATCTCGTAATTGGAGGTTGAATTTTCCATTGAGTTTTGGCTTTTTTTCAAGAAGGTCTGGAACTCTGTTACATCGTTGAATGACCATCTCTTTGCCTGGAAGAATATGCTCAGTCTTGTTGGGTATATGATCCTTGGTTGTAACCCGAGCTCTTTTGCCCTCCGGAAAATTGAATTCCACTGCCTCTGATCTTTCAGTATAGAGGCTGCCAAATCCTGTGCAATCCTCACCGTGGACCCTCGATATTTGAATTGTTTCTTTCTGGCAACTTGAAGTATTTTCTCTTTTATCTGGTAGTTCTGGAGTTTGGCCACAACATTTCGAGGACTTTTCAGTTTGGGAACTCTTTCAGTAGGTGTCTGGTGGATTCTCTCGATTTCTATTTTACCCTCAGGTTCTAGTATCTCAGGGCAGTTTTCCTTAACGAGCTCTTGGAGAATGTTGTCCATGCTCATTTTTGTCATCATAATTTTCTGGTAGGCCTATGATTCTCAGATTATCTTTCCTGGATCTGTTTTCCAGGTCAGTTATTTTTTCTTTGAGGTATTTTACCTCTTTTTCTAATTTTTCATTTTTGTTGTTTTGTTTGACTAATTCTTGGTTCCTCATAGAGTTATTTGTTTCTATTTGGTTAATTCTAGTTTTTAGCAAATCATTTTCCTTGGTTAATTTTTGGAGCTCCTTTTCCATATCATACACTTTTCTTTTTAGAGAGGTGTTTTCCTTATTATAATGTTTTTCTAATTCTGCTATTTTGGTTTTGAGAGAATTATTCATTTTGTCTTCTATCTCTCTCATTTTGTTTTTAAAGTTCCTTTTGATCTCATCTAGGAGAGCCTTCTGTGCTTGGGACCCATTCCCTGTTGAAGTTTCAGCTTTGGGTGTGGAGTCCACATTGTCTCCCTCTGAGGTTGGTTCCTCCCTCTGAGGATAGTAGGACTCCAGAGTCTTTGTCTTTGTAGTCTGCTTTCTACCCATTTTGCGGCAGGGTCCTAGCCACACCCTTTCTCTAGGATCCCAAGCCTTTACTGTAGATGGTTTTGCCCTGGAGCAAGAGTTACTATGTTTTCAGGGTTAGAGGGGGTGTTTGGAGAAAGTGAGGTTCACTCTGTCATCTTGGACTTTGGAGGTCCGGAAAGGGGCTTTTTAAAAAAAATTTCTGGGCTATAAAGTGGTAGCCCCAGGAGTGTTTGCTGTCCAGGACAGGGGCCCTTGTATTTGCTTCTTACCTTGCTCTTTCCAGTCCCAGCCCTTTGGTGATAGGCCTGGTAGTGGACCTTGTAGTTGGTGGGAAAACTTGCCCTCAGAGTTGATCAGGTCCCTTCCCAGCCTGCCTCTGCATCTGCAGGCTGTGCCGCGCCTCGACCTTCACAAATCTTAAGGCACTCTTTCATGTGGGATGGGAGAAATGTCTCCTCTCTTAGTTCATGTGGTAGGTAACTGATGCTAAAACATATTTACCACAACACAGGAATTATAGAGGTTAAAAATATCAGTTTTATTATTTATTATTAGGCTCAGGCCTCAGAGAAAACTTGAAGAATCTTTAGAATTCTGACAAGGCCTTCTATAGGCAAAATTATGTCAGAGGGGCAAAAATAATTCTCTTACATATTGCAATCTTATACATTTCCATAACAATCAAGGAAAAGGCAGATATATAATATTTTCTTCAATGTCATAAAAGTTGAACAAAGTTAGTACTCTCATATATTCCCTAAGTAAACAAACTTTGGTAAATAAACTGTGTAGGTAAACTATATCAGGTTACAGATTAAACTACATTTAGAGGGTTCACAAATAGGTCTATTGAGAGTGAAGATTTACATGTCACCAAGATAACTAAGAAGACTAGACATCAGGAAAAGCCTTCCTTCAACAATTAGCTAGGGGGGCTATAATGAATAACTAAATCACTTTGACTTCTCTCTGAGGAATGTCAAATAGTCTTTCCTTATCTTACTAGTCAGTTTTTTGTCAAGTAAGGTTAATATTAACAGAAGACAGACTTTTGGTTAACCAAAATTTTTGGGACCATAAGTCCCAAAGAATAAAAAATCAACAATTCCCATCACAATGTTCGCTATTATGATTATGATTCTTAGCTCAAGTTACTTCCTGTGTGAAACCCTTCCTAATCCCCCCAGCTATAAATATTCTCCCTCCCCCAAATTACTTTTTTTTGTATATGGATCAGTGGATAGAGCTGTCCAGCTTCAGACAGTAGCTGTGTGACCCTGGGCCAGTCACTTAACTCTTTTAGCTCAACTCTTCATCTGTAAAATGAGATAGAGAAGGAAAAGGCAAATTACTGCAATATCTGGAGAAAACCCCAAGTGAGATCACAGAGAATGGATAGTTGGACCTTACTGAAACAACTTATCCCCACCATCACCACCAAGAAAATATCTAAAATTTATTTATTTGTGTATTCATATTATTTTCCCATGGAATATAACACCCTTGAGGACTAGAATTTTTTTTTCCTTTGTCCTAGTTTTTAGAAAAATGCATGACATGTAATTATACAATAAATAGTAGCTGGATTGCAGTGAATGGAATTGTTCTTGCTTTTATTATTTTCAGAATGGGAGTATTTTCTTGCTTTCACTGCAGCCCAGTATTTATAGGTTCTTTCAATATGCAGAGCATCCCAAAAATCTTAGAGCAGTTTTAAGCTTTTAAAGCTTTTGGGACCTCTTGCAATTTGAGCTTCAAAGTATCATGAAGACAAGTTAGTCTGAAAAATTCTGTTGTAGATCTAGTAAAACTGGTGTGAAGCATTCAACAAAATGCTGAAGCATCATTTCTAAGCCTATTTGGGCTAAGTTCAAGTTTAGTTACACAGTAAATAAATATGCTTGTTAATGAGATAGTTCATTAACATTACATATTATAGGAGAAAAATTCCAATTCATACTTGTTCAATAATAACATCAACCAATATTTGTAATGTTTACCTTTGTAATGTACTTTTAACTTTTCAAAATCCTTACCCATCAAAGATTTTCTTTTATCTTCACAACACATGGGAAAGTAGGCATCCTTTTCTGAACTTGTTGAAAAATGTTCCAAGTTGTTTCTATCTTTTGGGGGCACAGAATACAATGCATTTTCCTGGAGAAACAATGCAGAAACATTCTGATGCCTGGAGAATAGTCTCAATAGCCAACTATTGGCTGGATTTCCAATCAGCAGAGCTCTCGAGTGTTCCATGAATATGGGGCTTATGAAAGATTTAGATTGTTCTCACCATGTGGATTTCAGTGGGTTTCCTGATGTGGTAGATGCACTTTCTTTCTATGCTATTGAAATATGTAAGATAGAACTGTGCAGAAGGGAGCAAGCAGATATATTTTTCAAGAGTATATTTCTTGAGTTTGCTCACAAGTTTGCTGATGCCAAGGAGGTGCCTCAATCTCAAGAAAGTAGAACTTTCTCATCCATAAAGAAGAGCCTGAGTCCAAATCACATTGCTGAAAAACCACACCGTCCAGAGTTGGGAAGAAGACCATTTGTGAACATACCAGAAAAGCACTACTTTTAATACAGATAGGTTTACAAAAATTTCATGTATTCCTTAAAGCAAACTTTAAAAAGACTTAAGGCACTTGGTAGAGTAGAGGACTGTAGGGTTTTGCAGGGTTTCACTTACTGTTTTGGGACATGGTGGTGTCTAAATGATGATAGGTTGAGGAGGAAAGGTCAATTTAAATGGAAAGGTGGTAGCAAACCAATTTCAGGAGCAGTAATAAAACCAGAATGGCAACAAGGCTTGGGTGATCTGGGCTTTACCCTAGAGTGCCAACAATACTTGTAATCCTTTTTCCTGGTATAATTGAGCTCTTGGTTAGTAAGACTAATTATTTACAATAGGGAGTTACCAGATGAGGTCTTCCTTCCAAGCAACCTTGTTCCATCTTCACCCCTTCCTTTGTGGCTGTCTGAAGAAAGATTGAACTGCTACATGGTCTCTTCTCCCACGGAAACTTGTGTAGGAGGTCTACTCCCAAATCATATGACATCATTAATATTAGAAGAGTATTGACTTTATCCTCCTTTTGGCTAAGATCTGGTATTGGTCACAGTATAGATTTTGCAGTTGTGAGATTTTTTTCTTTACCAAACAAGGTTAGTATGATAATAACACTGCTGAGCCTTAGCTTTGCCACCAACTGGCACTCACTTAAACTTTCTAGGCCTTTGCTTCTTTGGCTATAAAATAAGGTGTTTGAATTAGATCATTTAGGATCCCTTTACAGCTCTAGCATTCTAGGATTCTACCATTTAATGTCTTCTACATATATGGTGAAACATTCCTTGGGCAAATCACTTCCCCTCTCATTTTCCTCATATGCAAATTGAAAGGGTTTAACTACTTTTACCCCCATATGAATCATAGAATTGTAGAAATTTAGAGCCAGATGGGACTGTTGAGATTGTCTAGTCTAACTCTTTCATTTTTCAATTGAGGAAATAGTGGTCTAGGGGATTTTATTTTAATTATCAGTCATTGTCAGGGCCTGGTTTTATTGGTAGTGTCTTCATGAAATGAAGTGACAGTAATTTGAACTAGGATTCCTTCTGAGGTTCTTTCTCTACTTTGAACTATACTGCTGGTTTAAGATTACAGACAGGCTCAAGATTACAGAGTTAATTAAATCAAAAGAATCTGGATTAGATTCCAGGTCTACTAATTCCATGAAGTCATCAATTCATACAAGGAATAGGAAGAGAATGTATTCAATTGAGTCCTAGATGGTCACTATTCTTTTCAAATCTTTTTCCTTCTTCCAGTCTCAATAAAGAGAAAGCCCATGGAGATGATTGAGTAATTTGGCTTTGAAGGAAGAATAATAGACTCAGAGGTTTACTGCAAACTAATCTTATGAAATGGAGGCTTTTCAAATTGTATGTGCAAGTTAGTGACAGTTCTTGTCATTCTGATGTTTCCTTTCTTTTTACAGTTGGAAAAATGTATGCGTTTTACTGCAAAATGAAGAATATCTTCAAAAAGTTGTTAGTCTTCATAGATTCCAACATTTGGCAATGTCAGTAACAAACATGATGTGTATCTCTTTTCTCTGGATTCTCTTACTGAATGAATCGGTCATTTCACTGAATGCTTATGGTGATAACTGATTAAGTGATAAGATCAGCAGAGTCTGGAAATATTTTAGTGAATTCTACATATACTATTTCTCATATTTCAGTATCATAAACCACTTAATCATCTAGTTACTTTACATTATGGTCCTGTTGGTGAATTATCAGAGACATCACCTTGGAGTCCAATTGAATTAGGGATTTGGGGACTAGTGTTAGAAATTCAAAAAATCTTTTTTCCCCCCTTTTGGAGGGCAATTGGGGTTAAGTAACTTGCCCAAGGTTACATGGCTATTTTTTTTGTGTGGATGTTAAGTGTCTGAGGCCAGAACTAAACTCGGGTCCTCCCGACTCTGGGGCTGGTGCTTTACTCACTGCGCCACCTAGTTGCCCCCAAGAAATTCAGAAAATCTTTAATGAAAAGTGTGTTTTCTCATTGAAGGAGATTTTTGGAAAATTTAATTATTTAAATTTTGTCAGGGTCTAGTTACATTGGTGGCATCTTGTTGAACTAGGATTCCTTCTGAGGCTCTCTACCCTGAATTATTATTGGCTAACCATTCCTCAAGTCATGAAACCTAGAGCCTCAGGACCATTCCTTTGCAATCTAAGCACTCAAATCTATGTTGTCTACATGTCCTAGCCTGACTCTTTTACTCACTTGTGAGCCAGGATTTGGATTTCAGTTTTAATTAACTTCTTGTCAACTGGTTCTTCAAATGATATGATATGAAATTGTATTTCTTCACTACTGCTGGATAATCTAACTCTTCTTCCTTGCTTTGAACCTTTAGAATCTTTAATCCAGTCTCCATTTTCTATTCCTAAAGGTCAGGTTTGATCACTAACATTTTGTTGTCCCATTCATGTGTGACTCTTTGTGACTCCATTTAGGGTTTTCCAGGCAAAGATACTAGTTTGCGATTTCCTTCTCCAGCCTAACATAGACAAATAAATGAAGGCTTTTTTAAGACTTATCTTTTTGAATTTGTAGAAATTCCAAATTTATTTAATGAGTTGGGTTCTTTAGAATTTCCTCAGTGATGGAGATGCCCCTCCCTTCCCCCAATTTTCCTTGATTTTCTAAAAATTGGAATTTCATACAATTTGAAATTAAATATGTAGTAGAGATTGGTAAAGTTTCTGAATAAAGTCTCTGAACATGAATTAAATCTTGTATCCAATTTCCCTTAATTACTTTGCATTCATTTGTATATATTTTGTACATACATTCATGGAGTCTCCATCAATAGAACATAAATTCCTCAAAGGTAGGGAGGATTTCATTTTAGTCTTTGTAACCCAGCACAGTGAGTGGTACATAGTTGGAACTTTGTAAATGCTTAATTATTGATTATGATCTACAAGGTTTTGAGAATAGGAAGGATACTTCATCTGGGTTCCCTTCCTGCCTCCCTAACTGTGTGTCCTTGGCAAGTCACTTAAACTTCCCCAAAGCACAAATTTCCCTTTCTGTAAATGAACAATAGTACTTTAAATGGGGTCCTTCTAAGGAAAGTACTTTATCAATTGTAAAGTCCTCTACAAATGTGACTTATTTTTGCTACTTCTCACCCTTCTATCCTCTTATCTTGGTGTCCCTCTTCCCTAATTGCCTCTTCCAATGTCCTATTTGTAAATGTTTAACATTTACAAGTTCTTGATACAGTTTTAAACTTAATCAGCATCATTCACATTTCCTCCATCACTTTTCTTGTCTAAACAATCAATAAAAGAACAAATCAAACCCCAGTTTGTAGCCTTTGCTGGTTTCCAAAGTGTAAATGATCATGCTGAAAATTTAACAATCTGCTCTTGAGAGCAAATTCAAGCTGGCTCTAGCACACCCTGCCTGGGTATGCTGGAACTAATAATCAAATGTATAATTAAATTGAGAGAGGAGTATAAGTGTAAGGTTATAACCACTATCCAAACCATAATTTTCTCTGCTTAAAGATTCCCTTTCCATTAATTCAACAGGTACTTAGATATTTCCTATGTACAACATTCTGTGCTGGGTATTAGGTATATAAAGAAGAAGGGATAGGAGTAGGGTCTGGACCTGTGACATTAGTACAAGGAATACTTATGTGAGAGAACTCCCAGGTCAACACCTTTTCTGTAACTGAAGGTCTCAGAAAACTGCCTATAGTTCTGAGAGTTTCAGTGATTTACCCAAGGACACATAGCCAGTATGTATCCCAGGCTGAACTCGATCCCAGGTGCTCCAGACTTTGAGGCTGGTCAGATCTACTATGCTATGCTCTTGCCATGGGGTAGTTTTTAAACCTCTCTATATCTTAGTTTTGGGGCAATTAGGTGGTACAGTGGTTAGCATGCTGGCCCTGGAGTTGGGAGGACCCAAGTTCTAGTTTGACCTCAGACACTTACTAGCTGTGTGACTCTGGGCAAGTTATTTAGCCCTGTTTGCTTCAGTTTCCTCATCTATAAAATGAACTGCCAAAGGAAATGACTAAATACCCTAGTATCTTTGCCACAGAAACCCCAGATGAGGTCATAAAGAATTGGTCATGATTGAAATAATGACTAAATAACAACAAAATCTCAGTTTCTCCATGTATAAAATAAGGGGGGGGGTAGACAAAGGTGGCCTGTAAGAGCTGGGCTAGTGCTGAGACTGCCTATCTAGACCCCTTTCCTTTTATTCTTCTCTATTAACTGCCCTGAGTACCATCCAAAATGGCCTCTTTGCTGGTTCCCAAACTTGACATTTCTCCTTCTGCCTCCATGTCTTTGGATGGGCTATCCTGCATGCCTGGAATTGATTTCTTCCTCACCTCCAGCTCCTGGAAGCCTCAATTGCCTACAAGGCTCGGCTCTGGTGCCATCTTCTATGAGAAGCCTTTTTGTTGTTATTGTTGATGTTGTGTTCTTCCATAAGGAATTATCTTGATTAACCAGTTTAAATGGTGTCTGTCCAACAGAATATAGCTTTCTTGAAGACAAGGACTGTCCTCCCCCTGCCACTTTTGTCTTTGTATATCAGGACCTGTCATAGTGAATGAATGAAAAAAATAAAAGCATTCATTAAGCCCCTACTGTGTACAAAGCACTGTGCTAAGTGATGGAGATACTCACAAGAAAGAGACTGACCCTGCTCTCAAAAAGCTCGCATTCTAATGGGGGAGATGACACAGATGGAAAATTTCAATTGCAAGTCAGAGGGAAAGGTCCCCTGGTCCTTAGGGTGCAGCAGCAAAGTAGCTTGTAATGAAGCATCTTTCATGTTATCGCCAAGAATAAAATCCTATCAGTTTCTTATTCGACAGTACCAGGACTTTTGTGGCAAGACCTTTCTTTTCTAGGTCTTTAGTTACTGTGGCTATCGCACTCACAGAAGCAGTTGCTGACCTTGAAATCTCCCCGGGGGTCTGTTTCCAGGCTTCAAACCCTGGGTGGGAAGAGGACAAATGGTCTGAGATCTGGGAAGTTTGTGTGTGTGTGTGTGTGTGTGGGGGGGTGCTGCTACTGCCGAGGCTGCTGGGCAAATGGTCAGCAGTTAGTGGTAGAAAGGATGAGGAAGGTGGGCCCTTCGCCACAGAATGTTGAATTGAGCTGTATTGTGTGATCCTTTCCTTTCATTTTTGTAATTCTTCCATCAAAGATCTCTTAATACTCAGGAGGCTTTCTCCTTTTAATGTTTCATACATAGACACCACTGAAATGCTTAGGGCTTTCTCTCTTTATCCCTGATTCCCTATTAGACCAGACCACCTCTTCTACATATCCATATCCTCAATGACACTTCTCCTGAAGTGCTAATAGTGTTGCAAAAAAAAAAAAAAAAAACAAATAGGAAAAGCAATATTTATTCAGTGCAAAAAGGAATCAGGAAAACATCATATTTAATTCTGCATTGAGGAAATCGAGGCTATTCAATCATTGGTCAATTTGAGTGGTAGCTACATTTGAGGAATGTGTTGCTGGGTTTTTTCCCCTGTCTTATTAAATGGGGAGGGTTCCTCCCCCAGTTCTTTAGACCCAACACCTTTAAGTTTTGAGGATATTTGAAAGAAGAATATTGTAGAATAATTGCTCTCTCATTTAACTAGTGTGAAATTTATATTCAGCACTATATAGGTTGTGCTTTCTTTCAGTTTCTGCCTCTGAAAGATCAGATCAAAAAATTTCCTGACAGTTTTTATTGTTTTCTCTTCATTCCCCTGGGGATGTTTTCCCTTTGCTATTTTCCCCCTTCTTCCTGTTTCTGACAGACAGTTCCTCCCATACTGAGAGAAGCTAAGATGAAAGGAATAGGTTTGCTTCTTTTGTTGTTTTCTGTTTGTTTTGAAAAAAAAATACCCATAACAACTTTGAGGTAGGAAGCCCTTCTTTTCTTAAAGTGTCTTTCCTTTGGTCCTGCTTGCAGCTAGGCTGGCAGGAGGGTGATGGCACTGGTTAATTAACTATGGTGGCTGAAAAAGTGAAAGCAAATTCACTTAATGTCCTGGACTTTCCAACTTCCTTGTATTTCTACATAGGCATAGATGTAGGCCCAGAGAGTTTGGGAAAAGTTTTAGAACAAGTGACTTAAAAGTAGATTTCTAAAATAAGGATTACTTATATGGCACCCAACAGAACCAGGAAGACCTGGATTCAAGTCCTGCCTTTAACACATAATGGCTAGGTGAACCTGGCAAGACACTTTGACATCTCAGTGCTCTGGGGTCAGAAGAATCAAACTTATGGTCTGAGGTCTTCAGGCAGCCTGAAAAACTCCCAAGTACAGCCAGAACCAGATTGAAATGTAATTGTTTAACAAAACAAATAAAAGTACAACATAAATAATGTTCATTCATGTCTTTCTTCTATGGTTATGCTACTAGTAAGTGCCTGAGGCCTAGTTTGAACTCAGGTCCTTCTGACTCCAGGGCCTCAGGTACTATGCCTCAAAGCTTCCCCTTATTTATGGTTTTCTAAGTCAATATGCATCCCACTGGGATCCATTTCTATTTGAGTCTGACATCCCTATTCTAGATAACTCTAAACTGCAGAGATGGTGTTGATCTGAATTGGTAGGAGTTGGCTCATCCAGAAGTTTCCAATGCAAATGATGTCACTGCTTCAATATATATCTCTAGGAAATACTACTCTCTTGTACTTAAATTATATATTATTTTAATAACTGTAGGTAAAATTGAGGTAAATTGAGTCATTAAGAAGACAATTTGAGCTAAATTGTTTAGAGTTTATATTTAATTTAGTAAACTATTTGTGACTTTTAGCTAATGCTATTTGAAGTATCTGTGGCCACACAGATTACATACATCTATGGTTATACATATAGTATAGGAGCAATTAGCCCACTCTTAACAAAAAGTAATCTTTTAATCAGTTGTTGAGAATATTTGTAAATTTCAAAGAAAAGTAATGAATTACAGTAAAACTCCTACTGACTCAGAATTTCTGATCGTTTAGAGGAGAGGGTGAAGCTAAACTGTACTTTTGTACAGTTTATTAGAAAAGTGTTTACTAAGCAAATTAATTGGGCAAACACAATTTCATGCCCCTAAAATGATTAATCTACTTAAGAGAAAAACTGTTTTCAACTCCTAAGGAAGCACTCATTTACATATAAACAATTGAAATGCTAATGATAAATTATTTATGTCTATTCATTAAAGCAGGTCCCTAAGGAGCAGTAATGGGGAGCATATCTAGTTTCTGTTGCTGAATGCATTTAGAAATACAAACAAACAAACTTCATTTCCCTTAGTAATAATAGATATAATTTATATATAACACTTTAAGGTTTGCATAATACTTTACAGGCATTATTTTATTTGATCCTCACAACAACCAGGTTGTTATTATCAATTATATTATTATTGTTGTTGTTATTATCCCCATTGAGGAAATTAAGGCTGAGTAAAGTTGAGTGATTTGTCCGTGGTCATAAGGAGAAGGGAAGGGAATAAACATTTATTATTTATTTATTTTTGCCTTTTCGAGAGCAATTGGGGTTAAGTAACTTGCCCAAGGTTACACAGCTAGTTGTGTGGTGTGTGTGTGTGTGTGTGTGTGTGTGTGTGTGTGTGTGTGTGTGTGGGTGTTAAATGTCTGAGGCCAGACCCAAACTCCGGTCCTCCTGACTCTGGGGTTACTCACTTTACTCTTTACTCTTTACACTTTACGCTTTACTTCACTGCACCACCTAGCCGCCCTGGGAATAAACATTTATTAAGCACCAAATGTGTTCTAGGCACTTTGGGTAGTGCTTTACAAGTATTATCTAATTTAATCCTCAAAACAACCCTGGGAGGTAAGTGCTGTTATTATCTCTATTTTATAGATGAGGAAAGTGAACCAGACTTAGGGTCATATAACTAGTAAGTAACTGAGGCAGAATCTGGCCATTGGACCCAGATGACCCTGGAGGAAAAAGTAAGACTGGTGACCTTAGACAGTCCTCCTTCACTTAAATCCAATTCACTTACAAGTCAAGGCATCATCTTACTGATGTAATGGTTCTCTTTGAGAATGAAGGACAAAACCACAACTGAAGTAGAAGTCTATGGTGAAGATGAAGAATGAGACCTTTCCAGTCATGGAGAATAGCCAGTGGAAAGGCACAGAAAAAGCAGATGGAGACTCAGGAATGCCTGATCAACTCTGGTGCTTTATCCACTATACCAGGGCTTCTTAAACTTTTTCTACCTGTGAACCCTTTTTGTGTTTAGGCAGCATTCTCTGGTATTTCGTGGCCTAGGGTGTGTGCAGTGCAAAGTATGCATGCTTGGTGTATGGAACCAAGACTACAGTGAAGTTGCTCCATGCAACACGGGAAAGCACTGCCAGAGACACCTTGGATTTGTTACATGTTTGATTTTTAATTAATTTTCGATCATTGCACATTTAGAAACCTTTTACTGTGGTCAAATTTTTCCTGACCCCATATGGAGTTGAGACCCACAGTTTAAGAAGGGCTGTACTGTACCCCTTACCTGCCTATAAAAGAAGGTATAATACATTCTAGTATGAATGTGTTTTAAAGAAAGTGAGAGAATGGAGAGTCCAATAGACAATTCGATATTAAGCCAGATTAGTAACACTATTTCTGTGTTAGTAGAGAAAAGTGCCTGGGCACAAGCAGAAAGTTAAGTTGTTTTGAAGTTAAAGAGATTTGGTAATATATGACCCTAAAACATGCTCATTTGTATACTACCTAGGTAAGAATCTCTATTTCCCAAGACACAAATATATCTGAAACCAGTGACGAAATGAGAAATGATTGTTCCTAAGGATCCTGGTTATAGTTTTACTGAATCACTTGTATATTGTTCATTAGCTTAGATTCTAGGAGGATATTGCATAATTTTAGAATTAAAGGCTTTCAGAGTTTGAAATTTCCTTACTGGCCACAGTCCAGTACAACACCCCCCCCTCTTTCCTGGCTCCCCCACCCTCCCCCCACCCCTCCACAACTAAGTCATTTAAGTCATTCTCCTCCCTCTTGCTTCCCAAGGAGGGGAAATCCAGTAACTATCTCCTGAGGCCATCCATTTCTCTTTAGGGAAGCTCTAGTTGTTTTAAGGTATAGCAGCAAGTACCCTAACCTTTGTGACTCGCCTAATTACAAAATAACAAAAGGTGTGCCTTCCTGAAAAAAACAAGCCTCCCCTAAGCAAGTTTCTCTTGTTGGGCTCCAAGTGAGGCCCATTAAGGCACAGGAAAGATCTTCAAATTCCCTAGGCCTTTTAAGGGGCAGAGAAGGTCTTCAAATTCCCTTACCATTACCAGAAGGCAGCTAGATGGTGAAGTGGATAGAGTACCAGCCTCAGACACTTTGCTGCATGACTCTAGGCAAGTGTAGTAGCAACCACACTGGCATACCCAAGATGGCTGCTAACACAGGTTCTTAGATCCGCTTTACTAGGAAAGATAGCTGCTCAAGGGGTCAACAATCTTTTTAAATTACATTCATTAGTTCAGGGGAAAAATCAGCACCCTGAACTTCAGAGAAAATAGAGAAAATACAAGCAGAGAAATAAAGACCAACAGCCAGGGCTTCTAACTATTTGAGAAATTAGCACAGATCAACAGGGAAATCCAACTGTATGACCAAGAGAATACATACATAGTTACCAGAGAGAAGCACCAACATCTAGGTTTTTCAAAGCTGGGGTGGGTGAGTTCCTTAAAAGCCACCCAGAGTCTTATCTGGTCAAATCCCAAGAACCCTCTTCCAAAGGAGTTAGCACCAAAACAAAATGCTAACCTCAGAGTATATATAACTTTTTTAGAGCCAGAGGTCATCATAACCCATTGTGACTCAGTGCCTAATTAGAAACTAACAAAAGGTGTGAAAGCTTTCCTGGGAGCAAGCCTCCCCCAAGCAAGCTTCCTTTAATGGGCTCCACCTGAGGCCTGTTAATGGGTGGGGAAGATCTTAAATCCCATTAATATTGCTGCAAGTCACTTAACTCTATTTTCCTCAGTTTCCTCATCTATAAAATGAACTGGAGAGGAAAAATGGCTAACTCCAGTATCTCTGCCAAGAAATCCCCAAATGGGGTCATGAACAGTCAGACATTACTGAACAACAACAAAAGTTGTTAGGAAGCCTAAATTTTCCTGGTTGTGATTTCCTATTGTTTCTAATTTTCTCTGGGGCAAAACAGAACAAGTCTAATCTTTTCTTCCAATGGCAGTCCTTTGCATAGTTGAAGGCAATCATGGTGTCCTTCTTTGGTTTTCCCTAGGCTTGATATACCCAGGAGTCCCAGGCTTTTTAACTCCTTCCCTTCTTTTTTTTCTTCTTCCTTCCCAATTTCACCATTGTTGAGAGTAGTGATTGGCAACCTTTGTTTACATAAGTGTCATCAACTGAAGTTTTAGGATATGCTTCAGCTTGACCAATCTGGGATGGGGAGATCCTAGTACTAGACCAAACACCATGCTTGGTTGTAGTTTTCCCCTTCCACCCTGAACACTTTTTTGGAAGGGTACCAATGAATGAATCAAATTGGATATAGTTCATAGGACACAATTTTCCACTCATGACATCGTAACATGCTTGGCTTGAGTAAGAATAAGGATAGTGAAAGAAACGACTACTGATAACCAATGATTTGGGGAGATCCAGAGTTTTATCCTTTTTCTGTAGTCCTCATTTCAGAATTCAGCCTCCAGAAGGACATTACTGATAATGACATTAAATTAACTCTCCTCAATCTTGGTCATATCCCATCCAACTTTCTACTTAGGTTTGGGTGGGGATAAATTTTTGAATAATCTTTGAATAGATTGTCTAAGGCTGGGGGTAACTTAGAAGTAAATGATATAAAGCCCATTTGAATTGGTCTAGCCTCTCATTGTAATATTCATTCTCTCACTAATTGTCAACCAATCAGAGCTGATTGCCACCCTCAGGAATACCCCTCTTCCAAGGGTTTTAAGTCCTGAGCCTGCTGCCATGATGGTCTTTGGTATCTGAGAGTACCACTGACCTCTTTTTATTAAAATGCTGGCATTATTAATAAAATGACTAATTACCCCAAAATTCTGTCTCTCAAACTTTTAAAATGTCACAATAATTGATCTTTGTATCATATTTCATGGTTACTTCTTCATTATATATTACATCTCTTCTTGCATTCTAGGTCCAGACAAACAGACTTTCTCTCTGTTTCTTATACATTTCTCATCCCCATCCCTTTGCACTTGACCATGCCTGGAATGCATTCCCTTCTTACCTTCATCACACAGAATCCCTTACTTTCTTAAGGATGTGTCTTAAGCACCACCTCCTCCATGAAGCCCTCACCCCTATCTCAACCACTAGGACCTTCCTCTCCCACTGCTTTGTATTGATTTTGTATTTATTCTATATTTATTTATAGATGTATGTTTATCTCTCCCAATAGAATGTAAGCTCTTTGAGATTAGGGATTGTTTCATTTTTTCTTCATGTAACTTTTGACTAGTTAGGTACCTGATGCATAATTGGTTCTCTATAGATGTTTGCTGACAGGTTCCCCAGTTGGTTTACAAAGATCTTCCCATATGTTATTTCTTTTAACATTATACTAACCCCATAATAGTGCAAATATTATCCTAGCTTTTAGAGGTGAGAAAATTGAGACTTGGAGAGTGTCCCAGTTTCCTCAGGGGCTAAGAGACTTTCACAAAGAATCAGGCAGGCCAAGAAATGTTTGAAGCAGTAGATCTCTTTTAGGAACAATTTAATTCACACAAAGGATGGCTTAAGTCTTAAGATGAGACACTTGGGGCAATGGGGATTATGAAGAAACAGGCCAAAGGAAGAGGGGCTCTAGGAAAAGGATTCCACTCAGAACTTAGCTAATATATGGTGAGGAGGATACAACGAGGAAGGATGCTCATTTACGGACCCAGAGAGATTCCCTTCAGATTTGGTACACCCAGGTTATGCCAAGATTTCATTGCTCCTCCTTATCAATAGGTGGAATGCCTGGCTTTTTCTTTGTTATTTCTACAAAGGGCAGGCCATCTCTCCATAGTGGTTATGGCTTTATGTATGTAGGGGAAACCAGTCCTGATTCTTTCCTTAGGCATCCCATACAGGACTGTCCAGGGAACATTGTCTAGGCCATCCTTTGGATTTCATAAGTGGATAATGCTTTCTAACAAGTAAAAACAGATGTTTGATGGGATCGTTATACAGTGTGGCTTGGGAGGGTTTACATGATAGTGAAAGTATCAAGGCAGTAGGTAGGAGAAAAGGGGAGTATATAAAGAGTCTTAAAGCTCTGAAAGAAAACAAGTTCACTCTGTGTTTACCCAAGTCTGTCAGAGATACTCCTTTCTTATTTTATATCCCATTTCAGGAAGAGAGATTGACCAACATAATTTCCCTTGACTTGCCAAGGACTCTGTCTAAAATAGAGGTTCTTAACATTTTTGGATCATGGACTCCGTTGGTAGTCTGTTGAAGCCTACAGACTTCTTTTCAGTCAGTCAGTTCTATAAGCATTTATTAAGCACCTATGATGTGCCAAACACTGTGTATTAATTGCTGAGGATACAACAGCAAAAAGAAAAAAAAAGTCCCTGCTCTCAAGGAGCTCATAATCTAATGGGGAATAATGTTTTTAAATGCATAACATAAAATACACAGGGTTTCAAAGGAAACCAATTATATTGAAATATAGTAATCAAAATATTAAAAAGAAAAAAGGACAGTTCATGAACTTAGGCTAAAAATTCCTGCCCTAAGGGAATAACTATGGAAGTATCCTTAGAAAAGACCTTATCAATGAATGCTGACCTCTCAGGAGACCAAAGACAGTAAAATCTTTAACTAGTAATGGTAAGTTTCCATATTGTCTTGTGACATTTTTTTTCACCAGACAGTTTAGGGCTACTACTTACTCAAATAACAAAGAGTATAAAGTGTTCAGTAAGAGAGTGAGACCTTGGAGGAGGGAATTTGGATTCTCCTGTACCAGAAACTATGGTTGAGCAATTTGTCTTACATGGACCTATGGGTGTGCTCCACAAAAGTTCCTGGTGCAGCTTAAACCAGATAATTTAACATGATAAGGGAAGGTTTATGGAGCTGAAAAGGACAATAGAGATAATGTAGGCAATTACTTCACTTCACAGATTAAAGAAAAAAACTAGCAGGGTGGCTAGGTGGCACAGTGAATAGAGCACCAGCCTTGGAGTCAAGGGGACCTGAGTTCAAATCCGGCCTCAGACACTTAACACTTTGGGCAAGTCACTTAACCCCAATTGCCCTGCCTTCCCCTCTACAAAAAAAGCAACCCCCCCCCCCAAACTAAGGCCCTTTTGGTCACTTGGTCAAGTAAGTTCACATAGCTAAGAAGTGTCAGAAATAAAGCCAAGGTCATTTTGTTGCTATCATCTTTCTCCATCATACTAGTTCTCTGTAAATAAAGTTCAAAACAGTTTTCATTCCAACACACTGCGTTTCTATGTACACATTTCTTTATGGAAGCAAATAGCATTCCTTGACCACAAAACATTTTATAACCTTAACTGGATCTTACAGGGAAACATGACCAAATTTGGTGCTTTAGTTTCTTTCATTTACAATGCTCCTTTGTAACATTAGGATATTTTGTTTTGTAAAAGAAAAACTCAAGATCTGGTCAAATGATTGGGAACTCCTAATCTGGCAAACAGATGGAAAAGGAATGGAAGCAGTGTCAAGTTTTATGTTCTTGGGCTCAAAGATTATGGCAGACGGCAACTGTAGACATGAATTTAAAAGACACTGGTTTCTTGGAAGGAAAGCTATGGCAAATCTGGGTAGCATATTAAAAAGCAGTGATATCACCTTACTGACAAGGTCTGTATAGTCAAAGCTATGGCTTTTTCACTAGCAATGTATGGCTGTGGGACCTGGACTATAAGGAAAGCTGAGTGAAGCAAATCAACACCATTGAACTGTGGTGCTGGAGAAGACTTTGACAATCCCTTGGATGGCTAGGAGATTAAAGCAGTCAATATTTAGAGAAATTAATTCAGACTATTCACTGGAAGGTCAAATATTGAAGCTGATGCTTAAAATACTTTTGCCACATTTGTTGGGAAAGTATGAAGGAAAAAGGAGAAAGGGGCAGGAGTAGAAAAGATTAATAGTATCAAGGAAGTAACAAACATAAACTTGTACAGACTGTAGGAAATAATGGAGGATAGGAAGGTCTGGTGTGCTATGGTCTTTGGGGTCACAAAGACCATGACTTGACTGAACAACAACAATGACAATTAGCTGCATATGAGACACTGTGTGTCTTGATACAAAACACGGTTTTAAGGGAAAATGGTTAAATTCAGAGAAAAACTTAAACAAAGAAAAAACACTTTATGTTTCTGTCCTTTCTTTCCCATTTTTCTTTTAAACAACTGTAATGGGAATGTAAATTTTTAAGATCTTCCCTGCCTCTAGGCTAAAGTGCACCTGGAGCCTGGGGTGGGAGGCTTGTTTTTCAGTAGATACTTCTTGATTGTCCAGTGAGTCAATAAGGTTGTTATGTTCTCTGAGCCAGGAGAAGGCTATATAAGCCCTGATGTGTAGCTTCGTTTTGGGGCTCACTTTGAGAAGTGTTCTGTGATTTGATCTGGATTCTGGGAAGCTGTTGTTGAGAGCCCCATCTCGGCTTTGAAAAACCCAGATGTTGAAAACCAGATGTTGATTTGGTATGGATGTAATGGTTGGACAGTTTGGAAATCTGTCTACTTGATCTGTTTCTCTGTCTTGATAATTCTGTCTGTATACTTTGAAGTTTGGGGTGCTGACCTTTTTACCCCTGAACTAGGTAAATGATACATATTTGACTGATTAAAGTAAGCTTGTTAACCCATTTTGAGTTGCTTTCCTTTAACAAAGCAGATGTAAGAACCTGTGTTGGCAGCCACCCTGGGGACGCTGGGGTGCTTGCCACCACAACAACCAGTACTTTAGTTTCTTATCTTTGGATTGGAGGCCAAGGCATCACCAACTCAATCAGTAAAGCTTCCCCTAGGTTTACAATTAATTAATAAAAAGTCATTTATTAAGCACTTGTTAATTAAATTTTTTTTTATACTTTTTGGAGTGGGAAAGGCAGGGAAGTTGGGGTTGTGACTTGCCCAAGGTCACATGGCTAGTAAGTGTTAAGTGTCTGAGGCTGGATTTGAACTCAGGTCCTTCTGACTCCAGGGCCAGTGCTCTATTCACTGCATCACCTATCTTTCCCTTTTAAACACTTGTTATCCAGGTATCATGGATGAATTCTGTGAAAATTTAGATTCTCCTATACCAGAAAATATGGTTGAGAAATTTGTCTCCTTCCTTATTTTGGAGGCTGAACTGGTATTTTCTGGGACAGAGATGTTCAACTCTTACATGGACCTATGGGTGTGCTCCACAACAGTCCCTGGTACAGCTTAAACCAGATTAAATGGGGTTTCTAATTTTAATGTCTTAATGTATTAAGAAAATAAACAAACAAATAAACAAATAAAGAATAAGGTTTTTTTTTCAAGTTTTTCAACTTTATATGTGACCCTTAGGAATCCTTATATATGGTGTAGTGGTCTCCATTTCTATTTGAGTTTGACACCAGTGTTTAGGGAACTACAAAGGAATTCTTTTTTTTTTTTAGCTGATACCTAGTTCTTCTTCATTCAACATCAAAACATTTATTCTCTGTTGTGCTAAACATGAAACATGGTTCCTGCCCCAATGAACTTATAGTCTAGTAGGGATGATTCACACATATCAATATAATACAAATCAGAATATGACAAGTTCATAAGAGCAACATTTTTAAAGGTCTAGAATAGTGGCTTTATCAGAATGAGGGAAATTCTCATTGTGAGAAACTCCTTCTACAGTTGAAGGTTTTCTATTCATATTTGCAAGTAAGGAGGATTTTGTTATCCTTTTTAGAGTTTAGTTTATCAGGATCCATGGCCATGGCAATGTCTAGTTTTTAGGTGTTAGATAATAACTCCAAGAACAGCCCCAAGGATCTTAGATAGTAATTCCTAGAATCATAGTGATAGGCAGGCCTATGGAGACTCTACACAGTGAGATAAGGGATGACGTAATGTGATACTTACTATGATTGTGTTAAATGACGATATTGCTAAAATCAACCTGTGAGCTTAATGTTGGCAAGATGCCTTCTTTGTCTGTTGCCCTATAAAGTAAGAGTGTACTGGTCAGTGAGTGGGGGAACTTATAGGGGAATATCACAGTGTAATGCTGTGTGTACCTTGATCGACTTCCACTGAGGCTTGAGGGGATTTAGGGGAATGCACAAGCTGCATCTGTCTCTATTGACTCCATTGAGACATGGGGTAGTTGTCCCCACTTCTAGTTGGCCCCTGCAAGAAGGGTCATTAGGGAATGCTGTGGGAATTGGTGCTCCTGTTATCAGCAACTCTCTTTGAGAAGACTAGACTAGAATAAAGTAAGATTATTATCTCCTCCGAAGCTGTCTTCCTGTCCTTCCTGTCTGACAGGATCAAGAATAAACCTATAAGAGTCTGGACTCCAAAAACTCCAGTGGCTCCTGTGTGTTATTTGTGAAACAATATTCTTAGAGAGTTGCCTTTAACCCTGAGTAGTAGGTGACTTGCTTGTGGTCACATAAATATTTGTCAACAGCAAGACATGAACCTTGGTGTTTCTGGCTCCAAAACCATTCCATGCTACCTCTCATATATCTGTTTGTCTACTGATATCTATATTTATTTGGATATTGCTAAATTGATAAATGAATAGATATAGAGATAGAAATATATCTGTCTCTCTATATCAACATCTATATATTGATATACATATATATGTAATTCCTCCTTGCTTTCGCTCTATTTGATTCTTCCTTCTGGAATGGTGGGTATTGGGGCTGGAGGTCATGACAGGAAGTAAGGATAATGGGAGAGATGCAGTAGCAGCAGAAAGAGTGCAGTACCTTGCTCAAAGGAAAATGGATGAAACCAGGGCCTTCCTTAGGGAATGTGGGGTCTGGTCCCCTGGGCAAATATTTTTGGCAGGCTCCTGTCTATAAAAAAATTTTGATTAAAATTATGTTAAAAAAATTCATGGGCCCATGTGAGGCATACTGATTGGATAGAAATTGAGAATAATTACTTCACATTCTTATAAGAATTATTATTATTTAAAATACTGAATTGTATAGAGACTAAACAACTATCTGAATTTGGGTTGTGATTGTAGTGTACATGACTACTCACATTACAATTCCAGGCTCTCATCATCATCTGCCAAGATTATGGAAAAAGTTTTCTAAATGGTCTCCCTGCATCTGGCCTTTCCCTTCTCCAATCCATCCTCCTTTTAGCTACTAAATTGATAGCCCTCAAGTACAGGCCTGACCTCTTGTTATTGCTTTCTTCAAGAAGTTTTAGTGGCTCTCCACTGCCATTAGAACCAAATACAAAGCCCTCTGTTGGGCATTTAAAACCCTTCACCGTTTACTTTCAGCCTCTTCCCAGGCTAATTGCTTATTACTTTTCCTCTTGCACTAAACATTGACACTGTTTTCCCTGCTCCTCATACATGACATCCCATCTGCCTTCTCTGTGTTCACCCAGGTCATCCCCAAGTCTTGGAATTCTCTCCCTTCTTCCTCTCACCTCTTCAACCCTCAGTACCCTCCAAGCCTCACCTCAAGTTCTACTTCCTTTAAGAGGCCTCTTCTTCATTACCCCTCTCCATAGCATTGTATATTGATTTTATATGTAGCCTATTTTTACTCCTCTGTGAACACATTGCTTCCCCCCCTAGAAAAACGTTAGCTTCTTGAGCATAGGGACTGTCTCACTTTTATATTAGTATCTCCAGCACCTGCCATAGTTCCTGATACATAGCAGGTTTTAAGAATGTGCTTTTGACTAGACACTGACATGACGAAGATGAAGACACAAGTCCCACCTTCAAGGATCTTTCAAGTTATGACATGTACACAAAGAGTTCTAATGCAGGATAGATTATGAAGAGTGCAAAGTCCAGATGGAAAGAACTTAAGAAAAAATTGAATGGGAGTGAACTTATAGCCAGGAGGATCAAGGGAAGAGGGGCACCTCAGATGGCATGGTTTGGAGCCTGGGAGGAGCTGATGGGGCTGGTTGCTGGGCCTATGACAAGTTCAATTCCATGGTGGATCTCCACTCCCAGTTCCAATAGGATGAGCAGTTGAGGCCCTAAAGGGCTCACTTGCCTGGATCTAAGGGCAGTCTTGGATTAAAGGACCATAGAGACCTGGGTGCTCCATAATGGGTTAGTTGTGGTTGGACCATCTCACTGAATGTAAAAGTTGCTAAAAGTTTGATGTCCAGAGAAACGCCCTAATAACTAGAGTTGTGCAGACAGGCTGGCCTCAAGAGGTGGTGGGCTCCCTCTTCTTGGAGGTCTTCAAGCAGAGGCCAGGTGACCACTTGTCAGGGGTGTTATAATGAAGATTCCTTCTGCATATGGGTTGGCCCCTACATGGCCCCTGAGGTAACTTCTAGTTCTCAAACTCTATGATTTCATCAGAGATTCTCTTTGGTGGCCAGACAAACCTCTAACCCTCTTGAGTTCTGGTTCACACCAAATCACACACATTATCTTCTGTGCTCTGACTCTGACTCCAGGAAAGCATGAGTGGAGCATGACTTTTCATCCTCTTTGGAATCATTGGTGTATGTATTATCAGAATTTCATATTAAGAGGACCCCTCCCTCCAACTTCTGAAGTCAATGTTTTTCTATGCAATCATGTGAAATGGAAAACCCCTCCCTGTCCTTTTTTTTTTTGATCTCTTCAAAATCCTCTTTGCCAAAGTCTTGGGTGTCATAATAAACCCAATGTTCCCTCCTTTATGTATTATGAAGATTATGGCATTATAGCCAAAGTTTCTTATTGTTCTACTTTTGCAATCATTGCCTCCTAATTAGGTCTAAAATAGATACCCTTCCTTGTGTATTTAACATATTGTAATCTTCTCGAGCACAGATGCTGTTTTATTTTCCTTGTAACCCCTTTGCACAATGTCTGACACATAGTAGGAATTGGAAAATGCTTATTGTTTGATTGATTTTGATTGGTGTAGATCACAGAACCAAGGGATAGAAAGTTTCTGATTGACAGCCATGATGAGGGTGGCATTGATTCAGCAGTTTTGCTGAATTTGTTTCCCCCCCCCCCCCCCCCCGCCCAGGGACAGCCCCAGATCACTAGGGGAAGCATGGGAAGCACCCATTGAGAAGTTCACTATTAACACCACTGGATAGTTAAGAAAAAACCAAATTCAACTTAAAAAGAATTATGTGCAGACATACTCACAAAGCACAGAAAAAATACTAACAAACTGCTGGATAAAGGAAAATATGCCCTTTTGATTATTTGTGGTTGTACAGATAGCAATATATACAGTTAAGATGACCAAAGATCCAAATTTATGTATTTCCTTATACAATAACAAGAGAACTTAATTTTAAAGTTTCCATTTTCTTTCTGAAATAATCTGTAAAAATAAAGTTCAAGTGTACATTGACTGTGAGTATCATTTATCAGTGTCACTATCTACCCAACTCTTAATGAAGAAATTACACACATGACCAGTTTGCATGAGATAGACTATTATATTGCATAATAGTTTGTCATCTTTTATACTTTTTGGAATCTCACAAATATTTTAATCTCCCCCTTTTTTATTGATTAACTTTCCCCCACACTTAAAACAGAAAATGTAACAGTTAAGAGTTATTCCCCCTTGCTTTTCTCTTAGGGTATGACTGTCCTGCTCCTTTGTGCGGATGGTTATCACAAAGCCTGAAGACAACATTCTCCTCCAAAGGGAGCATTTGTCTTCTTGGCAGGCTTCTTGGTCACTTGCATGAATTTTCTGCAGTTGCCTTGGAGCCTGCCATGCACCAAAGTCACCTAGATGTCCAGCCTGGCCTGCTTTGGGTCTTTGCTTTTGATCTCAAGGATGCAGGGTAGAGAGCAGTTCCACACTAGGTAGCAAACCTAATTAGCACAGCATAAAATTTGCTCAGGAGCTTGTATAGTCAAACTTAATGGCAGCGGTGCTAATTGTTGCATGAATGTGGATAAATCAGAGACCAAATCACATCCCCTGAGCTATCACAGCTATACAGAGTGGCGTAACCAAGTTGGAGTGTAAGGTGGGTATAAACCCTCTGCCTCAACATTAGCATTTTTTAAAAGCTTTGCAGCATTGGCTTCCCCACAGACCAATATTTGACTGACACTCAAAGTCATTGTAGATGCTTCACATACGTAGGCATTATTTATTGTCCAATGTGCTAGGAATGATTAGTGGATTTTTGTTTTTGTTTTGGTTCTTGTTTTTTAGTATGATGTACATGCTTGTCTCCTCTGGGCCTGTATCTGAGATATGATGGAGAGCTTCCTGAGACTTGTCAAAGTTGATGATCGCTATCCGTTTCTGGTGATTCATGTGGGGACAAATGATATTTCTAGAAAGTATCTCTTAGGATTGTGAACTCCTGGTCTGGAAATGAATAACTAAGGGGCGTAAATGATCTTTTCCTCCCTGTTTCTGATTGAAGATTGTGGTTTCAGATGGGAAAGGTGGATATAGGAAGTGAATAGTTGGTTAAATGTCACGGAATGGAATTTGGATTTCTGAATCTGGACAAGAATGTTGGGCTCTTGCCCAGGGATACAGAATGCCAAATAAGGGCTAGGAAAACTCCATTTGTTTGGAGACTTGCTGATTTAAGCAAGGTGTCTTTAAACTTAACATGGAAGGGGAGACACACAACTACCCACCTATAATCACAAAGCTAGATGCCTTAGAGAGTAGCAGGCGGAACCTTGGGAGAAAAATGGTAGCAGAAGTGTTTGGTAGTTCACCAGAGAATATCCAGGAAAAGCAGTAATGATGCCAATGGCCTCAGATGCCTAGGTCCTAGGTACAAATGTACAGAATTTGGTGGTAAAGATAGCTGGAGATGTTAGTGTCACAGCACACAGAGAATGTCACAATGGAAGGGCTTATCTTACTCAAAAGAAATAGATTTTGATGAAAGAGAGGTAGAATAGCACTGCTTATTGAGAAAATGTTCCCTTGCATGGTAATATACCAGCTAGAGGGAACCGTCATGGTGGAAAGTATTGGTATGATGGTAAATGAAGGGAGAAATAACAGCAGGTGTTTTTGTGGGAATATGCAATAGAACACCTAGCCAGGCAGAGGAATTTGATGATGAGCTCTGGGAAATAGATTGCTATTCAATTCATTTAAACAAATATTTACGAAGCGCCTCTTTTGTGCAAGGTAGTATTGCGCTAGATCTTGGGAGCACAAAGATCAAAATGACAGATTTTGTCACAAAGTGGAACATCATAGTGAAAAGACACTTCAATTATCCAGATATCTTGTTGAAGCTTCCTTTCTCTCTTTGCTAAAACCCATGTAGCTGATTAATTCTTCATTTGCTTTATGGACAATTTCATCCTTCATGAGGTAAAAGAAGCAATGAGGAGAGTGGCTATTCTGTGCCTAACTAATCAGGAAAAAATGATTGCCAAAGTAGAATGACAAGAGAATTTGGTGATACTGCCATAGTCTTCGTGATATACATGAAGAGAATATTGGTTTTACTGTGACACCTAAGATTTTGGTGAATAAAATTTTGGAGAGCCGAGAAAAAGGATAGTGGACTTTTATGTCACAAGATTATGTTGAAAAAAGTGACTCAGAAGGTTTGGGGTCTTCTTAACAATGAAGTTCTGATGGCATATACAGAAATCATTCTAAAGAGGATGAAAAATCATAGTATAATGAAAAGAACAGTGAATTTGAACTGAGAAGAACTGGGTTGAAATTCCAGCTTGACTACTCATCACCTGTATAACTTGGGATAGATCACTTAACTTTTTGGGACTCTATCTTGGTTCTAAGATAAGGTAATTTATCAGATGTTTTGTAATGGTCCTAAAATTCTATGATTGATGTATATGTTGCATAGTAAATTCATTGACCAATTTGGATTTTTAAGAGACATGTTTAGAAGATGTGAACAAGGGTAATTCAACAAATATTTTGGCCTAGATATCTGCAGGGCCTAATGGCTTGCAGATGGTGAACACTTTTAATAACTGTCGAATTGAATTAGAAAAGACAACTATTTGATAAGAGAGTGCTGATAGAAGGCTGGCCTTGATCTCTAAGTGCCCCCAGGAAACTCTCTAATATTATAAGTTGCAAAACAATTGGAGATATTTGTTGGTAGAGAAAATTTCCTCAACTGGAAACTCCTTTTACCACTGTATACCAGACAAACAAATGTACTACTTGAGATAGTATGATGCTAGAAAGAAGATACAAAAACTCCATCCTTTTTTTTCTCTACCGATGAGATTAATCTTTAGACTGGGGATCAGTTGACAGTGAGTTAAAAATCAAGATGAGTGAAGAGATGAAGAGTATTAAAATGTCTTCATTGAGTTGAAGTCAGTAGGACAGAACGAAATGCATTCCAAGGGGATTATAACAACTTGGCAGATGTGATTGTTGAGTTGCTGTCAGTGATGTCTGAAAAATCATGGAGAATGGAAGAAGTGTAATGGGACTGGAGACAGATAAATGTTAAATTATTTTTTTAGATGGGAAGAATGTAGATTCTTCAAACTATGGACAAATAAGCTTGATTATTTTTTCCTGCCAAAAACATCTGCAAAATATTACTGAAAGGACAGTTTGTGAGTACTTAGAAAAGGGAGCAGTTATGCCTTAGAAACCCCCATTGGGTTCATCAATAAGTCACAGCAGGCTGACAAAAATGCCATGGGCATGGTATAAATAACTGGGTTTCAGTAAGATATTTGACAGGGGCAGCTAGGTGGCACAGTGGATAGAGCTTTGTGACCAGAGTCAAGAGGACCTTAGTTCAAATCTGGCCTCAGACCCTGGGCAAGTCACTTTGCCCCATTTGTATCAGTTTCCTCATCTACACAATGATCTGGAGAAGGAAATGGCAATCACTCCAGTGTCTTTGCCAAGAAAACTCAAAATGGGGTCATGAAGAGTTGGACATGACTGAAATAACACCAATATATTTTATATATTCTCACATGTTGCATTTGTGGAGGATGGATATATGGGGTCTAGATTGATGGTGCCAAACTAAAATAGAAATGGAGCCATTAAGGATAAGGATCTCTGCAGGCTGCATATTGACTTGGAAAACCACATGTTTTGTTGTGTGTTTTGGTGTAATTTTATTTATTTTGTTAAATATTTCTCAAATACATTTTTATCTGGTTCTGAAAATCTATCCTTGTTTTTAATACCTCTGGGCTAGATGGTAATGAAGTTACATGGATTTGGAACTGGTTGGATGACTGAACCTAAAGAGTGGCGATTTATAGACTGATATCAACTTGGAGTGATTTTTCTAGTGAAATGTTGCAGGCTTCTATCATTGACCCTGCTTTGTTCTTGGCTCTACCTTTTAATTAAGAACTTGGATAAAGGCATAGATCATACTTACTAAATTTCTAGATAACACACATAGGAAAGGTTGTTAATGTGTTGAGTGACAGATTTAGGACCCAAATACTTAGGACCTAAACCCCCCTGGAGTGGGGGTTGGCAAAAAAAGAATGTAAAAGCCATTTTTAGCCCATGGGTCATACAAAAAAACAGAGCTGGATTTGGCCCATGGGTCATAGTTTGCAGACCTCTGGTCTAGCACATTGTGTCAAATCTAATAAGATGAAATTTTAATAGGTATAAATGTAAAGTCCTGCATTTCTGTTGAAAAAAAAATCAACCTCACAAATATAGAACACGGGAGATATATCTTAACAATATAATACATAAAAAAGAAAACTATAATTTAAAAGGAGAAAGTTTTTTTTTAAGACTAAACTGGTGATTTCGTTGACATAGGCAATGCTCATTTAAGAACTGCACCACCTCCCTTCCTTTCTCCCAACCCAATGCATCTGTTTATTTGCTTACATTTTTAGCGACTGGCTATGTGAGAGGTTAAGTGACTTACTTAAGGTCACACAGCCTATATGTGAAATCTTCTAGACTTCAAAGTCCCTTCTCTATCCATTTTATCACACTCTCATTAACAAGATCTTTTGTTGCTGTTGTTTTTCAGTCCAGTTTGACTCTTTGTGTTCCCATTTTTGGTTTTCTCAGCAAAGATATTGGAGTTTGCCAGATTTTTTTTTACAGATGAGGAAACTGAGGCAAACAGGGATAAGTGACTTCCCCAGCGTTACACAGCTAGGAAGTGTCTGAGGCCAGATTTGAACACAGGAAGATTAGTCTTCCTAAGATCAAGCCTAGTGTTCTATCCATTGTGCCACTAGCTACCCCACCAAGATCTTCAGAACGCACCCAGAAGATCAAGTAATTGTGGAAACTTTTCCATCGTGTTTGACTGGGTAGAGCTACTGACATAAGATTGACATGAAGATCAACTAGATTCAGAGCTTTTTTATTTACTTTTAAGGCAGAGCTGGTTTCTCCTGAAAGTACTATCATCATTGCAGGACACAGAAGATAATAGCTATTTTTCAAAGCATGAAATACCTCGGATTTTTCATTGTGTACTTTGAGAACAATCGTTGGGAATAAGTCTAAGAACCTTATGTTAAAATAAGTTAGATAAGATGTTATGCAGAGAGAACATAATAAACAGTTGAGAGGAAGTCCCTTATATCATTAGTGTTAGAGGAGAAGAGGCAGCATGGTGTGGTGGTTTTAGTCCTGGGTTTGCAACGAATGGAGACCCAGGTTCACATTCTGCTTCTACCACCCAGGCAAGTCACTTACTTTTATGTGCTTCTCTGTACTCATGGATCCTTCACATATTGAAGAATGATACTGATTACAGTTCTTTATAGGTCAGTCCTTCTAAGTGTTCAGTTTCACAACCCTAGAGTCATTCTCAGCTCCTTACTCTCCCTTCCACCTCTAGTCCCCATAGCTAATCAGCAACCAACCAAATCTTGTTGATTTTATCTCCATTGCAATTTTTGCAACTGTCCCCTTTTCCCACCCCTCTCATCCAGACCCTCATGACCTCTCACCAGGACCATTGCAACAACCTTTTAATTGATCTCCGTGCCTCAAGTCTCTCTTCTCTCTAATCTGTTCTTCAAGTGAGATTACTAGGGTGCAAATGTGTCACTGTTATTCCTTGGCTCAAGAATGACCAGGAGCTTCTTCTTGCCTCTAGGGTAATATGCAAACTCTTCTATCTGACTTTTAGAACTCCTCACTGCCTGGCTGTAGCCTACCTTTCCAGGTTTAAAGCATATTTCTCTGTTTCCTAAAGTGTGTTCTAGATACATGGGCCTATTGACTATTTCCTGTACATCACTTTACCTTTGCACAAGGGGCTCCTAGTTCCTGGGATGTACTGTTTTCTCTCTTTCATCTATGTTGTAGAATCCTGAGCTTTCTTCAAAGCAAAGCTCAAGGGCAACCTTATACGTGAACCTTATCCTAATTCCCTCTGTGGCTAGTCCCTCTCTTTGGGAATTACTTTGTAATCCCTCTCCCTTCCCCCAACCACTGAATTTGTTGTGGGGCTTGCCCTGAGCCCCCAGATGGATAATTATGGCTCTCTTTATGCTTTTGCTTCTAGTATTATTCATATTATGCCAGAGATATTGGGTTTTATTTCTCTTGTAGGTGCAATTATTTTAAGACTCATCCTTTTCCTATCTCTGCTTCCTGATGCTTGGGTCAATGACAATAATGTTTCTTGACACCATATGTAGAAAGTCCATGATGCTTTAAGAAGCACATGAACTTGTGGCGTTGATTTCTACACTATGGAGCCTTTGTAATGATCCTTGAGGAGGGTCAAATTTCCTAATGTGTATTCCAGCACAGATATGGCCAAAGAAATTAGTGACTAGGAGATCGGAATTATGTGATCATATTATATAAACCTAGAACGGGTCTCAAAGATTATTACTACAACCCCCTTATTTTATAGATGAGGAAAATGAGTTCCATAGAGGTAAAGTCATTTGTCCAAGGTCACAAGGTGGTGAGTGACAGAGCTGGGATTTGGACTCAGATTTGGACCAGGGATTTTTCACCTTATTTGTATCATGGATCCTCTTGTAGGATAGTGAAGCTTCTTTTTTTAGGATAATGTTTTGAAATAGTTGATGGAAATGCTAAATGTCAATTAGAGGTTAGTAAAAATAAAGATATATTTCCCCCCAAGTTTGTGGACCCCCTGAAATGTTACTTTTGGTAGTATAGTAATTCCTTTGGACCCTCTTTTTTGGGATGATGTTTTAAAATAGTAGATGGAATTGCTAATGCTAGTTAGAAGTTAGTAAAAATAAAGATTTTTTTTTCACCTCCAGGTTTGTGGACCCACTGAAAGAATCCTTTCTAAGGATTCTTTAGGGGTCCATGGATCCCAGATAAAGAATTCCTGTAATAAAGAAGTGGGTGAACCATAGCTATGGAAAATATAGGCTCCTAAACTTGAGTCTTAGGACAACTCTGGGAACAGGGAATAAATCTAGGTTATCATGTGGGTGTGGATCTTGAGAATCCTTTTTTGTACATAGTAATCTTGAGAAAGGGCAGGCTCAGGGTCTAAATGGCTTCCCTAGAGGTTCCAGTTATATTGGGAGAGGGAAGTCCTGACTAAGCAGCAGCTTCTACCAATTTCTCAGTAAGGTATAACCCAAACACTTTCATAAACTCAAGGGGGAAAAAAGATCTGATGAGCAGGAGTGGGAAAGTTGTCACAGAGTCATGGGATTTAGAGCTGGAAGGAGACTTAAAATTCATATCTTCAGATCTAGAGAAGTCAGACAGCTAAGAAGTAGCAGAATTGGGATTGGAACCCAGGTCCTTTAACTCCAGGTCCGGAACTCCATCTAACTACACCATACTGCAGTGACTGAGGAAGAAGAGGCTTTCTCCTTCCATGTGGAACACATGCCGAGAGGCTGTTTGTTAGACTCTCGGCTGGAATTTAAATCGAAAAGGAAGATTTGGGGAGGAAAGGAAGTAAGGGAATATGTACATGACTACTACTTCATGACCCAAAGGATTACGTAGTTCATTAAAGTTAGGGAGCTGGAAAGTCTGTTTATTAGTCTGATCATTGTGGATACTCTCCTACTGAGGCAGCTACATGGTACAATGAATAGAGTGCTGGTCATGGAGTCAGGAAGAGCTGAGTTCAAATCCAGCCTCTGATATCTACTAGGTGTGTGATCCTGGGAAAATCTCTTAACCTCTGTTTGCCTCAGTTTCTTCATCTGTAAAGCAGGGATAATAATAGCACTTATCTCTCCCAGGATTCTTATAAGACTCCAATGAAGTAATATTTGTAAAAAAAAATACTTAACACAGTGCCAGGCACATAGTAGGTTCTATACAAAAGTTTATTCCCTGGGGTGGCCAGGTAGCACAGCTAGTAAGAGGACCGGCTCCACTGTTGGGATGACTTGTGGATTGAATCCGGGCTCAGACACTTAGCACCCACCCAGAAACACCTGGCCGTGTAACCTTGACAAGTTACTTAACCCCAATTGCTTAGGGGTGGCCAGGTGGCTCAGCAAGTAAGAGCACCGGCTCCAGTGTTGGGATGAGCTGGGGATTGAATCTGGGCTCAGATACTTAGCACCACACCCAGAAATAACTGGCCTTGTAACCTTGAGCAAGTTACTTAACCCTGATTGCTTTAAAAAAAAGTTTATTCCCTTCTACTTCCTTTTCCCTTCCTTCCTTCTCTCCTTCCATTAATCACAGAAAGACTCCTGGGCCTGCTTGCAGTGTTGGAAACCTGGTCCTCTGTCCATTTACATGAATTTGTCTTTGGTTCCATGAATTTAGGTTCTATGGAAGGGGCTTGCCCCAGTGTCTCCTCAAGATGTTACATCTTCCTATGGGTCAAAATATTAAACTGAGAATTTAACTGCATGTGGGAGGATTGGAAGATGAAGTACATAGGTGATATCAATCACTGATTAAGCTGTGGCTTCTTATGGTTCTGAGATGTTCTCTATAGCACTGTATCATTTAGGAAAGAAGGAATTGCCCTGCAAAGCACTTAACACAGTGTCTGGTATACAGAAGGTAATTAACAAATGCTTATTGATTGATTGACAGACTTATGGATACTCTGTCCACCTGACACTGAGTGTCCCAGACCCACCCTACTTGCCAAGGAAAATGATGTAAAATGTACTGTATACTTGCTAGAAGGACTCTAGAAACTTTTTTTTTCTTCAAATGCTTTATTAACTTCTGATTTACATCATTCACTTCTGCCAGATTTTGAGTTACAAATTTTCTCCCCATTTTTCCCCTACCCACCTCTCCAAATTACTAGTCCCATAGGATATCCCCTCCTCCAATCTGCGCTCTCCCATATTTTCTCCCATACCCCTTTTGACTTTTCCAGTGGATCTCTATGCCCCAGTGCCTGTATATCTTATTTCCTAATTACAATATTTGGTTTTAAAACTTTGAATTCCAGTTTTATTCCCTTCCTCCCTTGTCACCCACTCTTACTGGGAAGATAAGCAGTTCAGTATAGGTTGTACATATGTGGCTAATGCAAAACAATAACATGGTAGATATATTGTAAAAGACTGACTATATTTCCCTCCCTCCTATCCCACCTGCCACTTGTTCTATTCTCTACTTTGATCCCTTCCCTTTTCAAAAGTGGGTGCTTCCAACTTCCCTCCCCCCCCAGCCTGCCCTCCCTTCCATCATCCCCCCTCTCATCCCCTTCCCCCCCTACTCTCCTGTAGGGTGAGATACCCTATTCAGTGTGTATTTCATTCCCTCCTCAAACCAAATTCAATGGGAATAAGGTTGACCCATTCCCTTTTGCCTTCCTATTCTTCCCCTCCATTGTAACCATTTTTCCTTGCCTCTTCTGTATGAGATAGTTTACCCCATTCTGTCTCTCCCCACCTCCTCTCATTATATTTCTCTCTCACCTCTTAATTTCACCTTTTAAATATTATCCCTTCCTGTTAAATTGGTCCTGTGCCCTCTATCTATGTATACCTGTAAACATATATACACACATTCACATATGTATTCATATGCCCATATACCCTCATATATATATATATATATATATATATATATATATTTCTATTCCCTTCAACTACTGAGAAAAGTTTCATAAGTTACAACTATTGTTTTTTCATGTAGGAATGTTAATAGTTCAACTTTGGTAAGTTCCTTATGATTTCTTTTCCCTGTTTAACTTCTCATGCTTCTCTTGCTTCTTGTATCTGAATGTCAAATTTTCTATTCAACTCTGGTTTTTTTTCAGCAAGAATTCTTGAAAGTCCTCTATTCCACTGAATGATCGCATTTTCCCTTGAAACATGATACTCAGTTTTGCTGGGTAGGTGACTCTTGGTTTTAATCCCAGCTCCTTTGACCTCCGGAATATCATATTCCAAGCCCTTCAATCCCTCAGTGTAGAAGCTGCCAGATGCTGGGTTATCCTGATGGTGTTTCCACAATATTCAAATTGTTTCTTGCTGGCTGCTTGTAATATTCTCTCTTTAATCTGGGAATTCCGGGACCTGGCTATAATATTCTTAGGAGTTTTCTTTTTGGGATCTTTTTCAGCAGGTGATCGGTGGATTCTTTCAACCTCTATTTTGCCCTCTGGTTCTAAAACATCAGGGCAGTTTTCTTTGAGAACTTCCTGGAGGATGATTTCTAGGTTCTTACTTTGATCATGGCTTTCAGGTAGTCCAATAATTTTTAAATCATCTCTCCTGGATCTATTTTCTAGGTCAGTGGTTTTTCCCATGAGATATTTCACATTGCCATTCACTTGTTTGGATCTGTTTAACAGCATCTTGATTTCTCATAAAGTCATTAGGTTCTATTTGCTCCAATCTAATTCAGAAGCAATGATTCTTCTCATTGAGCTTTTGAGATTCTTTGTCCATCTGGCAAATTCAGCTTTTTAAGGCATTCTTCTCCTCATTGCCTTTTTGAGCCTCTTTTCTCATTTGAGTCAGTCTATTTTTTAAGGTGTTATTTTCCTCAGTCAGGTTGTTGACTCTCATTTCACAATTTTCTTGCATTGTTCTCATTTCTCTTCCCAATTTTTCCTCCACTTCTCTGATTTGCTTCTTAAGGTCCTCTGTGGCCTCTAACCAGCTCGTATTTTCCTTTGAAGCTTTTGGTGCAGGAGTTCTGACTTCACTGTCTTCCTCCTGTTCCATGCTTTGCTCCTTTTTGTCCCCAAAATAGGAGTGTAATGTTGGAATCTTCTGTCTGCTTTGTTTCCTTTGCCTGGTCATGATGCCCCTCAGTCACTTGACCCCTGGGCTTTTTGCCATAGTAGGACTCTGCCACCAGACAGGGGAGCTTTTGTCCCTAACGCTGAGGTTTTCTCAGCTGCAAAAGGTATTAGATGGGTGCCCTCTCTGAGGTCTCCACATGCTCTGGCAAGCTGGACACACACCCCAGGACCTTCACCCTAGACTGCAATCCAGATCCAAGCAGGTTAAAGCAAGAGCGATTACCCCTCAGACTGGTGCTTGGGCCCCCTGCACTCTGCAGACCAGGAGCTGAAGCTGCCATGTGGTACAGCTGGTCAGACCTGCCCTGAAGCTAAAGCCTTGGCATGGGGCTGGGCTTGGCTCCCAGAGCACTGTGCTGGCCAATTCCTCCCAGCCTGCTGGGCTGTTCTTAGCAGGATGTTAGCTTCTCTGTGTCATTTTGTGGGTTCTGCAGTTCCAAAGTTTGTTTAGAGCCCCCTTTTTACATGGATTGGGGAAAGTGGAAGCTGGAGCCGCGGGGAGGTCCTAGTTCTACTCTGCCATCTTCTCTAAAAACTCCAAAATAGAAAGATTAATTAATTATTAAATGCTCATTATATATTTCACACATGCAAGATACTATGTTTTATATGTGTCATGGGGATGAGGTTGTAGAAATGGAATACAAATAGAATTCCTGCCCCAAATGTCTTAGATTCTAATTGGAGAGAGACAGGGCAAATAAAGAAAAAATGTAAGTAATGATCCAAATCTACTGTGTATGATAATTTACAAAGTGAGTGGCATAGAGAGTTTTTAAGTACTTTAGGAGTTCAGAGGTAAAAACAATCACTTTGTGTTGGGGGTCATCCAGGAAGGGTTTACTTAAAAGTAGAAATTTTACTGGTTCTTGAGAGTAGATAGGATTTAGATAAAGGGGAAGAGAGTATTCCAGGCAGAAGGACTGGCATAAGCAAAGACTTAGAGGTGTGAAAATACAAGATGCAGATGGCATCCAATTCAAGTCAAGAAGTCGAGTAGCATTTATTCAGCTCATACTATGTGCCAGGCCCTGTGCTAAGGGCAAAGGATGCAAAGGGAGATCTTGGGGAGTAGAGTATCCCAGCAAAAGCAGGGGGCCCATGTAGGGAAGTAGTGGGAGATAAGGGTGGAGATGCTACATAATCATTTGTAGTCTAACATCATCCATATCCTCTAGCACAATGCTTGGAGAAGCCCCAGGCAACTTCTAGATGTACAGGATAAACTACATGAAGAATGAGGGCGTCAACCTAGTTATTGTTCAGAACGTGACCTTCACTTTGAACAATTCCAATGGTCCCTGTGCAGGACAAAATGTGAAATTCTCCCTGGCTTGGTGTCAAATACTTTTTATATTTCTCAGGCTTCCTCTTCTTTGTAAACCCAGATGGGCTCCCAGAGACTCATGATAAAGAGCAAAGCTAGAGAGTGAACATCAGAGATGTCATAAATTACTGCACCTGGGCTCAGAGGGCCTTGTTTGGGAGAGAGACTGTAACTTGAGAACGCAGATCTGCTATCTCTCTCAAAAAACAAGTTTTACAATTTTACAATTCAGGTTCCTAGGCTTCTTTCTTATCCCCATCCCTATTCCCCAACCCACAACCCTTCATCCTTCCTCACCCTGGTAATTGAGAGAAACTACAAATGGATTGAGTTTAAAATGAAATTCCAGTACTTAAAATGGACTTTGGTTATAGCTATTTCAAATCATGTGCATAATTTGGAAGCAGAAGACATATATTCCCCTTTAATCTATTTCTTTGATTTTTCTTTTGCTTTCCATAAGACTCTATTTGAAAAGGAGCCTCAAACAGATTCTCTGCCCCAGGTAACATTTTCCAATCAGAATAAAACTGTATTTTTTTTCCCCAATGTTGGCCTCTCTCTCTCTTTTTTCCCCCTCATCATTGTGCTAACACTGGGAATGATTATTAAACACTATTTCCCCAAAAGGGAGAAATAGATGCTGTGTCTCAACTTCTGGCCGCCATAAATGGAAACATCCATGCCAAATCAGGAGCCTTAATAAATGTGACATGAGTTAGCATAGTGTGCATAATGGCAAGATGGAAAGTTGGATTCCTAAATCAATGGCACATAACAACAACCCCCAATGTCCAGTGGTTTGGGATTCTTCTACAAAATATCCTTGAAAAAACCCAAGGTATCAGAAATATTTCATTTCATCAAGTTCCAAGGGAAGACTATCTGACAGAAGGAGGTAAGAAATTTATTTTGAGAAATTTGCTGCTATTGGTAGCTCGTGCTGAGAATATTATTTATATTAATGGGCAAAATAGCCTGGCCGTGCACAAGCAATTACCTCTGTCTTATGTTTAGGACTGTGCTCATAAATCTGTGTAATGATGGCATATCTGTTATGAGACTACATTAACTTCCTGGTTACCATAATTGTATTGAAGCAAATATTTGGCCCCTTGAAGACTGAGACACCAGGATTTGAGCTCCACTGACTGAGAAGATAAGTAGGCTGAATAGCCCAGGACTTTAAAAACAAAAGAAACTTTTCCAATTAATTCTAAGTGGCAGTAATTTGAACACTGACCCTTTTTTCCCCCAAGTCTTTATGTCTGCTGGAACAGTTTCATCTCTAGAAGGTTAAGGAATGGGAAATTAAAGTCCCCCATTTCTTTTCATGGTACAAAAACAATGTAGGTAGTTAAACTGTCAAAAGCATTGAACCTAGAAATGGAAGATGTGGTGTGTGTGTGTGTGTGTGTATGTGTGTGTGTGCATGCATGTGCATAATGGAAATTGCAGGGTATTTAAACCATTAGAGCTTAAGACTGTACTTGAATTTTGGGATACCCTGTATATTAGACATGTCAAATTATGGAAATATGACAAATTTATTTTGATTTCAAGAATAAGAAAATACTTCATTTTAAATAGTTGGAAAAATTGATATCAGATGGTATTCATACTTTCTAAGCTTGCATTTGGGTTTTCGTTATTTCTTTTCTTTTCTTTTTGCTTTTTGGAGGGCAACTGGGATTAAGTGACTTGCCCAAGGTCACATGGCTAGTTTTTTTTTTTTGTGTGTGTGTGTGTTAAGTGTCTGAGGCTGGATCTGAACCCAGGTTCTCCTGACTCCAGGGCCGGTGCTCTATTCACTATGCCACCTAGCTGCCCCAATTTTAGTTATTTCTGATATTATGATTTTCATTTTCTCCAACTAGGGCTAACCCCCACCCCAAACTTTTACTTTTAATAAAGTCTTGTAAATAAGCTAAACTGTATCTATTGAAATATTTTACTGGGCCACCTGGCCACAAGAATACACAGTGCTGTTTATCCCAGCCATTTAGAGAATATCTCTGCTTTTAACACCTCTATTTTATCCCATCCATTTATATAATACCTTTAATTTGCATAGAGCAGTTAATAAGAGTATCATTTAGATAGTACTCTAAGATGTGCAAAGTACTTTACATACATTATCTCTCATTTGAGAGTCAGAGACAGTGGAGTAGTAGATAGATAGCTGGTTTTGTCCAGTCCTGATTCTATCAAATACTGGCTAGGTGACCCTAGGCCCTTAGACTCTTAGTGCTCTAGACAGGGAAGACCTTAACTTGGGCAGAAGATGCCTTTAGTTGTACAGTTTCTTCATCGTGTGAAGTTATAGGTCCCTTCCTATCCTCTCTAGTAGTTCACTTGAACCTTACCATAGCTCTGTGAGAGAAGTATTGAAGAGAAGTATTTACTACTACTCCCTTTGACAAATGAAGAAACTGGGACTCAGAGAGATTAAGCGAATTATGTATGATAATACAGATAGGAAATGTTGGAGGTGGGATTGAATTCTTACTTTTTTGACTCCTCCAATATTTTATTACTGTGGCACTTTTTCATATCTACTATTTATGCTGAGAAGAAGTATGGTATAGTGAATAGAGAATTGATTTGGAACCCGACTCTGACAAGTAGCTCCTGTGTGACCCTGGCAAGTCATTTAGCGTCATAGTACCTTAGAAAAAAGTCATTGTTTTGTTTTTCAGTCATGTCTCCCATTTGAGGTCTTCAGTCATGACCCCATTTGGGGTTTTCTCGGCAAAGATACTGGAATAGTTTGCCATTTTCTTCTCTGACCCATTTTAAAGATTGAGGGAACTGAGGCAAACAAGATTAAGTGACTTGCCCAGGGTCACACAGCTAGTAAGTGTCTGAGGTCAGATTTGAATAGAGAGAGAAGTCTTCCTGGCTCCATGCTGGGCACTTTATCCTATATGCCACTTAACTGCCCTGATTCCCACTTACTGTTCGTTAATACTGATAAGATTGTACAACAAAAGAAAACTTACAAGGAAGCAAAGAAAAGATGGGCAACTCTCAACTCAATGCGTGGTTTTTATTATATAGGCTTTTTTGAAGTGAAAATTGATTGCTGTATATTTTGAATCTTTTTTCACATTCTGCTCTGCACATGGCAATATTTTTTCTTTTATTACTTTGTGTTATTTTAGTTTTAGTATTTGTTTCTTTTTTCTTTTCTGATTTGTATTGAAGTTTAAAATTTTAAAAATTATAAATAAAAATACTGATGAGGTTGTTTATTCCTATTCATAAAGTTATATTAAAACTGAAACTGCCTTCAGAAGTTTGTTGGGATAGAAGATGACGTTTCAACATGCACTTGGTTTTTAGGCTTCTTTTACGTGAAATCTTTTGGATAAATCATATTCTTAAAGCACAGGTTTTACTATGCTTCTCCTCTATTCAAGTAATTCAGGTGGTTCCCTGTTGTCTTAAGGATTCCATACAAAGTCCTCTGTTTGTCCTTAACAACCTAACAGAAATCCACCTTTCTAGCTTTATCACACATTCCCCTGTTTCATTCATTCTTTGACTTAGTCTAACAGGCCCTCATATTACTTCTCACACATGACCCTCTACATCCTGTCTCCATGTCTTTGCATTGGCTATTTTCCACAGCTAGAATGCTCTCCCTTTTCACCTCTGCCTCGTAACATTTCTTATTTCCTTCAAGGCTCATTATGTGTTGTGGTGGAATGATTTCAAAGAATTCAGAGTCAGATCACCTCTAATCCAAGAACAGGCAATTATTGAGATTGAAGCCTCTCATTCCAAGAGGAACCAGCAACTTCAGAGAAAACCAGATGGCTTTTTATAGGGCAAAGATGCAATTACATGACAAAATTTATGAATATTAAAAAGGCAGGAGGGGTTTCTTAAGGGATTAGGTAATAGGGGAGGGGTCCCAGTCACAGTGGAACTGGCATGTGATTACCCACAATGCATATAAAACCCATTTGGCAGGGGGTATGCATATATGATAATGATATTATAATAAACCTCGTATGTCATAAGTTCACTCTAGGTCAGTTCTTAACTATTACTGCACAGGTGCCTACTTAGGGAAAGTCCCTTCTATTATTTTGGGGTCTACATCCTGCTTGGGCATACTGGTGCTGCTGCTTTCCAGACTGACTGGCTATTGTGGTCCTGTTTGAGGCTAGTTGGAGGTTGCTGTGGTTGAGTGTATGGACACACTTGCTGTTTCTGTGGGAAATATGAATTCATGGACACACCTGTTGTTCTAGGCAGCAGTGAAATATATATGAAGAAGTTAGGATACTGAGTCGAGGGTGGGAGGCAGTGGCTAGGTAGGGGCAGTGGACCTGCTGTTCAGTGGAGCCTATAAGGAAGTTAGAATATTGGGACTGGGGGCAGCTTTATTAGGATTCCATGACAACAAATGGAACTTTTTGGATTTACAACATAAATATCATGCCCAGAGAGATGGAAACTATAAGAAGATGCATAATCCTTTTTACATTTTGTAGGCTCAATGTTTAGATGACCATTTAGAAAGAGATGCAAGTCAGGGGGATTGGAATGTGAAGTCAGAAAAATCTTGTCACTATTGTTGACTTGGGAAATTGTGGGAACAGGTGACTCTCCAGACTTTTCTGAAAAGTTTAATTTTGTTTCCTTAGTTAAAGTGAATTATTGAGTTCATTAGGAGAATTTATTAATAAGAGATAGGAGAAATAAAAAATGGTGTTTGGTCTCAATGATTTATATTTGTATTTATTAATACTAATAATAAAATTAATTAAATGACTTTTTAGTACCTCAAAGTTTTAAAGAACTTCCTCATGACAGCTCTGCGAGGTAGGGAGAGCACATTTTGCCTTTATCTTATAAATAACAAGGCTCAAAGAGTCCAAATGACTTGTCTAAGATCATGTAACTAGTAGGTTCTGAAGCTTGAATCTGAACCCAAGGCTTCTGACTCCAAATCTAGTATTCTTTTCATTCCATTATATCATGTAGACATACATGCTTAAAATAGAGTGATAATAATTACAAAATAGCTTTATCAAAGTAAAATAATTATGTTAGAGGCAGAAAATACCTCTGAGAGAATCTATTCCAAATATTACTGAAATTAATTTGTATCTAGGTCCTATTCCTTAAAGGTGTGTGTGAGAGTATGTGTATGTGTGTGTGTGTGTGCATGCGTGTATGTGGTGGTGGGGGGTGTTATTTACTTATGGCTAGTTGTGTTAGTTTCCCTTGTAGAATACAAGCCTCTTGAGGGCAGTGACTGGTTTTTGTTTTTTCTATCTCTGTTCCAGCACAATGCCCTAGCACATGGTAGACCTTTAATATGTTTGTTGATTAATTCATTGAGTAGGGTGAGATAAATTAAAAAAGATTTATTAGTTTTGAGCATGTCTTGGGCAAGGTAATGGATATGGCTTGATTGAAAGGAAAGGAAGGCAATTCCAGGGGGGAAAGGATGCAATGAACAAAAGCACAGAGGTGGGAATTAACAGTTACATTCAGACAATAGCAAGCATATTGCCTTGCCCACTAAGTTAGTGAACAATAGATGAGATTAGAAAAGTTACTGCAGGGAAATCAGAGCCAGTAAGAGCCGAAGGGGACCTTGAGATCCTCAGCTTCAAGTCCCTTCATTTTACAGATGAGGAAATTGAGGCCCAAAGGAGCTGATACCAATCTGTGGAGCTCAAACAGGGGAGTATCTCGATGAAAGTACTATTAGAGGATTCTTTTTGCAGCTGTGTCTAAGATGGACAGAAGCCAGAGAGTCTGGAGCCAGGGAGACTAGTTCTGAAGCTGTTGTAGTAATCCAGGCAGGGAGTGAAGAGACCTGGACCACACTGAGAGATAGAGGGGTGTAGCAGCAAGCACCCCAAGCGTCCTCAGGGTTTGCTGCCAACACAGGTTCTTGGATCTGCTTTGTTAAAGGAAAGCAACTCAAAATGGGTTAACAAGCTTACTTTAATCAGTCAAACGTATATCGTTTACCTCATTCAGGGGTAAAAAGGTCAGCACCCCAAACTTCAAAGTATACAGGCAGAATTATCAAGACAGAAACAGATCAAGTAGACAGCTTTCCAAACTGTCCAGCCATTACATCCATACCAAATCACCATCTGGGTTTCAACATCTGGGTTTTTCCAAGCCGGGGGGCTCTGGACAACGGCTTCCCAAAATCCAGATCAAATCACAGAACACTTCTCAAAGTGAGCCCCAAAACAAAGCTACACATCAGGGCTTATATAGCCTTCTCCTGGCTCAGAGAATGTAACAACCTTATTGACTCACTGGCCAATCAAGAAGTATCTACTGAAAAACAAGCCTCCCACCCTGGGCTCCAGGTGCACTTTAGCCTAGGGGCAGGGAAGATCTTAAAAATTTACATTCCCATTACAAGGGGGTAATAGAGATAGAAAAGAGGGAGGAAATCTGAAATGCTTTGCAGAAGAATAATCAAGAAGGAATACAAATGGGATGATAGAGAGTGAGATTTCAATATCATATTTTTTTGCCTTTTGGAGGGGCAATTGGGGTTAAGTGACTTGCCCTAGGTCACATGGCTAGTTTTGCGTCAAGTGTCTGAGGCTGGTTTTGAACTCAGATCCTACTGACTCCAGGGCTGGTACTCTATTCACTGCACCACCTAGCCATCCCTAAGATCATCATTTTTGAGTTAGAATGGATATTCAGGATCATCTAGGCCAGCCTCCCACAACTGCCCCTCTTTGCCATTTTACAGAAAAGCAAACTGAGGCCCAGAGTGTTTAAGGGACTTACTTAAGGTTGCATAGCACATAGGAGAGGTAGGATTTGGTTTTGGGTCCTCTGACTTAGCTGAGGTCATGGTTTAGTCATTTTTCAGCTGTGCCTGACTCTTCATGACACTATTGGAGTACTAGAGTAGTTTGTCAATTGTTTCTCTAGCTCATTTTACAGATGAGGAAACTGAGGCAAACAGGGTTAAGTGACTTGCTCAGGGTCACAGCTAGATATCTGGAGTTGGATTTGAACTCAGGAAGATGAGTCTTCCTGTTTGCAGGTCTGGCGCTCTATTCATCTAGCTGCCCCAAGCTGGGGGCACTTAATACCAAATACACGGTGTTTTGAAAGCGTTAGTTTAGTATTAAGCTTTAATAAACTTAGCACAGTGTCTGGAATATAATAGGTGTTTGATAAATGCTGTAAATTTAGTATTGTTCTACCTAAGTGGAAGCCTGAAACAAACCCAGAGCTTCTAAAGCCAGCAGTTAATAGAAACAGTCTCCTTTTTAATTTCCTCAGATAGGGTGTTCCAAAAGTCTTAGTGTAGTTTTAAGCTTATTATACCTACTATGTGCTAGGCACTATTCTAAGCTCTGTGGATACAAAGAAAGGCAAATGGAAATTTGATTATTTAGACAGACATTCAGTACTGTGTTTAAAATTTCAAAGCAATCTTTCTCTTGAGAGAGAATTTCTCTTTAGAGAAACAAAATCTCTCAGAAATGGATTTGTTTTGGCCATGGAAAGAACAGATGTGTACATGTATAACATTTCAAGGTACTCAGTGTTAGGTCATTGTAACCTAGATGGTTTGATCTTCGTTTGGACTGTTTCAATTCTCTGTCAAGAAAATTCTACTTAGAGTTGGGTTAGAGAGTTATTTATTGAATTCTCCAAGAGTGTGCGTATGTGTGTGTGTGAGTGTGTGGTGTGGACCAATGGAAAGACTGCTAGATTTGAATTCAGAGAACATGCATTGTCTGATGCTTCCTACCCATTGGACTGTGGGCCATTTACCTTACCTTGTTAGGTCCAAGTTTCCTCATCTATGAAATGAAGTAGTTGTACTGAATTGTTTCTAGGCCCTTCTAGCACTAACTCTATGATTTGTAGGCAGCTAGCTGGTTTAGTGGATATAATACTGAAACTGTAATCAGGAGTTAAAATCCTATTTCAGACACTCATTAAGCTTGATTTAAGTAATCTTGAGTTAAGATGAACTAGAGAAGGAAATGGCAAACCCCTCCAATATCCTTGCCAAGAAAACCTCAAATGGGGTGATGAAGAGTCAGACACAGCTGAAATGACTGAACAACAACAACAATAATAAAAACGATTTAAATTGATCAGATTCAGTTTTGAAGAAATCATGTATTAACTGGACTGTCTATGATTTATTCCCATATACCTGTGAGTTAGCTGGGTTGAGAAAGGATTGATTTAAAAGACTAATTCACACTAATGTCATGAAATCATTGGATTAGTTTCCTAGAGGAAGGGATTTTAGATCATCTGGTCTAAATCCTTCATTTTAAAGATGAGAAAACCAAGGTCAAGTGAAACAAAGTAAATTCCAAAGGTCACAAAGCTAGATAGTGACATAGATTGAATGGAAACTGGTCTCCTTAGACCCAGGCCAGATGTTAATTGGCTTAATCTATAAATCTTTTCAAGACTATTTACATGCTTTGAGAGGGCATTCTTGAAAATTTATAAGGGGTTGGATTCTAATAGCAAAAATTATAGCCTGCCTGGAGGGGCAGATATTTTGAAAGACAAGAGGGCTCTTGGGTACCCTTTCCTTTACCTACCCTTGAGGTCAGTCTTGCTTGCCACCTTCCCCTCTCCAATGGGTATGGAATGATTGAAGCCAATGTAGCATGGTACAAATAGCACTGAATCACAGAATCTGAGTTAGCGTCTCAGTCCTTGGGTGACATTGGACAATACAATTTAATGGCTAAGGTTCCCTCCCATTCTATGATTCCCCCCCCCCCCCCCCCCAACATGGGAGGCAGGAATGATATCAGTAATTAGAATCAACTTCTTTGTTCTTTAGGTGCTCCTAAAACCCTCCACCCTGGACTTCCAAAAAATCTTGGCATAAGACAATGTGTTGAGAACTTGTCAATGGTTAGAAATGTCAGAACCAATCTCACGATAACAAGATCTTTTTTAAGGCTTGGGTGACCAGGACTGGAACTAAACCTTTTGTAGTTAATTGTTTCTCATTTTTTACAAAAGAAAATGTTCCAGTTTTTACATCATGCATAGGGATTACAATTTGTAATTGAATAATAGCTACTCAAATTCTTCCTTTGATAAGGGTTTTCTGTAACCATATATCAAAGTCCGTTAACCTAATGTTACTTGAAGAGGATAGCACTGCTAGCTGTGTGTAAGTAGGAGGCAGAAAATTCACTGCATTTGGAATCAGAAGAACTTTGATTCTTATCTATGTTGCTTCCTACCTTTATTACCGTGGGCAAATCGCTCAATCTCTCTGGGTCTCAGTTTCCTCAGCTGTGGAATGAGGGGGTCTCTCTAGATAACTTTTAAAGTCCCTTCCAGGTCTAAATTTATTCTATGAAGAGGTCAACAATTTAAAAAATAATTAGCTTTTCCTTTAAACTGGTGATAATGAAGGAAATTTTTATGGTGGAAGAGCTGGGGGATGGGGTATTGTGGAGAAGTCTGGGAATTTCTTTCAGCTTTTCTCCCGATTTTTGTTGCCCAAGAGGTAGCAGAATTGGATTTTTATTACTACCGAGAAACTAAAACATTGTTTTCTCATATTACTTCATTTTTGAAGAAATGTTCACAATAGCACATACTGGAATACTGATTGCAGAGGTAGGTACATTGAGACCTTTTCTAGTCCTTGGGCACAATTTATATACTCTTAAATCTCCCTGTGGAAGCTCTAACCTCACACTATTTTTGCACAGGAAGCAAAGCAGAAAAAAAGGGGGGAGGTGGGAATGATTTTGAATGGGAATGATTTATCCTAGCTACAGAAAGTAGGTGTATTAGCTCAAATGGTGGGGTTCAAGGCAAGGAAAAGTTTTAAATTCTTATGGTCCTAAGAAGCTTAATTCTAAGAATTTAATCTTAAGAATTTAATTTCTAAACCTTTGAAGTTCTCCAATCTTGAAAAAACTCTGGGCTTTGCAAATAAGGAAAAATGACAGCCAAGTAGGCAGAAGGTGAAGGAAAACATCTGTATCAATCCTTAGAATAGCCAAGAGATTTTGCTGGAGTTGACTGTTTTCAGTGAAGAAGAGTCAAGTGACCCAGGGTCAAATTGCCCATGGTCTTCTACAGAGCTACATGTTTCTCTTCTTAATGTTTTCATTATTTCACTTACATTGGACTCATCAAGAATCAATTTCCATTACCAACATTTTCCCCCTTGGTCAAGGTAAGCATCACATTTATCTTCCTGCATCTCCTGGCATTTTCTGAGAGAAATCCTTATTTGACTAGTTCTGAGTTACTAAAAATGGTTAGGCAATTAAATTCAAGCACTTGGGTCATGTCTTTCCTAAGTCTTCTATCCCAGTTCCTTTTTATGTGTTTCTTCCATTAGAATGTAAATTCCTTGAGTTTGGGGACTCTTACTTGCTTGTATTTGAACCCCCAACATACGATACAATGCTTAGCTGCCCTAGCACATAGTAAACTTTTAACAGATGCATACATGTTCTCCCTTCTCTTCTCCTCCTTCACCTTCACCTCCTGTTCTTTCTCTTCCTCCTTCTTTCCCCTTCTTCCCCTCTCTTCCTTCTCTCTATCTTTAAATCTCTCCTGTACTTCCTTGCAGCAGAAGACCTCATATTTTTACTGAGAGAATAGAGACTCTTTTCTGTGAGAGGCTTCTTTTATTCTGCATCTCAAAAGGTATTGACATCATTCCCCATTCTCTTTTTCTTTACCCTAGTTTCTGATGAAGGGGTGGTCCTTCTTTTCTACAAATCTACCTCCTCTACTTGTACCCTTGATCCCATCCCTTTCATTTCTTCATGTAAATCATCTGCACAACCACCCCACTACCCACCCTTTAATCTTTCTCTATTTACTGGTTTCTTCTTTCCCCTGCTATAATACAGACCTGCCCAAGTCTACATCATTTTTCAAAAAACCTTCACCTACTCCTACCATTCTTTCAAGGTATTATTCTATATCTGTGCTAATTTTTACAGCCAAACCCTAGAAAAAAGATTTTTTTTCCCCTATGCATGATGCCTCCATTTCCTTTCTTCTCACTTTTCAACTCTTTTGAAATTTGATCTCTAGTCTCATCTTTCATGTGGAACTGTTCTCCACAGTTACAAGTGATTACTGCTAAATCTAATGATCCTTTCTCAACTCCTATCCTTGACATTTTTGTAATACTTGGAGCAATTGATCATCCTTTCCTCTTGGATATTCTCTTTCTGGGCATTATCCTGATGCTGCTCTTTCTTGGGTCCCTTTCTACCAGTCTGGCTGCTTCTCAGCTTCCTTTACCAAATCATCATCCATGTCCTGACTCCCTAACCATGGCATTTATCTTAAAGTTCTACCTTATGTAAGTGCTCTCTCTCTCTCTCTCTCTCTCTCTCTCTCTCTCTCTCTCTCTCTGTCTCTCTCTCTGTCTGTCTCCATCTGTCTCTCTCTGTCTCTCTGTCTTTGTCTGTCTGTCTCTCTCTCTGTTTCTCTCTCTCTTTCACTCTCTCCTCCCTCCCTCTCATCCTTTCTCTTGGTGATCTCATCAGCTCCTATGCGTACAGTTATTATCTTGATGAAATTGATTTACAGGTCATATACCCAACCCTAGTGTTCCTGCTTTCCTCCAGCCCTACATACTAACTGGTTTCCATTGAATGTACCATTGACATCTCCAACTCAACATGTCCAAAAGGGAGCTCATTATCTTTTCCCCCACTCAAACCCAGCACTCCTCCAAAATTCTCTGTTTCTAGCAAGGTTACTGCTACAGTGACATAGGTTTGCAAACCCCGAGTCCTCTTTCTACTCACTCTCCCTTATCCCCCCCCCCCAATACCATTTATAGTTGTAAAGTTCATACTAGTCCTAAAGCATCTCCTGCATCTGTCCTCTTCTGTCTACTCATATGGCTACCACTCTCATTCAGGTTTTCCTATCTGTTGCTGGAATATTATAATAGCCTCCTGATTGTTTTTGGTGAGGGGAGATTCTCTTCTCACCACAATTGTCAAAGAGATATTCCTAAAGTCCAAGTCTGACCATGTCATACCCTTGTTTAAGAAACTACCATTATTCCTTATTGCCTCTAGAATCAAATCCTCTGTTTAACATTTAAAACCCCTCACAATTGAATTTCACCCTACTTTTGTGGGTTTAAAACATATCACCCCACTTTATACACTCTCTATTCTAGTAGAACTGGTCTACTTGTTGTTTTCTGTATACAATATTCCACTTCCTGTCTCCAGATCTTTGCACAGGTTGTGCCTCAGACCTGAAAGACACACTCTCATCTCTGTTTTGGGGGATTTTTACCTTTCTTCAAATATATACATATACATACATACATACATACATACATACATACATACATACATATATATATATATATATATATATATATATATATATATATATTTGTTTTTTCTTTTGAGACAATTGGGGTTAAGTGACTTGCCCAGGGTCACATAGCTAGTAAGTGTCTGAGCCTGAATTTAAACTTAGGTCCTCCTGATTCCAGTGCTATTACTCTATCTACTGTGCCATCTAACTCCCTCCCCTCCTTCAAATCTAAGTGCAAGCACTATCTACTATTTGAGTTTTTTTCTGACCTTCTTCTACCCCCTGCCCCTGCTGGTGTCCCTTCCCCACAAATTACTTTGTAGATATCTTATACTTAATTTTATGTGAACCTTTTATTTCTCCTAGTAGAATGTATGTATAAGGTCCATTTCATTTTAGTTATTGAACATCTAACCCCTTTCCCTCCTTCTCTCTGTGTCTGGCAATGAGGTTTTATATGTGGCTGAAGTTTCACTTCTAGGCAGAGCTTTGTTTTCCCCATAGGAGACTTCCTGATTAATAGATGTTTAATCAATGCTTGTTGATTATTATGTAATATTGTATATGATAGTTTCATATGTCTGCGTAATATCTACCTACTAGATTATAAGTCCCATAGGATCAGGGGTGATTTTTCATCTAAACTTGATATGTCCTCCAGTAGCTAGTAGACACATTATAAATAAACATACAATCCTCTTTTTCTGTTCTATGTATATGGAAATGTTCATGCTTGTAAAGCTCATAAAAATAAAATAAAAAATTAACAGAGAATCATTCTTAGTTGTAATCATACTAGCTAAAAAAACCTCATCATCAATAGGACCACCTTGGGAGTGGGGTCAGTGTGCTTTGTTTTAATCAAGATGAAAAAAGGGGGCACTTTGGGAGACAAATCCCCCGATGTTCTGTGAACTAAGCTGTAACCTGACAATAGTCTTCACATGGGCACAGTAAAGGAAAACTGTTAATTATACATTGATCTTTTTAAAGCTACTCTATCATTAGCTCATAATCATTGCTATAATAATAATCATAATAATCAGTATCAGTCGTATAGCACTTTAAGATTTGCAAATTTTTTTTTAACAAAGATCACATCTTATCCTTGCAACAACACTGATAAGCAGGTGCTATTATTATCCCCATTTTACAGGTGAGGAAACTGAGGCAGAGAGAAGTTTAGTGACTTGCCTAGAGTTACACAACTAGTAAATATCTGAGTTGGATCTGAACCTTCTGAGCACAGAGAACAGCATGAGAGAAGGTACATAACTAGGAGGGCTTAAGATCATGTTCATTGGGCAAGGTATTGTCCAGTTTGGTTGGAACCCAGGTTGTAGAAAAGAATAATATGAAATATAGCTGGAACGGTTTAGGGAGTCTGGTGTTTCAGATAAAGGAGTCTGATCTTCACTCAGCGGGCAATAATGTGAACCCCTGAAGTTTTTTGAGTAGATGAGTAACATGAGTCATCTCTGTGCATGAGAGCAATATTTTGGCAGCAATTTTGACAGTAAAGGATGCATTGGAGGGACAGAGAGGAGAGGTGCTAAGACTTGTGAGGAGGCTCCTTTAATAAGCCAGGAGCCCATATGAGGGAGATTGTAATGGGAATTAAGAGGCATACAGCAAATATATCGAGGAGATTGAATTGACTGGGCTTGGTAAATGATTGAATCTGAGAGTTGAGGGAGAGGAAAATGTCAAAGATAACCCCAAGGTTTTTGAACATGGAAGAAAAGATGATTGGTTATATCACAAAAGGAAAGTGAAGCCAGGTAGAAAAAGTTTAGAGAGAAAGATCTGAAACATGGTTTTATATATGTTGAGTCTAAAATTCTAGTGGGGGTATTCAGGTGGCATTGACTGGAAGACAGTTGAAAATGTTAATTCTCAAGTTCAGAACAGAGGTCAAGACATAGAATTGGAAGTTATATGCATAGATTTGATAGCTGAAGTCAAAGGGAAGGACATAGTGAAAAAAGAAAATGGGGTCAAGGACAGATGCAGGACAGATGAAGAATCTACATTATGGGGTTCAGATGAAATTTGAGAAGCCAGTGAATGAGGTAGAAAAGATCACTGGAGAATAGATTTAGATCTGAAAGGTGCCTAGAGGGTCATTGAGTCTAACCCACTCATTTTCCAGATGAGGAAACTAATGCCCAGATAGGTTAAATGATTTTCCTGGAGTCACACAGTTAGGAAATGTCTAAGGGGGAGAATAAATTCAGGTCTTCCTGATTCCAAATCCAGACATCTAATTGGCTATACCATTTCTGCTTTTGAAAGTTGTTGGGGAAGTAGGAGGAAAATTTGGCAAATTTGGTATCTCTAAAGGCAGAGAAGAAGAGAGTATGTGGTGGAGGGTGGATGTTTAACATTTTCAAAAGCTTAAGGAGGCTAAAAATGATAAAGAATGAGAAAAGGCTATTGGCTTTAATGAATAATCTTGGATAGCCTATGTTCTACATTTCAGTGGTGGTGATGGAAGACACAAGTTAAGGAGAAAATGGGTGGTGAAGAAGTAAAGGCACTAAATATAGACAGCTTTTCAAAAAGTTTGGCAGTGAGAGAGAAAAGAGAGAAGAAACAGCAAAAATACAAGGACAATGGGATAGAAGGGTCAAGGAAAGGCTTTTTATTTTTATTTTTCAAAAAAGGCCTACATTCCCTCTCTCAGTGATCTCATCAGCTCTCATGGGCATAATGATTATCTCTATGCAGATGACTCTGGGACTATGGAAAGTAAGCACCAGAGAAGTATTTAAAAATCTATGAAATTTTTCATGACTTCACATGTATAATCGATATCATATTGCTTGCCTTCTCAAGGTGTGGGGAGGGGAATGAAAGGAGAGAATTCAGAGCTCAATATTTAAAAAAATAAATACTATAAACTTTTTTAAACTTGCAATTGGGAAATATTTAATGAAATAAATAAAAAATATATTTTAAAAAATCCATGAGAGAGATGATGATCATTGGACCACAGACACAGGAGAATACAGGACAGAAGGAAATTAATAATAATAGCTAGTATTTATATAACACCTGCTATGTGCCATTACTGTTATGTAACTTATAAATATTATCTCATTTGATCCTCATAACAACCCTGGGAGGTAGGTGCTATAGTTCCTGTTTTACAGGATTGAGAAAACAGAGAAAAATATATAGTAATTGACTAACCTAATGTCATTTGGTTAATATATTTATCTGTGGTTGGATTTGAACTCGGGGCTTCCCGACTCCAGATCCATCACTCTATCCACTGTGTCAAGAGTGCAGGTTCATTAAATAGTTGATATGCCATGTAAAGAGATGGGCTTGTGACCAAGAGAATAAAGAGAGAATGGTTGGTGATGTAGACAAATGTTGAGGAATGAAAGAGGAAAGCTGCAGGAATTCACACCCACCATGAGAACCTTAATCTTCACAGCAGTGAAGGAGGAGTCTGGCTGTCATAAGGGCTGAGGTTGGGGGTGCAGTGGAGAGTAAGAAGAGAAACAAAAGGTCTGGAACTACTGTTGTGAGGGATGAACTTGATGGTGATAAGGGTAGCGTGGAAAGGATGTTGTGCAGCACCAAAGGCAAGCAGAGCTAATGAGCCCTGGATTTATAATAGGCAGAATCAATTCCCGCTTGTCACTTTCTCCAGCAATGCTTATTAGTCCTAGAATAGGATTGGAAAAGCAGTTATCCAAGGATGTCTTCACAGTCAGCTAGGGAAGGTTAGATATTGTAAGAAAGTCAAGTCAAAATGTAGGATATGGAATAGGAGAATGGGTCAAGGGAATAGAGATTGCGATAATGACAAAGAGTGTATTTAGTCTGAGTTAGAGTAGCAGAGGTGGAAGGATAGAATTTGTTGGGAGAATGGGATTTCAGAGTTTAAGCAGCAGGGTATAGTGGATGGAACCCGGGACTTGGTATCGAGGAAACAGAGATACAAATCATGACTCAGACACTAGCTGTGTGACCTTAGGAAGTCACTTATCCTATTTGTCGCTTCTTTTCCTCATCTGTAAAATGAAGGGGTTGAAATCTGTAGCCTCTAGACCTACAATCAGTGATTGTATGTTCTGGGATCTAGTTTCAAGAGATGATGACCATTTTGTGATTGAGGTGGGATCATGCTTTTGAGTGGTTTTAGTCAAGATGAAATAATTGGAGTTGAGGAACTGGAGGAACTATATAGTGAGATCTTTAAAGGGATCATCTGCATGAATACTGAAATCCTCCGAGATAATTGCAAGGAGTGGATAGAGAGGGAGGTTGTGAGCCCAGTACCAAAATCCTTAAAAAGAGGAGAATGACCTGGAAGTTGGTAAAAGACAAGAAGTGGAAGTTGATATAATCCAATGCATTGGATCGTAAAAGAGCAAAGGCCATTGAGGGATAGAGGTCAGAAAATGGAAATGGGGAACAAGCAGGATATCTACTTCTTTTGGCCCTGTGAATTGCATGGATCAAAAAGAGTGACCCTCCCTGGAGAGGGTGACCAAAGATATGGTATCCTTAGGGATGTTGGGCTTTCATCAATCTATTAAACTCTTCTCTTGAGTATAGTCATAGTTTTAAGTTCACCTAGCTGCCTTATCATTTGATACATATATCCACCTTGCTCACAAATATCTTGAGAGATTCTTTTGCTTATCTTGATGAAATCTGGGTATGTTACACCTAGTTCATTTCTCTAATCTACCACTTATCTAGTCTTGGGAATGAAGCTAGTCTGGGACAGCTTGTCCCTGATGAACTTATGCTGACTCATAGCATTTCTGTTCTCTTTTTGAATTATTCAAAATTAGGCAGTGAGGTGTTGCATTGGATAGATCACCAGACATGGAGTCAGGAAGACCCGAATTCAAATTTGACTTCAGACACTTATTGGGTTATGTGACCCTGGGAAAGTTATTTAATCTGTCTGTTTCTTTTTATGTAAAATGGGATAATAGCACCTACCTCTCAGAGTTTTGAGGAGGATAAAATGAGATAATATTAATAAAGTGCTTTGTAAACTTTAAAGTGCTATATAAATATCAGCTATCATCATCATCATCATCATCATCATCATCAGTTTACCTTTTCTGCAAATCTTCAAAGGAAGGCTGGAGAGACATTTATTAGGAAGATTATAGAATACTAATATCTAGTATTTACAGACCTCTTTAAGATTTGCAAAGCACTTTACATATGTTATCTCATTTGAAACTCACAAGAACTTTGTAAGGTAGGTGCTATTTTACAGGTGAGACTGAAGATATAAGAGGTTGTCCAGTGTCACTCAGTAAATGTGTGAATTTGAGGTAGGATTTGAACTCTTGTTGTTCTGACTCCAAGTTCATCATGCTATTTATTACAATGCTGGATCTCCCATATTTCAGGTATGGACTGAATCAGAGAGGTCTCTGAGACCCCTTCCAAATCCAACTTTCCATGATTCCATGATCAGAGGTATCACAAAATGGAAGTGGTACTGCAAATAAAAATAACTAAATACTGGGTTAAAAAGGAACTAAAGGTGTGGTCAGTAAGCAGTTTCTTGGGAAATAATTAAGGGTGAAGAAATTAAAAGGTAAAGACTGAAATAGCAGAAACAGATGTGAAAGAGTGGCGATGACAAAGCAATGTGTTAGCAAACAAAAATAGGTCAGACAAAAATGGAGGAGATGGCAAAGCATGAGGAAAGTGTGGACTTTGGGAATGCTCTTTGAAATCTTTAGTTTCCTATAACAAACTTGAAAATTGGGTGAGCCTACCAACTCATTAAGGATTCAGAGGTTATCAGGACAACTCTGATCAAAATACAGACTGAATTGACTTTTATCCACTGGAGTGAAAGTGATTGGTGCCTAAGAACTCAATTCAATTCAAATCAACAAACATTTATTTTATCTTCTAATCAGGCACTGAGAAGATAAAGACAAAAATCAAAGTCTCCCAAGGAGCTTATATTCTACTAGGTTGAAACAACATGGTTCCAAGCAAGTTAGTACAAAATATATAAAAATGTACAAAATAAGTGTGAAACAATTTTTATTTTAGAGAGAGGGGTGTTGCTAACTCCTAACTGAGGATCAGGATCCCTTGTAGCAGGGAACAGTTGAGTTGAACCTTGAATGGAGCAAAGAATTCCCAGAGGGGGTGGCTAGGTGGCACAGTGAATAGAGCACTGGCCCTGGAGTCAGGAGGACCTGAGTTTAAATCCAGCCTCAGACACGTAACTCTTACTAGCTGTGGGACCTTGGGCAAGTCACTTAACCCCAATTGCCCTTCCTTCTCCCCTCAAAAAAAAATTCCCAGAGACAGAGGTGAGGAAGGAGAGGATACCAGGTGTGGGAGACAGAGGTGGAATATGGAATGTGATATTTGGGGAACAGCAAATGGGATACTTTTGCTGGACCTAGAGTACATGATGGGGTAAGTCTGGAAAAATAGATTGGGGCTAGATAGTAAAAGAACAGAAAGAAAGGAAAAAGCTTTTTAAAGTACCTAACAGTGCCAGACACTATGCTAAGTACTTTACAGATATTAACTCATTTAATCCTCACAAACCCTACCTCCCAGTAGGTGCTATAATTACCCCCATTTTATAATTGAGAAAACTAAGACAAAGTTAGTGACTTACCCAAGGTCAAACAAGCTAGAAGTATCTCAGACCAGATTTGAACTCAGTTCTTCTTAATTCCATGCCCTGAAGGACTTTTAATATCAAACAGTGTGGCTGATACCAATTCTATATACAGAGTAGTATGAATTAGTTTGAAGATTTATCGTAATCGGAGCCCTACTATAGCTGAACTAATGTCAGTGTGAATAAAACACATTTTTCAGACTTTAATAAATGACAACTGGTAAGCCTTTAAAAAAAAGTTTTATTACTTTTGTTTTTTATTTCATGGATAGTTCCTGATATTTCAGTGTTCCCTCCTTTTTCACAAATTAAAACAAAATATAAGCAAAACCAGTCGATACAGTGACAGCATCTCCAGAATATGCAACATTTGGAATCTCTAAGTCTCTACTGAGAAGAGGGAGATGTGTTGTATCATCTCCAGCCAAGACTGGTCATTCCCTCAAATATGAGTTCAGTTGAAGTCTAGGGTTGTTTTCATTTATGTTATTGTAGTCTTTGTGCCTATTCGTTCTCCTGACTCTGTTTCCTTTGATCTGTGTGACTGACAAATTTTTAAACCATTCATCTCTCGATAGTACCATGAAACATCATAGGATCCTAGAACCATATGGCTGAAAGGGGGCTGAGACCATCTTGTCCAGTCCTTCCTCCTGGACATCAATCTCTTCTTCAATATCCCCCTAAAACTGTTTCTCAGCCTTGGTTTTAATACTTCTGTCAATTGGGAATGCTTGTCTTAGGAGGCAGCTCATTCCATTTTGGACAATGATAATTGTAAGAAAATTCTTTCTTGTGTTAACCTGAAATTTGCTTCCTTGTAACTTTCCCTCATGTGATGCCATTCTCCTTTGTAGAGCTACATAGAGCCTGTCCATCTTGAACAATCTTAGCTTCTTTTTGGCACTTTTTCACTCTGGCAAATTACTCATTGCTGTTTTCCTGTCTTTGGTAGCCTGCCATAGAATTATCTTGAGTCATTTGCCTTGGATCCCTCTTCAACCTTTCAGAGAAAGATGATAGAAACCTGGGTATTTCCAATGATCTTGGGCTGAAACAAGAATGCCATTCCTATCCTGCACCCCTATCTCAGAACTAACACAATGGTAAAGAGATGGGAATGTATGAGATGTGAGGGAGAAAGAAGGCTTACTGGCTAAATTAAATTTTTACTTAGAACTTTTAAAAGATTTATTTGAAAACATATCCAATATGAGAAAAAGTACTCTGGACATATGCTTAAGGCATGAAGATATCTTTCAGTCTGTCAGTCAATCAACAAGCAGAAGCTGCCGGTTATATCATGTTAGGGATTCAGACAAAAAAAAAAAATGAGACAATCCTGGCTCTTAAGGAGCTTCTACTAGGGCTGTGCAGGGAGAAAGAGAAAACACATGCATATATTAAGCACATCAGGGTAAGTATAAGATAAACACATGGTAGTTAGGCAGTGGGGTATCAGTGTTTCCATTGGATGTGGACATCTATTCTCTAACCTGCTCCAGTCTCTGTAAGTTTACCAGAAAGTCTTTGGTAGCTGTTTCCCTGAATGTTGCCTGCTGGGAATGTGGTAAAGAGACTGTGGGGGCTTAACTAGGATGCTTCTCAGACAGTACACACACACAACCCATTTTCCTGCATCTCTTGCCAGAACCTATGCTTCCCTAGCAGCCTCCACAATGAGCTGTTGGAGTAGGATTTTAGTGGATAAAAGTCATAGATATTAAAAAAAAATCAAGGCCATTCACTCTGGTAATGAGATAAAAACTACAGTGAGAAATGACATTTCATTTACTTTTTTTACTCTTCTTGTCTAAGGTTACTTAAGGAAATAGGAATTTAACAATGTTCCAGAAAACTCTTAAATTGGACTCAGAAAACAGATATGATTATGAGGGAAAAAAAAGCTATGCAAGTTTACTGATTGAGAGGCAGTGGGATTATGGCACACCTTGGGTGTGGTCAACGGTGTGGCCTTCTCACCACCAGCAATGGCAGGGTCCCACTGGTGGGCTCAGATGTCTGCGGCCTGGGGACCAGCATGGTCAAGTTCTAAGGTTTTTGTCAATGGAGGGTTTCTGGGTAATGGGTATTTTGGCTGTAACAAATTATTTATTCTCTCTGAACCTCAGTTTCTTCCTCTGTAAATTAGGGACAAAAATAATTGTACCACCTACATATTGTATAAGGCTGATTCTAGGGAAGTGCTTTAAAAGCTGTGATGTGCTATGTAAATGAGTACTAGTAGGATGTCTTAATTTGACATTAAGTGCCTCCTGGCTGCCTAACAGGAATTTCAGGGAACATAAAAAATATAAAATGTAGTCTTTGCCCTCAAGTAGCTAAATATATAATTGGAAAGATGAGAATTGCATACATGAAAGAGCTAGAAAACATTTTCAGAGAAATGTGTATTCAAGTGTGATAGGGGCACAGGATCATAGATGTAGGGCAGAAATCTTCAATATCATTTATTCTAACCTCCTTGTTTTATTTATTAGGAAACTGAGGCCCAGAGAGGGAGGGGAATTAGCATTTATGTAGTGCCTACTTTGTGCTAGGCATTGTGCTATGTTTTTTTTTTTTTTACAAATATCCCATTTATTGATCACAATAATCTTGCAGGGTAAGTGCTATTTATAATTTCCATTTTTTACAGATAAGAAAACTGAGGCAAACAGAGATTAGGAGACTCACCTAGGATTACATAGGGTAAAAGGAGGCAGCAAAGATTGAGTAGGGGGGACACTAGGAGAAATCTTATTCTATGGAGTTGAAACCAGGCATGGCAACAAATGCAAAGTGAGATGATCTGAGAGTATAGTTTCTTCTTTATGTAAAGGAAGGTTGTACCCTTCAGTCCTCCAGTCAGAGGGGGGAAGAGAGTGAGAGTGGTATATATAGCTAATAGCTGTAATAGGCAAATGGAGGGCATTCTTGGTGGATGGGATAGAAGAAATGAAAAAATGAAAGTGGGAAAGTGAAACCATTATTTTAAAGGGAGTGAATACAATGTGACTGCATTGCAGAGTCCAGCATTTGGAGTGGTGAAAGGTAGGTAGTCAGTAGTCAAAGTGAGGAAGGCCTAGAATGTCAGACTAAAGATTTGATTTTTGTTTTTTATCAGCATTTCAAGAAATATTAAGCACCTACTGAGTTCAAGGCAAGGTGCAGGGAGCCACTGAAGGTTACTCAACAGAATAGTGTATGTACTCTTACAGAGTAGCAGTATGAACAAAATGCTATTTTACTCACTGCTCCCCTGCCCTCATTAGCAGCAGCATTAATGAATATTCTTGAAAGTAATTAACTTGCATAGCTTTAAAAATGATTTAAAGCTCAGACCTTCCATAGACCCATACTGGCCTTGGCCCCAGTTATGGTGAATTAGGTTTTACTATATGCAATTAGTTTGGAAAGGACCACCCATACTTTATATGAAACTATTTATATTTAGGACTAGGACAAAACTGGGAAGTAGGTTGTCTTGAATATCTTCTTACTTCCTTCCAACCTTCCTCTCTTCCTTGACTATGTACCTTTCCCCCAATAGGTTGCCCTCTTCCTACTTGACCTCTTAGGACCCTCAGTCCTACATGGACCATTATAGACAGTGCCTCATACTATAAATCAGTCTCTGCAACCTTCCATCTATCATTTAGACAGCTAATTTATGTAATGGAGAGAGGAAGTCAAGTTCAAATCCTGTCTCATATTCTTACTAAATATGTATGACCCTCAGCATTTGCTTCACCTTTCCATACCATACTAGTTATTGTTGTTTAGTTGTTTTCAGTTGTGTCTAACTAATCATGACTCCATATGAGGTTTTTTTGGCAAAGATACTAGAGTGGTTTGCCATTTCCTTCTCCAGTTCATTTTGCAGATGAGCAAATTGAGGCAAGCAGGGTTAAGTGGCTGGCCCAGGGTCACATAGTTACTAAGTGTCTGAGGTCAGATTTGACCTCAGGTCTTCCAGACTCCAGGCCCAGCAGTCTATCCACAGAACCACCTAGAAGTCACACCTCAGTTACCTCATTTGTAAAATGAGGAAGTTGGAAATGGGAGCCCCTAAGAGACCTTCTACCTCTGAATCTATGATCCTGTTGCTTTGATCAATTATGTTAAAGTATTTGCTGAATGCTAGGTGCTGAGGATATGCAAACAATATAGTCCATGGCCTTAAGAAGCTTATATTCTATGGAGATAACTGTGTTAAGCACTTAGCAGATAAAAAATTAGTTCTATATAAATGTTAGCTATTATTATTATGAGTGTTGCTATTGATGGGGGGTTTACAACCACCACAAAGTAATTTCAAGATAAAGAGAATGCTAGCAAATGGGGCAGCTAGTAGTGAGATATCTAGGCGGTGCAATGGATAGAGTGCCAGATCAGGAACAAGGAAGACCTGAGTTCAAATCCAGCCTTAGATGCTTACTAGCTAGGTGATCCTAGGGAATTCACTTAACATCTGTTTGCCTCAGTTTTCTCATCTGTAAAATGGAGACAACAATAGTACCTACCTCCCAGGGTTGTTGTGAGGATCAGACAAGATGATATTTGTAAAGTGCTTAGCCCAGTGTCTGGCCCATAGTAAGGGATGTATGAATGCAAGCTATGATTATGATTATGATTATTTATGGGGGAGGGGAAGGCTAGGAAAGGCTTCTTATAGGAGGTGCCTCCTGTGTTTTGAAGGAAGCAAGGTGCTTCTTCCAGGTAGAAGTGCAGAGGGAATGTGTTCTAGACCTGTGCAAAAGTGTGGAGGTAGGTTGCTGTGTATGAGTCCTGGTCAGACTGGAAGAGAGGATGTGTGAAAGGTGATAATATGAAATTAGCCTGGAAAAGTTCATGGGAACCAGCTGTCAGCGAGGAGGCCTGTGGGAGATGGCCTAATTCACACTAAGGTGTTAATGATTACTAAGATAGATTAATCTTTCAATGAGAATTTGCTTTTTACATTTTACCTGAACAGGGGAACATTTTTGACTGAAAGGAATTAAATTTCCAATGGTGACATTTTAGGCAACAATGAGAATTGGTAGAGGGGATAGTTTTGAGCAGGGGTTTCTCATTCTTGTTACTCACATCATGAATGCTGTCCCAATGCTATTGACTAAGAACCATATCTCAACACCTTACACTCATGCAGCAAAAGCAAGGTGCAAACGAAATTCTGCAACTGTGGTGAAAAAACAAAATCAAAACCAATCAGGCTGTTCAAATTGAAAATGATGAGAAAGGACCATGGCTTTGTTTGGGCCCATTAAGAAAAAACATTCATTGTTTGCCTTAGCCCCTAGCTGGACGTTCTAATTGTAGTGGGCTCTGAAGGTGGTTGAATGAGTAAATGAATGATGAATGAAGTAAGAAACCCCTTGGAAATTATTGCTAAATGCCCCAAGGGTTATGAAACAGAAAGTTTAATTAAGCTAATCCGTTCAGTGTTAACTACTTATAAGGTAGGCAGGAGGAAAGTGGGGACTGTTAAGGAGACAGCTGTGGGGTAGTTAGTCAACCAGCATTCATTAAATGATTCCTGTAGGTACTGAGCGTTGTACTGATTCCTGGATATGGTGAAAAGAGCAGTGACTTCAGTTTCCCAGGGTCAGAGTTTGAATCTTGGTTCAAAACATGTAGGAGTTTGCACCACTTAAACAGTTTTCTCATTTATGAGGGGATGAGATGAGATAACTTCCAAGATCCTTTGCACATCCCATACTCATATTCTGGTTGGATATAAATTATCAAAGGGTCTCAGGTGGAGAAAGAGACCAAAGACTTCTTTCTCTCCCCTCCCTCCCTTACTTCCTCTTTCTCTTCCTTCCTTCCTTCCTTCCTTCCTTCCTTCCTTCCTTCCTTCCTTCCTTCATGGTCCTATCCCTCTACTACCCTAAGATTACCAAGCCCATTTGCCCCCATGTGACCCCAAGGTGCATTCTGCTAAGAAGGAAGGAAGGAAGGAAGGAAGGAAGGAAGGAAGGAAGG
>NW_027185784.1:9930066-9963616 GCF_028583685.1 Petaurus breviceps papuanus | reverse complement strand
TCCTTCCTTCCTTCCTTCCTTCCTTCCTTCCTTCCTTCCTTCCTTTCCTCCTTCCTTCCTCTTTCCTTCCCTACTTCCTTTCCTCCTCTCATTCCTTCCTGCAAAGCAGAAAACCAGTTTGAGGTCTTACTTGAATTTCCCTGTTTAATGAGAGATGAGCAAAAGCAGAAAGAAGGAGAAAGAGTCCCGGCTATCAACAATTTTCAACGCATTGGCTCTAGAGGCTCTTCAAGGATAGCTGCTTCTGCCTGGGTTTTGGTTCCCACTGTACATGTAGCCCTTCAGCCACGGTCCAATGCACTGTACCTTGACCCCAACATAGTGATGTCATTTTGGTCCTCTTGGAGAACGGATAACAACAGCAGCAGACATGGCCCTTGGGCTTTGGATACTAATGGATATTTTAATGTGAGTTTTTACTTTTAGTTGGGTGAATATTAGAGGGTTAGAATGATAGAACTTTGGTAATGAAGAGAAACTTGGAGGTCATCTCATCCCTATCCCTTATTTTATAGCTGGGGATACAATAAATATCTTGTCTAAGATACTCAAGATACTTTGTGAAGGAATTGAGATGGAAGTTAAGGAACAACTGATTACTAGTGAAAACTAAGAGTAAGCAAAGTAACAAATTCTAAGCACAGATATTTTACTCTTTTAAACCTTGCATTAGATAAGGTTATCCCTGTAGATTTCTCTCTTTAAGGTTTTAGTTACTTAATATATCTTGTTACTTTAATGAAGATTGATGTTCACATGGAGGGTAGACATTTTAAGTGTTTGATTTCTGAGGATACAGTTCTTTGATCTCTTAGTAGGTTCAATGGAGTAAGGTGCTGGTATTAAAGTAGGGTTGGTCATTGGTGGAACCTAGGCAGGTTGGCCTCTATTCCATTTCTGTCTTAGACAGTGACTTGCTGTGTGATCCTGGGCAAGTCATTCAATCTCCATCAGCCTCCGTTTCTTCATCAGAGCAAATAACTTTGCAATGGAGGAAAATGTGGGTGAACAAAAATGGAAGGGAAACAAGTCAGTAGGAAATAAAGGGATTCAGTGAGTCAGACTGGAGGAGAGATTCCTTCCTATTTCAATTCTTTGGTTTGGGGGACAAATTTAAATCAACTTCCCTTTGTCACTGTTACCTCTTTTTTTCCCTCTCTTTTCTCTTGCTTCATTATTTTCTCATCTCTTTCTCTCCCCTTTACATCCTTTCCTCCTTACTCCTCCCCCACCTCTACAAAAGGCCAAAATGGAAATGGTTGGGGTATAGTGGGTATAGAAGAAACCATTATAGTATATTCACCTTAAGCAAAATTGTCTTCCTCTTACTGCCTTTGTGATCCTACTCAAGAAATTTATCTTCTCTGGGTCTTTCAGTTGTTCATCTGCAAAACTAGGGGGTCAGGTTAGATAACATTTAACAACATCTTTCCAGCTCGAGATCTATCTTCCTATGATTCTTTGAGCAAAATACATGATGATCATATTTTATAACTTCTATAGGACTGTGAAATAAGCTTCCTAATCACTCTATTCTTCTGCAAAGAGGGTGATATGACTATTTGGAAGGCAGGATATAAATATTGACAGGGGTATTTTTCTTAACAATGAAGTATGTGCATATGGCATATGCAAGCACACAAGTTTGCAAACATATTATATATATATATTTATATATGTCCCTTTTGTATTTACTGTAATATTCAATTCATGCTTGCTGGATTAAAAAAAAACAGTTTTATGCTCTTAATAAAAAATCACCTTGCAGTTCTCTCATGAAAAAGCTTTTTAGAAAATTTTCTTATTAGCTATGTACTTTGGCACCCCATTTGGGCATTTATTCTTTGGTTCAGTTATACTTTCTGCTATTGCTGGAAATTCAATTTTCAGAATCAGTGTTTTGCTTTCCAAAAGAGCAAGAGAAGTACATTTCATTCTTTCAAGCTAAGGTCACAATCAAGCTCTTCTCACACTATCTATCTGTCCTACAAAGGTGAATCTAGCATTTAGTTTATTTTGTCTGCATCTCAGAATGACCTAATTTAATGAAAAAAATGACTTCTTTATCCTTGATCTATTTGCCATTTAGATGACATTAACTTTCACGAAAAAAGTACAAAGTTCAGTGGCTCTGTACATACATGCTTAAAAAAAAATCTGAGACTAGAATCCGATTTACTAAATGAGAATATAAATGAAAACATGCAAAATTTTTTTAAATGAGAAAAAATAACTTCACCAACATACCATCCTTCAGAACCCATCTGCAAAGCTAATAGGAAAGAGCAATAGAGGTGGCTGGGTGGCGCAGTGAACAGAGCACTGGCCCTGGAGTCAGGAGGACCTGAGTTCAAATCGGACCTCAGACCCTTAACACAAAAACTAGCCATGTGACCTTGGGAAAGTCAACCCCAATTGCCCCCCCAAAAAGCAAAAGAAATAAAATTAATTTAAAAAAAAGAGCAATAGATTTGGATTAAGAGGACAACAGGTTTGAATTTCACCTCTACTGCTTTCTACCTGTGTGACATTGGACAAGTCATTTCACTTTTCTTGGTCTCACATTTCTTATCTGTAAAATGAAGCAGTTGGAGTAAATGAGCTTCCTCTCAGTGATTCTGAATCTACCTCTTTGGGCTACCAGGATAGAATGTTTTTTTCCCTCCCCATATTTTTCCTAGCTTGTTTGCCAGTTTTAAGTCATTATATAAACTTCTGCAGACCTGTTATGACTATAGTGTGCCTTCAGTCAGCAGTGCATTTGTCTATAGTCTCACCTGTGTTTCTTTTCTCGTCATATTCTATAGACCAATTAATTGGGTCAGTTTTAAAAATAGATGTCGGTGGCTAAAGTCAGCCTAAACTCAGACAGCGATTCTGCCTATTTATTGTCTTGGCTCACAAGTACTTTATTTTGCATCTTATTATCAGTGACTAAAAGGCTTTACTTAGATAAGTCATTTCAGAGGAGAGAAGCTGAACGTGGATGAGATTTGTTTTTATTAGTTCACAAAAGAAGACTTTAAGGATATCAGGAGTAGCTGTTCCCTTGGCTTTCATTAGCCCTTTTGTCTAGGTTTGTTCCAGCTAAGAAGCTATTTACGGTTCCCTTCCTACAGAAGTAGAATGCAAATTTGCTCACGCGGAGGCTGATGCCTGCATCTGCTGGTTCACTTTGGCATCCTTTTGCTGTGTACCATGTTTTATGTTGATTTTTTTGGAGGGGGGGGGTGTTGGTGGGAGCAGGGAGACTGGGTCTCTCTGTCTTGTGTGGGCTGACACTTATAGACCCTATCCCACTGCTGACAGATGTAGCAATTTGACCTCTGTAGTTTCTGACACAAACTGACCCACCCCTTCCTTCTATTGGCAACCTGATCCCTCCTCTCCCCTGCCATCCTGGGGAATTGCTATACTGGTGCCAGACCTAATTGGCTTAGCACCCTGTAGCTCACAATTCCTGAGATCAGGTAATCCACCAGCCTCAGTCTCTCCTAGGAGTAGGGATTCCAGGGGTGTGCAGGTACCCTAGGCATTCAGGTGATCTTGTAAACAGGAAAAATTTGCCATCAAATGCCTCCATTGTTGTAACAGAGAACATACTTCTATTTTTATCTTTAAAAACAGAGTGGGCAGTTTTGACACATTAATATCAGTGCTACCATAGCCCCCATCACTACTCTCTCTATTCTCAGCCATTTTCTGTTTTCTGTTCTACTGGGCTAAGAAATAGAAACATGAAATAAAGGTGGCCATACCTGAAAGCTCCCCACAAACACAGATTATAATGACCATCAAACCAGAAAGAAAATGATCACTGTCCTAGTCCATTGAAGCCACCATGGGACTTCAGAGGCTTTCAGAAAAATAGGCAAACTGGTCAATGAATGCTAAATTCAATGGGCCATTATTGCAGGCTTATTTTAACTTGAAAAAGAGAAGGTCTGACATAGTGTGCTACATGAATGGGCAGGAGAAAAGAATTCCAGGGGATATAGGAGGCTGGCACAGTGAAGGATGGCAATGAATCCTTAGGTATATACAATATAGATTAAAGGTAATCTTTTAGGGGGCAGTTGTGGGAGTGAGAAGGTGAGCATGGGTAAGCACCAGCAGGTAGGGGGATCAGGTAAGGCTTCATGTAGAGAGTGATATGTAGATCTTAAAGGAAGGCAAGGGTTCTAGGGATTCTAAGAGATAGAAGTGAGGAGTCAGCTCTAGGTATGGGGTCATCTGTGTTCACAGGCACAGAAAAGAGAAGAGGAAATGGTGTACAAGAGGAACAATAACAAGGTAAGTTTAGCTAGACCTTGGGGAGTGTGAAGCAGGGTAATGGGTACAAAGGCCGGAAAGACAACTTTAGACCAGGTTGTGAACAGCTCTGGATACTCGGAACAGGAGTTTATGTTGACTTAAATTTATCAAGTAGGGGAGTGACATGGTCAGATCTATGCTTTAGGAAAATAACTGTCAATTGTTCAGAGAATGGATTGGTATAGAGAGAAATAATACAGAGAGACCAATTAGGCTCTTGCAATGATATGGGACAGGGTCAGTGAGTGAGCAGTCAATAAGCATTTATTAATGGCCTACTCAGTAAAAGGCACTGTAATACTGGGGATAAAAGAAGGCAAAAACACAATCCTTGCTCTCAAGGAGCACATAGTTTAAGAGGAGGGAGGGATAATATAAAAAAAACTACATACAAGACATCCAGTGAAGCAGAAGGCAATCTCAGAGGGCAGGTTTTAACAATAGGGAGGCATCTGGAAAGGTCTCCTGAAAAAGGAAGGATTTGAACTGATTTTAAGAGGTGATGAGGCCTTCAACTAGGTTGGTGGCTCTGTGAGTGGAGAGATGGGAACAGGTGTAAGAGATGATGTGGAAGGCATATAGCAACTGATGCAAAGGGAAACAATTTACCCAGTAAAAACAATATTATAAAGCTAATAAACTTTAAAAGACTTAGTAACTGTGATCAACATAATGACTGGCCATAATTCCAAAGGATTCCAGATGATATATATGCTATTCACTTCCAGGTAGAAAACGGATGGACTCAGAGTGTGGATTGAAGGGTATACTTTTTTTGTCTTTCTTTTTCTTGATTGTTTTTAGGGGGAGGAGGGACAGGAAAAGGCTAATGCAGACATTTGTTTTGAACTATACATATTTGTAATAGGTTTTGTTTTTCTTTCCATCTTATTGAACGAGGGAAGGTGTAGGGGAAGGGAGTGAATTTGGAACTAAAGAAAAGGAATAACAAATTTCTATGCTTTAAAATAACAATTAAAATTAAATTAAAAATGTTTTGCAACTGATTGGATATTTGGGTGAGAGGGAATTGATGATAACATTGAGTTTGTAAACCTGGGTGACTAGGAGGATGGGAATGCCAATAATAGTAATAGGGAAGTTGAGATAAATGGTGGGTTTTGAGGCAAATATCATGAATTCTATTTTGGTTATGTTAAGTTTGAAATGCTTATAGATTATCCAGTCTGAACTGTTTAATATACAGTTGATGATACAGGATTGGAGAGAGACTAGCGCATATTAGGAGAGAAAATAATATCAGATATTTAGTTCTAGGGATCTTCTAAATGGAGATGACAATTAAACTTATGGGTTCATAAAAACATGAGGTCACAAAGTGAGAGTATAGAGAATGGGAGAGGGTCCCAGGGGTGCATCCACAGTCAGGATCAAGTCAACATGCATTTATTAAGTGCTTACTGTGTGACAGGCACTGTGTAAGTGTTGGAAATACAAAATGAAGACAAAATAAAAACACCCACATGGAGCTTACATTGTAATGGGAGAAGACAAAACATAAAAGGGAAGGAGGGTGTGAGCTAATGAAGATGCTTGGTGCTGAGAGACATTGGAGAGACTAGAAGAAACAGGAGTACAGCCTGAAGAGGAATGAAGATACAGCTGACCTGGAACTTCTCCTTAAAATGGCGGTTCTTGGAGAGGCCAGTCAATCAGAGAGAGAGACCACAGGGTGGAGGATACTTTTAGTATGTGAATTCCAGGGGTGGAATGAGCTTAGGGGTGAAGAGATTTCTAGGACATTGTAGTAAAAAGAGCCAGGGGATTAAGGAGGGCTGCCTGGAGAGGAGTGAGCAGGGACTGTGATATACATGATGATCCAGCAAAGGACACTAAGAAGAAGTCAGGCAGGTGAACATAGAGGGGAATGTCATCAAAACCAAGAGCAGGGATAATAACCAGGAAAGGCTGGTCAACTGTGTCAAATGCCCTGAGGCCATTGATCTTTCCACTATACCACATCTGTCTCATAAATTACATGAAAGAACAATTCATTTTATTTTTCTGTCTTAATTCACATTAGGTTTCTAGCACATGGTGCTGAATTATTTTCATGGTATTTTATTTTAAGGAATTTCCTTCGGTGCAATCTTGCATGATAATCCTGAATTCTGTGCAGAATTACCACATGATTCTGAGAACTTCATTCTCCCCAGTTTCTCCTCTTCCCTAGGCTCCTTCTTCTGTTGAGTGACCTTCCATGACTAGGATGAGGCATTAAATACTGAACATCACCTGTGTATTCCATGAGTGCCGAGGTCTTGGAAGAATGTCGAGGATGCTTGTCCACTAGACATTGATGGTGATGACAGTGCTGGTTCAGTCAGCTTAGTACTAGCTACTATTGAGGAAAATAAATTTATTTTTGCTTGAATGATGAGAGTGACAGGTAGAATGAATCAAAGACAACTGTTTCTGTAATTAGTAAAGCCAAAAAAAAGAGGTTAGAATACTTAGAGAAAAATAATTTTAAAAAGCTACCTCAATGTTGAAAATGTTATATGGGGTCAGGTCCATACTTTTTCTAGCCCAAGGTTCAAAACCTACTCTGGTGGTAAGTGTGAGGATTGCCATCCATGATGTGGATCTTAAAAAAGAGACTATTAACTGTCTCCTAATGACTATTATAGAGCTATCTTTCATGATTACTGTTAGCATTTAGTGTGTGAGAGGGAAACAAAATATCAACACTAATATTTGTGACCTACAAATATCTACTTCTTCGTAAGTTATGTGACTGCTGTGGTAAGCTAAAGTCATCCTTTTCAGCCAAAGAGCTTGTCCTTGGCAGCCAGGTGGTTCAGTGGATTGAGTACTGAACTTGGAGTCGGGAATATGAGTCCAAATTCTGCTTCAGATGCTTCAGGCTAATAACATCATCTGCTTCATAGGGTTGTTGTAAAGATCGAATGAGATATTCTATGTAAAACACTTTTCAAACCTTAAAGTGTTATAAATGCTATTATTATTGGTGTGGTTGCTAGAGTAATACAGTTTTTTTTCTTTGATAAATTTTAAGAGAGCATGTCTATTTTGAAATGGGAAAAACAGATTGCCAGGATGATCTATTCTCTTTTTAAAAGCTTTCAAAATTCCAAGCACAAGGTCTAATTAGAGAAGGCATAACCAGAGAAGACAGTTACCGTCATAGAAAGAGACTTGAGTTCTACAGCAGAGCCAATTCTACAGATGACTGGTGTAACTCAGGACAAGTCACATCACTGCTCTGTCTCTCTTTTCTTCTCTATAAAATAAGGAGGTAGAACTAGATGATCCCCAAAGTTCACCCAATTTCTAGGGACTTTAGTGGAATTGAGGTTTAATATAAGACAACATTATGACTCAGCCACCAGAAATTTCCTATGAGGTTTGTCTGCTTTTAAACAGAGGCACTTAACCCAGTGCCCAACACACAGTAAGTGCATAATAAATTCTTGTTGACTTACCGGCAGAAGCATCGTGTCAAGAATGTAGGAGGTGATAGTTTGCTCAGCCCTATTTTTGGCCTAGACCATATCTTGACTACTGTGTTCAGGTATGGGTAGTGTGTGTTAGGCAAAGCATTGACAAATTGGAGCACATTCAGAAGATGAGGGTGGTGAGGGAACTTGAAACCAGGCCATACTAAGATTGACTGAAAAAAACAAGTGGAAGTTTTACTCTGGAGAAGAGAAGATTTAGGCGCATCATGATACTCAAATATTTGAATGATTATCTCATAGAAGATGAATATGGCATGTTTTGCTTGGCTTCAGAGAGGAGAACTAGGAACAAAAGATGAAAATTGCAGAGAGGCATTTTTTTTAGCTTGCTATAAAGGACGTCGGGTCATAGTTAATTCTCTGTAGTGGAAGGTCTTTTGGCAGGGCCTGGGTGACCACTTGTCAGGGATGCTGCAGAAAGGAATTTCTACTTAGGTAGGGGTTAATTAGATTGACACATCATCCACCCCTCTTCTGACAACCACAACACATACTCTGGTTCGATTGACTTTTTCCCAAGTGCTTTCTTTTCCTAAACAATGACCACTGTGGCTCAGAACTCTGCCAAACAGATATTTACATTGACCAGGGCTTCATAATCATAGCTTTCAAAATACTGACATCATTTCATGGGTATTAGCAAAGAAGACATGAACTGTAACCTTTCCAGCAAAACTACATAGGCAGGGGTCATCTGTATCATCCTGATCCAAGAGCCCATACCCCACAGTCACTAAGGGTGTGTACTGGGATACCGTTCCTCTCTATGATTTACTCCTCAATAGTCCATGCTGCATGGACTCAAACTGATCCATTATCTCTCTAACTGTTTTCTACTTTATTTATGCTGTTCATCACAAATAGGAGTCAGGTCTTGCCACTAAACCAATCTTGATTTTTAATTTGGGGTCAGGGGACCCTGATAATTTAAAATTGCTGATAGCTATAAAATGTCTCATTTTCCCTCTGTTTCTATCTTCCCTTAGGATGCTTTACCTTAACAGAGATGACCCTGAGATAATTTCTAGCTCTGAAATCCTATCATTCTAGGATTCATATTTCAATGTTGTCACTGCTAGTTTTCTTTCTTCTGACATCCTACTCTCATCTGTCCCTAAGGCAGGGTAGTAATTGCCATAGAAATAGAATCACAACCACCTGTGTTCACCTGGCATTCTATGGTCAACTTCATCTCCTTATCCTTATGCTGAGCTATGGAGGTACAATGGTACATGATACATGATAGAATGCAAAGGACACTATAATTTCTGAGTAAGTGGACATGGGTTTGAATCAGAACAGTGCTGTTACTACCTTTGTGATCTTGGGCATGTCACCTCTCTTGTTTTTCTCATCTATAAAATGAGGAGCGTTAGACAAGGTAACCTTGAGTCCTTCCAGCTCTCGATCTATGATTCTATATTGTGTGTATGTTATTTTTAGCTCATAGAGAAAGATTATTTCCCTGGTCATCAAAGACTATGCCTAGAACTGCTTAGAATTCTGATGTGAAATGATTCATCCTAGACCTTTGTTTTACCTCTTATGGATTTGGAGCTCATTCCCAAGCCAGGTATATTCTATAACCTGTAAATTATTATGATGATGGTTGATAATTGAGACAATTTATTGAGTTTACCCTTCCCTGGTCAAGTCTTTGACTATCATTGGAAGTCAGAATCACTGAGGCATATGGATGAATCATAATGGCTCTTCAAATTGCCTGCAAGAAGTGTTTTGATGACCATGAAAAATAAGCTTTTTATGGGCTCTAAATAAAATGTGTATCACATAGCTCACCACTGAAGTCTTTCCTAAGTAAAGTAATGGATAGCATGATATAGTAGATAGTGTTGGAGTGGAAGTCTGAAAGGCAGGTGCCAAATCCTGTCTCTTGGCACATATTATCAGTGTGACAATGGATAACACCTTTAACACTCTGATTCTCAGTTTACACATCTGTAAAATGGAGACACTGACACTTATATAGAGTTATTGTAAAGCTCAAATGAGATGATATACACCTAGTGTTTGGCAAACTTCAAAGCATTAGTCAGCTTTGTTTAGTAAAGCTCTGATTGAGTTTAGTAAAACCCCAATGCTAAATATAGAGGCAGTATAGGCTAGTGAATAGAGACCTGGCTTTGAAGCCCAGAAGATCTGGGTTCAAGTTCTATATCATTGTGACTTTGGACAAGTCACTTAACTTCTCAGTGCACTAGGCAATTCACTAAGATGATATATAACAAAGAAGGTTCCAACTTGCATTGGTGGGAAGAGTTTCCTCACTTGGGAGATCCCTAGACCCATGAATTCACAGGTCTAGTAACTTACCTTGTAAGTTAAAGATGTCACACTTCATAGTAGATTGTGGGGTTTGTTTGGTATAATATGTCTTTGATAAATGGTCTACTGGACTTCTTTGTGCCTTCTAACATATCCTGTACCTTTCCTCACATCTGATATATGTCTCTTGTTATAGAATTTCCTCCCTTCTCTTATTTGTCTATTGTATTCCAACCCATCCTTTAAAGTCTAATTCAAATGTTATTTTATCCGTGAAGTCTTCTCTAGCATTCCCTTCTATAATAGAACTTCCCCCAGGAACTAATGTCATACTTTGTTTTGTAATTCTCAAATTCAGTTACCATATGATATTTATTGAAAGAGTTCTAGAGTCGGACAGTTGGAGTATAAATTTCATCTTTGCCAATTACTGCCAGTTTGGACTTGGGCAAGCTGCTTAATGTCTCTGTGCCTCGGTTTCTCTATCTTTATAATAAGGGGGTTGGACTAGATAACCTCTAAGGTCCTTTTAAACTCTTAATTTATGATTCTAGGACTGCAAGGTGCAGGAGGCATATGGGTGGCACTATAGATTGAGTGCTGGTGGTCTTGAAGTCAGCAAGATCTGACTTTAAGACCTGAGGCCAGAGCCTCAGATACTTAGGAACTTGTATGACCCTGGGTAGGTCACTTAACCTCTTTCCTCCTTATTTTCTTCATGTATGAAATGAAGATAATAATAGCATCTAATTCCCAAGGTGGTGGTGAGTATGACAAAGTATCTGTAAAACACTCTGCAAACCTGAAAGTGTTATTTAACTGATTGTTAATATTATTTTGTTTTATCTATACTTTTCATCTTCCTCAGTGCCTAGTGTGATGCTCTGTCCATAGTTGGTGCTTAATAAATGCTTGTTGAGTTACGGTCTTATGATTACTGTGATCTGATGTTCACACTGGAGGAAGGAGGATGGTATTAAATTCCTTTAGAAACCCAAAAGCCTTAAGGAGACATTTTGTGATTCGTGCTGATAAGGTTGACTAATTAATTAGTTATTCCATAAATGGACTGCCTATAATTTAATTTTGACTGACAAATAGTTCCAAATTGTTAAGAACATAAGTAGCATAACAACAATTGAACTACAGCTCTATAAAGCATATGTCTAAAAAAAAGGTAATTTTATTCATTGTTTTTCCTCTTTCGAAAATTTCTTCAGGGATGTTTTAATTGTTTTCTTCAACTGCCATCAGCTGTGCTTCTAATTTAAAGAAATAATTTCTGTCTTACAATACCTGGTCTCACAAAAAAAGGAACTTGTCAAACAAACGCATATATGAAGAGCCCCCAGGGAAATGGAGAGATCATCCTTGGTGGCAGGGGTTTATCAATTGCCCATTGAAACTAGGCCATTGGGAAATATTGTAGACCCTCAAGGAGCTCACAGTCTAATTCAGTTGAAGTCTATATAATAGTCTATTATGCTGTTTATTATACTTTCTCACTGACCAAGAGAACTACAGAGATAAAAGTTATAGATGCCAGAGAAATGAAGGTGGATTTAACTTTTCTCAGTTAATAATTAACCCTCTATTTTTAGGTTAAAATTAATAAAATTAATATTAATATTTAATATATGACATTGATGGATCTGTGCTCTCAGTGATGTGAATACTCTCCTAGTATGGGTTATAACTTCACTCAGTCCTTTTCATCCTGTGGGATTCTTAACCAGATCTTTCCATACATAATCCATAAATAAGCCAACAAATATATCTGGGGTGTTCCTTGGATTCCTTTAATATTTCATGGATACACACAGCACATCACTTAGTCTCTTTCTTACATAACCAGACCACTTCCTTTTCTTGGTCATATATATCCTTGAGATAGTTAATGACAATTTTCATGTCCAAATCATTGTTCTTCATCCATTGTTTCTGCAGAGACTAAAGACATCACAGGGGATGTCTTGACTTGCTCATGAATTGGATTTAAGTGAGGAAGAGTTGTGTAAAGTCATCAGCCTCACTTTCTCTTTCTGAGTCATTGAAGTCCAATGGCAAGACAAAAGTAATTTATTGCAATATGAATATCTAGACTTACCATGTGCCTTTCTGTCATCTTTTGGGTCACCTCTAATTTTAACTCTTTTGTGACTGTGTTCCATGGTCCCAAGTATTGCTGGGAAAATATTGGTGCTAAACCAATGGACTTTTTGTAACAGGGAGCAGGCTGGCATTGTTGAAGGTACTGCCTAGTTTCTTCAGTGTGATCCCCCCTACTTTCCTCTTGTTCATTCTTGGGTCCATCTTATTATAGATATATAATATAGTAGATGATAAAGTGGATAGAATGCTGGACTTGAAATCTGGAAGCTCTGAGTTCAAATTCTGATTCCTATACTTACTAACTATGTAATCCTGGGAAAATTACTTAACCTCCTACTGTCTTATCTATAAAATGGAAATAATAGCACCTACATCACGGTGTCATTGAGAGGATGAAATGAGATAATTTACATAGAGTGCTTTATAAACATTAAACCATTACATAAAAGTTAACTATTATTGTTAGGTATTACTAGTTACGATACAGGCAAAGATGGCTGAACTCTGCCCATGGCACAATCTGTACAGTAGACATGCTTCATTCACTTGGACCTGCTTGTGAGGATTGCTAGGCTGATTTCTTAGAATGTCCATGAAGGGGAAGGAGGGAAGTATTTTAAAGCACCTTCTATGTGCCAGGCACCATGTTAAACACTATGAACTATATTAATGATTATGATGATGATGATGATGATGATGATGATGACTAACATTTATGTAGTGCTTTAGAATTAATTTACAGGTTACTTTATATTCATGATCTCATTTGATTTTCACAACAACTTTGTGAAGAAAGTAGTTTATGCATTTATTATCAACACTTTATGGATAAGGAAACAGATTTAGATATTACATGGCCCAAAGTTATACAGCTAGTAAATATCCAAATGAGAACTTGAACTTGGGACCTCTTACTACAAATTCAGTGCTTCTTCCATTATATTACATCTGGGGCTATTAGTATAAACCACATGTATTAGTGAGTTAATTTAACAACTGTTTTTAAAAAGGTTAAGAATACTTAACAAAATTAAACTATTTTAAAATATTACCATCTGTGGATTTTATAAGTTGCAGCATAAAGTATCTGTTGTTCAGTTATTTTTTAATTTTGTCTAACTCTTTGTGTTCCCATTTAGGGTTTTCTTGGCAAAGATCCTGAGTGGTTTGCCGTTTCCTTTTCCAGCTCATTTTACAGATGAGGAAACTGAGGCAAACAGGGTTAAGTGACTTGCTCAGTAAGTGTTTGAGGTCAGATTTAAATTAGGAAGGTGAGTCATCCTGATTCCAAACCTGGTACTCTACCCACTGTGCCACCTAGCTGCCCCCAACATAAAATATAATACTATATTAATACCATTAGGGGAAAAACATCAGTAATCTCTTGTTAACAGAACTCTCAGGGTCCATAATATCCTCTTTTTGTTTGGCAATCCATAAACTCCATGGAAATGTAGCTCTTGTTATATAAATCATGCTTCCATGGAGTCTGATGATTCTGGCTTTTTCCCTCTGAGATTTTCTGTAAAGTGTGGAACCCAACATGTTTTTTGATTAGCCTCTATTTAGTTTCCCTAGAAGCCCAATAGAATTCTGTGTACTTAGATGCTCAAGAAAATAGATTATTGATGATGAGGAAAGATGAGTCTGAATACTTCTGTTTAACTCTTAAGTGATATTTCTTATTTTGTTTGCTATCAGATAGTGCTGTTGATGAGTCCTGAGGCATATTTTGCCTTTCTCTGTCCACAAATGAGGATCTTAAGTACCACTCTGCTGTTTCTCCCTATGTTCCCTTTGATGACATAGAGACACCTCCTCGTAAAGGGTTTTGCTTGTGATACAGGTGCTGGTGGGAGCTGAGTTATGAATGGTTAACACAGAGGGTGTTCTAAAAGTCTTAGTTCAGTTTAAAGCTTAAAACTTGTTGAATTTTCACCTTACGATCACTGTGATCTGGTGTTCATATTGGAACGGTGAGGAAAGTGTTGAACTTCTTTAGAAACCCAGTAGCTTCAAGGAAGGATTTTGTGATTCATGCTAATTAGGTTGGCTAATCAGTTATTCCATAAGTGGACTGCCAATTTAATTTTGACTGACAAATGCTTCCAAATTATTAAGAACATAAGTAGAAGTTAAAAACATGTCTTTATAGAACCCATGGACTGGTTGGAGTCTCTGGTGCCCAACTATGCTTGGAAGGCTATCTGTTGAGAAGTTTGATGAGATACTCTGGCTCTATCTTCAGAGGATATAAGGATTGGGGCAGGGACTTAAGTTGATATAGGACCAGGGGATAGCTCTGACCCTTCAGGCTCACCAGAGATACCATAGTACACTTGGTCTATGATTTGAATCATTAGTGTGTTCTATCAAGTCAAGACTTGGGTTCGAATCCCAGTTTTGTTACGTGTGTGAATGTGAGTACATCACTTAATTTCTCTGGGTCTCTGATTTCATAATTGTAAAATTAAGGGCTTGTCCTGAATTCTTTCCAAGGTCTCTTTCAGTTCTAAATCTTAGGATTCTCTGGGACTGTATAATTTCTAAATTATAGGACATGAGACTGGGACAGGGACTGTATAATTTCTAAAATTATATAAGGACAAGGACTGTATAATTTCTAAAATTCATAGGTCTAGGAACATCAGGTGAAGTGTTCTGCACATGGTGGATACATAATAAATGTTTGGTGGATGAATAAATGAATTCTAGTTCTCCTTGGATTTGTTTTGAAAATTGCTTTTTAGAATGTAAAAGCAGTTCTGTGCAGCCCTGGACTAGATTGCACATCTTAGGACTCATAGCTTGGGTACCAGGGATCACATGTGTAGTGTATTGATGATAGCTTTGTGCACATGTTTCAGCCTTATGAACCTTGGAATATAAGGATATAACTTTAACTTACAGTAATGCTGGGCCAAGCTATTTTCAAGATTCCATTGGAAGATTGACTTTATCTTCCTAAGTTCAGTAGCTTACCTCTGCCTTTACTAAGTTACATTCCATTAAATTTAAGCTTATCCTACAATTTCTCTAGGTGGGTGTGGTTATCAGTTCCATCTTCTGAGATTCCTTCTAGCCTATATTCAAACATTTAGCTTTAGAAGTCAGATGGCTGCTTACTGCTTTTGCCTTGGGGGCAGGTTTATGTCAAAGAATGGTATTAAATTCATGGAAGAGAAGAAAAAAGTTGTATTAATACAAAGGAACAGTCCTCTCATCCACCCACCAAACCTACCTCCCTTCTCAAACAAACAAAAATAACAAAAACCAAAAACCCAAACAAAAATAAAAAAGAAACCCAAAGGAAGCATTAAAATCTAAAATACACACGAAACAAGAGACTTACAGAGACTTCTCTAAAAGGACACACATGTAAAAGAGATCTAAAAATTAAATAGAAAAATCCATAAATCCAAGAAACATAAATCTGTAACGATAGGATGACATAGTATGGCTTAGTATGGCAAAACAAATATTTCAAGATAATACCTCTAAGATTTTGCTTTGTTACATACACTGCTCTAAATGCTTTTCTAAGAAGCATTGGTTTCTGGTTTGTTTGTTTTTGTTGTTCTTGGGGTATATCATATAGTCAAGATATTAGAGCTAGGGTCTAGTCCATTGAAGCACCTGAGAGGTGAGATTATCATAGGTAGATACATAAAGCCAGCCTTAGAATTACTGAGAACTGCACTAAATTAAAATAATTTTCATTTACTTTACCCCCTTTTGTTTGGTTTCCAAGATATTTGACCACATTTTTGGGGGGGGGGCGATGGGGAGAAGCACTGACACCATGGACAGCATTATTGTTGGTTGCAGTGAAGAAATAAAACAATTTGAAAGACATGCAATTGAGGGAGAAAACACATACAAACAGTACAAAACAGATTATCAACGATAGAAAATGCAAATTCACTGAAGAAGTTTGGGGAAATTGCTGCTATTAGCAATGAACTGGATAGGGCTAATTAATACAGTCTATCATCACTTAAAGAAAATTGACCTACCAACCCAAACAGAAGAAACAGTGGTTCAGCAATGCATATTATCTAGATTTTGGCATGCATTTGGATGGATAACCTATTGATTTAGTTTGTCTGTACCTATATGTTGTACTATAACTATTGATGAAAATGAGCTGAGCCCATAATTGAACAGTGAGAAAAAGAGGTTAGACTAGAGTATGTAGATTTTTGTAGGACTTTGTATCCAAGATTTTTGTAGGACTTTGAATGATCTCAAGCTACCAAAACTTATATTTTGAGCACCAATAATTTCTAGATAATTCTAAATGGCAGTGAGTCATAAGACATCATGGTCTGTAAAGAATCCAAGTTATAGGTGACCCCAAAAGACAATGGAAAGACATATGACAAATATAAACAGACCATGACATATTACCAAGGGTGATTTTTGTGCACCAAAAGTGCTATAAAAGATATCAAGGCTCTATGTATTATTGGTAAAAGAGGAGGGTTGGTGATATAAGAGCAAGGGATAACAGAAGGAAAGCCCATGCATTATACTGGTATCCATGAAATATTAAATAAACCAGGCTAGAGTCATCAGCATGTTGGGTGGATCTACTAGAGAGAATTTAGGGAAAGATATGGAGAAGAATTTCATAGAATGAGAATGTGTGGATAGATTATGACCTGCTGTACCAGCAGAGGCAGTACCTATATCAAGGCTATAATAAGTATTGTGAACCCAACATAGAATCAACATAATGAATTTGAAGGATTTCCTGGAGGAGGTAACTTTTCGTCTGAATCTCGAAGGATGGATATGGAATGGGGAAATTGAGAGGACATTGCAGATTGGTAGAATGGTATATAAAAGGAACAAATACAGGAGTTAATACTGTGGGTACAGAAAGAGATTTGGATTGACAGAAAAGGAGACCAGAACAAACACAGAGAGACGACAAAGTGGCAGTTGACCAAGCAGGGAACGCATGAAGCATGCTGAAAAAAAGTTTCAAAATATGAACTTGGGGTTATTTTGCAGTAAATCCAACCAGCATATCTGTTATTAGTGTTTGTCATAAAAGCTTCACCTGCTGAGATGGCTGTCTTATTGTCTATACTCACTTGTCAGAAAAGTATTTCTCATTTTTATTTCTAGCTTCACTTGATTGAGTTAAGGCCTTTTGGCCACCAGGGAAAGATTAAGAGCCTTTATTTTTATGTTTGCATGAACTACATAGGAGTCTACTTCACTGGCAATTAGTTGGGATCTCTTATTTTTAGTTTTTTAGTTGACAAACACCATCAAATAGTAATGTTTCCACATACAAAGAATAGCAAAAGGATTGTATATGAAAGTATTTCATACCTCTTTTTTAAAAAAATACATAATAAACCTAACATAGTAATTTCAAAGCTGCCCTGTTCATGACTCTGAACTTCCTTACATCCTACTCAAGTATCAGATTAATAGGATTAGCTATAAATATATTAGGCAGGATCTCCCCTAGGGCAAATCATATTGCCATTTAATAAGCTAGTTAATATAAATATTAGTGTTTTGGATTGCTCAGGGTTAGAACTGTCAGGTCCAGTGTAATGAGACCATTTTACATTTTAAATCAAATCCAAAAGTCATTTATCAAGTACCTAATATGCACAAGGGATTGTGCTAGGTGATGGGGATTAAAGATGTAATAGGAAAAAAAGAACATTTTAAGCCACAGTTTATCACTCTTTGATACAATAACAGTTCCAGGATTGGTATGGGCACTTTTTCTGCTGATGAAAATTATAACCTACTTCTGACTTTATCTGAGCAGTTTGTGCCTGTGACTTTCCATAAATCCTCCATAGAAGATAAAACCAACATACAGTAGGCCTTCTTCTCAGGCAAGGTTCATTAATTTGGGTTCCATGCACTTTAAAGACAATATTCTCATAGCTTTTTCAATATGATTGATTTCCTTGATAATCCTCTGCCTTTAAAGCCATTCAGGTTCATGGTCTTCATGAGACTATTGCTAAAGGGGTCCTTGACACACAAAATGTGAAGAATATTTGTACTCAGCCTTTTAATATCTTTTAATGTCAACCAGACCAGAACTGGCCTCTAATCTGTGGGTGAGCAAAGTTAAACAGAACAGGCTGGAGAAAGGAGAGTCAGGACACAAAGAAAAGTTTAATTTAAAAGTGAGGAAATGCTTGCAAGTGGAAGTCCTGCTGAGGAGGTGGGCTTAACATGCTGGGGGCAAAGGCAGTGCTTTATAAGTAGGCTGGACCATGACATAATCATTCTTAGTCCTGCTTCTGGCAGGCTTATGCATGGACAATGCAGGTACTCCTGGGTTGTGGGAAGTCTCCAAGTTGATTGTCTCACAGAAACAAACAGAACCAAGGTTAGCATGGTGGGAACAGGAGTGCAGTACCTGGTTCAGTTCACTTAGCTGTTAAAAGGTTCAAGGATTGTGAGCATATAAGAAGGTGTGATGGATAGCTCTCAAGTCCCTGGGAAATAGAGGGAGCTCCAACTAAACAGTTATTGATTAATAGGAAATATAATTCCCTCCGTGAACATCTGGTACTGGTCAAAGAAATACACTTTACCAGAGGGGGAGATCATCCAGAGCTCAAAGGATTGTTGTTATGCCAAACTCAGGGCACAGCCTGCTTGCTGGGCCTTAGCTCTGGGAAACAGGGTGTTTCCAACTATCTTGACAGTACATACCATAGTAATATCAAGTTGCCTACCTGTTATCCCTTCCTCTGATTCCATGACCAGTCCATTCCTTCTTCCTATTGTATATGTCCTCAATATCTTTTATGTTGCTTAGCTGCATGTTATCATTGATAATAATGAGGCAGCATATTTAGACCCATTACAGGTATTTCCATTGGCCTTTGGCCTATCTGCACTTCTGATTCTTCTGAGATATTGCCATTTCATGATTCTTAGCTTATGAAATCATGGAAAATATTGGTTTTTAAAAGATAGGCTTTTGTGATAGAGATAAGCTTGGCATATTTGAGAGGGATGCACAGTCCTCCAGGGTAATCTATCCCACTTTCTTCTTGCTCTTTAATTGTAGGAACAGATCATTATATGTTGGTAGTTCCTTCTCAAGATATGGAGAGGAAGCAGTTGGGGAAAGCATTGACTCTGAGATTATATGACTTTGGGCAAGGCACTTAGACTCTCTGGGCCTCAGTCTCTTTATCTGTAAAATGAGGGGTTTGGACTATATAGTCTTTGAAGTTCCTTCCAACTTTTTATGAAGACTACCTCAATAGAATGTCTACTCAACTGGATCTGTAAACACAACAACTTTCCCTTCCTTTTTCAGTAATCTCCCTTTCCTTTTTGCTTGTGAGTAGTGGTTGTCTGCCCCATTTTTCTGTTATCCTTTACAGCAACTATCTGTTTAATCTCAATACCTTCTCCCTAAGTTGTAGTAGGTAGGGGCCTTACTGTATGCCTCGGAAAGAACACATTCCCACCAAATAGGGGAAGAGAGATTAGGTTATTTGTAATCGTCCAGATTAAAGTGGGATTTAACAGTTTAATATGAATGATGTGGTATTTCTGAAGGCAAGTAAAATTAGTAGCCCTAGTTGAATCCAACTTTGTTGGCTGTTTACTTTCATTGAAAGGTATGGGAATGTATGAGTTGCATGAAAATGAAACCAGGAATTTCAAGTCTAGTCTTCTTGATCAGCGTTTCTTAAACTGTGGGTTGTGACCTCATATGGGGTCACAAAAATTTTGGTGATAGTGCAAAGTTTCTCACTGCACAATGACCAAAAAATAGCTAAAAATCAAATGCATAATGAATCCGAGGTGTTTCTGGCAGCACTTGACCTTATTGCATTGGGCAACTTCACTGCAGCTGGGTTCTCAACATAACACATGTGCATTTTGCACTGTGAATGCCCTCAAGCCATGCAATACTAACAACACTGCTGAAATGCAAAAAGGGGATCTAAGTGGAAAAAGTTTAAGAAGCCGTGTTCTAGATTACAGGTTAGAAATTGCAAGGTGACCAGACTGGGGTGTTGATTCAAGAGCCCTGAAGCTCTTCATATTCCTTCAGAATGAGACCATTAAGAAATGTTGCTGATCAAATTTCTATCAGCTCTGATATTTTGGAGCTCTCAGATCATAGATTCAGTACTGGGAGGGGCCCTTGGAGGGTATCTAATCCAACTTGCTCCATTAGGAGATGAAGAAATTGAGGCTGTGACAGACTGTGATTTGCTGGGTTGCAGAGCTTATTTGATGTCTCTGCTCTGTGGGAATTAGGGAGAAGGTCTTACGATGGGGCAACCCCTATTCCCTTTCCCTTTGCATATTAGCCAGATTAGACAGTAGTCATCTGATGCTATATGTAGCATCAGGTCTGGAGTAGGAGCTGATAAAATACATAAGCTGTTCTTGAACTCTAGGAAAGAGGTAAACAGCCTCTTTAGTCCTGAGGTTGAGATCTGAACGGCCTGAAGAAACTCTTAATTCTCCTTCAGAATGAGGATTCAACGATGCTTATGGCTCCCATTAATAAGCCTAGAGTATAGACAGGGGAAAAGAGGAAAGGGCAGGGGAAATTGTGGAGTGGGATATGAGTAATGAGGAATGGAGAGAAGTATGAAGTGATGCTGAGAGGCACTTAGAGACATTGATATAGTGCCATTAAAGGCATGGTGTGTTCCCCTTGTTCAGAAGGTAGACTTTTTGCTGAGGCTTCCTGAGAGGCATAGGATTTATCTTTACCTCAGATGCAACATTCCCAATGAAAAAAGATACTACTGAAGAAGGATGACTGATTTCTTAGACCTATTTATAACAGAAAAGGAAAGGATATTCAGTTATAGATCCTTAATTTCTCAATTCCAAATATGACTTGTTAAATAATTAGATATGCTGTGGTCTAAATGAGAGAGACAATGTGGCATGGTAGATAAAGAGCGCCATCCTGGGAACCAGGAAGACCTATTTTTTATGTCCTTCCTCAGACATATGTTGGTTATGTTACTCTAGGCAAGTCACTTAATCTCTCAGTGATATAGGCCAATGGTATCAAACTCAAATAGAAATAGGAGTCAGTAATCTGTCTGTCTATCTCTGTCTATCTATCTATCTATCTATCTATCTATCTATCTATCTATCTATCATCTATCTATCTATCTATCTATCTATCTATCTATCTATCTATCTATCATCTATCTATCTATCTATCTATCTATCTATCTATCTATCTATCTATCATCTATCTAAGGATTCTTATAGTCACATATTGACTTGGTTTTAAGAATGTAAAGCTTATATATTTTTATTGTATTTTAATTTATTTTGTTAAATATTTTCCAATTACATTTTAATTTAGTTCAGGTGTACTCGTGGAATGTCTTGGGCCTCTCTCATGAGGGTTGGATGCCTCTGCTCTAGGCATTTCTACAAGATTGGGAAGGTACCTACTTAGTAGGTTGAGGGAGATTCCTTATACATGAGTCCCTTCCATTGGTGAAATCCCTGGATGTGTTAGCCTGAACTTAAGTTCCCTGACTTGCACTCAGCTAAAAGCATCTTAAGAGGCAGCTAGGTGGTGCAGTGGATAGAGTGCCAGATCTAGAGTCAGGAAGACTCATCTTCCTGAGTTTAAATCCAGCCTAAGACACTCATTAGCCCTTTGATCCTGCACTTCACCTTGTTTGCCTCAGTTTCCTTGTCTGTAAAATGAGCTGGAGATGAAATGGCAAACCACCCTAGTATCTTTGCCAAGAAAACCCCAAATGAGGTCATAAAGAGTTGAACAGGACTGAAAAATGACTCAAGAAAAACAATAAAAAGAGCCTCTTGAAAGCCTTCAAGCTTCATGTTCCACTGGATTCTTTCTTTTAAAATTTGTTCTTGATATGAGATATGTAGAAGAAAGGAGGGCAGGTTTGCACTTCTGAACTGTATACCTTAATTACATAGGCTTTCTCCTTTGGAGGGAAGATGTGTTATGTATGACTCATTTAAAGGTGAGTGTTGGCATCCTGGCACTTTAGTATCTGAGTGCTAAGTGTAGGGAGGATGCTTTTTGGGTGGGGTTTTTTCAGAGAAGTAACCAACCACCAATGTGATCTTGACTGGCAAAAGTGTAGAGAAAGACCAGCTCTTATTTGTGAACATTTAAGTCCTATGAAGTGCTAAATCTGTAGGAAGGTAATATGATGGAGGGGAAAGAGCACAGACTCTGGAGGCAGAGGACATGGGTTCAAATTCTGTCTCCAACACATCTGTGTGATGAGAGTCTTCCTGTATCTATAAAATGAGGACAGTGGGCTACATGGTCTCTAATGTTCCTTCTAATTCTAAATCTTGTTGTGTAATAATATCTATAAGACTATTTATTGTTCTCTAATTCTGCCCCCCGCCAGGTACTGAATGAAATATGTATTTTTAAAAATTAAAGTGAATTGAAATTAGTTTTATTTACAGAAATTTATCGGACCACTTGAGATATTGAATGCACTGGAAAATCATTGTAGTAATATTGAAATATAGGATCTTGGAATGGGGTTCCTAAGCTTTTGGTTTACCATGACTTGTCTAGGAATTAAGAGGAATAAGATTCTTCAATTTTTAGCTTCAGAATTTACTCTTTAAGTACTTTGATAATGTGTTCCAAAATTAGTATGTACGAGAGTATTTCTGAAACATATTTGTTACTTATTATGACCACAAAGCAGTTTACCCATTATAGACTGTGCAGATGAAATATGCATCACAAATAGGAGAAGCTATTCTTAGAAAACAGCAATTGCAAAGTCTGGCATGACATTATGGCCACATAAGTGTTTAAAATCACAAAAATTTGGCTTCAGGTCCTGGCTCTGTCTCCTGCTGGCCCTATGACCATGACAAAGTTACTTATAATAACAGTAATAATAATAGTGAACCTTTATATGGTGATTTAAAGTTAATACAACACTTTACATATATGATCTCATTTGAACTTCCAATCTCTCTCAGCTCATTTCCTCATCTCTAAAATATATACCTGCCATGATTACCTCATAGGATTTTTATGATGATTACCTTAGTGAATAGATGTGAAAGTGTTTTGAAAACCAAACCTTGCTATATATTAAGTCACATATGACTAAGATTTTTAAAAAAGTTTCTTCACAATAGTTTTTTTTAAAGCAGTTGGGGTTAAGTAGCTTGCTCAAGGCTACATGGCCAGGTGTTTCTGGGTGGGTGCTAAGTGTTTGAGCCTGGGATTCGATCCGCAGGTCATCCCGACACTGGAGCCGGTGCTCTTACTCGCTGTGCTACCTGGCTGCCCCACAATAGTTTTTTTTAAGATAAGTGATATAAGTTTTTTCAGTTTCCTTTTTACAGACAAAAAAATTAAGGCTTAGAGAGGACAAGGGACTTTGTACATGATTAGTTGACATAAAAGATGGAATTTGACCTTAGGTATCCATACTCTACTTTCCCTATCATATTGTCTTTCTTGATACAAATTATGGTCTTTTATTGTTTTAATACTTCAAAAGATCAGAGATTCCATCAATTGGGAGTTCTCCCTCCCTTGGTACAGATTTCAACCCCTTCAAAAATCAAGTACATTGCTGTGGGGGAAAAAAATAACCCAATCTTGTCATATGTTTGCTAAATTTTTGGTGATGAGCTTTTCTGAATTCACCTAGTTTGGTCCTTGGATGAAGAAGTCATAGTCTTTACCTCAAAGACTTAAGGCTTAGTAGGTTCTACTGGAGATTACTTCCTTGACAACCTCATATAGCCTCACGGGTCACATGGTAGGAACTTAGTGGAAGAAACTGTTTATTATTATTGTTAGTAGTAATTGTTATGAATAAGTTAGTAATTATGATAATATACTTAAAGAACTCAAATGCTGTCTCTGATGATGTTTAAGGCCACTGTTTTTGAAAGAGTGGCTGGAACCAGACCAGAATGTATATAGAATTAGATTTAACAATGATTTTCATCAGGCTATTTCCAGTTGAGGAAATTAATTTGAAATGTCGTTTGTTAATTATTATTCATTACCCTTAATTAAAATGGTAATGAAATAGATTTATATTTGCAACATATTTAACATGTTGACTTTTTGACAAAGTCACTGAGTCAGTTTTCTATCTCCTATTTTCAAATGTTTTTCTTGTTTTTTTATTTCAATATTTTGGAGAAATGACAAATATAATTAAGCCAAACAGAAGCATCTGTGATTAAATCTCAACAGCTCATTGTACTTCTGTGGTTGGAGATGGAAGGCTTGTAAGAAAGTAGGACATGAGGGAAAAGAAAATAAAATTGAGTAGATGCTATGCATTTTTAGTCTTATGTTTAAATATGAGAAGTAACTTGACAAAAGTTAATCAGCTGTAAAAGACCCATTCAGACTGGTATTTGTAAATAAAAGAAATTGATTGGGAAATGCACTTTAAACAGGAACTCGCTTCAATAACATTCATAAAAGGCAAAAGTGAAGACAAAATTCTTTTCATACTTTTATGGTGGCACATGGTTGACCTTTTTTTTTCTTGATATATATTTGAGATATTCTTTATTTGAATGATTCAGCTACTCTTTTTGAAACAATATATGGGGACACATGGAAAAATAGATCCAATTTTCCCTGAACAATGGTTGTGATTTTTCTCTTTTCCTCCTATCCATCCTCTAACCCACCTCTGTTTGGTAAATTGACATCCTTGCTGTGCTTGAAAGGAAGTAAGATCTTGTATGTCGGCTTATGAACAGAACGACTCTTTCCCAAGTTAGCCATGAAGTTGAAGCTTCTTTTTTCACCATTTCAGAATCAAGCAAAAATGTACTAACTAGTTGAATATTAGGTAAGTGTTTATTGAACATCCACTGTGCAAACAGTAGTAAACTAAGTATTTGGGGGGTAGATTTTAAAGACTCAGCAGGCTTCCTCTAGGAACAAATAATTTTGTTATTTCAGAAGCTTGTGAGTATAGATTTTAGTATTTTGGGTTGCACAGGGTTAGGACTATTTGGTTTAGTGGAATGAGCACACTTTAAATTTCCACTTCAGTCCAAAAAGCATTTATCAAACACCTACTGTGTACAAGGCACTAGGTTTGATTTGGGGGATAAAATGACAAAACAAAGTTCATCTCCTTAAGGAACTCATGTTCTATATTTCTATCTTAAGGAGTGATGACATCATAAATGGGTTAAAAGCATCAAAATGGTCAGTGCAAGTACACATGCTCGAATGTTGTAGACAAGATCTGTTACCATGTAACCATAGACTTATCCTAGTTTTTTTTAATCTGGAAAATGATCTCTAAATTCCTTTAAGCTGTAAGATTTGATGATTATATAGCTTCCCATCTCCATAGCTTTGCAAGTTTTGCCTTTGTTGATACCTTTAGTCTTAATCTAATGATATGTTTATTATGCATCCTTTCTTGAAGGAAGTCCCTGGTACATGTAGGAAATACTTAAGTCATTATTTAACTGACTTGACTAGAAGGCTGTTAAGTCAAAGGCTTGAGAACTAGTGATTAGTGGATTAATGTCAGTTTGGAGGGGTGTCATTGTTGGAGAATCTTAGTTATGCCTTTGTTTATGTTCTGTTCAACACTACCCCCCTGCAATAATTTGGATGAAGCAATCAATTGAATTACTTTCAAATTTGCATCTGACATAGTCAATAAGCATTTATTGAATGACTGTTATGTGGTAGGCATTGTGCTGAATACTGGGGATAAAAGGGGAGGTCAAAGATGGTCCCTTTTCATAGTCTCATGACATAAAACTAAAATGAATGATTAAAACATTGGATGCCAAAATCAGGATCCAAAAGCATAATGACAGGCTAGAGCATTGAGCCAAATGTAGTATATGTCTTAATAGTGGAAAATGTAAATATCTATAGCTGGATTAAAAAATAAACTTTGGAAGTATAGGATGGGGAAGTATCATTTGCAAAAAAACCACTTTTAGTTTTAGTGGTCTGCAAGTTTATAGGTGTCTGGTTAATGCAATCTTAGAATGTATTGATGGAAACAGAATTCAGGAAGTTTTACTGCTGTGCTCTCCTATCTGGTCATACCACATTTGGAGTGTTGCGTTCGGTTCTAGAAGGCACATTTTAATCAAGGAAACAGATAAGCTAAAATATGTCCAAGAAAGGGAACCCAGGATGGTGAGAAGACTGCAGACTATACCATGCAAATATATTGAAGGCAGTGGAGCTATTTAATGTGGAGAAGGGAAGACTTGGGATAGAAGGGAAAACATGAAACTTGTCTGCAAATACTTAAAGAGCTGCTGAATGAAAGAGGGAATTAACCTTGTTTTGTTTGTCCACCAAAAGGCAGAAGAGCGAGCATTGGGTGAAAGTTGAGTACAGGAAGATTTTGGCTCAATGTTAGAAAAAAAATACAATTGGTAACAATTAAAGCTGGTCAAGCAGCTAGGTGGAGCAATGAGTAGAGTGCCAGACCTGGAGTCAGGAAGACTCATCTTCCTGAGGTCAAATCTAGCCCCAGATACTTACTAGTTGTGTAAGTCACTTTACTCTTTTTGACTCAGTTTCCTTATCTGGAAAATGAGCTGGATAAGGAAATGGCAAACCATTCCAATATCTTGGGCAAGAAAACCCAAAATAGGGTAACAAAAATTAGACATGCCTGAAATAACAAAACAACAAACAACACCTGTAGAACAGGCTATGTTGAAAGGTAGTGAGTTCCTTGTAACTGGAGGTTTTTGAGGAAAAGCTGCATATGCATTAGTCGAGGATTTTGTAGAGAGGATTCCTTCGTATGTGGGTATGTGGGATAAGAACTGTCCCCTCAGTACTTAACATATTCTGAAATTCTATGAAAACAATTACAGCAAAAGCAAAAGAAAAGCTCTCCAAGAATAAAAATCACACCAAAAACAACACTTTATTCCCTTTCTTAGCTCAACAAGTACTTTCTGATATGCTCATTAACTTTTAATGAAGATATGACTCATTAGTTAAAAAGACATGAGCTACTAATTTGCTGATGATTGGTGAATGTTAGCTACTGTATTTGAAAAGACTCAGTAAAATATCTTTTGATTTATTTCCCTTATTGGTATAAGAATATAAAATACTTCCATCTCAGTCACTTGATCATTACCAGTTGAGTGTAATACATTATTTCCTTCTTGTGGGTACTCCACCAATGAATGTCTATACCCTTTCAATTCTTGCTAGAAAGTCACTGTGAATTGCTGCATCTGCTTTCTGGGAATGACTGCTGAGAATGCCCATTAAAAATGTAAGCCAAATGTCTCTATACATTACAGTGTACTCACTACCCATCCAGATACACTTTGCAGGCATAGTTGCCTTCCTTTGCTTGGGCTTTCCCTTTAGAGATGTGAAAAGAGAAACTGGAAAAGAGAAATGTGAGGGGGAAAATGGAGGACCTGTGCCAAGAGATTAAATAGAGATAAAGGCATGCTCTTCATCTGTTCTATGGTTAGTACATTCTATCCATCCCTAATTTCAATAAAGAGTGACTGTTGGGTATTTTTCCTTGCTAATTTGGCATTGAACCCAGAAATGTGGCTGAGGGAGACATTGGGGAAAATAAACATCTTTCTTAGTCTTACTGCATTCTTTTGTTGGAAAAACTGTATTTCAGTGTAAGCAAGCCACAGGGTTTTATGTAGTCCACCATTGCTTTACTTCCATTCCCTTGCAAATGTCCCTTATTGTGCTTCCCTTTGGCCTATTCAGTTATATCTCTTAAATTGTGGGCACTTTATTCTTTATGAACCATGTTACTAGAGTCAGTGTTTTGATGAGTTTTTTTTTTGTAGCATTTCTTTGAGGATCCAAGTCAAGTCAACAAGCATTTGTTAACTACCTTCTATGTGCCCAGCATTGTGTTAGGCACTGGGGATACATAAAAGGCAAAAATAATCTGTCTCTTCCCTCAAGAAATTTATAATCTGATGGGGGAGACAAAATGCAAAAACCTATGTAAAACAAGCTACTTACTGGGTAAATTGGAGATAATCTCAGAGGGAAGGCACTAGCATTAAGGGTGACCATGAAAGACTTCTTGTAGAAGGCAGATTTTTAGCTGAGATATGAAGGCAGTCATTAGGTAGAGGAAAGGAGTGAGAGAATTCCAGGCATGGAAGACAACCATTTAAAATGCTCAGATTTGGAAGATGCGGTTTCTAGTAAGGAACAGCAAGGAGACTAGAGTCTCTAGATGGTGGAGTAAGTAGAGGGAAGGAAGATAGAAAAAGATTGGAAAGAGAAAAAGGGACCAGGTTATGAATAGCTATAAAAACCACATGGAAGATTTTATAGTTTATATTGGAGGTAATAGGGAGCCATTAGAATTTCTTGAGTAGGGGATGATATATTGAACCATCAACTTTAAGAAGCCTTTGATAGGATGGAATAGATGGGAGAGAGTCTTGAAGTAGGGAGGCCAAGAAATAGGCTAACATAAATAGGACAGGTATGAGGTGATGGGAGCTTGAATTGACATGGTAGCAATGTCTAACTTACTGTGAATTCTCTCCCTTATTGAATTGTTTTACTGTGAGGTTGCAATACAGTTATTTAATTCCCAGCAATTCTCTAAAGAAAATGGGTTAGATATTTTGTTTGGAGGCAGAGCATTGGGCCAAATGATCGTTTGAGACTCTCTGTCCTCTGATTTTTTTAGCACATTGTAATGCAAATTAGTTATCTGTTGACCTGTGATACCTTTTAGAATTTTCCTCAGTTTTTTTTTCTTTTTTCTGAGTTACCTGCACTTAACTTTCTGATGCAATTCAGGCATGTATAAGAAGGGATATGAGATATAGAACCTGATGTCCTTAGGTGATTTTATATAATGTGAGAAGAATCTCAAACATCTTTCATTTCCTGAGAAAATACGTAGGAGTGTGTTTAGTAAAAGTAAAGCACATAATGTATTCAAATATTACATTCATTGTGAAAGAGAACAGAAGAGACTGTTTCTTTAGTTCCCTAATCTTTCCTTTTTCCTTTCACCCCACAGCAATCAGACTGGAAAACCATAATGTTAGTTAACTTAATTTTAGAGTAAAATATGCAGTGAATGATTTGGAGAAATAAGTGACCTTAATTACCTACTAACTTCAGAAAGGAAAACCACAAAAGTAAATCCTATCATGCTGTGGTCACAATGTAGCGCTGTTGTCAGAGTTGTTTTAGATAGTAGAAATACCACCTGCTTTCAAATCCTGGTTTTGATACTTACTAGCTATACGGCACTAGGCAAGTTATTTAACTTCTCCAAATCTCAGTTTCCTCATCTTTAAAATGGAGACAATATTGCCTGTTTTGGAGCACTTATGTGGTACAGCAGATAAAGAGCCAGGCACAGTCAGGAAGGTTCATCTCTAGTCTCAGACACTTTCTAGGTATGTGACTCTGGGCAAATCACTTAACCCTGTTTGCCTCCATTTACTCATCTGTAAAATGAGCTAGAGAAGGAATTGGCAACCCATTCCAGTATTTTTGCTGAGAAAACCTCAAATGGGGTCATGGAGAGTTGGACAGGGCTGAAACAACTGATCAACTCAACAACAATGTCTTTCTTACCTACCTCATTGGGCAGTTGTGAGAAGAGTACCTTGTAAATCTTAAAGCGTTGTATACAAATCTACGCTATTGTAAGAATCATGGCACAGTGGACAGAAGGCTAAACTTGGAGCCAGGAACACCTGGGTTCAAGTCTTGACTCTGAGATTTATTAACTATAGAACTGTGGGCAAGTCACTTAAACCTCTTTTTGAGGAAGGATGGGGTGGGGGAGCCTCCTGAAAAACTCATCCAAAATTAGATAGCCAAGGAGCAGGGTGGCTCAATGGGCTCGCCCTTTTGTAAAAACTCTCTGACTCAAAGTTACAGATGTTTTTCCACATTTGGAGTTGCTCACACTGACAAAAATCACAGGTCTGCACAAGTAATCCCAAATGTAAAGCCAGACAAAGTGAATCTAGCACCAAACAATGGAGCTAGGATTCAGAGTGATTTACAAGACTGCAAGGGTTATGAAATATCTTTTCATTATTTACATTGTAATAACATAGTATTATATTTGTCTTTTAAGGCCCATTTGGTGTTAGACAAGTAAGCAACCAGAATGAGATTAGCATCTCATAGCCCCAGTTTATTCACATGAATTACACATAATCATTTTTATATACACATTAGGAGTACCACCTCTGATGGTTATTAACCATGTATCATTTTAGGGGAAGGAGGATAACTAAGACAATCTTCATGTGAAATTATTGCAGCCTAACCAGCTTCTAGAGGGCATTTGGGCTTATGGGAGAATGTGTTTTTTGCTTTAGCTTTGACAGAAAGAACAGCAATGACCACTGCTCCATTGCCCCATGTCATGGAAGTTTTCCTAGCATTCTTAGAGAAGTTATTTTCCCTTATCATTCACCCTGACTCTGGATTCCCACTTGGCTTCCAGTAGAAAGAGCCTAAAGTGAGGGACTTATGTATTCTTTCTGAAGTGATCTTTTATGAAGATATTTCTCCAGAGAGATTTTTTTTGAAACAGAGAGTTGTTGTTCTGAAGTGGAGAATTTCTCCAAAAGCAAGTTTACCAGTGTTTTCCACAGCAAGTCTGATTTCATTCAGTGTGGAAATCATTCCGTATCCAAATGGTTCAGTCATTTCCTTCTTTGGTATTATCATGTTCATGTAGAACAGTTATATCCTGAGTTGATTTTGCTCACAATTATAACTTAGTGACTCATCTGATGCAGTTACTGTTGAACTTTGGCTTTACACAGGTACTGAAATGTTCTTCTAGTCCTGCCTAGTCTGTTCCCTATGTGATATGGACAGAGTTGTTCAATGTTCTTGTTAAATGCAATTCATTCATTCCTCCAATTGTTCAAGAAGCATTTGTTGAGCACATGTAACAGCCAAAGCCCTGTGCTAGGTGCTACAGTGGATGCCAAGGAAAATGAAAAAAAGGTGTCTTTTCTCTGTTGAATTCCCAAGCTGATTAGGGGGATAAAATAGATAGACAAATAAATGGAGCCACAATTAGCAATTTGGTCCCTTGCAAGGACAAGCAACACTAAAGGTATTCCCAAGCTGATTTTGGGGAGAGAGGGAGCAATTCCAGCACTGACTCCAGAGGAAAGAATTCGGAGACACTGCTCTATTGGTAGAAAGACCACAGACACCATCACCATTGAGGAATACCATGTGGTACCATGGTATGCAGGAAAGACAGAGACAGACCTCAGAGCATTAGCCTCTCTAGGGGAAGACGTGAGGACATCTAAGATTGCTGCTGGAGAGGTGTGCTAGGGAAGAGCAGGGTGGGTCAAGGAGCCCATGTGGCATATATATATATATATATTGGAGGAGGGAAGGCAAGGCAGTTGGGGTTAAATAACTTGCCCAAGGTCACACAGATAGCAAGTGTTAAGTGTCTGAGGTGAAATTTGAACTCAGATCTTTCTGACTCCTGGGCTGGTGCTCTATTCACTGTACCACTTAGCTGCCCCTGGTATATATATATATTTGCACCCTCTAAATTTCCATGCCCTGAGTCAAAGGCCCAGTTACTCTGTCTGAAGTACAGATTAGCAAATAAGAACTATGCCAGGCAGAAGGCAAAAGTGCAAGAAGAAATCTACCAAAAGTAATTGGAGCTCAGAGGAGTAGGAGAGGGTACTATCACTCTACAACAACCTATCTATATCCTCATAATTGTACGAGCCTCCCGTACTGGCTGCCACTGGGTGGACATAGGCATATGTCAAATATTTTTCCAGGTTGTGGGGTTTGCAGTAAGCCATTTGTATTTTCTGACCTAATTTTCCTTAGGCCAATGACTCAGAGAATGGGATCAATAGCCAGACATAAGTTTGCATGAAGCTATTAATGCTACCTGGGTACCTCCTACAGAAGGAGGTAGGTATTTGTTCTACATTCTTCTGCCAGTTTCACCCTTGACATTGTGTGTATACATGTATGTGTATATATGTGTGTATACACCCACTCCTTTATATAAATATAAAAATAAACACACATGCATGCCATACACACAGCCTTTACATTTATAGTATTTACAACACTGAACTTCAGAATAAGAGGCACATGCTCTGGTCCCCTAAATATTAGTTATTATAAAGTGGCATGTTGTTAATCCATCTAGAATTTATTTAAGAATGAAGGAAGTCATTCCAAGGCCTGGCAGTAAGATCAATCAAATGATCAGGCACCTTCAGCATGTTTATACAGTATAAAACCAGTGGAGGAATCTGCTTGGTTGGATTCTTTAATGAAGAGTTAGAGTAATGCATTGCCGCATTATGAGCAGATGCAGTTATCTTGTGATATTTATTTGGCTGAAGGCAGGCAGCATAAAAAGAAACACAGAGAGTTGATTGGTGAATGCCTTTTAAAGTTTTTAAAAAAATCTCTTTTAGATAGAGTCTTAGACTAATGCTCTACTTAGGAAATATTCCAGTGAGCCCACCACCCAGAAACCTCTGGGTGTGTGGAGCCAATTAGAGAAATAGAAAGTTAGAATAAATAACTGAGTAGAAGAATACTGGGGAAGGGGTGAGAAGCAAGTGGAGAAGGAAAATACAGCAATAAAACATTCTTCCTTGAGAAAAATTATGTTAAAGAAATATGCTTTCCACCTTTTCACCATCTCTAAAGGTTAAAAGGCTTTTGCAGATTTCTTGTTTCAAGAGCAGTGGATTACCTTGCTAGTTGCTTTTGGTCATGTTGGCTCTACTTATATTTCTAATTGGAGAGGTCTGATTAGGATGGGAGTAGGATGCTGATTTATACCAGAGGCTTCTTCAAATTTTTGATGAGTTTTAAAGTCTCTCCCCTCTCCCTTTCTACATTCAAGATCTATTTTAAAGGAGAAAATGAATATGTAGTAGTTTTATGAAATTTTAGCAAGACTCTACTATATTAAATTTTTATGGGCTAGAAATCTGGCAAAATATATTTTCCCTTACCTATGTATTAAAAAAGGATATAAGCAAGGGAGATACTCACAAGATACTACAACTTATCCAATAATTTGAGTGTAGTTTGAACCCACAAAGAAAACCATCTGATTTCTATGATCTATAATACTTTTATTTAAAAAACCAAATCAAGTAATTTGTTTTTTCCTTCCTTCCTTCTTTCCTTCCTTCCTTCCTTCTTTCCTTCCTTCCTTCCTTCCTTCCTTCCTTCCTTCCTTCCTTCCTTCCTTCCTTCCTTCCTTCCTTCCTTCCTTCCTTCCTTCGTTCTTTCCTCCTTTCCTCCCTCCCTCCCTCCTTCCCTCCCTCCCTCCCTC
>NW_027185784.1:9883913-9929966 GCF_028583685.1 Petaurus breviceps papuanus | reverse complement strand
CTATCTATCTATCTATCTATCTATCTATCTATCTATCTATCTATCTATCTATCTATCTATCTACAATATAATCAACAATCTGGGTTATTGCAATGGCCTCCCAGTAGGTCTTCTATTCTTCATTTTATCACCTTAAATTAATCATCATCATTATCCTCCTCCTTCCTTTCTTCCTCCTCCTCATTATACCTAGCATTTATATAGCTCTTTGAGGTTTCCAAAATGCTTTATAATTATAATCTTATTTGATTGTCACAAATCCCTGGGATGTAGGTGTTTTTATCATTCCTATTTTATATATAAATAATCTGTGGACATCAGAAGTGAAATGACTTGTCTAGGATCACACAGTTAGTAAGTGTCTGAAGTCATATTTGAACACACATGTTCCTAACTCCAGGACTAGCATTCTACCCACTGCGCCACCTAGCTGCCTAGGTGTAGATGTCTTTCTGATTTCATCATCTCAGAGTTCTATAGGAGCATAGAATTATAGCATATCAGAGCAGAAAGGATATCAGGGACCATCTGGTCTAATTTAGAATTAAACTACATACATACATGCAATTTTATTCATTTCAAATAATACTTTCAATCTAGACTAAAGCATGTGGTCAATTAGAAAATTTTTTAAAGGATCTGCTTTCATGAATAGATAAGAATAATTTGTAATTAGTCAGTATGAGGTCTATGTAGTTATTTATATGTAAATGGATGCTGATAAACTACTTATAAACTGTTCTTTTTAGTAAGTCAAATGGTCTTCTTTGCTATTTTGTTCACTGTGTTTACTTATTAACCTTTCCTACTTTTCTGAAATATATGGTACAAAAATGAACTTCAGTCCAGACAATGCATGAATGAAAACAAATACCAAACTGGAGGTATTTGAATTGTTTTACTGCATGGCAACTAACATCTCTTTTTGAGGGGAAGGGAAATGGGTCATTGGCAAAGGAAATTCCCTGTGAGAAAACTCCTTTAACCAGTGAGATTGGTAACTTGCAATTTACAGACTTGGAAAGTTGCCTAGGTCACTCATTGAGTGATTATAAGTAACTTGCCCACAATGATCATAGTAAAATAGTTAGTACATGTTAGAGCCAAGATGGGTATCTAGGTTTTCCTGACTATTTTTCCTGTCAACTTTCTATTCAGTATGGCACATTGCTTCTCATAAGATTCTAATAATATTTTAAATTTGAAAATGCCACTTCATAGTTAAATTCAATTACACTAACTGGCTTCCTGAAAATACAAGGTTTTGTTGTTTTTGGTGAGGTTTGTGAATAGTTAAGCTTGGGGAAGAGGCATTTCTATCCCTAGAAATATATTTGAGGGTGCTACATTAAAATAGTACAATAATTCTGAAAACTGTTGAACTACACACAGTAAAAGGTTCAGAGGAAATCTGCTTAATATTTGGTTATACTATCTACTTAGTTGTAGAATTTTTTTTTGCTACAGTTAAGAAAATCCTAATGGCAGGGATAGCTTCCTGTGCTTTTTGAAAAGAGGTCTCATCATTTTCACATAAACTGGAAATAGACTGGGAATAGGCTATGCCTGGGTTACTTTCTTTCTAGTTTCTGCCCAGAAATGGGGGGACCCTTTGACCATTTTTAGTGTTTGCTCCCAAGTAGTAGTTTGATATTTAATAAAAGGCTCTTTTCATATGAACCATGGGAACAGATCAATGTCAGAATTGACCATTGTACTTGGAAAATGTCATAATCATGGTCTTATAATTTGAAACCAGTCAGTCAACAGGCATTTATTAAGCTCTTACTATATTCTATGCACTGTGCTAGGTGCTGAAAATACAAATACTGAGCAAAGGGAAGTCTTTATTTTCAAGGAGTACATGCTAATTGGGGAAATACCACACATAAAAGGAATCTTGAAAGGGTGGGTAGGGGTTTAGGGGTAAGCAAGAAAGAAAGGTACCTGGTGCATGGAGGAGTCTGGAGTGTAGTGTGGTGAGAAATGAAGAGATAGTTAGCCTGCGTGCCCTCCTTAAAGGAAGGTTCTAGGTGGAACCAATTAGATAGAGGAGTGATAGGGGCAGAGGTTACTTCTGAGGTATGAATTCCAGGGCTGAAATCTTCCAGGAATAAGGAAATTTCTGGTGCATAATGAAGTCCAGAGTGAAGTCTAGTGAGAAATGAAGGAATGTTTTAACATGTTACTGAGGCAAAATGAGCAGATGTTACAAGTGATCCTTTAATTTGTTAATTGTTTTTAGTAGAATATAGGTTTCTTGAGGGCAGGAACTGATATTCCAATCAATCAAGCATTTATTAAGCTCATACTATGTGCCATGCTCTGTGCTAAGCACTGGGGACACAATAAAAAGCAAAATACAATTTCCTCCCTCAAGGAATTTGCAATATAATGGAGGAGACAACATACAAGCAAATATACAAAGCAAGTTATATAGAGGATAAGTAGAAAAGAGGGGAATTACTGGATTAAGCTGGATTAGGCAAGGCTTTCTGTAGAAGGTGAGATTTTGTTTGGAATTTATAAGGATCCAGGGAGATCAGTAGTTGGAGCAGGGAAATGAGAGCATTCTAGACATGAAGGAGAGTCAGAGAAAATGCCCAGAGCAGAGAGATGGAGCATCTTGGTTATGGAAGAGCCAGGAGGCTAGTGCAACTGGATTGAAGAATATGTCTTGGGGAGTAAGGTGGAAGAAGACAGGGAAGGTAAGAGCGAGTTAGGTTATGAAGGGCTTTGAATGTCAAGTAGAGAAACTTGTATTTACTCCTAGAGGCAATAGGAAGACACTGGAGTTTATTTAGTGTATGTGTGTGTGTGTGTGTGTGTGTGTGTGTATGTGCGCATGCGCATGCCTTGCATTCATGCTATGATCAGACCTGCATTTTAGGAAAATCACTTTAGTCACTGGATGGAAAAGGATTGGAGTGGGGAGAGACTGGAGGCAGGCAGACCCACCAGCATCTACTGCAATAATCAAGTTGTGAGGTCATTAAGGCAGACCTTGGCAACTCCTTGGATAGTAGTAGTGTGTAGTAAGGAATCTAGGATGACTCCTAGACCTGATGAACTGGGAAGATGGTGTCGCACTCTACAGTAAGGAAGGGAGGAAGAGAAGAGGGTTTAGGGGGGAAAGATCATGAATTCTGTTTTGGGCATATTTGCCTTTGTATCCAAATACCCAGCATAGAACCTTGCTTATAGTAGGAGCTTAATAAATGTTTATTGAATTGGGTTGTATTGTAGCCAGTGTGTTTTGGGACTTCTTCCTCTTCTAAATTCACCTCATTTTTGAAACCCTAATAGGGTTTTGGTAGAAGGGATACTACTTTGGACAAAACCTTTCGGCTCTCCTTTGAAATGCCCCCATTTTTATTCTCACATATATTTTCTTTATTTAAATCATAACAGTTTTAAAGGCTGACTCAGGCACATGAGAATTTATGTCATTTATCAAGTCTAGGTGAGATTTTGAGTAGGTGAGATCTGTATCAAGATATGAATGTACTTTAAATTGATATTAGAAGAGTTAAACAACCTTATCTATTCCAATATTACAAGTGATTTTGATTTTTTTCATTTGATTGAAAGTTTGGTCATTGCTATTTTCTTTAGACTTTTCCCCCTTTGAGCTAGGGAACTTTCTATTGTAACAGTTAACCTTAGCACTGAGTTTTTTATTTGTCCATGAAACAAAGATTTCATCTTTCTTAAGGTATGACTCATGAACCAGATGCTATACATTGATTATGGTATTAGATATGTCAGATAATTTCAGAAAACTGTGACCCAATCAGTGGTGGAATTATAGCATGGTCAGTAGTGCATTAGACTTGGAATCTAAAGACTTGGCCTTGGTTCCTAGCTTGGCCACTTACTAGGTGAGGAACCTTGGGAGAGTCATATCACCACTCTAAGCCTCAGTTTCTCCAACTATAAAATAGAGGGAGGTACTAGGCAATATTGCAAGATCTTCCCATCTCTAATATTCTATGAAAACTTAAACTATGGGAACATTCTCCATGGAAGCTGCTTCCAGCTATCACCTAACCTGGACCACTCAGTCAATTGCATGGCTACCAAATCATTCTCAATGTCTAGATCTTTGCTGTCACAAAGAGTATTGTTACTGATATTTTCCAGGGGTGGGGAACCTGTGCCTCAAAGTCACATGTGGCCTTCTAGGTCCTTGGGTGAGGTCTTTGGACCTAATTCAAGTTTTACAGAACAAATCCTTTTATTAAAAGGATTCAGTCAAAGGGTTGTATTTGAGGACCTAGAGGTCCATATGTGGCCTTGAGGCCATAGCTTCCCCACCTCTGATATTGCCCCATATCTTCAACATTTCTCCCTGTCTTTGACTTCCTTGGTGTTTATGCCCTATAATGAGGTTGCTGGGTGAAATAGTTTGGACAATTTAGTCTCTTTTTCTTTTTGCTTAAGTCCAAATTGAAACACAGAAGCTTTCATCACTTCACAGCTGGCAATGCATCAGTGTTCCTCTCTTCCCACTGTCCCTTCCACATTGAATGTTTCCATCTTTGCCAATTTGCTTGTTATGAGGTAAAAGCCTCAGAATTTTATAATTCTTTAGTCATTTCAGTTATGTCTAACACTTTGTGATGCCTTTTGGGGTTTTCTTGGACTAGATACTAGAGTTCTTTGCCATTTCCTTCTTTAGTACATTTTACAAATGAGGAAAATGAGGCAAACAAGGTTAAGTGACTTGCCCAGGGTCACACCAAACTAATAAGTATCTAAGTCTGGAACTGAATTCAAGATGAGTCTTCCTGCCTCCAGATCCATTGCTCTATTCATTGCATTAAATAACTGTCCTTGTTTTAATTTATACTTTGCTACCTATTACTACTGGTTTTGGAGCTTGTTTTCTTGTTGTCATTTATAGTTTTCACTTCTTTTGAAATCTGTTCATACCCCTTGGCTTTTTGTAAAACTTTTATCTTATATTTAGAAAATTATATATTTATTTTATATTTGATGCAAAAAACTTTCCCTCTATTGCTTCTCTTTCAATTGCCTGTCTTCCTAGTGAATTCTTAGGGAGTTTGGAAATTGGAGCAATTCATATTGAGTTGTTACTCCTCCCCTAAACATTTTTATACAAAGTAAATTTATTTATTTTCAAAGTAGTTTGGAAAGGGAAAGGGGAGGAGATGTTGCAAAATGGCAAAAGGTATGATGTGGAAATAGGGGAGAATTATTGTTTTGATTTTGGAGTAGGGGGTACTTGCTGAATAAGAGTATTTCAGATCTTTGTTGTTTTAGGACTAGCTGAGAGTAACATTTTCTCTCTACAAACTCCTAGAATCACTATGGAGCTCTAATTGCATGGTGGGTCTCTCCTCACAGGACAGGGCCCAAAGCAATCATCCCAGATTTCCAAAAACAAGAGGCAATTCTATGTATACTTTATTTTACTTTGGGGTAACCAAAAACTGATTGTAGTACACAGTGAATTCTGACTTCTACTTTCTTTTATTTTCTTTTGTTTTCTTTATTTTTTGCTTTTTGGAGGGGGGACGTTAGGGTAATTGGGATTAAGTGACTTGCCCGAGGTCACACGGTTAGTTTTGTGTTGTGTTTGAGGCTGAATTTGAACTCATGTCCTCCTGACTCCAGGGCCAGTGCTCTATTCACTGTGCCACCTAGCTGCCCTGACTTCTGCTTTCTTAATCATTGAAATTCAAAGTTTCCTTTAGTTTAGCTTCTCTTGATTATTAGAGTCAATTAAATGCACTCTGTTCAAACCATAAGTTTTGCCCTTGAATTTAGAACTCCATGGACTCAGGAATTAAATTAAGTTTAGCACATGTAATGAAAGATAGGAAACAAGAGAAAATGGCAAAATACCAAATAACAAAAACAAAATGGCAAAAATAACTAGATATTTTAATATAGATTCTTCAAATTATAAAACCATTTTAGGTGTGATGATTTAAATCAAGTCTGCTATTAGAGACTAAGTTAAAAAATAGAAGCAATAATTACACTGGATTTGATACCTAACATATATTAAATGGCATGAGGTTATTTTAAAGAAGGTATAAAAAGAAAATTTAATTTTTATAACATTTGATAACTTGTTATGACGTGGAAGTACCCATGAGTTCTCTAAGGCTATCCCAAAAGGAATATAAATTCTGAGAGATCTTTTTGTTGTTGTTCAGTTGTTTCAATCACTCCTCATGACCCTATTTGGGGTTTTCTTGGCAAAGATAATACTGGAGTGATTTTCATTTCCTTTCCCAGCTCGTTTTACAGATGGGGAAACCAAAGCAAACTGGGTAAAGTGACTTGTCAAAGATCACACAGCTAGTAAGTGTCTGAGGTCAGATTTGAACTCAGGAAGATGAGTCTTCCTGACTAAATCCCAGAACTTTCTCCACTGACCTAGTGGTGGTCTGTGTTGATATTGTCCAGCTAAGGACAAGCTAACCAAATGCAGACAGACTCAAAAAAGATGGTTACTAAGTGAAATTCTTAAGTCACAGCTGCTCATGAAACCAGCTACTAAGATGTGAAGAGGTCATGATATTAACTTGTCAAGGAAGCAACTGTACTGATAATCATGGGACCTTGAGGTATTGCAATAAAAGGGAAGGCTGGGAAATCCAGACAGTGTCTAGAACTTAGATTTTGAAGATTACATTTACAGAGTGGATCACCAGCAGCTGTGGCAGTTTCCAGAATTATCAACCCATAAATGCCAAAGACAAAGTAAGTGGTTAGTGTGAACTTGGTGGGAACAGGGGGCCTGGGAGAGCAGTCTGGCCTCTGACGCTGGAGGGAGAAGTGGCTGAGGTACAGTGGCCACGATGGCGTGGCTGCTTCAGAGGTCCTGGCCTGCAGATTGTAGGGGAACCAAGCAACCATTCTGAGGAGTTATCGTTCTTGCTTTAACTTGCGTGGATCTGGATCACTGTCTAGGGTGGAGGTCCTGGGGTATGTGAGCAGGTGCCAGAGCCAGGGCAGCAGCAAAAAGCCCAGCAATTTGGGATAAAGCTCTCCTCTCTGGAAGCAGAGTTCTACTGTGGCAAAAAGCTCAAAAGTCAAGTAATTGAGTGGTAACATAAGGAAGCAAAGCAAGCACAGCAACCCAATACTAGATTCCTTTTTTGGGGACAAAAAGGATCAAAACATGGAAAAGGAGGGAGACAATGAAGTCAGAACTCCTGTAACAAAACCTTCCAACAAAAATACAAGCTGGTTACAGGCCACAGAGGACCTTAAGAAGGATTTTGAAAAGCAAATAAAAGAAGTGGAGGAAAAATTGGGAAGAGAAATGAGAATGATGCAAGAAAATCACGAAAAGTGGGTCAACAACCTGACTGAAGAAAATAACACCTTAAAAAATAGACTAACTCAAATGACAAAAGAGGTTCAAAAAGCCAATCAGGAGAAGAATGGCTTAAAAAGCCAAATTTGCCAGATGGAAAAAGAATCTCAAGGGGTGGCCAGGTATCTCAGTGAGTAAGAGCACCTGCTCCAGTGTCGGGATGACCTGGGGATCAAATCCAGGCTCAGATACTTAGCACCACACCAGAAATAACTGGCCCTGTAACCTTGAGCAAGTTACTTAACCCCGATTGCTTTAAAAAAAAAGAATCTCAAAAGCTCACTGAAGAGAATAATTCCTTCAGAATTAGATTGGAGCAAATGGAAGCTAGTGACTTTGTGAGAAATCAAGATGCTATTAAACAGATCCAAACAAATGAAAAAATAGAAGGCAATGTGAAATATCTCATTGGGAAAACCACTGACCTGGAAAATAGAGCCAGGAGAGATAATTTAAAAATTATTGGACTGAAAGCCATGATCAAAAAAAAAGAACCTAGAAATCATCCTTTAAGAAATTCTCAAGGAAAATTGTCCTGATGTTTTAGAACCAGAGTGCAAAATAGATGTTGAAAGAATCTACCAATCACCTCTTGAAAAAGATCCCAAAAAGAAAACTCCTAGGAATAATATAGCCAAATTCCAGAAATTTCCAGATTAAGGAGAAAATATTACAAGCAGCCAAGAAGAAACAATTTGAATATTATGGAAACACAATTGGGATAACACAGGATCTGGCAGCTTCTACAATGAGGGATTGAGGGGCTTGGAATATGATATTCTGGAGGCCAAAGGAGCTGGGATTAAAACCAAGAATCACCTACCCAGCAAAACTAAGTGTCATGTTTCAGGGGAAACTATGGTAATTCAATGGAAAAGAGTACTTTCAAGCATTCTTGATGAAAAAAACAGGGTTGAATAGAAAATTTGACATTCAGATACAAGGAGCAAGAGAAGTATGAGAAGGTAAAAAGGGAAAAGAAATCATAAAGAACTTAACAAAGTTGAACTATTTACATTCCTACATGAAAAATGATCATTGTAACTTATGAAACTTTTCTCAGTGTGAGAATAGTTGAAGGGAACATAAATGTGTATATATATATACATACATATATATGTCTATATGGAGGGGTATATGGGCATATGAATACATATGTGAGTGTGTGTATACATGTGTATAGGTATACATAGACAGAGGGCACAGGACTGATCGAATAGGGAGGGATGATACTTAAAAAGTGAAATTGAGAAGTGAGAGAGGAATATAATGAGAGGAGATGGGGAGAGACAGAATGGGGTAAATTATCTCATATAGAAGAGGTAAGGGAAAACTATTACAATGGAGGGGAAGAATAGGAAGGCTAAAGGGAATGGGTCAATCTTACTCTCATTGAATTTGGCTTAGGGAGGGAATGACATACACACTAAATAAGGTATCTTGTCCTACAGGAAAGTAGAGAAAAGGGGATGAGAGGGGAGATAATGGATGGGATGGCAGGTTGGAGGGGGGAGTTAGAAGCACACACTTTTGAAAAGGGACAGGGTCAAAGTAGAGAATAGAACAAATGGGGGCAGGATAGGATGGAGGGAGATATAGTCAGTCTTTCACAATATATCCACTATGAAAATGTTTTGCATAGCTACACGTGTATAACCTACATTGAACTGCCTATCTTCCCAGTAAGGATGGGTGACTAGAGAGGAAGGGAAAGAATCTGCAATTCAAAGTTTTAAAGTCCTATGTTCAAAATATATATTATTATGTTTTTTTTTTACATGCAAGTGGGAAATAAGATATATAGGCACTGGGGTATAGAGATCCATCTTGCCCTACTGGAATATTGGAGGGGGGGTATGGGGGAAGATCTAGGAGAGAGCAGATTGGGGGAGGGGGTATACAATGGGATTCATGTTTTGGGGTGGTGGGTAGGGGAAAGACGGGGAGAAAATTTGTAACTCAAAATCTTGTGGAAATGAATGATGTAAACTAAAAATAAACATAAAATTTAAAAAGGAAACAAACAACAAATACCTATAATCAGGGATTTTCTGGTAAATATTTTAATAACTGCTTCTCCAAGAAATGTATGCACAACATACTTTCAAGTTTAATTTGCATTGTAACATTTTCTCCATCACTTTCTCAAGTTTAGAGAATGAATAACAAAAAATCAAACTGAAAAAAATAAAATAAAGATTACGTTTACATAGGCTAATGATGATGATGGTGGTGGTCGTGATGATAGCATTTCTTTAATGATCTAAAGCTTGAAAAACACTTTACATGTCTCACATGAGCCCCAAGGTAACCTTGTCGTTTTTCTAGGAAGAAATTATTACTTATATTACAGATGAAGAAACTGCATCTGGGAGGTGGTGTGTATACTTTCCCAGATTGTACTGATAGTAATGTCTGAGGCAGGATCTGAATTCAGGTCTTCCTGACTCCAAGTCCGTCACCTCATTGGCTATTGAAGAATGAAGATTATAATCTGGGTCATTTTGAAGCTAGTAAAAGGGACCTTAGAAGTTATCTACTTCTAACCCCTAATTTTACAGGTGAAGAAAATGCCACCAAAGGAATTGAATGACTTGCTCAAAGGAAGCTGAAGTTAGAGTCCTTGACTCCAAATCCAGTCCTGTTTCTAGTATATTAAATAGTTGCTTTTAGCACATAGAGAAATGTGCATTTGACTGTGACAATATTTTGGATGCTAAAATAAGTTGTGAACAAAATGTTTGACAATGATTTTGTTTGTAGACAACCATTTCAATTGCTTTGGTTGTACCTGGTGAGTGAAAAGAATATTCCTGTGTTTAAGAAAGGCACTATAGGAAACATAGTCTTTTGTGAGCTTATTTCATGCATCGGAGCATTACTCTGTGAAATTGTCTTCCTGGCTTTTTAATGTTTACTGTGTCATTTAGAAAAAAAATAAGAGCATATGACACCTCTTTTGAATAAATGAAAGTCATTAATGTTTAGGATCTAACAGCCATCTAATTGAGATTAGTTTTCTTAAAGAGCCAGTTTCCCATAGCCTAAAAGAATGAATGAATATACAACTATGTTCAATTTACACTTGATGAGGCTAGTCCTTTGGCAAGTGTTTGGGGTTTTGTGACTATTTTTTCCAGTGCAGTATGCAGTGAATGAAATAATACTAAAGGGCATGGAGTTTGCTTTATTGCTTGGCATGGCCAAATTTGTATCTCATTGACATTTCTTTATCATCAGAAGTAAAAGGCATCATTTAGGCTGTGCTTGTGTTCTGGCCAAATACAGAATGCTGGCTAATAGCCACAGTAGGAAAGAACAATTAACAAGCAAGTAAATTATGTAGTCTTAAAGCTGGAAGGAACTCTTGAGATTATCTAGTCTAATTCCTTTTCTCGACATTCAAGGAAAATGAATCCCATAGAGGTTTACCCAATAACTCCCAAGGCTTCCAGCCTTCTTTCTGCTATATACAATGTTGACTCCTGAACCAATGCATTTAAGTGTGCCTTTTTTTGTGGAAAAGTCTAATAATTCAATGATGTATGTAAGACTCTGTGTATGTGTTGATTGATTCTGAGTTTTTCCTCTGAAAATGCATAAAGTTAACAGACTGATGGAAATTCAAACACTGTTATTTGCTTATTGTCACAAATCACTTCATTTAAGGGAGGATTCATAAATTATTTTTCATAGGAATATTGTCACAACTTATTTTCCTTATTTTTCTCTTATAGTTCTTTGTTGATGCCAGATGTTAGAGGCTACATAGTCTGCAGGTGTGATAACAACATTTCTACCTAAAAAATAATTTCAGCAAGAGCAAAGGAGGGCATGTAGAACTGCACATACTCTGAGTGAACCATTTTGACCATCTATAGCTAGAGATCATTATGCTCTGGCAAAGGGAAGAGAGATTGCAAAGAAAGTTACAATTTGGTCAGACTGAGCTGTATCCAACATTTTCCTTAATGCCTTGTGTTTGGTGGGTGACTTTAGCTAGTCTTGTCTGACAGCTAGGTAGCTATGAGGCTATAGATAACAGAATAAAACATTGAAAAAGTTTCCCCAAACTGAGAGATCCTAAACTTAACAATCCAAGGTTTTGCCCATAAGATTAATTCTTTGCCTATTAAATGCAGGCCCTTCTCCTTTTAACCAACTTTAAGTGGCACTGTGGTGCATATTTATCTACTAAAGAAATTTAAATCTTTCCCATTTTTGAACCCAGAGAGATACACTGAATACCTACTTCTTTAAACTGTTTGCTACCATATATCTACAATCTGTGTTTGTGACTTGTAGACTGATCTATCATCATAAAAAACATTTTTGTGAATGACATTCTACACGTTTATGTTTGCTTTCCCAATTAGACTTCAAGCTCTTTAAGGTCAAAGCATCTATTTCTAGTATAACACTGTCAGTATTGACTTCAGTGCTTTGTGCATGTAAGAAGTTAATAAATCCATGTTCACTTGTCCCTCATACATACAGACATACACACATTTGGGTCATTTAGGAGGGGGACAACATGGTCAGAGAACCAGGGAAAGATGCTCCGAATCAGAAAAGATTTAAATTGAAAGGGACCTTAGAAATCCCTTTCATTTTACAGATGAGGAAACTGAGGCAAATATTTCATTGTAACAATAAAGAAGCTGAGGCAGAGAGCTTTCTTTATCAGTCCCTGGTAACATAGCTAGAAAACTTAAATATAAGCAGGATTATAGGGGGAATCCTCACTCCTTTCACTAACCTGACTCCTGCTGAAGCACTCTCTTCCCACTTCCAGCTCGTCCTCCTTCATGCTTTTCTTGCTTCCAGTTCTCCACTTGTGATTCAAGTTCTGCTACTAGCTGATCTCTTTTATTGTTGTTGTTCAGTCATTTTATACTCTTTTGTCTCATTTTGGGATTTTCTTGGCAAAGATGCTGGAGTGGTTTGCCATTTCCTTTTCCAGCTCATTTTACAGATGAGGAAATTGAGGCCAACAGGGTTAAGTGGGTTAACCTGAGGCCAGCAGGGTTAAATGACTTGCCTAGGGTCACACAGCTAGTAAGTGTCTGAGGCCAGATTTGAACTTAGGAGGATGAGTCTTCCTGACTTCAGGCCTGGCACTCTATCTACTGTATCACCTAGCTGCCTCAGTTCATCTCTACTGCTCCCCATTCTCCCTTTTTATCTCCCTGTTTCTTGTTTCTCACCTCAAGCCCATCTCCTCATATTTCTTGATCTTTCTTTCTATGACTAGTCTGTCTATAATACTCGTCCAAAATCCACACTTATTTTTCTTTTCCTAGTTTCTAGTCTCTTTTCTATCAGCACTTACTTCCCTTTACCTTTTTCTATAGCTCACTCCAACATCTTTTATGCTGCCAATTCTCATCCTTTCTCCCACTCCCTGTTTCCTGGTGTGTGAAAGAAAAAAAAAAGCTGAATTTGTACCCACAAGTCTCTGGTAGATTGTACTCTTTAATCTTAGTTTTCAACTTTTTTTGAGTTCTAATTTTATCTCTGAGCAGTTAAATTGTTTTAAAATTACATCCTATTTTTATAGAGCATCTTTTCTGTCAAGCTCATATTGGGACAATTTTTTAAAAACAGTAATTGTAGGTTTTTTAATTAGATCCTTTAATGATATCCCTGTTAAGGCTTTGGTAACTGACTATGCTGACTGTTAAATAGTTAAAGATTATATAGAAGATTTGAGGGAGTTGGAGGGATAGCTGTGTAACTTTGTGTTGAGTGGTGATCTCTCAGAAGCAAGCTAGCTCTATACAAGGAGATATGATTTAGACTTTAGTGGGCTTTTGTATCATTCCATATGCATGGGGAAAGTCTTTGAGAATCAGTTTAACTTGATATCTCCCCTAGGAGAACATGAACTTTTTGAGATCAGGGACTTCCGTTTCTGGCTTTGTATCTCCTGTGTCTTGCACAATTCTTACCTGTAGTAGGCACTAAATAGCTATTAATTAAACTGAACAGAGGAAAAAATTTTGTGTCAGGAATTCAGAGTTAACAGTTCTCACTCTTGTAACCACTGTTGGGATGGTGAGGTTTGGGGCTCATTTTTAAGGTCAGTCAGTCAATAAACATTTCTTATGTGCCAGCTATGTGCCAAATAATTTACAAAGTGCTAGGGATACAGACAGAATTTAAAAAAACCAGACCCTCCTCACCATCTAAAGGGGGAGACAAACCAACAAATATGTACAATATGTCTGCAGGATAAATAAGAACTAATTAAGAAAAGAAAGGCACTATAATTAAGAGGACGCGAGAAAGATTTCTTGTAGAAGACGCAATTTTAGCTGAGACTTAAAGGAAGTCAGTAGGTAGAGATGAGAAAGAAGAGGATTCCAGACAGAGGGGACAGACAGAGAAAATGTCCAGAGTAAAGGGATGGAATATCTTGTTTGTGGAACAGCAAAAATGTTAGTGTTACTGGATGGTGAAATATGTGGGTAAGGAATAAGGCATAAGAAGACTGGAAAAATAGGAGGGGGCTGAGTTATGAAGGTCTTTGAGTGCCAAAGAGAGGATTTTGTTTTTGATTTTCGAGGCAATAGGGAGCCACTGGAGTTTATTGATTAGGGGAGTTACATGATTGGACCTGCACTTGAGGAAAATTAGCGGTCAAATGGAGGATGGGTTGCAGTGGGAAAAGACTTGAGGTAGGCAGACCCACTAGGAGGCTATTATGACAGTCCAGGCTGGAGATGATGGGGGCATGTCCCAGGGTGTTGGTAGTGTGACAGGAGAGAAGGGGAGGTATTCCAGAGATGTTGCACTGGTGAAATTGATAGCCCTTGGCAATAGATTGTGTATGGGGGGAGGGAGGAGATGGTGAGAGAGAGTAAGGAGGCAAGGATGGCTGCTAGGCTGTGAATCTGAGAGATGAGGGAGAACATGTTGTCCTCTACAGTAATAGGGAAGATAGGAGAAGGAGCGAGTTTATGGGAAAGATGAGTTCTGTTTTGGATTTGTAAGGCCTAGTGGGTTCACCCTGGCTAAGGGTAGTGTAGGTGTTTGCTTGTAAGCAAATAGGTCCTTCCAACCTAGGGCAGGTGTGTTATCACAGCCTAGATCAGGAATTCTTAGCTTTCTTTGTTTCATAGACCCGTTTGGCAGCCTCTAATTCCTTTCTCAGATAAAATCAGTTCTAATTGCATAAATAAAACACATAGAGTTACAAAGGAAACCAATTCTATTGGTATACAGATATTAAAATATATTTAAAAGCCCCCAAAGTTCACAGACCCCAGTTTAGGAAACCCTGGCCCAGATTCCAGCAGTTACCTCCTCTCTAGAAGCCAGTCCCTTAAGAAATAATTAGTTCTTTCAGACAATGTGATGCTTAGCTCTGTGGTGCATTTGAGGCTTGAGTCTACTTTTTCATAAATGGTTTTTATTCAGCATCTGCCTCATTTATATTAAGCTAATTGTGTAAACCTCACAGTTTGAGAGTCCTTTAAGATCCCAGTGACCTCAGAAGCTGTCTAGTCTAGCCCCCTAATTTTACAGTTGGGAAACTGAGGTCCCCACAAATGAAACAACTTACCCAAGGTCACACAGTGAGCAAGAACATATTCAGGACCAAAATCAGCTCCTCTGGCTTTGAATCCATCCCTTTTCCCACTGCCTCTTCAATGAAGACCTTCAGTAACCTTTATTTAGATTACATATCCCTCTCTCAGGCAATAGGAGAAGACTAGAGTTGGACCAGGAAACAGCAAGCTTCTTGTCTGATCACTCCCGTTTGTTCTCTCACTGTCCCTGGGACAGCAAAGACCAAAGGACCCTAAGGCCCTTGTGGACATTTATGAGGGACGTCAGGGTAAAGAAGGTGAGAAAAGTAAAGGGTAAAGTCAGGAAGTTTGAGCACCAGGTTTTTCAGACATTCAGGCATATCATCTGACCTGGTGATGCTATGACGAAACTGCATCTGGTCAGGCCCAACCACAGTATAGCCATCATAGTGGATAGGAGGTGAGGAAGAGAACTAGGCATCTGGAATGTGGTGTGCTCACTGTGCAGTGAACATCCTCGCCAGGAAGCAGAGTCAGTCATTCTACCTTTGGTCTGGTTAACATTGCTTTGCCTAGACAAAATGCAAACTTCTATTTCAAACTGAAATCTATAGTTTTCTTTTGTGTTCTTTGTTAACTTTTCTTTACCCCTAGTTTCCACAATAAATGACTTTTAAAACCCTAGGTTTAAAAAAAACCTAATTAAAATTTTCTTTTTGCTAGATTATGGGCAAACCCTTAAAAAATGGTAGAGGTGGAGAAGACTCTAAGCTAAAGTGGGCCATGAATACTAAAACAATACCAGGGGCCTCAACAAGAGCCCTTATTGTCTCCCCTTTCCTAACTGGTCAGTCTACTCTTTGTGTTGACCAGTGGTGGGGTGTGAACTGCTGAAGCCAGCAAGAAAAAAACTCTGTGATGACTGAGGAAACAGTTCAGGTATCAAGAAAGGGCAGGTATACCGAGGACTGTGCTGGCTTCATTAGGGACCTGGGGATCATCATGAGTAATTTTGAGAGCAAAGTCCTTATAGGAATGATCAAGAAGTATTTGAAACAGAAGGGCAAGGCAAATTGGAAAGGTTATGAGGCTGCAAATCAGATGTGAAAGTGGCCAATAGAACATAGGAAATTTTCAGTAAGTCTGCCCAAGTAGAGCCTGGGAAGGAGAGAATGTGGCTTATAGAGGATATTGATTTTATCTCAGCCCTTTCATTCCCTGGAATCTCCCCTATAATGTCAAAGCAGTGAATACTATAGTTGGGACTAAAAAAGTATCTGTGTGTATATGCCTGTGACATTTAAAAAGTTTGAGTGACATAATTTCTGGGTAATTTAATCATTTTATTAATAAGCTTAGTATGTTTATTAAGAAAACAAGGTCAGGGGCAGCTAGGTGGCACAGTGAATAGAGATCTGGCCCTGGAGTCAGGAGGACCTGAGTTCAAATCCGGCCTCAGACACTTAACACATACACACACACACATACACACATGCACACAGAAAACTAGCCATGTGACCTTGGGCAAGTCACTTAACCCCAATTGCCCTGCAAAAAAAAAGAAAACAAGGTCAGTGGCACTTTTGAATGCCAAAGGACAGTGTATTGGCTCTTGAAAGAGTTATTTGTTCCTGAGGGTGGCAATCACTTCTGATTGGTTAACAATTAATGAGAAAATGAATATTATGATGAGGGGCTAGGGTATATGACTTGGATCACCCAAGTCTTGGTCAAAAAGATTTATCAATTTCCATATTACCTTTCTGACAAAAGGGAGAATCAATATTTTGCCAGATCTTTCTGAGTAAACACAATGAACTGGAATCCATCCATTAGCTTACACTTAGAATTTCTTTTCTTAACCTTTGAGAATGATTTCCCATACTGGTTGATCTCTAGATGAGGAAGTAGAAAAGGAGAAAAACCTCAGTCCTAATTCAAAATTAGTTATTAATATGAGAGGAAAATAATTTCTCTCATACCTATATAATACATCTATATCTATGTGTCTCTTTTTAGAGGCACTGAACGCTTGGTTTCCCTCCAAAGATATACTAACTTTAAGAACTTGAAGGAAATCCATTTTGCCAATTCAAAGAAAAGGAATAGGGAGAAGTCTACTTTTTAGATATAAAAATAAGAATTAGAAAGTGATTTCTCCCTTTTGTGGACTCATAGCCCTTACTGTCTACATCGCTCTTTCAGCAATCAATCCTGTGGTGTCTTGTGACATCTTTTGTATTATTATATTGCCTTGTTATTTAATTCCAATGTCACTGCACAACTTTTTTTTTGTTTAGTCTTCGTTTTCTTTGCAGGACAGGAGAGTAGGATCGTAGATTTAGGGATGTTAGAGGTCCAGCCACCTCATTCTGAATGAGGAACCTGAAGCTCAGAGAGGTTAAGTAATTTACCCAGGGTATATAGGTAATAAATATCTGCGGTAGGATTTGAACCCAAATCTTCTAGATTTCTAGTCTAGTGCTCTACATTCTCTGTAAGTGATGTATTGAAAAGGTAATGTTTATAAGAAATCATTTTAGTGTTGGTAGTGTCAACAAATGCTAGTCTAAATGTGAAATTCTTGTTCTGTGACTACCAGTGGATATATTGGAGGCTCAGAATCATATCTATTTTCATTTTTTTATAAATATAACCAGAAAACAACAGGAAATTATAGCAGCTAAATGGATGTATAACTCATAAGTTTTCCTGAGACAGGGCCAAAAAAAGTGGGTAGAATGGATTTTTATCATATATCTAAAGGCAATAGGAAATGTGAGACAGGAGGGAGTTGGACTCCATGGTCTTTAAGGTTTCTTTTCCCTGCTGTAGATGTTCAGTTCTATGACTTTTGGTCATCTTATATCAGAGTGCTCATGAAAGACATTTGTGAAAACTGAAGAGAATGGTAGCTTTTCTGTGAGTAATTCTATTGTAGAGAATAAGGAAGTAGAGGAATTCTGTGAAAAACTTAATCAGACCCTCCACAGTAAAGTGACATGAATTTTAGTAGTTTGGTACAACTATTGATATGAGGAAAGATAATGAAAAATATCTTGGAAAATAAGGTTCCAAAGTAAGAAATAAAAGAGACCAAAGACTTATAGATTATTTAGGAATCTCTTGCCTAGCTATCACATGAATACTCTTTTTCAAGAGGAGAGTTGTATGGCAGTGAGTATGGTGAACATTAAATAATGCCCCCTCAAATGAAATAAACTAATTTTTTTTCTACTAGGAAATGCTTGATTACTGACATAAGAGATTCGTTTCTCAAGGTGTTTGTGTATAGTCAAACTAATGACTTATTAGAGTGAAGATAAAAGTCAATATTAAATTATAAGGAAATAAATAAATGAGTATATAGTGTACAGTTCAGGCAACTTTCATCTTGATGTGGAGGTCCTTAGATGCTATCTAGTCCAACACTGTAATTTTGTGGATAAGGAAACTGAAGACTAAGGAGGTTAAGTGACTGACTTGACCAATATCCTGCAGGTCCTAAGTATTAGAGATGGGAATTTGAGCCCAGAGCCTTTACCTCTAGAATCTGTGTTGTTAAATACATCGTGGGGAAATGGAAATTGGGGAAAGCAGCTGGACCTGGCACAATACACAGAGGATCCAGACTTGACATAATACGAAAAGAAGGTTAGTGTCTCAGGTAGAGGTGACACAGTTTTGAGGAGATTGAGGGACTTATTCTTAAGATACATGAAAAAGAAGAGAACATCACTTAGGGGAAAAATCACAGACATTGTTATTATAGAAAAAATAACCAAGTGAAAACTAATAACTACTGATCTGTATTCCAACTTTCCTGTCTCTCTGCAATCTGTGAGAAGCTTACATATGTGTCAAGGGTATCTTTGATAAAGGTGTGAGAAAGGAACAATAAGGCTTTTGCAAATCATATTCTATGGCAGACCACATCTTTATAGTCACACGATATACTTGATTTATTGCTTGTTAAATATTTCTTTAAAAAGCATTTGAATTGGTAGAACAAAATGCTGCCTTAAAGGCTTTTTTCCAAAAGGTATCTTTTGCACATGTCAAAATGATGTAAGTTCCTCTGAAAAATGAAACTGAGATCATTGTTAAATGACCATCTAATCATTCATATGTGTTTCCCACTTTTTTCCATTTATGAAGGGGGTCCACTATAAAGTCCAAATCAAAGAGGGATTCACTTTAGATGTCAAGTTCTTCCAGGTACTGTTTGTAGATGATGATATTATTCTGAGTGCACCAAACCCCAGAATATTACAGAGCCTCCAAAGTGAGATCTATAATCACTCAAAGGGTGTAGCCTATTCATCCAGAAAGAAAAACCAAGTAGATGAAAGATATTATTTTCCAGATTATGTCATAAGGTTGATTGAACAACCCACAGAGCTAGTTCATAAATACATATATCTTGTGCAGACATTGCAGATGAGCAAAGAGAGTAGGCTGTGAAATGAATAGGAGGGGAGAGCCAGTTGGATTTTATTCAGAAAATTATATAGTGATTTTAGGGGCAGCTAAGTGGCACAGTGGATAGAGTGCTGGGCCCAGAATCAGGAAGACGCATCTTTCTGAATTAAAATCTGGTCTCAGACACTTAGTGGCTGTGTGGCCTTAGGCAAGTCACTTAACCCTGTTCCTCATCTGTAAAATTATCTGGAGAAAGAAATGGTAAATTGCTCCAGTATCTTTGCCAAGAAAACCCCAAATGGGATCATGAAGAGTCAGATACAACTGACCAAAAACAACAAAATGGTGATTTTAATGATTTCAATCATCTCCCTGAAACAAAGATTTATTTAAAAAATCCATATTCTTCCAAATGTGCTCTATGACTTTGAGTCATGAACTACCATAGTCTCTGGAGAATTAAAGTTGTAGGTCACCCAAAATGGGATGGAGAAGCAAGGTTCATTTGGACCCTTGGTCTTAGAGAGGTAAGCTTTTGCTTTATCTTACCTGGAATCAGTCTATCAGCTACTTCCCAATATTTCTCCACCATACTGCCTATATTCTGCCCATCCTCCTTATTTACTCTGTTAGTAACTTTTACCTAAGCTTTTACTTGACCTTGCCCAGAACCAAGTCACCTTGCTATCAAATGATGCTGTCATGGACGCTACTTCCCACACCACTTTGTAGCTCCCTTTGTATACTGACTATTCTCATTAGAATTAAACTCCTTGAGGTCAGGGGGCAAAAAAAAATTAAAAACCCTTCTATCATTTTGTTTATAATTTTTATTTCCAGCATTTAGCATATATGTCTGGAACTTAGTAAACACTTCATAAATGTTCTTTAATTCATTCTTTAAGAAGATGCTATGAAAAAGATGTATAACCAGAATAAGAGGTGAGCCATTTATTTAAAATAAGGGATAACCAATGGACAATTTTGTAAAAACAAAGGATATGAAGTCACATTAGGTAGGTCTTTCTGCTTGCTTCCCCCACCATTGAGATTATGGAAAGACATGGAGAAGAGGTAAGCAGGATGAGAAGACATGAAAAATTTATAATCTATACCAGTGGAGGGATTATCCATATTGATGAGATCAGAAATCCATTGAAGTATTGAATCATCCTCTGGTTGTGCTTGTTTGTAAAGGTAACCCAAGGATAGATTTCTAGAAGAGACATTTGAGATTACCAATCTCCTGGTCATGTTTTAAGAATTGAAAGTATGGTTTTATGGATCCTGGAATTCCTGAGGTCACACCTTTTTGTGCTTGGTCTTCAGGGGACTGGATAACATTTAATCTAATGTTCAGTCTATAAATTTAAAGAAAAAGAGTAAAAAGGGGAAAACATCAAATATTAAGGTTGTCCTATGTTAGATCTACTACATTATTTTAAACAAAGATCCTCTTCCTTTTGGGAAAGGTTGGTATAAAGGATCTGAGAATTCATTTTTGTCTACAGCAAATCTGGGTTGTCTTTTTGGGTACAAAGATGATCATATTAATAGAATATGCACTTTGTACATTTCATGGGAATGGTTTACTTACACTGACTGATTCATTCATAGTTTCTTATCTAGTTTCTTTCACGCCCATAGGCAGACTTTGTCAGATGGTTGGCCAGGGTCTGCTGCAGTGGAACTTTCTCTGTGTGAAGCTAAATGGGGATCATTCTAAGAACTTTAATCTCATTAGTCCTATGAGTTAACCAGTCTGGGGAGCATAGTAGGAAGGGGATTTACTACCTTTTTCTCTTACATTAAAATCCTGCCCAGCAGTCTTTGGCCCTCAGAATCAGCTCATTCCTGCCATCTGGGAAAGGTGATAAACAATGAGGTGATGACTGGGGTACTGGGGAATATGGATAATCATGCAAAATTCAAGAAATTGTCAACAGGGAAATACGTTTGCACAGACAAATGGCCCTATCGACATTTTTCCCAATTTGCAGGATTCAGATTGTTTATTAGTGAGTGGCAAAATGCCAGTCCAAATGGAATCTTTGCCAGCTCTGAATTTACTGACTTCCATTTCTTGGTTATAATTACTAACTTTTTATTTTTTAATGTGCTGTTGCTGACATGCTTGGGGGAAAAATTGAACCACAGTAGTGATTGCACAGCAAGGAAATCAGGAGAAGAGGAACATTAAATGCTAGGTGATAGTTTGAAGTCAGCAGTGATGGGAGTGAGTGGGTGGGAGAGTTAAATTTTTAAGTGATTTAGCAAATGATGCTAAGAAAGTGTCTCGGCATCATCTCAGCTTCCATATTATAGCAAATCGTAATTGATCACTTTTGCAGTCTTGTAAAAACTCTACTTTACTTAAGACGCATTTCTCTGTTCTAAGAAGCTACATTCCAAAGTGGTTTCCTTTCTTGTGTTTAAAGGAACATCATTAAAGTTTTCTTAAGTGAGCAAAAATGTAGAGATAATAGTGAGGGCACTAATTTGGACAATCTCACATTGCTAGCTTTCCATCAAGAACATAAACATTAGCACTTGCAAATCAAATTAATAGGCATTTCTTTTGGTTGGGCCCTCATCTTCAAATTAGTTCCCTGGGATGCACAATTGCTTGAGTGTCAACGGCTGCCTTTCTGGGCTTTGCAGTCCTGTTGCTTATTTTTTTCATCAACCTGAAGAAGTTTGGGGATAATATCACTGTTTGACTGGCTGCTAACCAATGTGATTTTGAGGACAATGGATACCTTATACTTGCTAAGGCTGATCATTATATAATTATTTTCTATAATGCCCCTGGCACAAGATCAACTCAAAACTTTTATATAGTATTTGAAAATAGAATTTATAATAGGGATAGGGAATCTCTGGCCCTTGGCTTTACTTTCATCTGTCTGGAGGCAAGTTTCCTAAGATTCAGTGTCTGTCAGTCCTTTGGGCCCTACCCCTCACAGTTAAGATTTAAAAAAAAAAAGATCTTTTATATTTGAAAGAGAGTTTCCAAGGCAAAAGGCCGACTCTCTTACTTTTGTTTTGCCCTCCTTCCTTAGTTCCTAGTTTCCTCTTTGATTCAGCTTTTCTTTTACTCAGTCTCTTTTTCTTAGGCCCTCTTTTTCTAAGGCCTTCAGACCATTTTCTTAAAGTCCACCACTTTTTGTCTCTTTCTTTTCCCTCTCCTGATCTTTCTCTCTCTCCGTCCCTCCCATAACTTGACATATTATAGAACTGATACATATTTTAAATTATTTCTTGCATTGATTGGCTTTTTGGGGGGCAGAAGGAGGGAGGAAGGGAAGCCAAGTCTGCAATTTTATGAGTGTCTAGGGAATACCTAGTGTATATAAACAGTGCATATCCTTCTATAGAAGTAGATTGACAACTCACCTATAACTTATCTTCTTAGCAGATTGCCTAGGGGGACTTAGTGGCTAAGTGAGCTACCCAGGATCATGTAATAACATTTGTAAGAGACAGAACTTGAACTCACATCTTCCTGTCTCCAAGGCTGGCCTTCTATCCACTTTGACGGACTTTTTCTCATTCATTGAGTAGTGTTATATATATTTCCTATTTTTAATTTTTAGAATGGGTAAGCTCAAAATGTAGTTCTCCCCTCAAAAAATCCTATCATTCCATATTAGCAGTGTTTCACTTATGTTGGCCCTCAGTTTTGTGTGTGTGTGTGTTTTCACATCTGAGATAGCCCTGGGTTTGTGGATATGTGTACATGGATACTTAACACAGAAATACGTTTTCAAACTCCATTAAAAAAATCCAGAATTTTGTTGCACTCACTGATGGAGATTCTAACTCTTATGCTTTAACAGCCTTTTTGAATTACCATGACTGTTCCAAATCATTAATTGGTGAATAACCGTTCCTGGGAAGAGCCTCTTAGCATAGCAGATAGATCTATGGACCTAGTCACCAAGATCTGAGTGTTCAGATAGTTACTGTGTGCTTTTGGGCAAGCCCTTTAACCTGCTAGCCTCAGTTTCTTTAACTGTAAAATGAGAATAATAAGAGCCCCTACCTCACAAGGTTGTTGTGCAACTTAAGTAAGATAATACTCATAAAAAGTGCTTAGTGATTGAATGCCTGGCATATTGCAGGTACTATATAAATGTTTATTCCCTCTCTCTAACTCTCAGGCAATAGGCATGTAAATCTGTCACCAGATTCATATTTGAAACTTTTGAAGATGGACAGGATGTTTTAAACTTTGCCTTTTTCTGACAGAGACTTTGGGAACACAGACTAATGGCTACGCTATGGTAAGGCATTAGAATAGAACTAATGGAGAGAATAAATGTGTTTGGTTTTTTTCCCAAAATTTTATTTTAGACTCAAACACCAGAACACAAATAGAGAATAGAGAAAAGAAACAAAACATATCATAAATTTAAATATTGGAACTTAAATACAAAGTTAGAAAGAAATAGAAGGATGCCATGTGCATAGGAGAACAAAAGAGAGGATTCAAAATATGTAACAATAAATTTTCATTTCAAGAAAGCCTATATGATAAATAATACTCCTTGTGTTGAGAATTGTCCATCTTTTCTTTGCTTCCTTGTGAGTTTTCTTTTGTTATCTGCTATACACTTTTTTCCTTTGTTTTTTTTTCCCTCCCCACAACCCTCCCTCCATAAGGCCACAATAAAGTTTAGATGTGTTTCTCTATAGCTATAAATATGTATATGTATTTATGAAGAATAAAGTCTTGCCTTTGGTTAACATTGGCTTGAATTGCTGAGTCTCCCTTAACCTTAAAAAACTTTATTACTTTACCTTGTATTCGTTTCAAGAAATCACTCTGGTTGTGAGTTAGCATGCTGATGAAATTGGATTGGTTTGAATTATCTCCCACACTCTTACACCATCAACTAGTGGAGCTAAGATGCTATGGAGTAGATCTGGGGCAGTTGATTTTAACCTCCAGGTGGAGTCATCTGGGACCCAGTTGTGGGGCTTTTGGGCAAGGAGTATTTAAAGACAGTGCTAGGACTCTCAGGGAGCTCCTGAAACTCCATGGAATTTTTTTGTAGATTGCTTTCACTTGGGGGTTTGAATGCATTTTTTAAAAATTCAGTACATTGTATGTCTTATTCCACTGGCTTTGAGTGATCCATTATATTATAGGTGGATCCATGACCAGGACAGTTTTATACTATCTTCTCTCAAACTAGAAATGCAGACTCCATTTCTTCACCTTTTATTTTCTAGCTCCTTTCAGTTTTGCTTCAGACCCAATTACTTGGCTAGAACTTCCTCTCTGAGATCACCAGTGAACTCAGCTACTAAATCTGATGGTCTTGACTCAGACTTCATTTTACTTGACACTGACAAGCCCCCTTTTCTGAATAGCCACTTTTTCCTGGGCTCTTTCTTCTGAATGAACAAATGAAAAAGCATTTATTAAGCACATGTCAAGCACTGTGCTAGTCTTCATACTTGTCTGAATGTTCATTCCCTGAATGCTCAATTCTCAGTCTGAATTGTCATCCATCACCCTGCTACTAAGTCAGGTGATCTTCCAGCCTTTTGTCCTCCAGGCAGCTAGGTGGTACAGGAGATAGATTGATGAACCTGGAAGTCAGGAAGGTCAGGAAGACCTGAGTTCAAATCCAGCCTCAAACACTAGTTGTATGACCTTGGCAAGTCACTTAACCTCTGTCGGTCTCAGTTTCTCTGAGTATAAAAGTGGAATAATAGTAGATCCTACCTCTCTTATTGTGAAGATCGAGTGAAATAATATCAGTAAAAAGTGCTTAACAGAGTGTCTGGCAATTATTAGATGCTTAATAAATTCTTGGGTTCTTTCTTACTTCCCATAGCATTTTCTTGTCTAATTCTACTTATTTTCTCAATGCCATAATTCATTCTAGTGAGTTCAGTTATGCTCTGTATGCCAATAACTCACAGATCTCTATATCCAACCCTAATCTTTCTCCTGAACTCTGGCCCCATAGCACAAACTGCCTGCTATACATCTCCAACCTTTTGTCCAATCTACTTCAAACTCAAACTTTTGTCCAATCTACTTCAAACTCAAACTTCAAACCTTTTAAATGTTGGCATTTTAAATGTTTTAAATTTAAATGTTTTAATGTTTAAATGTTGGCATTTCCTTCCTTTGATTGTGAGGGAGTTAACAAAAACAAAGTGGGAAGTGGTAGAAGAGCTCTTATGCTGGTGATCTGGTCTGACTACTTATTGCTGAATTAAATGTGATTATTCATAGTTGAGATACAGACCTTTGTGAACTAGGAAGTTCCTTTTTCACAATCTTAGAAGACCATGCTATATTTTCCAGTTGTGTGAATCATTGCATTTCCTTTGAATTTTCCCTTTGTGGAACTTTGTGGACTCTAGGAAGACATGTCATATTGAGACATTCCAAAAAGATGTGGTTTTCTTTAAAGGGAATCTGGTAGTTTGTGTCAACCCATGAAAGTAATTTGGGAAGCTGGTTTGACCTGGTCAGATTATGAGGTGAAATTACTGCTGATGAAAGTCAAATCCAGGGTAGATCAGGTTGACTCTTCTTGTCTGAAAGTAACTTTGAGGCTTCTCTCATTGTGTTACTCCTTTCATATGTATGATAACTAGCAGAGGGAAAAGAAATCACACATCCTGCCTAAATAAACATTATAGAATCAGTATTTTAAAATCCTATACATATTATTGAATTGTTATAATTTTTTTCCTTTTGGGGGTGTTTTCCTCTATAACTCAACATAGCTAAACAAGTATAAAAAGCTTATTAATCATACAGACTATAATAGAGATTAATTATAAATAACTCCATTCATGGTTATCCCTTACCTTTTAAAGAATTTGATTAGTCACAAGCCATATGTTCTTATCAAGTTAGTTTCAAATGTTATGCTGCTTAAAATGATTGTCAAAAGAATTCAAAATATTTTGGGACTGATTACATACTCCAAAATTTCCATTTCAAAACCAAAAAATTTTAAAGTAGGTGCTTGCCTAAAATCACTGCCAATCTTAATAGTAGCATAATGGGAAATTTAAAATACAGGATGTCTTAAAAAGTCATGCTGCAATTTTAAGCACTTTGTGTACATTGGAAAATGTGCAAATATGCAACACCATAATATTTCTAATAATATTTTATAGAGCATAATAAATGCAAAGTTTTCAACTTGAAGATTAGATTGACAGACTGCACTGCTCTATTAAGATTCCTGAATCCTCAAAACAAAAGCTATCAATCACCCTTCTCCAAAAATCCAAATTCATACATTTCCTGGGAAGGGGTATTGCTTTCTTCTTAATATTTGATTGTACTTACATATTTTATCAATGTATTTCTTTAAATTTGTTACATAATTGAGGTCTACAGCACCTTTTGAGGAATGGCAAAATGTGTTCTTTTGATGCCCTCAGAATACATAAATGGATTATTCAAAAGTATCAAATTGACTAACAGACTCCCTTTATGTGATATAGCTATGGCAAGAATCTGTATATTTTGTGCCTATACTATTCTCTCCAACCTAATTACAAGTAATATTCAATGATTGAAATTATTGCTGTTCATCTATCATACTTGTACTTTTTGGTGCATTTTGTAGAAAATGTATTCTCTCTATCAATTGTTCTTTTAAAAGATATAAACATAAGATTACTGCCCCCAAATTGATTGATAATACTTTGAAATTTGTACCTTGACATCAGAAATGGAGTTGGCCTGATTCATTCATACTCTTTCAGTTCTCTTTGTGATTTGCATTGTATTTATGTGTTTGAAAGATAATCCAGCTATTGAGGAATATTCTCTTTAGTCATATAATAGAGAAAAGTTAACTGATTCATATGGGAAATGCAACTTTTTACCTTAAGTACAGTGGTGCCAAGATTTTTATATAGAAGAATTAACTAACTATAGACCCCTCTATGTATAATAGTGTTTATTCTGAAATTGGAAAAGGAGAAGGCCTGACATATGGAAGAAGATGGAAAAAAAGGCATTTCATTAAATTCAATAACCATTAATTAAGTACCTGCTATGTTTAAGGTATATAAACTGAGTATTAGATGAAATTAGAGATTGTAAGATATGAAATGAGGAGTGCATGAATTCCAGTCAGGGACAACCTATGCAAAATCAGAGATAGAAAGTAAATAACAAGTTGAGAAAACAGAAACTAGGTTGATTTGGTGGAAGAGTCTTGTGAAGAGTAATTTTATTCAATCAGTCTGGAAAGGTAGGCTAAGCCTCTCTTATTTCAACTGACTTTTGTCAATGATCAATTACCAAATGTCAATTACCAAAATGATCACCTTTTCTTCTACTATGTTACACTATGCATCAACATCTTTACTGAATTCTCATAGTCTTATCTGAATCTCAAGCAAACTTTTAACTGGATGTTTTAATAAAAAGAGAAAAAGGCAACTAGTGAAGTTTATATTTTGGCTTGCTGTACAAAATTGGTAACTGTTCTTTTTATGGTATGAGAAGTTTTATTGGCTAGTCAACCGATTTTTAAATTTCTCTTTCTGTCTTTTTTATCTCTTTCTTTTTCCCTCTCTCTGTGTCCCTTTCCTCTCTTCTTTTTCCCCCTCTCTTCTCCCTTCACATGCCCCTTTGCTTTTCCCATTTTCTCCAAGTTAGAGCCAAGTGCTTATGATTATGGTTGGGTACAGAAAAGAGAAAGACAAATGCTCAGGGTATTATTATGAAGAGCAGTGGTTTTGTGGGTGTTTAGTTCTTTCCTGAACCATTGTGATCCCTCTTTTGTATTCACCTTGAGCTTTGATTATACTCTTAAATTTCACTGAAAGCAACCAGTAGCTTTAACACTGGGAGAGCAGTTGTGTGTTCATGTGGGCAGTCAAGTCCAAAAAGAAGAAGTTAATGGCTGTAATCATTACACATTCTATGGACCAGTTCTGTAGTAACAACAAATCCATCTGAGAGGCCGACAGGAACAAGCTGTTGTTGTGATGGCAGTCGTTGCTATGGCTAGGATCCCTGAGGAAGTGCTCCACAAAGCACTACCCCCTGAGGAAACAGTACAGCTTCATGCTGTTTGTCCGCATGAGAAAACCAATGATACCATTGAACAGCACAAAGAATCCACCTAGCCATCCTCTTCCTCCATTAAGTCAAGCGATCAATGGGCAAGATCAGCTGCCAAGAGAAAAAAGAGCAAAAGCACTCCCAGCAGGGGCCCTGAGTGAACATGTGTTTGCTAACTCAGTCTTAAACAAACTCTTGCCTGTTAACTCCTACCCAGCTGTGTGGGAGGCTACACAATATGATGTGTGGATTGGTCTAAGCAGCTGTGTTTTATATGCTGGAAATAAAAAGACAGTGTCATGGTTGACCCATTCACTCTGGCCATCTTGCTGAGATTGACTATTTAAGCTATAGTAACTAGAGGGTTGTAAAAATGGGTCAAAATGAATGGATTGGTGGGCTGTGGTCTGATTTGTCCATCATAGGTTGGCATAACATTGGTAAGAGTGGAATAAAAACCAACAACCAGGCTATGGACATATTGTGAGATATCCCTGGTGTTATGAAAATGTGTTATAAAAAATTTATTACTGAGAGAGTTTATGTAAGGGAGAGTGATAGAGAATGGACTTAAGGTTTCATTAGGATACAGGACTCCTGGGTGAAGAAACTTCCTGTACCAATACAGGTTGGCACTGTTCCTACAACATAGAGTCTTAGACAATTGCACAGAATACTGAGAGGCTAAATAATTGTCCAGGATTGAAGAGATAGTATGCTTCAGAGGCAGTATTTGAAAATAGGCCCCAAGACTGTCTTTCTAGTTGTTACACTGTGCTGTCTCTTTAGCAATTATGCTTGCTATCCCTTATTTCTAATGAACTGAATAATATTTTAATGACTTCCATGACAAAATTGGAAATTTATTCTCATACAAAGTGTTTTTGGACCTAAGAAATATTGTAAATTATGGCATAAAATTCAGAAAAGTGCAAAATTGCATTTATTTAAATATCATAATTTGCTGTAAATGATAATTTCTTTTGGGTATTGAGGTCCTTCAGATAGTTTTGTTTTCATATCAAGCTCCAAGACATTATAGAGCCTCCTGGGAGAAATCTGTTGTAACCCAGAGAATTTGTCCTGTCCATCCAAACACCAAATGTATGAAGGATATCTATTGCTCAGATTTCAGCATGGGTTTGAATGGACATCTGATAGAACTTGTTCAACAGTATGTATGTTTGGCATGGAGAGTAAAGACAGACAGTTAATTAACTTGTTTTTTATTTGAAAGAGGAGAATGGCTAGATTGCTTTTGGAAAAAAAACTACAAAGCTCAATTATTGACTTCAATCTTCCCATGAAAGAAAAGACCAATGTTGTTATATGGCAATGAGACATGGAATGCAAGTACCTCTGAAGAAATAAAGATGAGCAGCACAGAGAGAGTAATGAAAGATGCATAGTAGGTATTAGCAGGATGCGATATAAAACCAAGAAGGAACTCCGAAGAAGAACAAGGAGAAAGGTTGCCATCAAGGAACTGTATGAGAGGAAAAAAGGTTGGCTGGTAATGTTGTTAGGTCTTCATTCTCAAAGAGAACAATGACATCGGGAGGGTGATATCTTGACTTGGAAGTAAATTGGATTTAAGTGAGGCAGTGCTCTGCAAAGTCATCATGCTCACTCTCTCCTCCAGAGTCATCTAAGTCCAGTGGCAAAATATAGGTCAAGATGTCTTAGCCCTTAGCCTTGCTCCCTCTTGTCCTCACTGTGTTGGGAGATAGTGAAGGAGCCCTTCAGCATACCATTTATTGCATCATCCAAGCCACTGATAAAATTGTAAAATATTAATGCCAATGATAAATTCTTGAGAAACCACCCTAGAGATTTTCCTTCAAACAAATAATAATCCATTAATGTGTACATCTAGTAATTCCATAAAATGTGACTTCACCTAATTGTATAATCATGTAGTCTACACCTTTCCTCTTTTCCCTTGAGGATAACATGAGTGAGTTTACCAAATGTTTTACCCAAATCTCCATATGTCAGAACTACAGAATTCTCTTGATCTATTGGCATATTTATCATGCCATATAAGTAAATGAGATTAGTCTGGCATTTGCTATTATTCATGATGAATCTTTAGCTTTTAATAATTATTGTTTCCCTTTCTGAATAGAAAACAAATCCATTTAATACATTCTAGAATTTTGATGGAGTTCTGGGTCAAGTATGCAGGCCTATAGTTTGAAGACACTATCATCTTTTTTTTTTTTGAAGAGCAGAACATTTGCCCTTTTATCCCGTTCACCTCAGTCCTTCAAATATCACTGCAATAAGTCAGAAGTCACATTCTATAGTTCTTAGGGTACTTCATATTGTCATTCATCGAGACCTGGGGAATCTTGTTGAGGACAAATAAGAACTCTTTTGTCATTTCCTCTGGTGCCTCAGGTTTCAATTCTCTGCTTACATCTTTAAATTTTATCCTCAGTTCCAAGATTTTTTTTTCCAGTCAGAGAAAACAGAAGCAAAATAAAAGTTGTAGAGTTTTGTCTTCTCTCTTATTTGTCACAACTTTTGTATCTATTGGTTATGATGCATTGCTTATTCTATCTTCCTCTTGCCCCCAACATCGCAAAACAAACCAAAAAGAGTAGCCAAGTTTGTTGTCTTTATAATTAATCATGAGCCTCAGCACATTCTTGGCTTCAGTATATTTGACACCATTCAGGACCATGTCACTCTTTGGTATTCATCTCCTGTTGTTTGTACTTGCTTCCTTCATCTATGCACACCATTAGACAGAAGTCTACATTGTTTAATCAGTCCCCTGTGCATCCACATCTGTCTTCTTAGACAGCTCCTTCTTTCCTGTTGTCACCCCTCCCCTGATGTTTATGTCTAGAATTTCATTTTTGAAAGCTTGCTATTCCTCTTACATCTTCTTGCTTTCCCTGGTCTACCTATCCTTTTCTGAACACTTTAAAGCTGCTCACCTCAAGTTGAATGGGCTATTATACAATGTCCAGCTTTCTTTTTCCTCTCTATCATGAATTTCAAAAGAACAATCACTTGCCCCTAAGATAAAAATACCAGTAACACTGTGGTATAAAATATGCTAATTACAAAAGAGTTTCATCTATTTATTAGAGCAAATAGGATTTGTTTTTGCCAATACTGGAGTCATAGACAAGCATTTTTATTAAAAATCCTTTTTAAAAAAAATTGGTAACTCATCTATACAGCATCATGACAAATATTTTCAGTGCAAATGAATGTTTTTTGCACAAATCCTTCCACACACTGAAAATGATTAATTGAAAGGTTCCTCCTTTTTGGGATCTGAATAAATTATGGAGCCAATTATCTGAAAAATAGCTGGGAGAGGAGCTTCCAGAGAAGGGAACCCCATTACTAACCCCTTGTTAGGAATGTCAGTTCTTGGCCTCTATTAACTAGAAACAAAATTTCTATAAAATCATTGCAAAATGGGAGATAAAATAAAATAATCAAATGTATTTCAAAATGCTGTGATTTCATGGTAAAGGGAGGAGAAAGGGAAATACTAGTAGTAGTAGTAGTAATAATAACAATTCTTTTAAATAATGCTTTAAAATTTCCAAATTATTTCCATGCTTTTTCCTTTTGTTCCTCATGTCAGTACTCTCCGGTAGCTAGATATGGCAAGTATTATCATCCTGATATTACATGTAAAGTAAGTGAGGGACAGACAAGGTAAATAACTGAGTCCAGGTTACATAACAAGCAAATGGTCAGCTATGTACTAACTCCTAAGTATCATGATGACTTCTTTCAATATTCAAAGAACATTCGTTGTATCCAAGATACAATGCTAGACACAGTAGAGAAGGGAGAGATACAAAAGTAATAATAATAGATTTGCATAATACTATAAAGTAACCAAAGTGCTTTAAAGATACATTATTTGTTTAGTATAAATATTTAGAGCTGGAAGGGACATTAGAGACCATCTGCTTCAACCCCCTCATTTTACAGATGTGGAAACTGAAGTCCAAAAATATTGGATGATTTGATAAAGGTTACAGGAATAATAAAATGGTGAAAACCCAGATCCTCTGTCTCCATATTCATTATTCTTCCTATTCCTTACAACTCTGTGAATTAGGTATGACCAGGTATGGTTATTTCTGTGTTATAGATAAAGAAACTAAGGGTCAAAAAAATGTGTATTTTTGAAGGTCACCCAGCCAGTACATTTCAGGTGGGATTTGTACCACTGTCTTTCTAGGACTCCAAGTCCATTATTCTACTATACCATATTCTTCTGCCTAGATGAGAGAAGGGTTTGATGATAGTGGTGAATACTAGAATGGAAGAGAAAGAAAAGGGCCATAGTCTTTTATTTTTTCCTGCCACCTTTATCCCTAACAGCAGGACGTGCGCGTGTGTGCGTGCGTGTGTGTGTGTGTGTGTGTGTGTGTGTGTGTGTGTGCACCTGTCTGTATTGAGGAAATGGGATCAGGCTAGAAGCATATATTAAAATGATCATTGGACAATTGCTTAGTGACTTATAGTTTTAAAATCATGAGGTTTTGAACATATCTTAGTTAAAAGCACTATTTAAGAAATACTGTTAGTGTACTTTAATTATAAAAGGGTACAATCTACCAGTAATTGAATACAAAAGTTCAAACCACATTCTTTAGTTTGCATTTCTTGGAGTTAATCTAAAAGAAGGAAGTTATTTTAGACTTTTGGGGAAAAGCCCACTGCCTAATTATTCCGACATCCTTCCTCTACCTGCATTTTTATTTTATGTCCTCCTTACACCTGTTTAATTAATCTTAAACTGATGATGCCAGCTGCTAATTAAACAGCCTCGAATGTGACTGACTGAAGGTAGTAATTTGGGATAATTAGCTTTGGTTTCAAACACTCAATTTTCACACTTTGTGCTCATTTTTAGAAAGGGGTGGCTCATTATTATGGGCAGAGTGGGGGCTGTCCACACTATCTTGCTATTAGACTCTGTGAAGATGAAGAAACTATTGGGTACCCAGAGAGAACTACAGAATATTTGTGCTGTAGAAATAGTGATAGGAGAGTTCTCTATCAACCTGAGGTTTTAAATAAATATTCTGTTCTTCAGAAATGAGGCTATTATGGAATCTTTACAAATAGAGCAAATATGTGCATTTAGAGGTTCCTCCCCCCCCCCCCCGCCAAATCAGGCATAGTTTATTTTTTATGATCAATAGCAAGCTAGAAAGCTTGGGTTAGGTGTCATGGATGAGAACATGTAGCATAATTCAGTCAGGGAAGACAGCAGGAGAACTTGCCTTACAGTCTCAGAGGGTCTGGATTAGATACAAAATCTGCCAAGCAAGTAGGTAACAGGATTGGATTGTTCAGCAATGTTGTAGGCAGGAAAAAGAGAATCATCATAGCTTAAGTAGTACAAAAGGCCTTGAAATTGGTCACCTACCTGTTAGAAAGTGGGACAAAAGAGATTAAACCTCTCATTTTTTGAAGATTTAGGGATGGGTCCCCTTAGTGACAGACCTTATACTGACTTATGGTGACATCCAGTGACTTTACCCAAATCTTCATCTCTGTAACCTAGGCCATAACTAGGAAATGGCCACTAGTCCCCAGAAACACCAAACAACTCTCTGGTTTAGGGTTCCCTAATTTATTTATTGATTTATTGATTTCCTCTAAATTTCACCAGATGCTTTATTCAAAGGATGGCCAAAGAAAAGTTTCAGTGGCAACTAATGTCTTGAGGGCAAATTCGTTGCCAGGGTTTCCCTTCATATGCTAATGAGAAAGATCCACTAGGCACAAAAGTAATCTGAGCAACACATCTGAAAAAGGTCCTCACCCTTTATTCATAATATAAAGTCATTTGAGTGACACTTGCCAGTATATCTCATTTTCTCTATAACTTGCCCCTTATGTCCCCCCAATTTTTAAGTCTGAAAGGAGCACACCTTTACACAAAAACAAAGAAAAATAGTTTCTTTCCTTCTAGGAACTTACATTGTGTGTGGTGGGGAGTGAGGGTTGGGTGGGTGGGTGAGGGATGAGGGTGGAGAGGGGTGAGAGACAACATGTACTTATTCATATAAGTATATATAAAGGAGTTGCAATGAAAAAGATACAGTCTGCACACTTTCTAAGGTTGGGGTGGGATTAATAACCCTAGAAGCCATGAGTTTTAGAATCATGGAATGTTAGGACTAAAAGATCCTTAAAAGATTGTGATCTGGGGGTGGCTAGGTGTGCAGTGAATAGAGCACTGGCTCTGGAGTCAGGAGGACCTGAGTTAAGATCCAGCCTCAGATACTTAACACACAAAAAAAACTAGCCATGTGACCTTGGGCAAGTCACTTAACCCCAATTGTCTTACCTTCCCCCCTCCAAAAAGAAAAAGATTATGATCTGATTTAAGTGCCTTATTGTACACACAGTTGAGACCCACAGAGGTGATCATAGGATCATAATTTAGACCTGGACAGGACCTTAGAAGACATTTAGTTCAATCTCTAATTTTGCAGATAAGGAAACCGAGCCTAAGAGGTTACCTTCCTTGCTTAGGATCTCACAGCTGGGAAGGTAGGAAGTATCACATGAGGGATTTATTCTGGTCTTCCTGCCTGAAAGCCCAGCATTCTGCCCACTGTATCAGCTATGTGAAGAAAAGAGGTCACAAAGTTGGTTGGCATGAGTTCTGGGATGAGAGCCCAGATCTTCTGCTGTTCAGTCCAGGGTTATGTTGCTTACTGTGTTGTCCCCAGTTATTCTGTCCCATCCCCTCTCCCCTTCCCAGTTTTCATAAGCACAGCATCATGAAAGCTTATTTTTCAGTACACGCAGTTTACATGATTTAGCTCATGTGGTCTCTGGCTATATAGTTAATTTCAGTTCAATCAATCAATCAACAAACATTTATTAAGTAACTCCTATGTTCTAGGCAATGTACTTGTTGCTGGCAGAGAGCAGTACAAAGAGAAAAGTAAAACACATTCTCTTCCCTCACAGTGCTTACATTGTAGTGGAGGAAATAACATATACACAAAGAAGTGTGAACAGGATATTAAAAAAAAAATTCATACAAGGTAGTTTGGGGAAGGAGGGCACTAGCACCTGGAGGGATCAGGAAAGGCTTCATGTTTAGAGGGAATCCTTGAGCTGAGATTTGAAGAAAACCAGGGATTCTAACAGTTGGAAGTGAGGAGACAGAATATTCCAGTCATCTAGGACAACCAGCGAAAAGGTTCAGAGATGAAAGGTGGACAGTTGTAGGTATTATGAACAGCAAGAAGGTCAATATGGGGGCAGTTAGATGGCATGGGAGTAAAGCCCTGCCCTGGAGTCAGGAGGACCCCAGTTCGGTTCTGACCTCAAACACTTAACACCCACACAAAAAATCTAGCTGTGTGACCTTGGGCAAATTACTTAACCCCAAGTGCCCTCCAGAAAGCAAAAAAAAAAAAAGGTCAATATGTCCAGAAAATTTTGTTTGAGAAAACCATCTGGTAAGATTGGTTTTGATAATCTCTCTGGGTATCTTATGAAAGTAGTCCTTCCCTGCTCCCACACCCCAAACAACAAAGATCTGTGTTCAGTTTTTAAAGTTGTTAATGTTAACATTTGTTGCATTACATTAGAAAATAAGTGGTGAGTTTTATCTGAATCTTCAGGTCATGTAAACTAGTCATTGGGCATTTATTAAGTGCTTACTGTGGGTCAGGCACTGTATGTACTAAGTACTGAAGACACAAAGAAAGGCAAAAACATGGTCTTTGCCCCCAAGGAGCTCTTCAGTGGGTGAGACAACATGCCAACAATTGCATATGGAAGTCTTATGTGTGCGTGTATACACATACATATATGTGTGTTTGTGTGCATGTATGTATGTGTGTATATATTATGTGTTTATTCTCTCTCTCTTTTCTTCTCCTCCCTCTTCCTTTCTCTAGAAAGTAAATGGAAGTTAATTTCAAAAGAAGGGCATTAGTAGCAAGGGGAATAAGGGAAGAAGGGGGACCAGGAGATTTGAATGGAGTCTTTAAGGATGGCAGGAGGCAGAGATGAGGAGGGAGAAAATTCCATACATTGGGGTTGAAAAAGCATTGAATCAGAAGATGGAATATCACATTTGAGGAACAACAAGAAGGTCAGAGTCTCTGGATTATAGTATATGGAAGGAAAGGTAGGAAGGGGCTATGTTATAAAGGACTTTGATTCTGAAAATAATGGGTAGCTGATGGAATTGATTGGGTAGGGAGTGACATGGTCAGACCAGTGATTTAGGAAGATCACTTTCGCAGCTCAGTGAAGAATGCATTGGAGTAGGGAGAGACTTGAGGCAGGGAGACCAACTAGCTGCCTATTACAATAGCCCAGGCTAACCAGGGTGTTAGGTGTGAGTAGACAGAAAGGGACATATATGAGAGATGTTGTAAAGGTAGAAGGGACAAGATTTTGGCGACAGATTAGATGTGTGGGGTGAGGCTGAGTGAAAAGTGAGGGGGTGAGGCTGATACCAAGGTTGCAAGCCTGGGTGGTTGGAAGGAATGTGGCACCATTAACAGTAGTAAGGACATTCAGAAGGGGGGAGGGTTTGGGGGGAAAGGTAATAAGTTCTCTTTTTGGCATACTGAGTTTGAGTTATCTACAGGTTAAAGAGTTATGTATATGCTAGCTGTTGTTGTCAAGCAATAATTAGAGCTCTTGCAGATGTACGACCTGTCTAGACTATGCTAGATAGTTGTGATGCAAAGAAAAAAAAAATTTCTATTCCTCCAGAGAGGTTGTGACTTTCCCAAGGTAATATAGATATCACAAGAGGTGAGATCTGAACCTAGGTCCTTTGTCTCTAGAGCTAGTGTTCTTTCATCCTTTTTAGATTTTTTCTTTGCATTGTTTTTTGTGGTTCTCTCCTCTGTACCTCTTCTATGTAATTTTTTTTTGCACTTTTTAACATACACCCCCTTATTAAATTATAATCTTCCCCGGGGGCAGAGACTCTGCAATATTTTGTATCCTCTGTGCCTAGGATGGTGGTTGGCTCTATGGATAATAGCAAATATAATTGTACTGACTTGAAATGAATGCTGAATAAATGTGCACTAATTTGACAGTTGACTTGGGTTAAAATGGCCTGTCATTTCCTTTGCAGATACCTCAAATCAGCTATGCATCGACAGCTCCAGAGCTCAGTGATAACACCCGGTATGACTTTTTCTCCCGAGTGGTTCCACCTGACTCCTATCAAGCTCAAGCCATGGTCGATATTGTGACAGCTCTTGGATGGAATTATGTGTCAACACTGGCTTCTGAGGGGAACTATGGTGAAAGCGGTGTGGAAGCATTTACTCAGATCTCCAGGGAAATTGGTAAGTGGGCATTGATCAGATTTTTGTATTTCCTCTCGACAGGTTGCTCAAGACTGAGTTTCACCAAGTGCTGTCTGGGCCATGTGGAATAATTAGAGCTCTTGCAGATGTACGACCTAGACTGTCTGGACTTGAGGGAGGCTGAGAACATTATGAATGATTCTGTTGTATGTCCATAGGTCTGTCAAGGTGACACTTTGGTGCTAATTTGGGAAAGAGCTCCTGGCTCAGGCAAACATTTTAAGAAATGTTGTTTGATGTCTTGTTTGATGAGAGAGTTGTCCTATGCTGGAGCCACTGTAAATTTGAATAAATGACATACTACTTGATTGTTGTAGGAGATTTACATTTGCAAGTCATTAAATTAAAAAAAAATTAGTCCCTAATGGTCCCCAAGGCCATGTTTCACTGATATCATTGTCAAATGGTTCTATCATCTAGACGTTCTTGCCATATGTTTGTATACTTGCTCTAGGATGGAATGCAATGCATGATCAACAGAAAGGAGCATTGGGCTGAAGGTTAGGTCATAGATTCTCATCCCAGAAGGCTAGTTACTTTTACTCTCTTGTGTGATTATATATATATATATATATATATATATATATATATATATATATAGTTAATATATATTATGTAATATAATATATATATATATATATTATATGGGTATAATCTATAACTGATTACCCAAAGACAATCTCATAACTGCATGGCCTTGGGCATAAGAAAGAAAAAGATGGGGCAAAATGGAAGGTTCAGTGTAAATCAATGCCCCATTAGAGGCAACTAGTGGCATAGTAGATAGAGTGCTGGGACTGGAATCAGAAAGACCTGAGTTCAAATCTAACCTCAGACACTTAGAGCTGTGTGTCCTTTGACAAGTCACTTAAGCTCTGTTTGTCTCAGTTTCCTCAATGGTAAAATGGGGATAATTGTAGCACCTAACTTGCAGGATTGTTGTGAGGATCAAATGAGATAATATTGGCAAAGTGCATAGGACCTGGCACCTAGTAGGTATGCAGAATATAATTGCTTTTTCTCTCCCTCCATTTGTTAAAAAAATACCCCCAGAGCTCTTTAAGTTTCCTACATTACTGAGAGCGAAAGAATCCCTTCATTTTGTATATGAAAAAGAGAAGTTATTATGTAATACATTTTATTAACATATTTTCAATAATTTTTAAATATTTGTTTCCTATCTGAACAGCAAAATTTCACAGGAAAAAAATAAAAACAGGTTACTTTTCATTAGTGAGAGATTTCAGATTACTAGTAAGAAAAGTCCTTTAGATTGTTTGAAGAAAGAAAAGACGTGGATTTTTCCTTCTCCTGAATATTTCCTTCACTTTTTCTACACAGCTTACCCATGCTTTCCTTGTAGATTTTAATTTCAGAAGAAACCACTATCTCCCTGTGATTGCTTGATTTCAAATACAGGGACACAGTTTAAATAATGGGCTTAATCCTATTCATAGAGAGTGAGTAAGTTGTCACTTAGAAGAAATAGGATCTCTTTTGGGGAGCCATCAGAGCTTGCTCTTTTAGTGAAATAAGTGTTATGGTATAATCAGGTATCAACAGCATTAATAAGATGCAATATGGATAGAGAGATGACCTCAGAGTCAGGAAAAGCTGGGTTCAAGTTCTGCTTTTAACACATACTGGTTATGTGACAATGAACAAGTCAATCTATATTCCAAACACTTTTCTACTACAGGCCAGAGCAGGTGTCATTTGAATTGGAAGATGAAGTTCCTCTGCAGGAACTCTCTCTACTGATGAAATCATAGTCTGGCAATATAATCTATATATGTATAGCCATGTACATTTATATGTATGCTATATATTATACATTATACACACATATCTGACAGGCTATATTTTATGCCAGATTCTTTATTTGTGGTGTTATATAGGTGGTTCAAAATGCAGGGAACTAGACTTTAACTAGAGACTCAACTGATTTAACCATTTACATTGGGTTGAGAAGTGATCAGCTTGCAGTGAGTGTAGCTCCAGTTTTGCTTGTTGCCCTCTGAAAATATTAATTCTGTATTACACTCTTGTTAGAGTAAACTTACTTTGATGGATCTATGATCTCATCAATGTGGGCACTACATCTAAAAGGGCAGATTACAACCTTTCCTTGCTTCTTTATCCTTAGAACTCTTGTCCATATTCTACCCTAAATCTCCAATGAGAGTCTACCTGATGTTCTAGGAACATTTCTCTAGATCATTTAATATTTCATTGATATACCTGGAGTACACAAACTGTCTTTTGCTTATCCATTATCACTCCATGATTGGTATACAATACATCCTTTTGCAACCTAACATCTCTATGGTAGTTAGGTGTTGTAGTGAATAGAATATGGAACCTGTATTCCAAAGACTTGCCTTCAAATCTAGTCCCAGACACTTATTAGCTGTGTAACATTGGGCAAAGAACTAACTTATCTTCTATCTGTCTTACTTTCCTCACCTGTAAAATGGGGACAATAATAATAACACCTAATTCCAAAGGTTGTTGTAAAAATAAAATATAATAATATCTGTGCAGTGCTTTGCAAACCTTATAGTATTCTATAAACTCTAGCCATTAATATTCTCTGATGATGTATACTTTTAGTCAGTTCCTCTTCACCATTCTTTGCTGGTAGTATGTTACAGCATATGAATATCTAACATGGACCTCTACATTACCCTGTGGCCTCATAATGTTTTATTGTTCTTCAGTGTAAACAGTTCTCCCAGATGCTGAAATAAAGATTCAAATCTGTCTTAGAAAAAAATTCACTCCCATAACAACTCTGGTTTCTGCAAGCAGAATTGGTGAATTACTTATCATCTAATGTCAGTTCTTACCAATGTGACATACCCAGGAAAAGAAAACTCGTGGCATCCCCTTCTAAAGGGCAATTCTGAGATGAGAGGTTTCTCCTTTTGATGCCTTCACATGCTGCAATGTTGTGGTATATACTCAGACCCTTCTCTGGATCTGTGATCTCCTTGATGGGAGTACTGCCCTCAAGACTCAGATTGGTCAGTCCGTCAGTCAACAAACATTTATTAAAGGCCTACTATGTGCTGATTGTTGTGCTAAGCACTAAGGAAACAAAGAAAAATAAAAGACACTGTCCTCTTAAGGAGCTCACAGTCCAATGGGGAGACCACATGCAAACAATTGTGTGCAGACAAGCTATGGACAGGATACGTAGGAAATGATCAACAGAGGGGAGGTGTGAGACTTAAAGGGGATCATCGGGATAGGCTTCTCTCAGAAGCTTGCACATGCAGAAAACCAGGAGACAGAGATGAGGAGGGACAGCATTTGAGGCATGGGGGATAGGCAGGGAAAATGCTCAGAGTCAGGAGGTGGAGTGTCTGGTGTGAGGAACAGTGAGGTTGCTAGCTAGTGTCACAGAGTCCCACCATTTATGGGAACATGGAATAAAGTATAAAGAGGCTGGAAAGATGGGAGGTGGGGTGAGCAGATTACAAAGGTCTTAGAACACCAAACAGGTGATTTCATATTTGGTCTTGGAGGTTATAGGGAGCCAATGGGATTTATTGATGTGGGGGGTGGGAGGAGACACAGCCAGACCCAAGCTTTAGGAAGATCACTTTGACAGCCGAGCAGAGGATGGGTTGGAGTGGAGAGAGACCAACCATTAGGCTATTACAATAGCCTGGGTGTGAGGTGATGAGTGGCATTGTCATAGGAGAGAAGAGGCAGTATTCAAGAGATGTTATGAAAAATGACAGCCCCTTGCAGCTGATTAGAGATACCAGTGAAGAGAGAGAATGGAGAGAGTCAAGGATGACACCTAGGTTGGGAGCTTTGATGACAGAAGATGGTGGTACTTTTGACAGTAATGGAGAGGTTTGGAAGGGAGGAGAATTTTTGGGAAAAGGGTTTAGTTTTAGACATGTTGTATTTAAGACATTCACCAGACATCTAGTTTGAGAGTTGTTGGAGATGGGAGACTAGAGGTCAGCAGAGAAGTTAGGTTTGGAGAGAGTCAATTTGAGAATCATTAGCTCAGGGATGATAATTGAATCCATAGGAACTGATGAAATCATCAAGTGAAAGATATTGAGGGAGAAGAGAAGAAGGTCCAGGACAAAGTCCCTTTTGACAGATCACAACCCATCTGTGCATTTTCATCTGTGCAATTCTTGTCCATGTCTACCTAATGTATTGAGGACTTTCCTCTTTTACCCTTTTCATTGCATGGCAGTGGAGATTTCAAGTTAACCACTGTTTAACTCACTCTCACTGTATGACTAATCTATCTCTTTTTGGATCATCTATTTTTTTGATAATACATTTTTTCTCTTCTTCTCTTGCGTAATTCTCTGTTGGTAATATGCTTCCATCTACTTACACCCATCATGCAACTGTCTGTTGTCTTTTAGTAATCTACAACTTTAATTCACTGGAGATTGTGCTAATCTTTGTTCCTTAACTAAGTAGTATCACTGAAAGAATATTAATATTCAAGATATGGGCTGTGGGTCAGGGAGAAACTTGAGGTCATTAAAAGCATCTTAGGGGTGGCTAGGTGGCACAGTAAGTAAGAGCGCCGGCCCCGGAGTCGGGGGACCTGGGATCGGTTCCGGCTTCAGATACTTAGCACCCACACAAAATAAGTGGCAGTATAACCTTGAGCAAGTTACTTAACCCCAATTGCTTAAAAAAAAGCATCTTATAATTTCTCAAATTCTATCCATCCTTATCCCTTCAATTCTGGACTAATATAGCAATAACAACAATTATAATAAACAATAACTAGCATTTATATAACACTTTAAGTTTTGCAAAGCTCTTTACACAACTTTTTGAGGAAGGTGTTATCCTGTTTTTACAAATGAGGAAATTTAAGCTAAGAGGGGTTGAGAGAGACAAAGCTATTAAGTTTCTGAGGCAGGATTTGAATTCATACTTTCTTGCCTCCAAGTCCATTACTATACCTGCTGCATTACCTAGCTGCCACAATTCAGCATCTGTTTATAGTGTCTGTCTATAGTTTATGTATTTCTGGACTATGTCTATGAGCTGCTCATCCAACTGTGTTTTATAGTCTATGTTGTAGGCATTCTTCATCTAGAATATATGTGTATACATATGTATAAAAAGATGATTATGTTTCATAAGACACTTTACATATATTCTCATTTGATCTTTTAAAAAATCCTGTGTGGCAGGTAGTGCAATGATTATTGTCCCCTTTTTAATAATCAAGGAGCTAAAACTGAAAAAGGAAGAGAGACTTATGTAAGGTCATACAGATTATAGGTAGAAGAGTTAGGTATCGAGTTCATTCTTATGAATCTAAATCCAGTGACTTTTCCACTATTCCATCATAAATATTTGCAAAACAGAGGTGTAACGTTTTTTTTATAAAGAATATAATTTTCAAGTTGTGGAATCTGTTGAGAGACAGTGGCCAGGATGTTTGGTTAGGTTGTGGTTTTTTAAAGTATCATGGGAATTACTTGGCTTTTATTTTGGGTAGCATTTCCTCACTCAGGTAATATCTGTCACATTAAGGTATTCAGGTTGTGGCTTTAATTATTACTACTATGTTTGTCATAAGAGTAAGAGAAAATCATTTTCCTGTCCCATTTGAAGGTTTGATTAAATCATCACTTTTCTTCCATGTTGATCCTTTCAATATTCTGTGGCATGATTGGCTGTCCATTGTATTCCAATTCTCCCTCACTGATCTGGGGTAAAGGGGACGATGCATTGTCAGTTGAAATGGAGAATGTTGAAAAGACCAAATTCTTAGCACACTACATTATGCCAATGAAATACATTAGATCTCATAAGCATCCCTCATTTTAATAGCAAAGATTGTATCTAAAACAAAAATAGCTGAAAATTAACCTTTATATGACAATGATAATAACAGATATGGCAAAGGGTAGCAACTTAACCCATTTTGAAATTATCTACTGACTAATAAAAGTGCTATAGTTCTATAATAATTGATTCTCTTACTACAACAATTGATGTCTCTATGTCATGTAAAATCTTTCGCATATTGATTTTGAGAATGGGCTATACAGATTCAGTATTATAGGAGACCTTGACCATTTTTTTTTTTTGCCTAAACTCTATGAACTATCTGATCCTTTGTCTTGAATTTCTTTGTTTATCAATGCTGATTGCCTAGAAATTTGGGTGTAAATTGAGACTTCCTGCAATCTGTCCCTAATGCATTCAGACAGATCATAATGAAATAATATTGAAAAGAAAATCCATTTACTGAGAAATTGCTTGCTCAGTTTGATTAGAAATTTTGCTTCATAGAAAAATCTATGGTTTGTTGGATGAAAATATTTATTTTAGGCAGAGTTAAGATGGCGGAGTAGAAGCAGGACCTCCCTGCTGCTCCGGCTTCCAGCTTCCCCAATCCATGTAAAAAGGGGACTCTAAACAGACTTTGGAGCTGCAGAACCCACAAAATGACACAGAGAAGCTAACCTCCCACTGAGGACAGCCCAGCAGGCCAGCAGGAATCAGCCAGCACAGAGCTCTGGGAGCCAAGCCCAGTGCTGAGCCCAGTGCTGAGCCCAGTCCCAGCCCTGAGGCTTTAGCCCCAGGGTGGGTCTGACCAGCTGCCTTCTGGAGGGACCCTAGATCAGTAGCAGCTGTGGCCATTTCCAGATTTATCAACACATAGATGCAAAGGACAAAGTGAGAGGTCAATGCAGTCTGGACTTTGGGACCCAGTAAGTGGGAGTGCATGGCTTTTGCCCCTGGGGCAAGAAGCTGCTGAGACAACAGCACAGCCAGCCACTGCCATGTGGCAGCTTCAGCTCCTGGCCTGCAGAGTGTAGGGGAACCAAGCATCAGTCTGAGGGGTAATTGCTCTTGCTTTAACCTTCTTGGATCTGGATTGCAGTCTAGGGTGGAGGTCTTGGGGCATGTGTCCAGCTTGCCAGAGTGTGTGGAGGCCTCAGAAAGGGCACCCATCTAATACTTCTGGCAGCTGAGAAAACCCCAGCATTTGGGACGAAAGTTCCCCTGTCTGGTGGCAGAGTCCTACTGTAGCAAAAAGCCCAAAAGTCAAATCATTGAGTGGCAAAATGAGCAGGCAAAGGAAACAAAGCAGACAGAAGATTCCAACATTACACTCCTATTTTGGGGACAAAAAGGAGCAAAGCATGGAACAGGAGGAAGACAGTGAAGTCAGAACTCCTGCACCAAAAGCTTCAAAGGAAAATATGAGCTGGACCCAGGCCATAGAGGACCTTAAGAAGCAGATAAGAGAAGTGGAGGAAAAATTGGGAAGAGAAATGAGAACAATGCAAGAAAATTATGAAATGAGAGTCAACAGCCTGACTGAGGAAAATAATACCTTAAAAAAATAGACTAACTCAAATGGCAAAAGAGGCTCAAAAATGCAATGAGGAGAAGAATGCCTTAAAAAGCCAAATTTGCCAGATGGAAAAAGAATCTCAAAGGCTCACTGAGGAGAATCATTGCTTCAGAATTAGATTGGAGCAAATGGAAGCTAATGACTTTATGAGAAATCAAGATGCTGATAAACAGATCCAAACAAATGAAAGAATAGAAGGCAATGTGAAATATCTCATGGGAAAAACCACTGACCTGGAAAATAGATCCAGGAGAGATAATTTAAAAATTATTGGACTACCTGAAAGCCATGACCAAAGTAAGAACCTAGAAATTATCCTCCAGGAAGTTCTCAAAGAAAACTGCCCTGATGTTTTAGAACCAAAGGGCAAAATAGAGGTTGAAAGAATCCATTGATCACCTCCTGAAAAAGATCCCCAAAAGAAAACTCCTAGGAATATTATAGTTAGGTTCTGGAATTCTCAGATTAAGGAGAGAATATTACAGGAAGAAACAATTTGAATATTGTGGAAACACAATCAGGATAATCCAGGATTTGGAAGCTTCTACACTGAGGGATCGAAGGGCTTGGAATATGATATTCCAGAGGTCAAAGGAGCTGGGATTAAAACCAACAGTCACCTACACAGCAAAACTGAGTATCGTGTTTCAGGGGAAAATATGGTCATTCAGTGGAATAGAGGAATTTCAAGCATTCTTGCTGAAAAAACCAGAGTTGAATAGAAAATTTGACATTCAGATACAAGAAACAAGAGAAGCATGAGAAGGTAAACAGGGAAAAGAAATCATAAGGAACTTAAAAAATTTGAATTATTAACATTCCTACATAGAAAAACAATTATTGTAACTTATGAAACCTTTCTCAGTAGTTGAAGGGAATAGAAATATATATATATATGTGTGTGTGTGTGTGTGTGTGTGTGTGTGTGTGTGTGTGTGTGT
>NW_027185784.1:9859235-9883903 GCF_028583685.1 Petaurus breviceps papuanus | reverse complement strand
TGTGTGTGTGTGTGTGTGTGTGTGTGTGTGTGTGTGTGTGTGTGTGTATGAGGGCATATGGGCATATGAATACATATGTGAATGTGTGTATATATGTTTACAAGTATACACAGATAGAGGGCACAGTACCAATTTAACAGGAAGGGATGATACTTAAAACGTGAAATTAAGAGGTGAGAGAGGAATATAATGAGAAGAGTTGGGGAGAGACAGAATGGGGTAAACTATCTCATATAGAAGAGGCAAGGGAAAATGGTTACAATGGAGGGGAAGAATAGGAAGGCAAAAGGGAATGGGTCAACCTTATTCCCATTGAATTTGGCTTGAGGAGGGAATGAAATACACGCTAAATATGGTATCTCACCCTCCACGAGAGTAGGGGGGAAGGGGATGAGAGGGGGGATTATGGAAAGGAGGTCAGGCTTGGGGGGAGGGAAGTTGGAACCACCCACTTTTGAAAAGGGACGGGATCAAAGTAGAGAATACAAGTGGGAGGTGGGATAGGAGGGAGGGAAATATAGTCAGTTTTTTACAATGTATCTACTATGTTACTGTTCTGCATTAGCTACACATGTACAACCTATACTGAACTGCTTATCTTCCCAGTAAGGGTGGGTGGCAAGGGAGGAAGGGAATGAATCTAGAATTCAAAGTTTTAAAATCAAATGTTTAAATATATATATATATATGTATATGTATATACTATTTGTATATACTATTATTAATATTATTATACATGTAATTGGGAAATAAGATATACAGGCACTGGGGCATAGAGAGCCCCTGGAAAAGTCAAAAGGGGTATGGGAGAAAATATGGGAGAGAGTAGATTGGAGGAGGGGATATCCTGTGGGACTGCTATTAGGTGGGTAGGGGAAAAATGGGGAGAAAATTTGTAACTCAAAATCTGGTAGAAATGAATGATGTAAATTAGAAGTTAATAAATCATTTGAAAAAAAAGAAAATATTTATTTCATATCTGGAAACAAAATTTGGAATTTGGGGAATAGTGGCCAAAGAGAAAGAGAAAAGTAACATGATAAAATCCTAGATTCTCTTAATGTAGTGATTTTAAAAATTATGACCTCAAAGTATCAGCAGTGTATATGATTCCTTTATAGTGCAGTGGTATGGAACAGTGTCAAGATATGAGATTGGGAGTCAGATATCTGAGTTCAAATTCCAAATTTGCCATTTATTGAATGAGTGACATTCTGCAAGCCACTTAAGGTCTCTGGGCCTTAGTTTCTTCCTTTATAATACAGGGGTTTGTCTAGATTACCTCAGTCGTCCCTTCTAGCTCTGGCTCTCCGATTCTATAATCCTATGAAATCAATGAGAATAACTCAAGTTTAGATGGACCTTTAAGAACATAGAACATTTTTTCTCATATAAAACTGCTATGCCAGGTAGTTCTGTTATTAGAGTCTCCACGAACTTGCTCAAGGTTACAGCTATAGTAAGTGTCAGAGTTTAAACTCAAATTAAGGTTTCTTGATTCTAAGTTCAGTGCTCTTAAATACACTGCCACCTCTTTCAGGGACATAGTAATGTCCTGCAGGCTTAGTTAGATAGCAGGAATTACTGGGTTCACCAGAGGGGAACCATGAAGTAGGCTTTGGTAAGGACTTGTCATCAAACAAATCTTGATACTATGATGTTTTTAATTTGGGACTCTGTCCTTTTATCAAGGTTGCCCAGGGTAACTATTAGACCTCTGGGTTGCAGTCAAGGGAAAGAAATAATTGCAACAGTTCAGATTTATATCATACTGTAAAGCTGGCAAAATGTTTTCATCATTTAAGGGGTAAGTGGCACAATATTATCACCTCTTTTTTATAGATGAAGAAACTGTGGTTTGGATAGATTAAGTACTTTGTCCATGATCATACATAATCACTGAATATGTGAGGTGGGATTTGAACTCATATCCCCTTGCCTCCAAGTCCAACACTCTTCCACCAGCCAAGCTACTTTTCAGAATGGGCTTGAATAAATTCTTACATCAGCTGTAGGAAGTAAGGTATGAAAACTAAGGCAAGAATATCTTTTTGATTTAGGAGAGTAGTTAAAGAGTCAGGAACTTTGGGTTAAGGACTAGGTCTATCCTAATAAGAGTGTTTTACATTGTGTCTCTTCCAAAATAAACTGTTTCCATTCTCAATTTGAGAAAGGATAATCTCTGTTACAGGAAGAGATTTATAAGGAGACAGAATAAAACATGGGTTTGTATGGATTTGGTCTGTGTTTATTATCTTTTTAAGTTAGGTTTCTTTAGGGTAAGAGATTCCTCAGTCTTTTGATAACTGATTTTGATACAAGTAAACTCTTCAGCATGGGATTATACTGGATTATGTACTAATTATATGCCTACAGTCTTATGCCATTCAAGAAAAATTTTCTCCATAGCACTTGGAAAATGTTCCTCTAGATGGCACAGTGGATAGAGGACTGGTCTTGGATCAGGAATACCCAAGTTTGAATCCTGCCTCAGGCCCTGGGCAAGTCACATGAGATCTCTCAGCCTCAGTTTCTTCATCTGTAAAATGAGAAGGGTCAGAGCCAATGCCTTTTAAGTTTCCTTCCAGCTCAAAATCTATGATCCTATGAAACCAAGAGAATTTTTACTGACTGATTTTACTCTCACGTTCCCTTTGGTATGTTAGGAATAAGGAAAAGAAATAGCTTAGTTGGGCTTTGGTTGTTAAGACCACAGTCTGTCACCCAGTTTATGATGTACCAAGCTTTGGGGACCATTGTTCTGTTTCTTTGTGTGTGTGTGTGTGTGTGTGTGTTTCACTTCTTTTTTTTCTTTCCATGAGATTTTATTTATGATGTCATGAAGATACCGTCAAATACTGTTGACACATGGCTTGTAGTTAGAAGCTGTGGGGTCTGTGGTTGAGGTTCTGATGTTGACCCTTTTGGGTTCTTGGTCTTTGAAGTCTTTGAACAGTATATGAACTCCACCATTTCTCAAAAGAAAGGAAGGGTAATAAATAGTATCAGCATCTCTTATGGTGAGGGAGAAGTGGGCTAATGCTGGCAAACAAGAGATATAAAAGTACTCTGTCTTTTTTATAGGGATTTTTAAAGTATGTCTCTGTAGCTCCTCTGTGCAGTAATCAACTTCATGAATGAGTTATGAGAGATGACAGGCCTCCAAATTGTCAGGAAAGACATTTCAGGTTTTTGAAGACAGAAAGGAACCACCCCTGTCAAGTTTTCTATGATGCATAGTCATAAACATAAAGCATTTATTTCTTTGCAGATTCAGTAAGCTACTGATTATCTACTGATGGGTACTTCTTGAAATTAATTAATTAATTGTGTGCCTACTATTCATAAGGTAATGCATTGGTTATAAACCTTTCGAAATGCTAATGAAAAAAATCCATGAAATTAACTCATTTTTGCATACAAAATGCCTGACATATGTCAATATATTTAATGATTTCAGAGCCTACTTTTTTTTTCCTTTCTAGAACTGGTGGGGTAAGAGAAACATCATTTCTCCTCTTCAGCTGAAAAGCACCCACTGATCATATTTTTCTAACATCGCCTGCCTTTATCTCCATATACCTTTGATGGAAAGCTCTTTTTTTCCCCTTGGTTTGTAAATGAGACCTGAGTTTCTATTCACCAAAATAGATGCACTCTAAGATGAAAACAAAATATTTTCAATGACAGAAAGAGAAGAATACATAAAATGCAGCCCTTTTCCCTCAGATGCTCATTGCTTTAGAAGAATGGATTCAAGCTGGCAAAATCAATTTTAAAAAGCATTAATGTTCTAAAACACTATCACAAAAAGAAACATTTAAATTCAATTGGAAGTTTCACTTTTATATTTATACAGCTGAGTTCCATTGATAACACCACATTTCAAGTTACAAACACTATTTAATTAATATTAACACCATGTAATTGGTAAGAATAGCTTCAAAGATGTGTTTGAAAATTTGCAAATTAGAGCTGCAGGTGCATCGATACTAAAGAAGCTTTAGAATGAGTCAAAGAAAGTCTATATGACTTAAAAAAAAACAATTATTGTAGAACCTGATGAAAAAGAGTATAATTTCAAAGGTTTCTTTTGCTCTGGCCTCACATATTTGTGGCTTAGTAACAGCCTCCTAATTAGGAGTCTATGAGTCAGGACTGGCATATAACATAAAAGGAAGAAAAGCAGAGGCTTAAAAAACTGTAACTTTACTTTGATGGTCCTATCAGAAGGTTAGCCCTCTGGTGCTGAACCTCTCTGGCTGAACCTCTCTGTATCTCGGTAGGTTGCTCCTTGGATCATAGACACAAAGTTCATTGTCACCCTCACACCTGAAGTCTTTTCCTGCTGACATAGAGCCTGGCTCTAAATTGCAGCCCCTTCCATCTTGAAATCTACGATCCTATGAAACCGAGAATACTATTGCTTGTCTGGACTATCATCAGCAGCACCACTGCAATAATAATATATGAAATAATAAATGCTAGCATTTACCTAGGACTTTAAGGTTTGCGAAATGCTTTACAAACATTATTGTATTTGATCATCACAGCTACCATGGGAGAGTATTTCTATTATTTTCCCCATTTTACAGATGAGGAAACTGGGGCAAACAGAGGTGAAGTGACTTGCCTAGGATCCTCATAGCTCGAATATGATTAGGTGTCCGAGGCAGAATTTACTCTCAAGTCTTCCTTACTCCAAGTCAAGAATCAATCTTCATGACAAGAGGCTACCAACTTCCAACTGGTACTCACTTTATATCGCCAATCTGTAGTGAACTCTTATAGTTTCTTTTTAAACAAAATCTCTCAGATGTATCTCTTTCACTCTACTCCCAGAGCCACCAAGGCGGTATAGGCACCCATCATCTTATACCCCGACTATTACAATTGCCTTCTAATTGGTCTCTTAGCCTCAAGTCTCTCCGCTTTCCAATCCATCCACCAATCAGCTGCCAAAGTGCCATCTTCCTAAAGCAGAGATGTGACCATGTTACCCCGATGTGCAATAATCTCCAGTGGTTCTCTATTCCTTCCAGAATAAAATTGAAAATCCTGCTTGTATTTTGAAGCCCTATACAACTTGGCCTCACTTTTCTGATCTTCCTACTCACTGTCCACACACTTTACATTTTATGACACTGACCATCTTGTTCCTAACACACAACCCTCCATTTCCTGACTCTGCCTTTTCACTGGTTGTCTCCCATTCTTGGAAGAATGCTTTCCCTCCTTGCCTCTGCCTCTTGGTTTCTCTGTCTTCTTTTAAGACTCAATTCAAATCACACACCTTTTGCAGGAAGTTTTAGCTCATCTTTCCCTTTTCTCTCTCCCCTCTAAGGCCATTCCTCTAAACTACATTCTGTTTATGCCATACACACATCCCACATCCATATCCAAAATACATACAAATACATACATACATACATGCATGTGTAGTATGTACACATTTCTTTTTCTTTTTTTTCTTTTTGCATATTGTCTCCTCCATTAGAATGTGAGTTCTTTAAGGGTAGGAATCATGTCTTTGCCTTTCTTTGTATCTACACTGCTTAACACAATACCTGGCACATAGGAAATACTTCATAATTGCTTGTTGACTGACTGAGAATTGGACTTTGGTGGAAGAACACTGCAGCTAAATTATTGGGAAACATGATCTTATGTAGCAGCACAATAGAAATTGAACAACAAATGGAGAAAATTGGTTGTGTTTCCAAATGTGACAGAATTTTACATTATAATATCATTGGTAAATATTTTGACTAGTGCAGAGGAAACTAGAAGTAGTCAGGGATGTTACTCTGTTTTCCCTGACTCATCAATAATTTATAGAAATGTTTGGCAATGTATAGCACTTGGGCCAAGGTACCCATAAACAAATTTTGAATGTATCATTGCCAGAGAGGACTCTAGACAAAACTGGAAGATAGGTGAAGATTGTCTGTGGTGACCTCCCACCTCTATCCATGCCCATTTCCCCTTCCCACTTTTCCAAAGCTCTCATTCTTCCCGTTTTTTTTTTTTTTGCTTTTTTTGGGAGGGCAATTGGGGTTAAGTGACTTGCCCAAGGTCACACGGCTAGTTTTTGTGTTAAATGTCTGAGGCTGGATTTGAACTCAGGTCCTCCTGACTCAAGGGGCCAGTACTCTATTCACTGTGCCACCTATTCCCCCCCCCCATCCTTTTCTTATGTCTTATTCTCTCAGCAGGCTGTCAACAAGTCCCTATTGACTGATTATTCAGATTTTTCCTTATAAAAAGTCTGATCTGTTGTTAAAATTAAGTATTTTTTTTTCAGGGTAAGTTCTCCAGAGTCTTTTTGGTTTAGCAGTTAGGTGTATAATTTGGACACTAGGAGACAAAACTGTATGTCAAAAGTACTTTAAATGGTCTATGATATTAACACTATGGGATTATTTCTACTAGAACCAATTGTGGCCCACACTTCAATTGATCTGTGATGTCATTCTCCACTCACTTTATTTCCAATTTTTTGCTATGACAAAGAAGTGGTGCAATCAATTAAAAAATTGTTTCTGTCCTTGAATTCCTTGGGGGCTGATTAGTAGTTAATATAATCTTAATTGCTATTTTTTTAGTAGCAACAATATCCATGATTTTTCTCCTAATTATGTAGTTGTTATTGTTCAGTTCTTTCAGTCATGTCTGACTCTTCATGACCCCATTTGTTATTTTCTTGGCAAGGATACTGGAGGCTTGCCATTTCCTTCTCTAGCTCATTTTGCAGATAAGGAAACTGAGGCAAACAGAGTTAAGTAACTTGCCCAGGATCACACAGCTAGTAAGCGTCTAAAGCCAGATTTTAATTCGTAAGGATGAGACTTCCTAATTCTCGTCTCAGCACTCTATCTATTGTGCTACCTAGCTGCTAGTAATAATGTAGTAACTTCCCCAATTTCAGATATCACTCGATCAATACCTCAAAACCCTTAATTTGGTGTTACCTTCTCCAGCACCATCCTTTTTTGCAAATATTTGGTTGAAGTTAGCTATTCTACCCACCTCTTATTTTCTTTAGTGATATTTCTCTTTCACTCTACATCCCTTTCCCTTCCCTCCACCTTTTCAACTTCTTTTTTGTGTATTGCCTTCCACCCATTAGATTCTAAACTCTTTGAGGGCAGGGATATCTTTCTTATTTAAATCCCTAGCATTTAGCAGAGTACCCAGCACATAGTAGGCATTTAATAAATATTTATTGAATTGAATTATATAGGAAGTTGGATGATATTAGAATCATTATGTGGTGGTTCCTCTACCACTGAGAAAAACTAAATTTGTTACTGAAATATGTATCCTTTTTGTTATACTTCCAGGTTTATCCTTTAGTCTCTTTGGATTATCTCACTTGATAGGGGCCCACTCTAATCTTTTACAGATGAACTTTTTTGTACACTGCTTCTTGCTCCTTTTGAAGGTGATACATCTAATGATGTTCCACTATTCTTCCCCACAAGATTTTGCAAATAGGAAACCAGTTTTGTCCCTGGCTGCCATTTATACTGGCTAAAATGACTCCTCGTTACTTTTGGCTTCCTTCTTGTGGTGACTATTTTCTACTGGTTAAATTTCCATAGGAAATGGTGATATTCCATGGCAATAATTATTCCTTTTCCCACTTCATTATTTTTAGTGTCAATAATGGCTTGTTTAATAGTTCTGATTTCTCAGATGCATACCATAATTTTTTTCTTTGAATTTAGTATTGATTTTGTTTTAAGAAGTTAATGGTTTAACTGTGCAAACATTTGATTGGGAAATGATTTTTATGTTGGTAACTACTCCATGCACTAGTCAAATGTTTCTTGCATTGTTCTGATCAAAAAACAAAATTTCATCTGCTCATCAACCTTTTGGTAGCGAACCTTTCTGAAAACAGATAGGTAGACCCTTGGATGACAGAGTGTCAGTTACTGAATCCTGAAGATCTTTCAATTTTGTAGGAGCTATATAGGATCTTATAATACTCCAGGCCAGGCTTTGAGAACCCAAGGTCACCTCCATGCTATGTTGAGTCATCAGAGGAGAATTCTAATTGGAGTTCAAAATGTAGTATGGGTATTCATTTCATGCAAGGCTTACTGCACCATTGTCTAGAAGTCAGTTGTGTTTTATACAGCATCCTAAAAACCTTGTTTGAAGATTAAAAAATGCCAGTGATCTGATTCTAGTCTAGTCAATCAATCAGTACACATTTATTAAATGCCTGCTATGTGCCAGACACTGTGCTAGTACCAAAAAGAGGCAAAAGACAGTCCCTGCCCTCAAGGAACTTAAAATCTATTTAGGGAAACAACATGAAAACAAACATATACAAAGCAAATTATGTACAGGATAAGTAGGAAATAAACTAACAGAGGGATCTACCAAATACCAAACTATTGCTGTTGTGTATATTTTGATATAATCATCTGGTTACCTTGGCATTGTGTAATGTACCATCTGTGCTTCTTTGGTGAATGTCACCATTTGTAACACTTTTCTTAATATCAGTGAGGTGAGTGCTTCCAGCTCTTCTCATTTTGACTACATGGGGCATAACAGTCATATGCAGAGACTCCTTTGTATTCCGGATAATTTACAAAATCACTCTTCTCTTTCTTTATGAAACACTAATATTTCTCCCTGTGCAAAATCAATGCATTCACTGCTGTGATAAGTTCATTTTTTCATGAACCCTAAAGAAAAGTCACATTCCTGAATTCCTCCCTTTTAGAAGTCTTCCTCCTTGTCAAAGCAGTTCTGGTTTGGAAAATGTAGCATTGGCTAATGACAGCAAGGTAGAGAGATATTACCCAGTTTTGTGCTGATGAAAGTATTTAAAGATAAAAATATACTACTCTGTCATAGGCCATCTACAAAAATAGCACAGCATCAGAATCAATTTAAGTCATTTTGAGAGGACTTGAAATTCAGTTCAATTCAATAATCATTTATTTAAGTGCTGCGTGTGTGAATCAAATTGTGCTTGATGCCGGGGGAGAAACAAAGATATATAACAAATCCTCCACTCTATAGGGTTTAAGCATTGATGATGGAAAATGTGAGATAACTGTAAAAATAAGGCCTAGACAAAATATGGTTCTGACAGTGTGAATTGTCAAACAGTAGATTTGGTTGTCATAGAGGTAATGAGTTCATTGTCTCCAGAGGTTCCCTGCACTCCCTCCCTCTGTCTGATTGGAGAGTGTGGAAAGTGAAGAGAAGTGAGCTCCTAGATGCTCTATTTCAGGAGGCCACCCAGGCTAGCCCTCTCTTCATTTCCCACCTGGCTGTACTTCTCTGGACTTCATCATACCTTGCATTGGGTACTACATCCCCTCTTACTTTTTAATCTTTTTTTTACATAACGTCTCCCCCATTAGATTGTGCGTTCCCTGAGGGCAGGTACTGTCTTTTGCCTTTCTTTGTATTTCCAATGCTTAGCAGAGTGCCTGCCACATATAAGGCACTTGAAAGTTTATTGATTGATTGACTAGAGGTATAAGAAATGACTCTTGCTTCTGGTGTGGATTGGACTAGATGGGAAGAACAGTCAGGGTCCCTTGAAACTCTGACATTCTATGCCTCTTCCTCTTTGTGAGACCCCAAAGAAGAAAGACCATTTTTAACTGGAGGAATTCTGGGGAGGGAAAGGAATCAGGCAAGGCTACCCAGCAGATGAAGCATTTATGTTGGGTTTTAAAGAATGGGTAGGAGAATAGAGGGAAAAAATTCAGGTATTGGAATACAGTATTGTAGCTGGTTGGTACCTCAGAAATCGTTTAGTTCAATCTACTCAATTTAAAGGATACTGAGACCCAGAGAACTAGACTTGCCTACAGGAGCATGATTTACACACAGAAGACAAGTAGCAGAGCCAGAGTGGGAACCTATGTCCTCTGATTCCAATTTCAGAGCACAGAGTACAGCACGAGCAAAGGTATGGAGGTGAGAAGTTAGTTTTGGAAGTAGATTCTTCAGTCAATTTTATATACAGGTATTTGCTCCAACTGTTTGTCGTAATCAACATGGTTTCACAATAACAAGTAATGCATTATGAGGCAACTAGGTGGTATAGTGGATAGGATGCTGGAATTTAGAAGACCGGAGTTCGTATATTGCCTTAGATAGAAGCTGTGTGACCATGGTCATTACTTAAATTCTCTCAGTTTCAGTTTTCTTATCTGAAAAATGGGGATAATAATAGCACAGAGTTGTTGTGAATATCAAAATGAGGTAATATGTATAAAATGCTTTGCAAGCCTTTAAGTGCTATATACATATTATCTATTATATTATTATAATATCCAAACCCCATAGTGAAGTTACAAACTTGTTTTGTTACATTGTTTAGCTAATTAGCCATTTATAACATTGTACTTATGAGACTAACTCTGACCCTATAATGTAGCTTTTCTAAACATTGTGTTTTTGTAGGATTAATTTAAAAATGTTAAGCAGAATATGCCAGATGAACGATAATGGCTTTTCAGTGTAATGAAGATATAATTCTATTGAAATCCTATTCCAATGCCTCATCATGGTTTGAGGTGACTTTATGTTCTTGAAGGCAATGCCAATGATAAATCAGTCCTGACATGTACTTAGATGAAGATAGAGATGACATGCTTATACAAATTTCAAATCAATCAATCAATCAATCAATCAAGTATTTCTTAAGTTTCTACTCTATACCAGTTGCTATACTAGGGTCTAGATATACAAAGACAAAAATAGTAAAGTCCTGCCCCCAAGAAGCTTACATTCTGCCAAGAGGGACAATATTTATATTAAGCAGTATAAACCAATGACATACAAAAGTAATTTGGGGACATAGGGTAGTTAGATCGGGGATAGCATGTGGAAGATATTACAGAGTGCGAAGGTATGGCAAAGGGAGATGGAATTTTGTGTGTTAAGGAACAGCAAGACAGTTAGCTTTGCTGGGAGTGCAACAAGGGGAGTTGTATGTATTAAACTTGAAAAGGTAGGTTGGAGCCAGGTTGTGAAGTGCTTTATAAACTAAACAGAGGGACATTCATCTGATCCTAGAAACAACGGGGAACTGTCAGAGCCAGGGTTCCTAACCTTGTTTGGGCCATGGATCCCTTTGGCAGTCTGGTGAAATCTTTAGACTGCTTTTCAGAATAATTTTTTAAAAGCATAAAAATACAAAGGATTGCAAAGGAAACCAATTATAGGCAGATTTGTTTTTACTGAATCTTGTTAGGATGGCTGTATCTGTATACACGTGTGTATGTATGCATACACACAGAGAACATTAACAGCACTGAACTCCCACTGACTAAGGCTAGGTGTGTTACATTTCGCCATTCCACTAGGATTCTCCAGTGCCCTTAAGTAGGATTGGGGTATCTAGGCTCTCCCATTGTCTCCAGTCTCAACCTATGGTATTCCCTCAAGTGCAGGGGACTGAGTCCCAAACCCCAGTTCCATTTAACGACTAATGGATTGAGCTTTTACAAAAGATATTTATTTCAAAAGTATAATAACGGATATGCATAGTTCATAATACATAGGATGTATAATTCTGCTTTACCCCACCTCATTCTCTAGGGATGAGAGGAGAATTAGGGTCATAGTTTAGCTCAGCATAGACTATAGACTCGTTTCCAAGTTCAAAGTCCTATTTTGGATTGAAGTTCTAGGTCCCTTAGCTTCTCAGGAGCCACATCCTGTGTGGGCTGATTGACTAGCTGACTGAAGCATTCCACCTGGAATCCCGGCTCCAAGGTCACCATACCTCAAACTTCTAGGTTCCTGGGAGGATTACATCTGCACCTGCAAGTGAGGAGGGCAAATGAAACAAGAGAAATTGAAATTCCCAAGTCATGAGGCCTAAAAGGAGAGAATGAGGTGGGGGAACAGGGAGATAGTCTTTCTCCCTTTTTAATTCTTAGCCCCCAGGCTATGAACAACCTATGTATGATCTTCACTCTCTGGACACAAGAGGAAAGAATGAACAGGGGGAAAAAAGCAAGACTGTCCCAGTCTGGCAGTTTTAAAGACACAGCCTACATGGCTACATAGCCATCAAAGGAGGCTACTCCCACTTATGTTCTAGAAGAACTCAGGATGTCTCCTCCCAGAAGTTGGGTGCCTCCATGGTAGGAGATCTGGACATGCTCCAAGACTTTATTATGTATAGCTTAAACTGTGGCCCAGGAATCCATATCCTACTCCCAAATAATCTTATCTAGTTCTCTTCTTCCGGGATGTTCCTTTCTCTTCTGAAGTCCTTTCCTTTAATCATCAGAAATAAAAAAAAAAAAAAAAAACAAAGCCCCAAAAAACCAAACCACACATAAGCAATTCTACTTCTGCCCTCGCCACCTCCTTCCCTGTGGACCCTTCCTTCTACTGGAGAGTTCTATCTAGAACCTTTATTTCAGAAAGTATCCATTCCTTGGGGCAGCCAGCTAGCACAGCAAGTAAGAGCACCGGCTCCAGTGTTGAGAAGACCTGGAGATCGAATCCCGGGCTCGGACACTTAGCACCCACTCAGAAACACCTGGCCGTGTAACCTTGAGCAAGTTACTTAACCCCAATTGCTTAGGGGCGGCCAGGTGGCTCAGCGAGTAAGAGCACCGGCTCCAGTGTTGGGACGACCGGGAGATCAAATCCCGGGCTCAGACACTCAGCACCACACCCAGAAATAACTGGCCGTGTAACCTTGAGCAAGTTACTTAACCCCGATTGCTTAAAAAAAAAAAAAAAGTATCCATTCCACCCATGCTTACTGCCAGCCCAGCCAAGCTCCTGATTTTTTTGGTCTCCCCTCTCCTCCCCAACACCAGTCAGAACCTTAGTCTTCTGCTATCTTTCTTGTTTTAGCCTTGCAGTTGATTATGTTTCGCTTAGTGACATATGTATGATCTTAGGCAAGACAGTGTCCTCATCTCTAAAATAGTGATGATAATAATAATACTTTCCTCCCAGGATTATTGTGTGAGGATAAAATGCTATTATATCTGTAAAGTGATTTGCAGACCTTAAAATGCTACATAAATGAAGGGGCAGCTGGATGGCGCAGTGAATAGAGCATGGGCCCTGGAGTCAAATCCTGCCTCAGACACTTAACACTTACTAGCTGTGTGAATTTGGGCAAGTCACTTAACCCCAACTGCCTAGCCTTACCCCCTCCAAAAAAAGCTACATAAATGAAAGCTATTATTATTACTCTTACTATTATTATTATTCACATAATCATTCTTTGAAGCTCAAAAGTCTTCTTTCTCTTGAGATGGTCCAGTTCTTCCTTTTTAAGGAAAAGTCTCATGCTATTACTTGGCATTTAGCATTTCTTTATTATTGTGTTATATTTTTAAAAAATTTTCTTTTTTATTGCAATAATCCATGTTTATGGAAAAAACATGCATTTCTATAGCACAGTACAATAAAAGAGATGATTGTACATGAAACTACTCTGTACAACTTGCTATTCCTTTCAAATATATAACAAAATTATCACGTAAATTTCTTTTTTTCCTCCTTTTTTTAGTCTCCTCTCATTCCACTCTAGAGATGGCTATAATTAAACACAAATATATATATATATATATACATATATATGTATGTGCATATCTATATATATGTGTGTGTATATATATATGATATATATATTTAATTATTCTATGTATACTTATTGGTTCTTTCTCTGGATGTAGATATCAATTTTCTTCATATGTCCTTTATAGTAATTTGAGTATTTCTAATAGTTAAAATTACTTATTCACTCCAAGTCATTCTTAAAACAATATTGCTACTGCTCTATACAATGTTCTCTTGGTTCTGCTCATTTCACTCTTCATTATTTCATGCAAGTCTTTCCATGTTTTTCTAAGACCACTGAGCTCATTGTTTCTTATGGCACAATAGTATTCCATCACATTCATATACCACAACTTGTTCAGCCCTGATGAACATCCCTGCAATTTCTAGTACTTTGCCACCACAAAGAGAACTGCTATAAAAATTTTAGAACATGTAGGTTCTTTTCCTTTTTCCCTAATCATCTTTGGAAAATTACCTAGTAGTGTTATATTTTTCTACTCTCTATCCTCACGATACAGCCTAGAAATCCCTCCTCCCACATTTTTATATTATTTTTCTTTTATGTTGATATCCTGTACTTCCAGTTTTTGGAATGACAATTTTCTCTCCCTGATAAGTGGAAGAGCAGAAATACACATATACATATATGTATATATGTATGTGTATATGTGTATATATGTACATGTGTGTACATGTGTACAGATACACAGACTTGAACATAAGCAACACTTTTTTCAGGTTACTGAAAACTTCTCCTTTTCTTCCCTACTTTGTTGAAACCAGAGCCATTGTCTTTCATTGTTTTTCTTGGTATCTTTCTTGGTTCAGCCTTGTGGTTAAGTGCTCTGGTGAACTGTCTGCCACAGCTTTTCAGTGTGCTGAAAATTAAATCACTAGCGGTTCTGAATAAGAATCAATTTGTTTAAGGGAGGCTTCCTGCCTTTTCTCTGACTTGGAAAATGCAATCTGCTCAGCTTCCTTAAAATTGTAGTTAACACATCCCTATTATAGCCTACGTAAACAGAAACAGAGGCAATCTAGAAGCAAAAATCCAATTAGATATAACTATCATGGGTTTTTTTTCCCTTGTCATTGATCTTCTGATGTCTCCTTAGTCATTTGGCTCTCTGTCCCCATAATGTCAACTACTGTGATCTACCGCAAAACATTGGTGTCATTGTCAGAATCAGAAAACTGGGTTGGGCAGACCATATATCTTACCCATTGTGGCAGTTTTATATCATTAGTCTAAAGAACTTGGTTTTTTGTGGGAGGACAGGCATGTGGCTGTTCTATTAGTGGACTTGTGAAATGATACAGTCATTCTAGAAAACAATTTGAAATTATATTCCACAGGTCACTAAACTACACATAGCATTTGATCTAACAAAACCACCACTACCCTTATGTCCCTAGAGATCAATCACACAGGGAGAGGACCCATATGTACAAAAATATTTTAGCAGCTCTTTTTGTTACAGCAAAGAACTGGAAACAAAGAAGTATCCCAAACTGGGAAATGTCAGAAAAAAATATGCTATATCAATGCAATGGGGTATTATCCTACTGTAAGAAATGACAAAAGAGATAGATTCAGAGAAATCTGGGAATTCTTGTCTGAATTATTACCAGGTAAAGTGAGCAGAACCAGGAGAACAGTTTGTATAACGACTATAATACTGTAAAGGACAATAACTGTGAAAGTCTTAAGAACTGTGATCAATGAAGTGACAAATCATGATTCCAGAAAACTGATAATGAAACATGTCAACCAGCTACTAAATGGCATATACATTTTTAAACATGACCAATACAATATAAAATTTTTTTTTCTGATTGTGCTTATTATTTGTCACAAGGGAGGGCTTTTATTGGAGGAGAGGAGTTTTATGGGATAGAATGGAGTAGTGATGGTGATGTAAGGAAGGAAAACACAGGAAACACAGAAATAGGCAGAAGAGTTCAGAAGGACTTTAAGAAAGTGGCACAGACCAGAAGGAGAGTATTGGTATTAAAATGATATAGTTGATATATACTAAAATAAAGCCAAGAAATTAGATATGAAAGCTTCATTGTTTTTAAGGCAATCTTCTTTTTTCTTATATGCATGTAAATGTTCATTTTTATTAATAACTGTTAAATTCCAAATAATTTAAAAAATCAATTTTATCCTTATAATATTTATTGTTAAACACAATTCAAATCAATGTGAAGATTTCCTATAGATTTTTAGATCCTTCCTTCAGACTTTGCCTGAGTTTTGGGGAGTCTCTGGAGGCCCCTAAGCTCAATTCAGGTGTTCCCAATTTCATTGTGATCTCACATGTTGAGGGAATAATTTAATAATATTAATAACCAGCATTTTACTTAGTGCTTAAAAAGGACCAGGCACTGTGCTTTACAATTATTATGTCATTCTCTCAACAACTCTGGGAGGAAGGTGCTGTTTTGGATGAGGAAACTATAGCAAATAGAGATTAAGTAACTTGCCCAGGGTCACATAACTAGGAAGGGTCTGAGATTGGATTTGAATTCAGGTACTCCTGACTCCAGACCTGGCACTCTATCCATTGTGTCACCTGGCTGCTAAGGGAAGAGGGGTAGAGGGAAGGAAGGTCAAGTGGGACTATTGCTCTGCCAATGTTTCCCCACAGCTAATGCCTCAATAAGAAGAAAGCAGGGGAATGATGTTTTACTAGAGAGTTTCCAGAGTTCTTAAGAGAAATACTTTTAGGATATCTTAATTGCTTTTGTCTATGAGGTATGTCTGAGCTATGTGATATCTTTGTTAATGTCTCTAAAACCTCTCCTTCTCCACACTCACATTTCTTATTTATTTCTATTCTCCCTTGTATGGCACTGATTCGTATAGTGCTGATTAGTGATTTAGTTTCCTAAGTTTTCTACTTCTACCTCATAAAAAACACTGGTGATTCTAGAAATGTATCAACATTTCTGTTTAGCCAATGGAACCCCATGGAAGATGGGGCCACAATTGTATCATGAAGCACTTATGTCCCAGTAAATTTTTATAATCATTTTTGCTTATACATACTATATGTTTTTAATTTAAAATTCATATTCTACTTACTAATTCTGTTTCTTAACTCCCAATAAAGTGAGATCTTAAGTCTTATTGGAATTATAGAAAAATATATACTAGGAGGCAGTTCAGTGGTTAAGTCTTGCATCTATCCACATGACTCCCTTTGAATAATCCATTTAAACCTCAGTTTGCATTTTAATGCTTCTATTGTCTGTGATTCTGCAATGCTGAAAGGTCTAGTCTTACTTTTTTATTGATGAAGTTCACAGAATCTTCACATGCCTTAACAGATGTCTTCATTTATTAAGATGGTTTTTTTCTTCATGAATTGCTATGGTCAAAACAGTTGAATACTAGAAGTCAACCTTCTAGTGATAATAATTCATTTCCTACCTACATTCTCTTCCTTCTCCATTTCATCATTTATTTATCTGCCAAATTGATATTCTTAAAACATAGTTCTAATCATGTTAACTCCACATCTCAATCAAAAGTCTTCATCAGTTCCAAACTTTTCAGCTTTGCATTTAAAATGCTGTGTAATCTGGTTCCCACATACCTTTCTAGTTTTATATAATTTTATTGCCATTCACTTACTTCCTTCCCCTCCCCCATCAAATGCCTAGTTATATGTCCCCAGACATATAATTTTATTCCCTTTCACTGTGCCTGACTCTATTCTAACCTTTATCTCAGAAAATCTCTAACTTTCTGAAGCCACCTCCTACATGAAACTTTTCATGATTCCCTCAGTTATTAGCAATTATTATTTCAGAATTACTTTATATTACTTTTTGCAAACTTTGGATTTTTTTTTTACTTGTGTAGATGTTATATCTTCCTAGTGGAATATAAGCTCCTTGAAGACAAGGACTGTTCTTTTTCTTGTTTGCTTTTAATCTTTACATTTCCAGTCCTAGGGCAGTTTCTAGCATAAATAATAAATTGTGAATTGAATTGAACAATTTATGTTTATATAACTGTTTAACATTTAATAAGAAATTTTCTCATAGCAACTTTGCGAGGTAGGTTGTTTAAACATATGATACTATTTTTTTTAAATGAAGACTCAGATGTTTGATTACTTACTCTATGTCACATAGGTGGCTAAGCTGAGACTCAAAACCAGGTCTTTTGACTCTAAGACCAGGTTTATTTCTACTATGCTATAATCCATGTTTATCTTTTTTGATCCTCAGGCAACAGACATGGATGGCTGCTGGGGCTTTAGTTAAGAAATTCAATTTAGCAAACATTTATTAAGTACTTACTGTTTTCAAAATTCTGTGCTGGGGCTGGAGGATATAGAGAGATTAATTTCAATCTGATCCCTGTTCTCATGGAGATTATCATCTAGCAGGAAGATATGGCACATACATTAATAACTACATAGAAAATAAGACTTAGTAAGTGCACAAGATAGAGAAACCTGGTATGGTAGAGTACTAGACTGAATTGGGAAGATCTGGACTCAAATCTTGTCTCTGATACCTATCAGCTATGTGACCTTGGCCACTTTTCTATGGCCACTAACTTTTCTATGTGCCTCATGTAACACCCTAGTCCTTAATTACTAAGTCACAAATGGGTTGACATCTGCCTCAATGGAGAAAGTTCCCATGGAGAAAGCTTCTCCCATGGGTGAAATAAAAAATCTTTCATGTATTGTATGTGACCACTTTTTCTAGTGCATATATCATGGAGGCTATTTCTTTAGAGCCAGACAAAAGTGAAAATATTGTTATTGTAACTTCAAGATGTAGATAGAATGCTGCAAAAATGGCCATTGGTATTGGCAGTTAGAAGAGAGGCTTGAGAAATGGCTTCCTATGAAAACAGGCAGAAGGTATGTCAATTTCTGTGATCTATCCTCTAAGGAGTCAGAGAGGAAGTCTGTGTTTCTTTGCTTCTTATACATATCTAATTGATAAACTATGGTAAGTGGAGTGGAACACTTCAAATTGTTAACTTCTCTGAGGATATATTTCCTGTCACTGTTGGAGAGATGCTGAATAAGAAACAGAATAGAGATGTGATTTTTTTCTGAGATAGTTGTTTCCACCTTTTTGTTATGAAGAGGATTTTAGAGAAAAGACTTTACATAATATTTTGATAGATACTGAGTAGAGTAATACAGAGTTTTTAGAGAAATGACAAATTACAGATATATTAAGAATTTGAAATGATATGGGTCAGAGCAAATATAAATGTTTATTTTATGTAATAATGTTTGTTGTAGCTTTCAGTTATTAGCAATTTATGTATATATTTAGTATCTAATATTTATTCAAAAATAGAAAAACACTGATTATTAATAGGAATGGCAGTTTCTTTTGTTTATTGAATATTTGATATTTAATGAATTAGAGTGGTAGTTCAAGCTAATTAATTAGAAGAGATAGCAAATTTATTAATGAGGAATAAATTATCTCACATAATATTTGATTGTTCTAGAGTTTAGAATTAATAAATTAAATATATAACAATGAGTCAGGTGGCAGCCTGAGATTAGGTGACTGGCAAATGACTGTGGTCAGAGCCCAAATTCTTCTATGCCTTTTACATATATATTTTTCATGGAGTTGTTTAAGACCAGTGTAGGCAAAGTACTGTCAGGTCAAAGGAGGATCATAGAAGGTTGGAGCTGGAAGGGACCTGAGCTGTTATCTACTGCAACCCCCTTGAAGCATCCTTACTCATGCTTTTTGGAAGGTCATGTTATTCAAAGTCTTTCCAGCTTGATAGGACTTGCCAGACCTCGCTTCCCACTGGCATAGCCTTCAAGAACCCAAGGTCACTTTCATGCTGAGATGAGTCACTGGAGAAGGACTTATTCCTAATATAATCTAAGCAACCTGGGGAAAAAAGAATATTAAGGCTAGGTCTAAATTGAGTCATTGTATCTCAAATGTCAAAAATATTTTTTGGCTCCCATCTATATATGACAACAGGAACATAATTAAAGGCAGGAAAATATTTTTGTGTTTATATATCCTTGTTGTGATTGAGTCATTTAAGTTATGTTTTCTTGGCATTTTCTTGGCAGAGATAATGGAATGGTTTGCCATTTCTTTCTCCAGCTCATTTTACAGATGAGGAAATTGAAGCAAACAGAATTAAGTGACTTGCCCAGGGTCACACAGCTAATAAGTGTCTGAGGTCAACTTTGAACTCAGGTGCTCCTGACTCCAGGTCTGGCACTATTCACTGTACCACCTAGCTGCCCTGAGTGTATATCCTACTACCTTTTGAAAAGACTGTAGTCAATAACTTATCTCTTTGGGTATTTAGCAAGTTATAGAACCATGTTCAATAATTCAATATGTTTTGCATATATAAATCGCAAGACCGTTTTAGGTTAATCAGCACATTTACATAGCTATTGAACCCTTGTACAAATAAAAAAGATCATGCCTATACTTAGAATCTATTTGCTGAAATAAATCAAGATGATCTAACTGGGTTGATCTAACTAACAAGGTGATCTAAGCCACTATTGGACTGCTCTTACCTTCCTCTTCAGTACCCGTTATGAACTAATCAGGTAGCAAGCAGGAAAGGATAGATTAGAAGAACAGAGAAAGTCAAACTAAGGCAAGTGTTTTAACATAACCACCAAATCATGGATTCCCTTTCTAACTTTGTTTTTGACTTAAGAAAATATTGTTAGCAAAAACTTTTTGCGTTTGAAAAATTTTGGAGGAATATCTGGAATTCTTTTTTTAAAGAGAATTTTAAATTTGATTTTTATTTTTCATTTAATTAATTAATTTTTAATTTTCAACATTTGTTTTTACAAGATTTGAGGTCTAAATTCCCTTATGCCCTCCATTCCCCACTCTCCAAGATGGCATGAAATCTAATATAGGTTCTACATATATGATCATATTAAGCATATTTCCACAATTGTCATGTTGTGAAAGAAGAATCGGAACAAAAGGGAAAAACCATAAGAAAGAAAAAACAAAACAAAACAAAAAAACAACAACAAAAGAAAGAGAAAGTGGTATGCTTCTAAACCCTTCGATCTGCATTCAGACTCCACAGTTCTTTCTCTGTATGTGGATATAGTTTTTCCATCATGAGTCTTTTGGAATTGTCTTAGATCATTGCATTGCTCAGAAGAGCTAGGTCTAACAAAGATGGTCATTGCACAATGTTGCTGTTACCGTGTACAGTGTTCACCTGGTTTTGTCCACTTCACTCCCAGCATCAGTTCATGCAAGTCTTTACAGTTTTTTTTTCTGAAGTCCACCTGATCACCATTTCTTATGGAACAATAGTATCACTTTACATTCATATATCACAATTTGTTCAGCTATTCCTTAGTTGATGGGCATCCCCTCAATTTCCAATTCTTGGCCACCACAAAAAAAGGTGTAGTGAATATTTTTGTACTTATGGGTCCTTTTCCCTTTTCAATGATCTCTTTGGGATACAGATTTAGTAGTGGTATTGCTGGATCAAAGGGCATGCATAGTTTTATAGCTCTTTGGGCATAATTCCAAATTGTTCTCCAGAATGGTTGGATCAGTTCCCAACTCCACCAACAATGCCTTAGTGTTCCAATTTTCCCACATCTTCTCCAACATTTATCATTTCCCTGTTTTGTCATATTAGTCAATCTGACAGGTATGTTGGGGTATCTCAGAGTTGTTTTGATTTGCATTTCTCTAATCAATAGTGATTTACAGAATTTTTTCATATGCCTATAGATAGCCTTAATTTCTTCATCTGAAAATTGCCTTTTCGTATCCTTTGACCACTTAACAATTGGGGAGTGACTTGTATTCTTATAGATTTGACTCTGTTCTCTAGAAAATATCTGGAATTCTTAAGAGGAGCATCAGGCAGCCTAAGGGCTTCTGAGAAGCAGAGCAGCACATAGAAACAATAATAAAAATATTACCACTTCTGAGACAGTGCTAATTCCTCACAACTTAATTTTTTTCTTTCAGATGAAGGCTAAGTGAAATGTCAAAAGAGGTAGCATACACCTCTCCCTCTTGCTTTTTATTTTTCTTTTAGGAAGTTCCAGCTTTCTTTGTGACTTTTGATTCCATGTGATAGCATGAACACATGAGCTCAGATACTTTCTGGACTGTTTTATAACCCCAAAGCTTCAGGGATGGTTGGATTAATTAACCTAGGGCATGATTAAACTTTATACTCCTTTTTGTTATTACTGTAAAATGTTATTTCATAAAGCTCAAAGACTGATACTGTATTTAACTAGAGAAATACTTTTTAGATCTGATTTTGAGATTGGTTTGGATTTTAGATATACCGTGTTCTCACCTCTCAAAAAAATTAAATTGGTTACATCAGAATGAACTCCTTTCTCTTCTTCTAGTTTACTATACAAAATGATTTCCTCACTCATGGACTCAGTCAGCTCTGTGCCATCTCCAGGAAGTATGATAATACTGTGACTTTACTCTTCTTACATTCATTAAGTTGAATGCCACATCTACAGATGCCTTTTATGATTTCCTCTGTCAAAATTCAGTGGTAGCTATTTCCAAGTGGCTGGACATGTTAGGTAGTGGAGGAGTCAAGGGAAAGAAAAGGGCAGGGGATCTGATGATGGGCAAGCTAAACACTAGGCAGAAAAAAAAAAGAACTGTGTCTCTAAACCCTTGAGGTATGGTCAAGTCACTAGGAGCATCTGTTTTCTGCTGCCCTGACTGGTTGTACATCATCTCTTCCTTGTAGAAGTCTGATAAGTGGGCTATGCTTTTTTAAAGGAGACTTGTCTCCAGAGCCCTCAGCTACCTGGTTCATGATAGTCTAGCATTTGGGGGGAACTCTCTAACTAGTTCCCTTCAGGTGGAGAGAGAGAGAATGACAAGATAGCTGAATGAGGGTTGTGACTAAGCTCAGTTCTCCTTCATCATTTCAATCAATTAGTTAAGCAACATAAAAATTTAAAGCACTTATTATGTGGAAGGCTCTGTGCTAACAAAATAGCAACAAACACATCAAATCAAATAAAAATACAATAAAAAAGTAAAAAAAATCCCTTAAGGGGAATTCACACCTCAGGAAAATGAAAAGAAAAAAAAGCAACTGAAAAATGAGTGAGTAAAAAGAGGCTCTAATTCAATAAAAAGAGATGGAGTAAAAGAAATCATCATAAGGAAACAACAAATTACAAGAAGGTATCCAGAAGTAAAATAGGATGCAGTGAAAGAACCTGCAGAATGGACAGTAAGCTCAATAAGAGAAGCAAAGGAAGACAGAGCATCTATACAAAATGGAAATAAGATCAATGAACAAAGAATATAGAAAGGAAACCATGAGAACTGTTAGCTTAGAACAGTTGGTAGAACATCTTAATAAATTGGTGAATTTTCTGAGAAATAAAATGGGTGAGGAAAATTAATGAAATGAAATTTAAAAAAAGTCCAGTAATAGAGAGTTGTGAGATTCCTGCAAATGAGACTGATGGATCTATCCTAGAGGTCAGAGGTTGGAGACAAGGGGAAGGTTGAATTAGGTTAGCAGATTATTTTAAAATTAGTGAGGAACTTCAAACTGGTTCAGTTTTCAAAATGTAAATATTTAGCTAAATTTAACATTTATCCCACCTAGATCTCCAAATTACTGTAGATTATTTATAAGAATAGAAATTAGTTATTGAGATAAAAGATGTTGTAGAATTAGTGGTAACACCAAAGTTACAGGAAATGACCAGTTATTTGGTAGAATTAAATAGGACTAATACTATATATACTTTTAAGGTAGTTTACATCTATTCAATCTGGATGATATCAATTCTATTCATCAAGTTCACAGAATTCTGTTCTAGGGATTCTTGAAAGAAAAATCTAAGAAATATAATTGTTCCTACCTTTGATGATTTTGCAATTTAGTATTTGAAGTTTGCTTTACTATCTTCAAATTCCCTGCTCTCTTTTCTTTCTCCCTGGTTTTGTTCCCCCCTTCCTGTAGGCCCCAGTGTCCTCATATTTCCTATAAAATTCTGTTTTAAGTAAGAATTCAAAACTCATTTACACTAAGTGACTGATAATATCCTAAATATTGTATTCTCTGGGAAATTTACATTTATAAACAAAACTATTTACATTTAGTAAACAAAACTAAAGAATTAAACTCAACATCACATCTTACAAAGAATAATCATGCCTAAGGTCAGAGATCTAGAGTTGGATGGGACCTCAGAGGTAATTTGATTTAATTCTCTGTAGTCCAATCCCATAATTTACATGAAATAACTGTAGCCCAGGAAAGGTAAAGGACTTGCACAGGTAATTAGCATCATAGAAAAGATTTTAACCAAGGTCCTCTGACTTAAGATAGTCAATAAATATTTACTAAATTTCATTCAGCAACAGCAAGCTGGTGGTGATTCTTATTATTTTTTTTCAGATTTTTCTTTTTGCTCTTTGGAGGGGGGAAGGTAGGGCAATTGTGGTTAAGTGACTTTCCCAAGGTCACATGGCTCGTTTTGTATTAAGTGTCTGAGGTTGGATTTGAACTCGGGTCCTCCTGTCTCCAGGGCTGGTGCTTTATTCACTTCACCACCTAGCCACCCCATCAGGTGGTGATTCTTATTGAGGGCAAGAGTCGGGTAGAACTTTTTTATTCCTATGAAATCATATTATGCTAGCTGTTCTCATGCATAGCTTTCTGGAATGTTTTACAGTCATTAAAACTATCCTTGGCAATGGGTAATCAGAATAAAGTTAGCAGTTATAGTAGAAAGAACACTAGACAAGAGGGTAGAAGTCCCTTGCCTTAGAATCAGCTCTGCTAACTTCTAGCAATGAGAGTTTTAATTAATTTACCTCTTTTCCACATTTTTAAGAAAGGGATAATATCCCTTGCCATTTCTACTTATAAATTTCTGTTTGTTGGCTCATCATCCATGCCATACTATGCCTTATAATTATAGATATAATCAGTTTCTGTCCTAAGTTCTCTTCTCCTACAGTTTCTCTTTGTAACCCTCTCAACTCCCATGAGTTTATCTATCTATCTATCTATCTATCTATCTATCTATCTATCTATCTAT
>NW_027185784.1:9767107-9859225 GCF_028583685.1 Petaurus breviceps papuanus | reverse complement strand
TATCTATCTATCTATCTATCTATCTATCTATCTATCTATCTATCTATCTATCTATCTATCTATCTATCTATCACCCTTCTATCCCTGTTCTCTCCCTTGAGTTTCTGTCCTGGCATCACCAATAACCTACTGAGATTCTAAAATTGATCTCCCAGAGATATATTAAACTCAATATGTCCAAAACTGAATTCATTATCCTTTCCCCTAAATCCACCCCTCTTTCAAAATTTCCTATTTCTGTTGAAGTACCACCATCTTTCCAGATTACAAAATTCATAACTTGATATCATCCTTGACTCTTTACTCTTCTTCACCTCACATATAGGTAAAATATATGTATATATACATATATGTGTGTGTATGTGTTACATAGTATAGACAGAGCTGTACAAAGATGTCAATCTCACTCTTTCCTCCAGTCATCGAAGTCCAGTGGCCTATGCCTCATTTAAAATCCAATATATATACATATGTGTATATATAAGCAATTTGTATACATATACAAAAATACATGCATGTATATATAGTCTGTCACAATGAGAATCTTCCCAACTTATTGTATACATCTAACCCAATACTGTAATCAGTTTATGGATTTTATAAGAAGATAGGATAAGAAAAAATGATTGGAGAATGATAGCTTCATGGATCATGGTCACACTTTTAGAAATGGAAGGGTCTTAGAGCTCATCTAGTCAAACTTACTCAAGTTATAGATGAGAAAAATAAGGACTAAAGAGGATAAGCAATGAGCTCAAGGTTATGAAGCTGGTAGATGGCATGATTTGAACCCACTCCCCTGACTCCAAATTCATCTCACTTTCTACTGCTCCATGATAGTGAAGATAATGTTCTCTGTTTTCATTATGCTGAACTTCTCTGTGATGATAACAGTACACCCAGGTGAGAAGTTCTGTAGATATTATGCTTGTGTGTATATGGGGGTAGGGGAGTGTAAATTAGGAGATGTTTTTGAATAATGAACTGGGTCCAGAAGGTGAGGATGAGAATGGATAAGTTAAAGAGAACATGAAAATAATGAAAAAAGTTTTAGAATATGAGAAGGGGGGAAAACAGAGAAAGAAAGACTCTCTGAAGTTGAGGTAAGAAAAATTCTGACTGCCCTCAACAATTGAAAGGTAACAGAAAGAGAAGTAGTTCTTAGCGTTAATACTGAGTAAATCATTGAAGACTTCAATGGGAAGGTTTTGTTACTTCATATTCTTCCTTTTTAATTTTTTTGGGGAATGGAGAGATGAGTTGTTTTTCTGTTATTTCTGAAAGTTAAGATTAGATGGTTGATTGAAAGCAAAACAGTGACGTTCTCATTTTACTTTTTCTCTTATACGTAGGCACCATTTTTGGTCTTCAGATAACCTATTTACTTAAAAGTTATCCCTTAAAATTTCAATGTCTAGTGATATACACATAAAACTTTGACAAATTAATGTTAACTCTAAAATAATTGCATCATATTATTCAGTTAAGAAAATAGGCATTCACAGGTGTTATAGTAATGTTTAGATATGCTTCTGTACATCTTCCTTTAAATCAGTCCTCATTGAGATGCAAATTGTAAGCCATGGAGCTGTTTTTATGAATTGAAATGACAGAAATTCTTTCTAGTTGGCATCCTTTGTCATCAAAGATGAACATTATTGGTGGGACTCAGTCATTCCAAAGTTTCACAATTAAGAAAACTTGTGAGGCTAGCCAGTTATATTAAGATGAAATACAAGAAATGCATCCTAGAGGCAGAAAAGCTTAAATATACTCAGAGGTTTATGATCAAGGTAAGTCAGGGAGGGGAATTTTTCAAAAGATTGGAAAAAAGTGATGGATAGATGTATGTGTGTCCCAGTATGTTTGTGATCTTTTACACATATGAAATTGGCAGCAACTATTGATTCACATGCTTGCTTTCTGATTTTCTTATGAGGAATACCTTTGTACAGGTTGATAGAATCCTAGATGACTCCTTGAAAAGGAAATAGTCTGGCTTTCACAGAGGGTTTTCTATAGCAGTCTATACAACTGAGCATCCAACTTTTTGAAAAGTTTAGTAAATATAAGATCCTGCAATATCTTTTAAAAATTGCTTTTGAGAAAATATTTGATTCAATAGAGTGAATGAATGGCAGCCTTGAGGCTTCTGCTTAGAATAGATGTTATTAAAAATTTTATGATAGATGTAACAATAGTAGAGAGAAATTTTTTTCTGGGTATTGACATCAAGACATTTGCAAAATAGGAAAATAGATGCTCACCATGTTTTCCATGGATATGGAAGACACTTCCCCAAAAGTCCACACAACAGAAGGATTTCTGTTTAGAAATTCTGTTACATTGGAGTAGTGTGGGATGGGAGTGGAGAAGAGTAGTGCTTGTGATGAATTTTTCATGTATTAATAGTAGACATTTTAGAACATTTTAAAGTTTGCAAAGCTCTTCTCTTATATTATTTCATTTGATTCTCACAACAACCATCTGAAGCAAAATCTATATGCATTCTTATCTAGATATTATCTTCACCATTTTGCATATAAGGAAATTGAGGCTTATTAGGAGTGTTATATTTATATCATCAGAATGAACTTCAAGGCATCCTCAGTGAAATCCACATCAGCAGAAGAAACTACTCTAAACATTCATACTAGAAAATAAAAAGGGAGAGGATGAAAAATTTGTATTTTCTGGACTGTGACAAAGCAGCTAAATGGGAATGTGGTGAAGGCAGTTCTACCAGGCCACTTAGGCACATTTTGCAGATGGACATCAAATGAGGCCCAGAATTGAGTAGTAGAAAATTGGACACATGCATTTGGGGAATTGCTTTCAAAGCTCTTTAACTGTTTGCTCATGCAAACAACTATCTCTTTAAAACCAATATTCTCACAATGACACCATATCACTGTAAATCATGGATCACCATGACTTGTAAAGAATAGCCCAAAGGATAATGGAAAGATGAATGGTGGTACCTTTAGAGACTGAAATGTATTCCCAATGACTTATGTACAAGAAATAGCATAAAAGACATCATTTAGGATGTGTATAACTAGAAAAGGAGGTAAGCCAGTTATGTATGAAAAGCAAGAGATGAAAGGTAGACAGCCTGAGCTGCAATTCATTCCTCTGAAGATGAAGATAATTTTAGACAATGGGTAGAACTTTTGTGGGAAAACATGGATGAGAATCACACATGATGGTAAGGTGTATAGAATGTTTTTATCTGCTTCAAAGGCAGTAGCATCTACACCAATTAAATCATAGAACTTCCATAGTACCAAGTGTATTGCTAGGGGTAATGGAGGATGGGAAAGAGTTGAGAGGAATCCTAGAAGAGGGGAAGTCTTGTGAACTTGGTTCACTTAATTCCCATTCCAGAGGACTGATGTGAGCATAGCACAATGTATAACTGGAGATTTTTGAGAAATGTATAATCTTTGCTTGGAAAAATATGGGTAACAATCACAACTTTTAAAATCTCGTTTGGTTAGCAGTTAGTTTCTTTCAATATTTAGATGTTTATTAATACATATTACTTAATAATATACAATTATTATATAATTATATTATAAGTATTACCATTTATTAATCAATGCGGTAGAACATTGTGGTAGAACAAAAGTCTAGGTTGATTTTTCTAAAGGAAACATATTAGAAGGATAATATTCTCATACTTGTAGACAGTCACAGGTAAAATTCACATTGTGTCACTATAAAAGTAGAGAGGGAACATTCTTCTTTCTTCATGTCATGTTAATGACCACACGTTAATTGTTTAATACATACAGAGTACTGAAAGGAGATATGAAGTTAAAAAAAGGTGGTTCCTGTCCTGAGGTGGTGGTGGTAGTGAGAAGAGGAAAGGAGGAGGTAATGGATACATAAATAGCTATAATACAAAGTAAAACATAACAAAAAAATTTTTTTGACTTTTGGAAGGCACATGGCTAGTTTTTTTGTGTGTATGTGTGTGTGTGTGTGTGTGTGTTAAGTGTCTGAGGCCGGATCCGAACTCAGATCCTTCTGACTCCAGGGCCGGAGCTTTACTCACTGCACCACCTAGCCACCCCACAAATTCTTAATGGAGTAGAAATAAAGTGGTCTGTGACCTCTGAGGAGGGAAAGATTATTTTTCATTTTGGGGACCAGGGCAGGTTTCTTAAAAGAGATAACAGCTGAGCTCAGTCTTGAAAGCTGAGTTTTAGTGGAACAGGTAGAGGTGAACTTGAGAATGATGGGAGTCTTTCAGGGCTCAGCATAGGAATGGTCATCCCATTCACGAAGTCTCTAAGAATCTAGGTTGGAGTATCCATGTAGCATAATTCAATCTAGCTAATTGCCTCACTATTTTAGCTATTTGCTATCTTGTGAAAGCTGTTGTTATATTGTCAAAGACATGTAGGATTCATGGTAGGGTCTGGTACCCTAGAGATCTCTTAGGTCCACGCTTGTTAGGGCATGTCTCGTCTGGGATGTCGATCTGGAGAATTTCATCCTTCAGCAGGTAGAAGAAGCAGTGAGAGGAATTGCTATTCTGGACCTGTTTCTGACCAATGAGGGGGAACTGGTTGCCAGAGTAAAAATGACAGAAATCTTGGGAGTAAAGTTACTATTCCATTTTAGAGCTCAATGACAGATTAGGAATGGAAAATTCAGCTAGCATGATGCATGCTATAAATTTTGGAGGAGTAGATTTAAAATTATTGAGTTTTAATAGTTGGGATTCCATGCACTAGGATTCTTGAAATCATTTTTAAAAAGCAAGAATGCTCTCAAGAATAGAATGCTGATAACTTGAACATAAATGATTCTGATGGGGAAAAAAGAGGTAACTGTCTAAAGAGACTGATGTAGTTGCACAGGGAATTTATTGACAAACTCACAAGCCAAAGATGGAACCAAGGACAGCTAAGTGACAATGAATACAAAAGAGTGGCATAGGTCTATAAGAATTTGAGGCATGCTAAAAGCCAGAGCTGGGGCTGCTATTGCATACAAAGGACTCTCAGTATCTTTGCCAGTGACAACAGAGAGGTTAACAACTTCAAACTGACTCGGCATTATTGTGAGGGACAGTGTCACCCAGCAAGTAGCTGAAGGCTTTGTGTCACTCTTGAGGATTTACAGGGTGGCATCCATTGGGGGATCTGAGAAGGAGCAAACGAGCAGACATGACTTCTGATAAGCTGATGAATACTGTAGTACTATATGACAATTTTGAGTGATTTCAGAGAACAATTCAGTTCCAGGTAAACCTCTCAGAATTTGGAAGGGCATGGATGCATAGTTAAAATCCCTTAGATTTCCCTGATTTGAGTGAGTCTCAGTGTTTTTGTCCTAGGACTGAGAAGCTAGAAGAACATGAGCATGTTGATTTTTCCTTTATCCCTAAGTGTATTATGTATATGCACATACCATATGTGGCCACAGGTAGTACTTATATATTGGCAAGGATTTGAATCTATAATATCAGGCTGATTTGTAATAATAAGACCTTCTATGGACAGTCTAGGTGTATATCTCTGATATAGACCTGATAACCTGCTTTACACTTTACCCTAGCAACTTAAGAACCCTAACTATGAAAACAAGAAAAAAAGGAATCTATGTTAGGAATAAATAGAAGATCTAACAAGAGACAGAATCACTGTTGAGAAATAGATATAAAAATGATAATAGAGAAAAGAAAGAGTCCAGAACTATTTATATTTTGCTTTTCTTCCTATATAAAAGAAAATGGGGGGGGCACAGCTAGGTGGCACAGTGAATAGAGCACTGACCCTGGAGTCAGGAGGACCTGAGTTCAAATCTGACCTCAGACACTTGACACTTACTAGCTATGTGATCGTGGGCAAGTAACCCCAATTTCCCTGCCTTTCCCCCTCCAAAAAAAACCCCTATATAAAAGAAAATGACCTTCTGCATGTGAAGTGAAGGATTTGGATAGGGACTGGACCTTTGATTTCATTGATAAAAGGAACTTTTCCATGTGAGGAAACTGCCTCTATCCATGGAGGATGGCACTTTGCCTGCTATACAGAACCTTAGAGAATTGCCCAGAACACTAACTGGTTAGGTGACTTGGTGAGGTCACCCAAATAATATGTATTAGAGGTGGAACATGAACCCAGGCCTTTTTGGCTCCAAGACTGGCTCTCCAGACACTATATTAGGAGTGTCAAACTCAAATAGAAATGGGGGCCATTAATTTGTACCTAAACTGGGGAGAGCAAAAACAGAGAAATAAACCTATAGGCTAATTTCCCTAATGAATATTGATGCAAAAATTTTAAATAAAATACTAGTAAGGAAATTAGAGCAATATGTTACAAAAATCATACACTATGCCCAGGTGGGAGATTTATGCCAGGAATTCGGGGTTGGTTTATTATTAGGAAAACTATGTGCATAACTGACTGAACAATAACAAAAACAACAAAAATCACGATCATCTCAGTAAATCCAGAAAAAAGCTTTTGATCAAATACAAAACTCTTCTTATTAAAAAGACTAGAAAGAATAGAAATAAATGGAACCTTTCTTAAAATAATAAGTAATATCTATCTAAAACCAAGAGCCAGCATTATCTATGATGGGGGTAAACTAGAAACCTTTCCAATAGGATCAGGGTTGAAGGGTTACCACCCCTATTATTCGACATTGCATTGGAAATGCTAGCTATAGCAACAAGCCAAGAAAAAGAAGTTGAAGGAATAAAAATAAACAATGAAGAAACAAAACTTGCTCTTTTCAGAGATATGATGTTGTACTTAGAGAACCCTAGAGAATCAACTAAAATAAACTAAACTAGTTGAAACAATAACTTTCACAAAGTTGCAGGATATGAAATAAATCTACACAAATCATCAGCATTCTGTATGCTACTAGCAAAACCTAGCAAGAAAAGATAAATTCCATTTAAAATAACTGCAGACAATATGAAATAATTGAAAGTCTACCCACCAAATCCAGGACTTTACAATTTATTGTTGTTCAATTGTTTTCAGTCATATCTGACTCTTCATGACTCTATTTGGGGTTTGCTTGGCAAAAATACTGGAACAGTTTGCTAATTCTTTTACTAGCTTATTTTTACAGATGAGGAAACAGGGTTAAATGACCTACCCAGCATTATAAAGCTAACAATTTTCTGAAGTTTTTAACTGAACCAAATTTATAAAAATAAGAGATATTTGCCAATTGATAAAGGTCAAAGGCTATGAACATGCAAATTTCAGAAAAAGAAATAAAAACCACTAGCAGTCATATGAAAACATGCTCTGAATCACTACTGATTAGAGAAATGCAAATTAAAACAATTCTGAGGTACCATCTCACACATAGCAGACTGGCTAACATGACAGAAAAGGAAAATGACAAATGTTGGAGGGATATGGAAAAATTGGGACACTAATGCACTATTGGTAGTATACTTGTCCAACCTTTCTAGAGAACAATTTGGAACATGTCCAGAAGGTTATAAAGTTGTACATATCTTTTGACCCAGCAGTACCACTACTAGGTCTGTATCCCAAAGAAATCAAAGAAAAGGGAAAAGGACCTTTTTTTTTCTTTTTGATTTTTGGAGAGCAATTGGGGTTAAGTAACTTGCCCAAGGTCACATGGCTAGTTTTTTGTGTTAAGTCTCTGAGGTCAAATTTGAACTCAGGTCCTCCTGACTCCAGCGCTGGTGCTCTATTCGCTGAGCCACCTAGCTGCCTGAAAAGGACCTATTTAAAAAAAATTATGCAATTCTTTTTGTGGTGGCAAAGAATTGGAAACTGAAGGGATGCTTATCAATTAGGGCATGACTGAATAAGTTGTGGTATATTATTGTGATGGAATACCATTGTGCTATAAGAAATGATGAGTAGGATGATTCTAGAAAAATCTTGGAAGACTCATATAATTGATGTAAAGTGAAGTAGGCAGAACCAGGAGACCAGATCAAGACCATAATCTCATACAGTTCTGAAAGACTCATCATGAACAATGCTACTCACCTTCAGAGAGAGTACTGCTGAACTCTGAGTACAGATTAGAGCATGCATTTTCACTTTCTATTTTTCTTCCCTTGTTTTTCTTCTTTCTCCAACATGGCTAATGTGTTTTACATGACTTCACAATATAATTGATATTATATTGCTTGTCTTCTCAGTGGGTAGGGGAAAGATGGTTGGGAGGTAGAGAATTTAGAACTTATTTTTTTTTGATGTTAAAAATAAAAAGAGAAAAGAAAAATATAAAAAAAAATCCATACCTAGGGAATTTCTGTGAGCTACCTATTGTCTTAGTTTTAAAATGTAATGTTATTTATGTTTTAGTGTATTTTTACTTATTTTGTTAAATATTTCCCAATAACATTTTATTCTGGTTTGGGCTGTGCTTAGGAGTGTCATAGGCCTCATGCAGCTACCCCAAGATGGTTTCATGATTGACACCTCTGCACTGCAGCATGCTGCCAAGAACACATGTTTAATAGAGTCTTGAACCTCAAGAATAATGAGTAAATGATATTAGAGTGCCTAGATGTCAGGCTACTGAAAGAACTTAAAGATACAGTTGCCAGGAAGTCATGTTGTCAGTGATTTTTGAAAAAAAAAACTGTGGAGAATGGGAGTTTCTGTAAATCAGAAGAAAATGTTCTGAATTTCAAAATGAGAAAATAAATCTTTGAATTTACAGGGTGATCAGCTTGACTTGGATTCTCTTTAAAATTCTAGAATGCAATATTAAAGGAATGGTTTATGAGTCCTTAGAAAAAAAAATAGTGATCACTAGAAACCAGATAATTTTGAAAAGATCATGCCAAGTTAATCACAAATCCACTAGGCTACCATGGACATGGTATACCTTGATTTTATCAAAGCAATTGTCAGAAGGACAAGTTGGAGTGACTGCCTCCAAAGAATGGATTAAGGAGTCAACACTAGTCTGGTGGGTTGTGGTAGTAGGAGACTCTATGTTTCACTCTGTGTTTTCAGAGGTGTGGTTTTAAGCCCTGGGTCAAATACTGAGTAGCTTTTTTACCCTGACCAATTTGTTTATTCTCTCTCTCTCTCTCTCTCTCTCTCTCTATTTCACCTTTGAAATGAGTAGATTAAATACTTAAATTACCTACTTCCTTTTTTTGGTGAAGAAGTGATTTTGTAAAACTTAAAAGTATCACAGATGTGTATATACATATATTTATGAACATATTACATATATGTACATATGTATTTAAAGATAAGGATGGACTATAGTGGAAGAAAATTGTAATGGATTTAAAAGACACAAAAGGTATTGGGGTTCAAACTCCAACTCTTTTCTATACCATCTCTGTAGCCTAGACAAATCACTTAGTTTTTCCAGTTTTCAATTTCATAATCTGTAAATAGAGAGGACTGGATCAGATAATTGAAAAATCCCTTCTAGCTCTAGCTTTTAGTATTTGGTTACTATGTTATTGTTTTAAAAGTGATCAGTATTTCTATCGATGGCTTGTATTGTCATAGATGGCATGTTAACCAAATTCATGGAGACACAAAGGAAAGGCATTGTGGTGTAATGAATAGAATATTAGACTTGGTATTAGGAAGACATGGATTCTACCTTAGATACTTAGCTCTGTGATGATGGACATGTTAATTAAGCCCAGCCTCTATTTTCTCATCTGTAAAATGGAGAGAACAACAGTACTTACCTCATAGGGTTGTTAGCATTAAATGAAGCAAAGTATATGAAGTGCTTTGTAAACCTTAATTCAGGATATAAATATCAGATTTTAATACTACTATTATTAATATCAGCTTAATTCACTTCAGTTAATATGTCTATTAATACTTTCAAAGTGTTTTGAATCAAAGCTTTCAATTGTCTGTTAAGTGCCAGGCACTGGGACTTATGTATAAAATACATTATATACTCTCTTCTCTTGAGGTACTTACGTTCCAATAGGGAAGACAACAAAGACATATATAAGTATGTTTGGAATAAGTATGAGTAAATACAAAATTGTTTAATACAAAGTAGTCAACTAATATTTATAAGCATCTTCCCATGACTAAGGGAGTTGGGAATCCCAAAGATTTTGATGGGCTAGTATGATAGTCTTAATATGAGATGATGTAATTTAATAGGGATAAATTTAACGTCCTCCAATTGGATTAAAAAAACCTGTATATTCACAGCATTGTAGACATGTTACTAAGGAACTAAGAAAAAACACCTGGTTATGTGAGTAGGCTGCAAACCCAATATAAATAGTGTGGCATGGCAGACCAAGAAAACGATGAAATCTTAGGCAACATTAATAGAAGCAGTATCCAGAAAGAAGGAGAAGATAGTCTTGTTGCATTTTGCCTTGGTTAAGTCACATCTGGAATATTGTTTGATTTTTGGGTAGGACAATGACAAGTTGGAGTATGTTCAAAGAAAGACGACTAATATGGTACAACGGCTACAAATCATGCCATATATGAGTCAATTGAAGGAACTGGTGATGATTGATTTGGAGAAAGGGAAACTCAGTAAGGGCACGAAATTCCTTGTTCTTTATAGCCCCCAAGGACAGAAGTAAGAGGAAAAGGTAAAAATTGTGGAGAACTAGGTTTGGGTAAAAATTAAATAAAACTTCTCAATAATGAGGTTGTTTCCAAACACTAAAAGTCTTTGAGTAGAGTATGAATGACCACTTATTGGGGTTATTATAAAGGTAATTTTTGTTCATGTATGAATTGGAGATGCTTATCTCTGAGGTACCTTCCAATTCTGAGATTCTATAACTCTTTGGAGGGATGAAAGTCCAAAGGACCTATAAAGTCAATATATGTAGAATCAAAATGACAGGAAAATATTAAGAAGATTTTAGATATTGTCCAAGAAAATAGCCAGGATCAGAACAAAGTTTTGTTCTTTTCAAACTTCAACAATGACTTTGAAGGATCAGTCCATTATTGAAATAGCTGGACACATTGATTTGGAAAGTCATCTCCAATGAATCACCATACTGCAGAGACATACTGTAATAGAGAAGAGATATCTGGAGTCAAAAGACTTGGGCATAAGTCCATGATCTACCACTGTGTGACCCTAGGCAAGAAACAGGATCCTAGGTTTAGAGTTAAAAGGGATATTAGAGATCATGATGTATAATCCCCTAATTACTGATAAGGAGACTGAGGCTCAGAGAAGGAAGATGATTTGCTCAAGTTCATACAGTAAATAGAAAAGCAAAGATTTGAACACAGTTCTCCTGAGTCTAAATCCAGATTTGCATCATTACGTGATAATCAATGACCTATTCTCGGTCTTGTTTTCCTCATTAATAATGTGGTGATAATATTTGCTCTTTGTGAGCAGACTAATTTGGAAGCTGTAAAGGACTCTATGTAATGTAAGACCATCCTCCTCTTCTCTTCCCCCCCCCAGTCAGAACTTCTCTGACTGACTTTATTGGCAATTATTAGTTTTATGAATAGATAGCACAAATTCTTATTTTGCAGAAAAAACTGTAGCCCAAATGTCTCCCATAAGCATAGGGAATAAAGTCTTAAAGCAAACTGCTTTAGTATATTGAAGGTAAGTATGTTTTTTATTACTCACAAATACTTATACAACTTTCATAACTAGTTCCCAGATGACATAGAAAGAAAAATACCCTAATTATTTTAATAATATGGGACTCCATTGACTTTCTAAATGCTCTAACAGAACAAATCTTTGGCTAACCTTTCCAAGTTATGCTACACCACTTTCTTCCTCTTTGGTTCAGAAGTCTTTTAAGAACATCTTCTCTGCCTAGCACCTTGACCCTGTTTCAGACCTGTTTCTCAGTACTGAATTTGAGATCCTTGCTCAAGTGTGGGTTGAAATAGAGGGCCCCTCCAACTCTGAGATTCTGTGATTCTGTAAAATCCTAGCATTGCATAAAAATTGAATATGCTCCCTACTGGATGAACAATAGTTCATGTGAAAGACAGGGATTCAAGTAAATTGCTAGGTCAATATGAGTAAAGTGTGACATAGCAGATTAAAGAACCTAACTTTTTCTTGAGCTTCTGCAATAGAAATCAATCTTAATCATCTAATGCTTGGATTGTTTTCCTAACTGGTCTCTTTGCCTTCCAGCTTTCCCCCTTTCAGTCTATTCTACATGCCATCACCCAATCAATCTTCCTGAAATACCAACTTTCACATGTTCAAAGTCTGATAATGGCTCTTTTACTGTGCATGGAAAGGAGTTTCAACTCTCTGGAAGCATTTAAGACATTAGAAAGAGCAAATGATTTGCAATCACAAAACTCAAATTTGAATCCTGGCTCTGCCACTTACTGTGTGACCTTTGACAAATCAATTAACCTCCTTATGCCTTAATTTTCCCATCTACAAAATGCAAATTATAACATTTGTATTCCCAAGGTTAATGGAAGGATTTAATATGGTACTTGATATGAAGCACTTTGTAAACTCTAAAGTCTTGTGTGAATGACTAGGTTGCTGATGATAAAAGACCCTGAACCAGGGGTGGGGAACCTGCAGGCTAGAGGTCACATGTGGCCTTCTAGGTCCTCAGGTGGGGCCTTTTGACTGAGTCCAAGTTTTTCAGAACAAATCATTTTATTAAGGGGATTTGTTCTATGAAGTTTGGATTCAAAGGGGTGCACTTGAGGACCTAGAGGGCCACATGTGGCCTTGAGGTCACAGATTCCCCTCTCCTGTGAACTCTCTAGTCCCAGTCATCTATAATAATATTATATCTTCTTTGCAAAGTCCTTCACACCAGTCAATTTGTACTTCTTATTCCTTCTAGCACATGAAATGCACAAATTCTCATTTTCCTAATTTTACACCCTCTTCTTCCCCCACTCCCTCCCCACACACATGTCAAGAGAAGATATTTCCTATGGCCTCCAAGTCCTTCAGTTTTTAGCTAAAACTTTGATGTCACCTGAGACAAATTTGCAAATGGTGCCAGTCTTTTCTGTATCAATCAAAGGAAAAGAACACTGGCCATAGCCATTTATAGAGCGCAGACTAGTTGTTCCAGAATTCTCTGGGGGAGCTGGCACATGTTGGAGGAGCAATTCCATTGGCCAACAGGGGCTCCTGAGGCAACCAGTGATTAGTGAATAGAACACTGGGCTCAAAGTCAGGAATACCTGAGTTCAATTTGGGCCTCAGACACACTGGGCAAGTCATTTAAACCTTGGTCTGCCTTACTTTCCTCATCTGTAAAATGGAGATAATAATAAAACCAACCTCCCAAGGTTTTTATAAGGATCAAAGGCAATAATATCAGTAAAGTACTTTGAAAACCTTAAAACAATATATAAATGCTAGATATTATACCAGATAAATGTCCTATTGTCAGCTGAGCCTCCTTGTACTAAATTACAATTTTCTTTTTAAAACTCATTTAATATAGTTATTACATATTATGTATTTGCCTTTATATAAAAAGGAATGTGTCATGGTTATCTTTGCATTTCCCCAGAGCCTGATACAATGTTTTGTTCATAGTAGACACAATAAATAATTGCTGAATGAATGGTATAGTTAACAATATAATAATAATTGGAATTATTATGCTAGCTTGCATTTATATAGTATATCAATGTTTATGTTAAACATTCTTAAGAAATTTGTTCCTGAACTGCCACTGAATTTGTATTTTTTATAATCAATTTAATAGTAAGAAGGGCTTTTATCTACTTTTTAAAGCATTGCTATTTTGCCAGTGTAGATTGCCTTTCTGTAAGAATCAGGGGAAAGGTACAGAAATGAATTACTTTGCTGAGTGTTTATGAAGCAAGTATAATTTTAATGACTCAAATCTTATTTCAAAGTAAAGCTTTTTATCAATATTTGTTATGATTTTGTGCTTGTTAGCTGCCCATGGTGTGCTAGGTAGGGATTCCCCAATCATTCCCTTTCTCCATCACACCTTGTCTCAATGTTGTAAATCCCAGCACAGAGAGATATTCCATCTCTTTGCTTTTCCGCTTGGAGATTTGCCTATCAGCATCCCTTGTCCCACCTCTCCAACTTATTATCCTAATGATTTCAAGGTTATTGGGTTCAAGGGAAATAGAATTTTGTTGTTTGGTTGTTTTTCAGTCGTGTCTGACTCTCCATGACCCCATTTGGGGTTTTCTTGGTGAAGATGCTAGAGGGGTGTGCCATTTCCTTCTCCAGCTCATTTTACAGATGAGGAAAGTAAGGCAAGCAGGATTGTGACTTGCTCAGGATCACACAGCTAATAAGTGTCTGAGGCCAGTTTTGAACTCAAGAAGAAGACTCTTCCTGACTCCAGGCCTGACATTGTATCCACCATGCCAATTAACTGCCTTAAATAGGATTAGCCATTCCTAAATCACTATTCCATAGCAATAACAATAACAGTTAATAATAGTAGCCATCATTTATATAGTACTTCAAGATGTTCAAAGCACTTTACAAATAGTATATAATTTTATCCTCACAACAGCCCTGGGATGTAGGTGCTATTATTTCCCCCATTTTACAGATCCGAAAATTGATGCAGAGAGAGATGAGATGACTTGTCCAGGGAAACACACAGACAGCTAGAAAGTGTCTGAGGTTGGATTTTCACTTGCATCTTCTTAACTCTAGGCCCAGTGCTGTCTACCTACCTGCCACAGTTCACATTTACATAGTGCTTTATGATGCTAGGCACACATATTCTCATTTGTTCCTCCTTATTTGTTGAGTCTCAACATACAGCTTATAAACCTTCTGTTAGTATTTTTCATCCTCTACATTGTACCAGTTTCTACAAAGATTTGACATGTAATGGAAATTTCGGGATTTTTTTTTAAATAAAGGGGCAACATGGAGTTAAATTTTCATAAATGGTACAAAGCCTTACCTTGAAAAACTGAATTTTATATTGAAGTCCCAAATGTCATATTCTTTTCTGATACAATAGCCTCTGTACTTTGAATGATGATTAATCAAACTGCTATTTTATTGCTGGTTTCTCTTGTAAGAATAAGTCCAGTCGTATTTAGGATGTCCAATTAATCCAACATACCATTTTATTGCCATCTGGGCTTATCAATAACAATTATTTCTACTTTCAAGCCTTATTAATATTATCATCACATCATAGTCATTGTACATGAAATATTAGAATACCCATATTGCAATTAAAAAACCTTTCTGATGCTCAAAAAAAAAAGGCCTGAATAAAACCATATCCCTCTCAGTTTCCTAGATTTTAATATTATGATCTTACCTGCAGCATATTCTTTCTCAAGGACAAAAATTGGTTAAGAGAAGCTTCATATTATTTGAGAGTTAGAGGCTCAGAATGTGGCAGTATTTTCCATCTAGTTAGAGTACATATGAGTGTAAGTACTAAAAATGTCTGAAGGGGAGATTTTGATTGTACTCAAGAGGATTTTCTAGTGCACTGTTTTTCTTTTCAGATCTGATCAGGCAGGTCATGTCCTGGTTAGCTTGGGCAGTTCTCTTTCCTTTAAAATTCCTTTGAGTTCAGAAGGGACCACCTAGAGGCACCAAATATTCTCCCATTTTTTTCTGTCCCCCCTACCCCCAGCCTCCCCAAGAAGTGATGCCTCCTCCCCTTTCATTAAGTTTAATACGAGGCTTTGTTCACTTTATCAGATTTGGTTTCACTGACTCTGGGACTTATAAGGGAGTGCAAAATACAGAGTCAGAGAAAAGGCATGGGGTAAAGGGGTTCTGTTGGTCATCTGGTTCATATAAGTAAAAGTTAATGAAAGTTGCTGCCAGTAGCTACTAATTCGAAGATTTTTTCTCTTTTCTTCCCTCTCTCTCCCTCTTTTATCCTCTTCCCCTGTACCACTACTGATCAGCAAATAAGCTTTGACTTTTTGGTTACCAACCTTAGCTGGTTAGCCAAGGCTCTCCCCTCCAGCTCACAGGGGCTTGGCATGTTGCTTCTGGACTTTGGTAGAATACCTGACTGACTTGAGTCTTATTGCTACTCAGAATTTCTGAGCTTAGGCAACCTGATAGCCTTAGCTTCTTCTCTGGCAGCAGGAATTACAAATGTGAGCCACCATGTCCCGTAAAATACCTACTTTCAAAATCTTGTGAATTTCACAACTTGTCTGGCTGAATTTCCTGAGTATTTGAACTAATCTGAGTAAGAATGGTTTCTTTTGCTTCCTATCTCCACTGATCATTTTGTACTTTTAGTCTATTTTTTTTCTTCACACAAAGTCAGACTATTATAGACACTATTAGGCCATGTTCCCTGAAAACTTGCACTGGAATTTTTAATAGTTTTCTATTGCAAAGCTTCTTTCCTTGTCCTGCTCCATTCAAAAGAGTATAACTAGTCTTTGGAAATAACTTATATGTCTAGCCTCCAGGAAGGTTTGCTCAGTGACCAGGCTACAGGAGAATTTACCCATATTGGAAAGGGGATGGAAAAAGCCATTGATAAATTTTCCATCTCTTTAGCTGTATTCTCATTAGATTGAATTTATGTGAGTTGATTTACATTTAGAGTCTTTAGAGGCAACATTTTTTTCTGATTAATATAGGGCTTTACATCATTTTGGATCAACTTCCTCCCACAAATAAGTGCTCAGGATTGAATTAAAAACTATGTAAGTTGCTAGGCAGTGTTTCGTCTTTCCAGCTTTTGATCTGGTGCACCTAATGAAGACCCAGTCAATGATTGATAAAGGAAGGTTGTTGTGGGTGATGCTTAGAACATAACTCTAAATGGTCTTAAATTAGAATCCATTCACCTTCATCCTTGATTTAGACCTAGCCTAGTGTAATGACATCGATGCACAAAAGAAGAGGGTAATATTATGAAATCTTAAATCATTATCTGAAAACTGAGAAAGGCTGTGAAAAGGACCAGTTTTTAGCTCATTAAGGAATACTGCTGAATACCCCAGGACATCAAATTAACCATTAAAAACCTTTGAAAGTTGAGTTTGAAACTAGGACGTTTTAAAAAAAAAATCTTTTGAGATTCAGTTTTTGAAGTGAAGGAAGCACAGAGCTTTTAAGTTTTTTTTTTCTCCATTCATGATGAAGAGAACATTAAAGGACATTTTTCTTTTACTCCTTAGGAAAAGTTTAAGTTCAGGAGAGAGCTTGTTTGCTGGTGACATTATTTTTTGTGGGATGATATAATAACCCAGATTTTGAAATGCATAGGAAATATGAAGCTGAAAAACTTGACATTAGAAAGAGTTAAATGATTCTAAGTAAAAGGAGTTTCTTTTTGAATGTTCTTAGATATTTATATGTAAATAACCTTTGTTCTCTACCTTCCAGGGAGTTATGGGAAGAGGGGGAAAAGTTCCTTTGCTGCTTTTGTACCATTTCTATAAATAATCTTAAGATTAACAGTGATCATAGTGATTATAATGATCAATAGTAATCATAGAAGATAAAATGTATAATTTTGATTGCATAAAATTAAAAGATTTTGGACAAACAAAATTAAGGTAGTCAGAAAGGAAATAGCTGAAAGAAGATTTTTGTAATACATTTGTTTGATAAAAGTCTCATGCAGTGATATATAAGGAACTGTTACAAATATATAAGAACAAGAACCATGCCCCCCAATAGATAAATTGTCAGAGGAAACAGTTTTAAAATGAACAAATGCAAACTTTGAACAGCTATATGAACAAAATTCTCAAAATAACTAATGATAAGAGAAATGCAGCTTTTTCTTGTTATAGCAAGGAACTAGCAAGAAAATGGGTGCCCATCTATTGACAAATTGAGGAATGGCTGATCAAATGATAAGTATAATGTAATATTATTATATGATAAGAAATGACAAAAGAAATTGATTCAGAGAAACCTGGGAAGACTTGTATTAATTGTAGATTGAAATGAATAGGTTTTGGAGAACAATTTATATGACTATTTGTTGTAATACTAAACTTTGAAAGACTTAAGAATCCTCATTAATACAATACTCAACCATGTCTCCAGAAGCCTAATAACGAAGCTTGTTTCCCTTCTCTTTGCAAAGAGGTGATGGACTGTAGGCACATACTGAGGCATGTATTTTCAGACGTGCGTGTGTGTGTGTGTGTATGTGTGTGTGTGTGAATTTGTTTTGTTTGGTTGTACTTTGTTACAAAGGAAGATTTTTACTGTTGGAGGTGAAAAATTGTGTGTAGGGGAGTAAAGGGGAATGATAGTGATACAAAAACAGTAAGAATAAAAGAAAGAAATAAGTTCAATGACACATTTTGAATACACAGAAGGAAGTTCAGAAGGGGTCATAGACAAGCAGACAGTGTTGGTATTACAATGTTAAACTTAATATTCAGTATGTGTTTAAATGGGTAGTTAAGTGGTGCAGTGGATAGAGCTCTAGGCTTGGAGTCAGGAAGACTCATCTTCCTGAGTTCAAATCCGGCCTCAGATACTTAGCTGCATGACTCTGGGTAAGTCACTTAATTTTCTTTGCCTCAGTCTCCTCATCTGTAAACTAAGCTGTAGAAGGAAATGGCAAACCACTTCAGTATCTTTGCCGAGAAAATCCCAAATGGGGTCATGAAGAGTTAGACCTAAATGAAATGACTGAACAAAAAAAAAATTCAAAAAACCCAAGCTATATATAATGAAGACTCACAGTTTAACATACAATCCTCCTTTTCTATTCTTCTTTGTATTTGGAAATGTCTGTATCTGTTAAGTTAACAAAATTTGAAAAAAGATTAATATAGAACTGTTCTTAGGAATAAATGCTGTCTATACATATACATATATACACACTTATATACATACATACCTACACACATGTATGTGTATATATATGTTTATTTAAATCATCATTATCCTATTGTAACTGAGCTGAAAAGGGAGCACTATAGGTAATAATCCACCTATCATCTGAGAACCAAACAAACTCTACCCTGAGAACAGTCTTCATATGAGCACTGTGTAGCTAGGAGGGACTACTGATTATGCCTTCATCTCTCTTACTTTCTATGTAAACAGCTCATAAGCACTATCATTAGCATGTTGGTATCACTGATAAATCCTAATATCTCTGCTGTTGTCCTTTAATATCTTTAGAACAATTGTGCTTGGCTTGTAGGACAATGAAATAGAGGGAGGTGCCCATAATATATATTTACTATGGTATACCATGCATATTATGGATCATATTTGGGAAAATTAATTTATACATGCTTATCTATGAATAACTACATGTACCCTGCCATAGTGAAGAGCCTTTTAGGGCCATTCAACTGAAAATGTTGGGATAATTCTGACTTGAACTAAATAGCATAAATACAGGAAACTCATTTGGAAGTTCCTTTTTTTCTGAGGCAATTGGGGTTAAGTGATTGACTTGCCCAGGGTCACACAACTAGTAAGTGTCGGAGGCTGAATTTGAACTCGGGTCCTCCTAACTCTAGGGCCAGTGCCCTATCCACTGTATATCACTTAGCTGCCCCTCGAAGTATTTTTTAAAACAGGTAGGCTTTGAAAACTTAACTCAGATGTTTCACTAGAAGTAAAAAGGAGCTGAATCATTTCTGAGAATGTTGAGAATCAATAATTTTAAATGTTTTCCAAGCTTTACCATTCCCTATTTGTCCATTTGAAGAAAGGACTATTTATTTGCAACTTGGCAGGTTTCTAGATATGGGTGACAATGTAGAGAACAGTGGGCTCTTAATATCTTGAGATAGAAAAAATCAAATGTATTTGCTTTCTGAGGAAAGAAAACCAGTTAAACTTTGTTATTAAGTACCTCAATATGTCACAGATAGAATTCTACTGGGTATTAAAGCATGTCATCCAAATACACAGAATGGTGTCTTGATATCACTCACTGTAATAGGAAAAACCTATTAAACAGCTGGCATCTTTCACTCCCAACCTTATTGTCATGATGGAATTCTGTTCCCATACTATATTTATAAAATATGAAAGTATAGAACAATGCAACTTAGCCTGCATAAATGACCTGAGAAGAATTGATGAGGCATGAGATAATGGGAGACAGTGCAAGAATGTTAGTACCTCTCAATTATTCAGGAAAAAACAACTGATCCACCATTGAATATGTTGTCTTAAGTGACTCTTGCTAAGCCGGAGAGCATAACAAATATAGAGGGTATGCCTCAATGGTGCTTTCTGAATCTCTTATGTCTTCTTTACCAGGAGTAAAATCCCTAAGGCTTTTCTTACTTGAAGTCTGGGACCCTTTCCACCTTGCTGCTTCTCTAGCATGGTTATATATACAGCTTCTAGTTATGACCCTATCCTGGCTCAATGTCAGTTGTGCATTTTATTGGTGTGGGTACACAGCTAGAAAAGTCCTTAAGATATCATATAGTCCTTAAATCACATTATTTCCTAAATATGACATCTTAATGAAATGTAGAGACATAAATCTGTCTTGGTTTTGGAAAATTCCAGGAATATACTTTAAATTTTTTCATTCTAACCCTTAACAACCCTTTCTGTTAAGAAGCTGTATAATTATCGTCCATTCTATTAATTCTTTTACCTTCAGGAAGCTTCAGAGATCTCTCAATAAACACATAGCAGTAGTTCCCTTATCTCCAAGACAGGGCATGGTGATTTTTTCTTCCATAGTGGAGGGAAGGGGAGGGAGGGAGGGAGGGAGAGAGAGAGAGAGAGAGAGAGAGAGAGAGAGAGAGAGAGAGAGAGAGAATATGAGAACGAGAATTTTTATTCACAGGTTAGTTTGAAAGGATAGGATAAGATATTTAAAAATACTTTCTGAAGTTCAAAACGTGTAATTGTGTGAGAAGCCCATTAAAAATCATTATTAATGTATGAAAGTTCACTAGATTTCAATACATGGCCATCTTACTTGTTCAATCTAGTTTTGCAATTTGTTGAAATATTCTCCAGTTATTGCTAAGTGATTTAATAAATTGAATTTGTGATTCTGGTTCTGAGGTGTCCTAAAAATGTAATGGAAAAAAATCAAAATTCTCATCTATGATTTGCAAATTCAAATACTTGTAATTTAAAGTTGCAAAAGAACTGTGTTAATCCCTGGGGTTTCACAAATCCATTGTTGACTTAAATAAAAGTGCAAGGGCATTATCATATGCCATTATGATAGCCAGCACCTCCTACAATGTTTAGAACATAGTAGATTTTTAAATAAATGTTGATTGGTTGGTAAGAATTTAATTTAGAAGGACAGACTTTTACCCAATATCTTCCTATAGGTTTACACTAGAAAGAACCATATAAATCCGAGATTTAGAGCTAGCAGAGATCTTAGAGGTCAGCTCATTTAGCCTCTTTTTACAAAGGAAGAAACTAAGATCAATTAGAGATTAAAGGATCTGTTTGAGGTTTAAGCAGTGGCAGAGGCAGAATTCAAACCCAGACACTGACAAATCCGTTTCTGGATTCCTACCTCTCCTCCAGGTTGGTGTGAACCATCTATTTAAATAATAATCCCCCTGGACAGAAGCCATGTCCAAAATTGTGTTTTATATGGTTACCAGAGTTTCTTATGCTCAATCAAATTTAAATAACAATAGTAGTGATGAAAGTAAGAATTGTAAGAAAGTGATTTATCTAACTAGTAAAGAAGGGAACTGGCACAGTCAACTCTAATTTGGATGGAGTTTAGGTTTGCTGTAAAAGGAAATGTCAGTTTTGTCTAACTACATTTTTAATTGCTAGAATATAGTGCAGGATAACATCTTTTATAACAAAGGGGAGACGTTTAAACTTAATGAAGAGCTACCAGGGGGATAAAGTATAGAGTTGATGCATAGGATTTATCCATCATATACAGCCTTAGAAAAGATACCTACTAGAATTTTCTAGACTTGTAATATTTTTGCAAATTAAGCTAATTGTTTAGTGGTCTAAAACAGCCCTCATAAAATTAGTTTTGAGTAAAGCATTTTCCTTTAAGAATGCCAAGCCCAGAGTAATTTCCTTTCAGGTAGAGGAACGCATTCAATTTTTATTTCACAAACTGTCACATGAGAAGGATGATTTAAAATCAGAATGTGGCACCTGTTGCTGACAGATGTTAGAGCTCCTATTCCTTGAGAGATGGTGGAGATGTGTTGGAGAAAATGTCAGTGCCCTTCTGATGTGACTCGGTTCTTCAGAAAATGGAGTTTCAGCTTGGAGACAGTAGCTGTCTCTGCTCTTTTGGAAAGAGCGAAGGTGTGAAAAGTTGGCCACCAGAGGGAGAGATGCACTAGGACAAAGAAGGAACCAAATGGCAAATGCACAGAAGTTGTTGAAACTGAGTGTCCAGTGTATGTAGAAACTTGGCGAAACTTCTCTTACTAAAGAACGGGTTCCACTGTATTTAGTAACAAATCTACAATTCCAGTCTACCATTGCATAGAATGATATTTGAGGTTATATTCAGTGAATGATTGGTTTGGTTGAAATAATCCACAGGTGTGCTAGCAGGCTCAGAGAGGAAGCTACTGAATGTCTTAAAATTTATTACACGTGTTTTCTTTGCTCTTATTAAATATTAAAGAAAACCCAATTAATGGGGTCGGTTGGAGCAAGAATGGCATCAGATACAAATTTGAATTCAAAGCAATAGCTCTCCTCCCATTTAAAAAAATTTCCTTTTCCCTTCATGAAGTCAGAACCTTTTAGTAGAAAATGGAAGCTGTATTTAGGATCTTGGCTATTGTTCAAAGGTCAGTTTCTTTTTAGTAGGAATGAGAAGAGCCCTTTTCTTTCCTCACTGAAAAAAGTTACAGAAAGAGAAGGATAAATATGAGACATAGTGGATTTGTTTCTCTTTAAGCAGGAGTTTTAGTTAATGCTTTTAATAAAGGGGAATGCTGAGTTTCTTATCAGGAAGTTAACGCCCCTTGTTCATGTACAGCTCTGACCTCTCTCTTGCCCTCCAGCATCAGGGCCGTTCATTATAACATAATTCCACCTGAACATCCAGCAGCCACTTCAATCCCAAAATGGCCTAAGCTCTTCCAAAAAGAAAAATACAATGTAGTGAAACGAAAAATAGCCCATCTTTATCCAACTTCTCTACTTTTGTTAGTACTGACATTCCCTCTTATCTCTTTGGTTAGTTGGTATCCATTGCATCCTCTTTTTTTTTTTTAACACTCTCCTCTTTAATCCCACTATGTTCAATATGTCAACAAGGCTTGTCATTCCTTCTTTTGAGATTTTCTTTTTAGGTTTGCCCTGATCTTCCATTTTGTTTGCACTGTTCTAGCCTATGCTCTCATCAATTTCTGACTATGTCAGGGTTGTTAGATAGGTGGTACAGTGGATAGAGTCCTGAGTCTGAAGTGAGGATGGCCAGAGTTCAAATCTAGCCTCATGTTTTTATTAACTGTGTGACCCTGGACAAGTCACTTAACTTCTCTCTGCTTCAGTTTCTTCAAATGTAAAATGTGGATAATAATAGCACTTCACTCACAGGGTTATTGTGAGGATCAAATGAAAGATTTGTAAAGCCTTAGTCCCTGGTACATGTTATGTTGTTATTGTTTAGTTGTTTCAGTTGTATCTGACACTTTGTGTCTTCATTTGGAGTATTCTTGGCAAAGATATTTTTTCTTCACCAGTGGATTAAAGCAAACAGAGGTTAAGTGACTTGCCCAAGGTCACACAGCTAGTGAGTGTCTGAGGCTGGATTTGAACTCATATTTTCCTGATGATAGGCCTAGAGCTTTATCCACTGAGACCTTTAGGTGCTGCCTAGTACATAGCAGATGCTTTATAAACGCTTATTCCCTTTTCCTTCCCTTCCCCCCACACCCTCTATATTCCATCAATAGTCTTGACTCCAACAACTACCACTTCTAATTTCTTCTGTCAGACTAACATACCATTGCCATTATGTTATTTAATTCAAGAAATGACACTGGCTGCCTTAGCATAGTCCCTGGCACAAAATACGTTCTTAATACATGATTGTTTCCTTTCTTCCCACTGCTTTCATCAAATCTCAGTTTCTCTTTCTGATATACAGTCTTCTGTAACCTACTTTTTTTTTGGGGGGGGTCAGTAACCATGAGTTTCCTTTAATCCTTTGTCCCTAAACATTCCATCTCAAACAGATGACTGCAGCTGTTTATCCACAGAAAACAGAAAAGTTGAGAATTTGAGAGAAAGAAAAGTTTTCATTGATCAAATCTTATGGATTCTAGTCTGTCCTCTATTCCTTTTGGCTATTACTTAATGTCCTTCCTATTTATTACCTAATGTGACTTTCCACCAAAATGAATTGCTTTTATACTTGACTCACCTAACTTCCTGATGGTCTTTTACTGATTTCTGGTCTCTTCTAATTTAAAACATTCAAGGTTATCATGCTGTTCACTTGGTTCCAGACTCTGACTTCACTATCTCTGTGTACCCTACTGCCTATTGTAATGGCAATATAATTTGAATTTGAAGATCCCTTTGTATTGACAAAGTTAACAGGTACTTAGCACTTAGTAATTAATTGAGCCTCTGTTAATGAAATAGAAGGTATGAATCCCTGTTGCTGATGTAACAGGAAGGGGTTGGCTGAAACAGGAAGCTAATGCTGTCTGTATATTAGGAAAGACCCTGGCTAGGAAAGTCAGACCTTCTTAGAGCAGGCTTTGTGGAGGTAGAAGCTGCTGCTGCTGGGGAGACTGAAGAGGAAAGGCCCCCGGGAGACTGGAGAAAATGATTTTGATTTGGAGAACCTGGATGAAGTGATTTTTATTCTGGGAACCAGCTGAAACTTCTCTGAGTTCAAGGGCCAGCCAGAGCTGCTGAGAAGGCTACTGAGGATTTCTGAGGGCCAGCTAGAGCTGCTGAAGCCTGAAGAACCATGGCTGTGATGCTGGTACTTTGCATGAACCTGTTTGTGGCTTTGTTAAGCCTTGACTTCTCCGGAACAGACTGTGAGGGATTTGGACTAGATGCCCTGAATTTCAGCATGGATCAGAAAGTTCTCAGAGAGCTGGACAGGGACCTGGGAGCTGTCTGCCTTTGAACTCAGATGACAGTTTGGTGAATCCATGTAGGATCTGGGACCATGGAAGGGGATCCAAGGAATCTGAGAGAACACCCTGAGTCAAGCTGAAGGAAGACTTTACTTGGATACTGTGTACTGACTGAGAAATTATAATTTACTAGTGACCTAGGGGTGGAGAGTCTATGTATTTTCTGATGATTGAATAGTGAATGATGAAAGATGATTGAGTTGACTGAATGATTGATTGACTAAATGATTGTGTTTAGTGATTGAAGACTAAATAAGTAACTGATTTGTAACTTAGTGTGCCCCATAAGAGGAGAACTTTGACTATTGTACTTTGTGTCCCTTGAGATGGCAAACCTCCTTAAGGATGATTGAATAATTGAGATGATTGAATGCTTGAATTACTAAATGATTATTCTTTGTACAAAATTTGTGACCACTGTGGTGAAAACTATGTGGATATTTTCTGTGATAGGTTGTAGTGAATGCTGTATTTTGATTTTCTGTGAAAAGTTGTACCATTGTGAATGCTGTACCTTGATTTATTGTAAATATTTTTCTCTGATTTGTTATGGGATAGAGTGTTCAGTATACTATGTAATCAGGATCTTAAAAGATGTTTACAGTAGCATTCTTCTGGAAAGCTGGTAGTGCTTGGCTTTACATCTATTACATTGCTGACCCTTGGCATTTGCATGTTTCTTCTGGTTCCAGTTACTCTCCATGTGAACAAATTCTACTGCTGCTCTCATTCTTTAATGAACATTTCTCCATTCTTCCTTCTTCTTCTCTACTTTTCAATGTTGATCCAGTTTTCTAGTCAAGCTAATCTACTCATTTGATCTACTATGCCATGCCCAGATCTAGGCTTTTGCTCATGTTGTTTCCCATATACTCATCTTCCTGACTAATATCTTTTTCTCTCCTCATGCTGCATGTCCTTCCGAAGTCCAGTTTAAGTTTTACTTTCCCCAGCAAGCCTATACTGTCTCCTGTCCCCCATCTCTCTCTTTTTTGAACTCACTCACTCCACTCTTTATCTGCTGCCCTGACTAGGTTCAACTCCAAGGAACAAGATACCCTTCCCAGGGTATTGGTCACTCCTAATTTCATTAACAGGCTGCTAACTGAGCCCTGGATACTCAAACTCCTCCCCACCTCCTTTAAGTGTCCTCTCACCTCTGATTGGAGAGCTAGAGGATGGAGTTATAAACTCTTCCCAAAGCTGTCCTTTATAGATGGAAGAAATTAGACTTTCACTTCACTCCACCTTATATCTGCAGCTCTCATTGGTTCCACCTCCAAAGAATGAGATATCCCATTGTGGAGTCAAGCAGAGCACTAGAATTGTCCCCTGGGAACTTCTTGTCTTATAGAAATTGAACCATTAACAAATTCTCTTTCAGTCTGACCTCTCAACCAGATTTTAATCTGTCTGGTTATATTGTAGTTTAATCTGTATTTCTGAATTTTTTATTGGAATATTATGAGATACTTTTTCAGAAGTTCAAGGAAGACTAGTACTTCCAGTGTGAAGGCTTGCCAAAGCTGAGCTGCTTACCCACCTTTAGTGTTTACCTGGCAATAAATTCTCACCTGTGGTTCCAAGAAACTGTGTAGCATGTACAGTGGCCATACCTAGGTAAACCATCTGGGCAGGCAGCCTAAACCAGGTTGAAGATAATTGATAGACCTCAAACCTATCAGTAAGTTGGTGGGATTTCTGTCCCAAGCTTGTGAAAAATTCCCCTGGTGGAATGGGGAGATGAGAACATTGTCTTCCAACAGCCAAGAAGGAGGCTGAAACAGGTGCTGTGGAGGGCTTAGAGCTTAGTCAGATGTAAAAGATGCTAAGGTCATCCACTGCATCCTGGGCCATCACCAAACTTCCTGACTTTTGTCTTGCCACTGGACTTCAATGACTCTGGAAGAGAGAGTGAGACTAATGACTTGTGCAATTCTGTCTCACTTAAATCTGATGCATGCATGAATCAAGATATCACCAGTGATGTCATTGACCAACTTAAAAAATAGACAGACAGCAACAACTAAAATCTAGGTGAGAGCTACATCTGGACACAACCAGTTGTTTTCAAGATGAAAACTGATTTGACTGGATTTGATCATTAAAAATAAAAGTGTAGGAGTGGCTAGGTGGCACAGTGGATAGAGCACCAGTCCTGGATCAGGAGAACCTGCGTTCAAATCTGGCCTCAGGCGCTTGACACACTTACTAGCTGTGTGATTTTGGGCAAGTCACAACCTCAATTGCCCTGCCTTCCCCCCTCCAAAAAAGCAAAAAAAAAAAAAAAGTAAATGTGTATAGACACAATCCAGACTCTTACTATTATATGTGTTTAGTAATATGCTTTAGTTTTGGGGAGTCCAAAAATGAAGACAAGAAGAAATGATATGGTAATAACAAGAGTAAATGCATTTATTTTCTTCATACCTGATTAGGCAGGAAGCTAAAGGTCATTTAAGGCAGAAGTCACCATCTTATAGGGTCCTAATCATCACAACAGGTCCTTATCTGCTTCAGCTCTCAGCCAATTGAAAATTTAGGAAATATAGGCATGTGTAGATGAGACATACTTAAAGAAAATGAATATATAAAAATTGATCTTATAAAACAGAACATTCTAGGGGTGATTGTGTAGTTAGTCATTAAGTAAAGAAATACTTATCAAGAGCCTATTATGTGACAGGCATTGTGCTGAGAACTGGGAATACAAAAAGAAGCAAATGACCATTCCTGTCCTCAAAGAGCTCATAATCCAATGGGGGAAACAACAATAAAATCTGCACAAATGAGCTATATACAGGATAAAAAAGAAACAATCAATCAAACTAGTATGAAGAGGGGTTGGAAAAGCTTCCTGTGAAAAGAAGAAAGGAAAGAAGCTAGGTAATTAAGGAAGCAGAGATGATGAAGGAGGACATTCTAGGCTTGGTGGACAGCCAGAGAAAGTTCTTGGAGCTGAAAGATTGAGTGTTTTAGATGAGGAAAAAGCACATAGAACAGGGTAATTGGATTGAAGACAACCTTGGGGAAGTAAAGGTAATAGGAGGCTAAGTTAAAAAGGGTTTTGAAATTCAAATTGGGGATTTCATATTTGATCCTGAAGCAATTGGAATTTATTGAGTAAGGGGGTGATGTGATCAGACCTCCACTTCAGGAAAATCATTTTGATGGCTGAATGAATTGAAGGAGGGAAGAGACATGAGAAGAAGGGGGGAAGAGGCAGGCAGATCCACCAACAAGCTACTGCTTGTTGTCCAGGCATGAGATGATGAGGGCCTACAGTAGAATGGTGGTACTGTCAGAGGAGAGAAAGGGGATACATTCCATAGATGATGCAGAGGTAAAATCAATAGGGCATTGGCAACAGATTGCATATGGATAGTGATAGATAGTGAGGAACTGAGAATGATACCTAGATTGTGAACCTGGGGCACTGGGAAGATGGTGCTTCCCTTGAAAATAATAGGGGAAATTTAGGGGGCCAATGTTTTTTATTTTTTGAAAGAGAGGAAGATAATAGATTTTGTTTTGGGCGTGTTGAGTTTAAGATGTCTACTGGACATTGAATTGGAGATGTTTGAAAGGCAATTGGAGATGAGAGATTGGAGCTCTTAGATTTATAAAAGATCACCATTTACATGTAAATAGGACCCCCCATTTAAAATGTGATTTAAATCTTTAAAAATTCATCTATACCCAATTTTCAAGAACACAGCTACTGCATCAAGTGAATTACACCTATGTTTGAAAAACCGGAAACAAAATTACACATTAACTAGGAGGATCATAGATGTGCCATTTGAAGTGACCTTAGAGATTATTCTGTCCAGACTTCTAATTTTACAGATGAGGAAATTGAGGCCCAGTGAGATTAAATGATTTGTCTCTGGTTAAATCAAAGAACAAGGTTGCAGAGTTGGGATCTGAAGTCTCTCTTGGTATTCTAATTCTCAATTGCATATTCTTTCCACTATGCTAGTAAGCCCTTAATATATGAGTGTTCCCTTTGTTCTCCTTCCCTGGGTCATCTCCAGTTGTCCTGACTGATATCTGGCCACTGGACCTAGATGACTTTGGAGGAGAAAGTGAGACTGATGAACCTCACTTTGCCCAGCCCTCCCTCACTTAAATCTCATTGACTCGAAAGTCATGGCATCATCTTTCTGATGTCATGGTCCTCTTTGAGAAAACAGGACAGAGCACACACAATATTTTTATAACCAAATTCCATTTCCAAATCTTCCACTTACCCTAAATTTTCATCCTGGCACTCAAAATCTTTTGACTGTCTCATAATCACTCAATTTCATTCTTTAAAAATACTCATTATTTAAAAAAATTACAAGAGTTTCTACATAAAATGAATTAGCTATCTAAATCTCATCATTATTCTGTGCAGCAAAAAAATATTGCATATCTGACATATGGGTGAGAATCCACCTTTGACAATATCAGCTAATAATGAGGAAGAAGATGCTATCATTCTGTTTTTCATCCACATAAACTCCTTTCATATAAGCTGTCGAATAAACATATAACATATCACAGAAAATATTTCTGATAAGATCTAAACCTGAATCCTGAAACTCATATCACTATCAAATTAAAAATATAGTATTCAGCATGAGCATTTTAAATATAAAAATAATTGCACATTCAACTACGGGTAAGGCATAGGCAATACACACACACACACATATATACACACACATACACACATATACATATACATACATATATATGCATACATACATACATATATATACACATATATGTGTATTTTTTGTTGTTGCTTATTTCCCTGTCCAGCTTAGAGGTGACAGTTTAGAAGGCTTCAGGAAATTTGCCTCATAGCCTCCTGTTTGCCTCAGAGATCTGAAGGCAGTCACTGGGGACTGAAATCCCCCAGAGTTTTTATTCTCTTGTCATGTCTAGTTTTTTTAAACACCTTTTGAGGTTGTATGACAGCAACGATAGAAAACAGCTAACTAGTGGCTTTCATGTGAGCCTGAGTGTCAGATTACATAAGTAGGCCGGATTGAGGTATTTCTCCCACAGCATGGTAAAAGCCAAATATTATTTCAATTTTTTCCAATTTTTTGTTTTACAGTTGTTTTTCAGCTATGTCTGACTCTCTGTGGAACCCTATTTGGGGTTTTCTTGGCAAAGATACTGGAGGGGTTTGCCATTTTCTTCTCCAGTTCATTTTACAAGTGAAGAAACTGAGGCAAGTGGGGTTAAGTGACTTGTCCAAGATCACACAGTTAGTAAGTGTCTGAGGCCAGATTTGAACTCAGGAAGATGAGTTTTTCCAACTCCAGATCCTGCAGTCTATCAACCTAGCAACCCTCTTCACACACACATAATAGAGATGGGGTAAATCTTTAGAGTAAATTAAATTTCTTTAATAACCACAAGTGGTTTGATATTTGATTTTTGTTCTGTTATAAAGTAGACAATGTATTTAACCTGCTGGATACAGGAGTGTCCTGTAATATGTGGAGGCTCAAGAACACCCTGTATATTAGTATAGTTTAAAACTATCATGCATAGACCTTGCCCAGCCTAGATGTATTTGAATAGGCTACTCAGGGCAAGTTTGCCAGTCCCATTAGGGTTGCCCAATATTCTTTGTTCTAGCTTCACTGCCTACAGAAAATACCTCAGGATTTTTGCTCTACAGAATAACAACATGCATGTATAGTGCATTATCATTTGTAAAACTCTTTCCTTTAAAGATCTCTGTGAAGAAATACCTCCAATATTACTACCCCATTTTTTAGAGGATGAAACTGAGGCTCAGAGAAGTATATAGTGCTTTGCCCTTACAAACTAGTAAGCGTCAGGATCAGGGCTTTAAGCTCAAGTCTTTGTGCTCTAAGTCCAGGGTCTTTTACCACTACACAAGTGCTGGGAGTCTGCCCACATGCCAGCAGAACCTCTTCTTTGGTATTTGCTATAGTCTATCCCTAAGCATGGATGAGAGTGACAGATAAAATGTTTCTTCTTTCATCACTAATATATCCAGGCAAGTCTGAGAACTTTCAGGCAAGTGATTGATTGGGATGCTTTAAAAAATTTTTTTGGAGGCAGCTGGTGGTACTGGGTCAGGAAAGTCAGGGAGACTTTCAAATGTGACCTGTGTCATTCTTGGGCAAGTTACTTAACCTGTATTTGCCTCAGTTTCTTCAACTGTAAAATGAGGATAATAGCAGCATCTTCCTCCCAGGGTTGTTGTAAGGTTCAAATGAGATAATATTTGCAAAAGCATCAAACAAGGTACCTGGTACATAGTAGATACTATATGAATGCTTATTCCCTTCCCTTCTCTCCCCTTTTTCTGATTAAGATGACTTGGTGTATATGAGATAGAGTGTTATCCCTGGAGCCAGGAAGTTCTCAGTTCAGATCTTGCCTGAGACATTTCCTAGCAGGTGAGCTTTCAATAAACCTTTGCATATTCAGAATTGTCTGATCCAGACATCCCTGCTTTGTTGTGCAGTGACTCACCTTGGATTGATCTCAGTCTTATGATGGAGAAAAACAAGATTAATACCTTCACAATATGCTTCCCTATCCTTACTACCAGTTCTGACTAAATTCTTTTTTCCTGACCATCAGCTGTTCCAATCCACTCTGAGTTTGAGATGGTAGTAAGAGAGAAATAGGAACAGAAAAGGAAGAAAGAAGAAGAAGCAGAGGAAAGGAATAGGTGATGGTAGGAAGGGGGTACTTAGAGTAATTTTCATATACTTAAAATTGGGGTGGCAGGATTCCTCTTCCACTCCTCCTGTCTTTCCTCCTCCTCTCCCTCCTCCTCTTCCTTTTCTTCCTTCTCTTTCCCTTTCTCTTCATTCTCCTCATTCTCTTCCTCCTCCTCCTCCTCTTCCTCATTTTCCTTCTCATGCTACTGCTTCTAATACAATTGTTTTTACATTTGTGAGGGTAGTGGTGAGGATGATGCTTCACAAACCTTAGAGGATTATACACATATATTTTATTGTTACATAAAGCTTCCAAAAACCCAGAAGCATCATTCCCCTTGATTCAGCCCCTTCTGATTGCCTACTTTAAGCTCTAGGATTAGTAAATAAAGAGGGACTAGAATTTTCCATGTTCATTTCTGAAAAGGGATTCCAGTTAGTTCCTATTTTGAGACACAGGGTGATGCAACTTTATGTATATAGTCAAGCAGTTAACATGCATTTGCTAAGGATTTCCTATATGCCAGGTCCTATGCTAGGTTCTGGGAATACAACACAAAAATGAGCCAGTTCTTGCCCTTAAGAAATTGATATTTTGTCACAGGAAACCCCATATAAATGGATAATAAATATGCTTTACATATATACATACATACATACATACATACCAATGTACACAGTTAACGCAAGGTAATAAGGTAATTTGGGAAGTGGAGAGGCACTGATAGCTGGGATGAGAAGAAGGCCTCATATAGAGAAGCACCTTGACAGAATAAGTAGAATAATGGCTTTGGAGTCAATAAGTTCCAAATTCAAATTCTTACTAGCAATGGCAAGTCACTTAATCACTTTCCTTTTCTGTAAAATGGGGATAATAGGACCGACCTCCTTGGATTGTCTTGAAGATAAAATGAGTTTATATATTTGTTGTTGTTGGGTCATTTTAGTTGTGTCCAACTCATGTTCCCATGAAGTGGTTTACCATTTCCTTCCCCAGCTCATTTCACAGATGAGGAAACGGAGGCAAACAGGATTGACTACTTTGTCACACAGCTAGAAAGTGTCAGGCTGGATTTGAACGCAGGTCTTCCTAACTCCAGACTCAGTGCTCTGATCCACTGTGCCCTAAAGCTAGCCCTAAAACTGCCTCCTAAAACTCTATTTAAATTTTATCCATTATTATGCAGGCTAGGAACCTTGAGATAAGCTTTGAAAGAAGCTAGGGTTTCTATGAGTCAGGTTGAAGCTTGACTTGATTAGTTTTTAAAAGAGTGACCTAAGTTTTTGGCCAAGGGCTCAAGGTTAAGAGAGGTGGATAGGTGCTGTAGAGGCAATGATCTGAGTAGCTTTGGAATTAAAATGTTTCTCTGTCTGAATCCTGCTGCTTTTATTTGTGTATGTCTACTTATAGAATTTGCAATGACAGCCTTCCTGGGAGGCAGTTGCAGAGATCAGAATATGACTTCACTTAATAGACTGTTTCTATCACAAGGTGTCACAATGGTGATTTTCTTTTGCTTATGAAACTTGAAATGGCACTAAATTTAAATAAAATTTGCAAATGGAATGTGGAAAAGTACATTCTATTGCTAATTTGGGAACTTGGAACAACAATAAAGCTTATTTGTTCAGACCTTCTTATATATCTTCAGATTTGAAAATGAAACATACATGAAATTATATTGAAGCATGTGTCCTTTGTAGATACACATCAAGATTTGGATAACACATGGCTAAAAAAAAAATCATGGGAATGATTTTGAAAATTGCAATGAATATGCTTTTATCTTTTGTATGATCTTGGGGCTGCAACTTGCCTTACCTGTGCCCCAAATTCCCTATTTCTAAAATGGAGAAAATGTAATTTGTGCTATCTCTTTTAAAGAACTATGAGATTTAAGTGACTCAGAGAGAGAGACCTGGATTCAAATTGTATCTTGGAAACTCAGACACCTGACCATGCATAGGTCACTTAATCTCTTTTAGCCCAAGGCAGCTCTCTGAGATTATCCTCTAAATCATAGACCTGAAATGTAATTTCCCATGGTGGAAGGTCCTACACTGATTCAATCATAGATCTGTGATGTAGGCATAGATGTAGCATGGGAATGTACTTCAATTTGGAGGACAAACATTACATGAATCCAAGGAATTATTATAAGACCACTCAAGAACAATGTATTTGGTGCTTATGAACTTGAAATCAATGGGATAAAAAAAGGTTAGTTGATTTAAGATTGAGATAGGGTCAATATTTGGCTCCAGATCTTGAGTTTGTTATTTTCCTGGAATTCATTCATTTCTGGGTTCATGTAGTCTGAAATCCATTAGATGTTTAACTCAAAAGGTCAGTGATGAACAGAAGATCATATTTGTCATATTTGAAGCTCTGGATTCTCCCTTCATTTTATAAGGGCAGATAAGAAGGTTAACATACCTGCACTGGCAAAAATAAAATGATTTTGCAGCCTATGTCAAAGGTAGTAGAGTTTATAGAGAGGAAAAGTTTTGAATTCTGTCATTCAAGTGTAGGACCAGGGCAATTCTAAGGCAAAGCTCAAGGTTTCACATGAGAGTTGTATTATTTATTGAATTTCTTATCTAAAAATCCACATTGACTTCTCCTTTTCTTTTGCTTCTTCTGAAGTATGTAGCAAAGTTTACTACTTGCTGAGAGTAACACATTACTTTTTTTTTGATAAATCTTTGAAATGATAGCTGATTACTTTTGAATAGTCTCTGTCTTTTGGCAAAAGACTGATTGCCAGCTAGCATCTGCAACAGGGAAGAGCAATGAGTAAATTAGGAATTATCTTGTCTCCATTGTAAATAAGAATACTAATTATTTCTCTTGCTAAGATACTATACCTTGATTATAGGATATTTGTGGTCATTAATAAGTGCAACTATTTTTATTTTCAAAAGAATACTTGAATCTCATTTGGTTGAATTTCATACTAAAGACTTATTCCAGGAGGAATCGTTCCCTCCATGTTTGACTGGATCTCAGATTTAGAGCAGCAAGAACCCTCAGAGATAATTGAATTCACCTTAATGCTTTTGCAAACCAGGAAACTGAGGACCAGAGAGGAAAAGAACTGATTTGTTCAAGAGCAGATAACTCATTTAAGGCATAGCTAGGACTAGACTGTAAGTGTCCAGACTTCTTTCTGTTCCAAGTGCACTTAGGAAGTAGGTTTACATTTTCATGTACCATTGCTTTATTCAGATGGTGCAGAATGTTTTCAAGATAATCCCGTTACCTATTATTTTGTCTTACATTTGTCTAGATTATAGTTAAGTTGTTTTATTTGACAACCACATTTTATTATCTCTTAATTATAAGCAGGACTTGGTGGCACAAATTATCTAAAGCTGTAGATTATTCGGATATCTCTTTCAATAAAAATGAGTAACTTATAATAATATAGTGCTTTAAAGTTTGCAAAGCACTTTACATATGTAATCTCATGAAATCTTCACAACAACTCAGTAAGACAGGTATTATTATCCTTATTTTAAAACTGAGAAAACAACTTAGACAAAGGTTGAATATACAATTACTAAGTGTCTAGGAAACCACATTCTTCTTAGTTGCTTGGTTTGCAGTCTCTGACTAAGCTTCTACCTCTCATGATTTTTTAATCTACTCATCTACTCAGTTGCCAAGTTTTGTTAATGGGGAAAGGAACAGCAACAACAGTAATTATAGCTAACACTTATATAGCACCAAGTACTAAATATTTAAGTGCCTACTAGTGCTAGGAAGTTTACAAATATTACTTCACTGGACCCTCACAACAAACAGGAGGTTGGTGGTATTGTGATTCACATTATATAGTTGAAGAAACAGAGGTAGGCAGAGGTTAAGTGACTTGTTCAGGGTCACAAGTACCTGAAGTTGCATTTGAATTCAGGTCTTCTAGTCTTGAGATCTATGTCTACCCTCCCACCCACCTGCCTAGCTTCTACTGAGAGCTCAGTAGTTTGTACTGATTCTTATCTTTTGCTAATTGGCAGGGTTGGTATTTAGTAGGTGGGAAGAGTCCATCAAAGCTGATAGGAACTTAGAATTATAGAACATTTTAAAAGAACCCTGCAGTGAGCCATACAGAGTGCTAATAAATATCATTGAGGTTGGACTGATGGGTTCACAGAAACCATAGTTAAGTAAAATTTATTCTAAAAAATAAAAAGAACTTTTTTTTAGCATACAATGAGTAAAAAAGCCTTTAAAAAGCTTCTTTTAAATCTTCTTTAAATCTTACTTCTGTAAGATCCAGATGAATGAATAAAATCACATTTATTAAGTGCTTCCTATGTACAAAGCTCTGTGCTTATCACTGGAGTTGCAAATAGGAAAGCAATACAGCCCCCTGGACTCAAGGAGCTCACGTTCTAATGGGGGAGATAGTGTCTATTGGGACCTTCAAGTGCAAGTCAATGAAAAGACATAGTAGTAGTCCTTAGGATGTAATGGCAAAGCAGACAGCAATATATATTTTTCAATATAATTTCTACTGATAAAACCTTAGGTATTTCTGATATTGGATAATTTTACAATGCCAAGGACTTTGGTGAGGAAAGCTTTCCTTTCTGGATCTTTGGTAGCTTATGGCAGCTGATAAGTTGTTTTTCAGCACTTGGAGAAGTAGTTGACAAGCCTTGCTGTCCACATGATTATATCCCTGGATGATGTCTTTGTGCTAGTAGCAGCGTTGCTTATTTGCCTTGCTATTCTCAGTGCTCTTGGGCTTGCCTATCCATTCACTGATGGCAATTGATTGGTGTTTGTTGGTGATGGGAATTCTGAGTCCCTTTTCCACAAGGATTGTTCAGTGATGACTATGGGTGATTAAGAAGGATGGGGTGAGCCTCTGGAAGTCACTGTGATTAGTGGAGTTTTAGGACTCTGGATCTTGAACTGTTTCCATTGGGGTCTGAGAAGAGATGATGCTTGAGGTGGTAAATTCTTCTGAAATCTACATACAATTAATTCATTGACTTTATCACCTTGAGCAAATAACTTCATTTGTTAGGATTCAACATGTTCATTTCCAAATTGATGGGTTTGCTTAAATGATCTCTCAGGTCCCCCCCTTCCTCCCCGCCCCTTGCCTTTTTTAAGCACTTTCTAACATTCTCTGACTGCCTAGGTAAACTTCAACTTAGGTCCTATCTATGTTACATCAAATGCCAAATACTAACATCTGGAGCTGTATGTACATATACATATATTCATATAAATACACAGAAATACATATATTTGCCTATCATGCTTGACTTTGAAGTTGATTCTATAATTTCTGATACTAGAAAGCCCACATATATATGTATATATTTATATACATACATATCCATTTAATTTAAAAATCACAAACCATTTATTAAGTACTTGTTAGGGGCAGAATAAGAGTTAGCATAGAGCTGTGGAGAGTTCTTGGCTTGGAATCAAGATCTGGGTTGAAATTCTCCCTCTTAATTTACTAGCTGTGTGGCCCTGGTCAAGTTACATAACCTCATTGTGCCTTGGGCAACTATTCTGAACTTCCTTATTGATTCATTAGATAGGTGTGCAGTTGGTGTAGGTAGTTGTCACATCAGACTTCCCATACCATTAAAATCGTAGATCCTTCATGTGTTCAGGTATGTGCAGATTACTGTGCCAGGAGCTAGGAGAGATACAAAAACAACTAAGACAGAGTCTATGTCCTCATGGAGCTTGCAGTCTACTATGGAGACATGAGATACAAGCAAATAAAATATAAAAAAGTTAAATACACAATGAAGGCATAAACAGAATGCTAAATGAAGTTTGAGGAAGGATCAGTTTTCATTAATAGGGGTTGTGGGAGACCAGGTAAATCTTTACAATAGAGGGAACATCGTGTTGACAGGTTAGAATTTCACCACAAAGCAGATAATAACAAGTAAGTGTTAGAAGTTGTCCTAATGGGGGCTGCCAGGTAGCACAGCGAGTAAGAGCACCAGCTCCAGTGTTGGGATGACCTGGGGATCAAATCTGGGCTCAGATACTCAGCACCACATCCAGAAATAACTGGCTGTGTAACCTTGAGCAAGTTACTTAACCCCGATTGCTTTAAAAAAAAAAAGGAGTTGTCCTAATGCCACAACCCATTTGCACTACCTCCTCAGAGGTAAACTACCACTATTGGGTCCTAGGGATAATTTAAGGGGCTACATTCTGAATATTATTACTCACAAGCCTCCACCGGTGTGCTTCCATTCAACAATAAGCTAACAGTCACAATTAACTCTTAGAATTTAACTTAGCAACTAACTCTTATTAAGATGGAATAGTAAAGACAACTATAAAACTTCCCCCTACCCACAAACCAAACAAACCTGGAGTATATCTCTGACAGATACATACAATGTCTATGGAGAGAGGAGGAAAATTTTAGATTATAATGGTAAGAAATCACACTTATAAGGAACACATGTGCCAATGCAAGGCACAGTTCTGGAAGTGCATGACATAGAAGGGCTTTTTCTCTTCCTGCAGTCCTTTTTCCACCAATTTCTTGAAATATAGGGCTAGTTACTTTGAGTCCATTACTGGCTCTATTCTCAGTTGCCATAGGTCATGCTCTTTGAAACTACTTCCACCATCAGTTTCTCTATATCCACTTCTGATTGAAGTATGTCTGTGCTCCTTTAACTGGACCTCAAACTGACTCCAGTTGCTGAAGAAATATCAAAGAAAATCATTTCAAAAAATAACCAACTTTGCTGTCATGAAAAGTCTGGTGCAAAAGAATGGGCTTTCACTCTTTTTTACTATTGTATTACAATTGATTGGTCCTAGGGGATAGAATAGCAGCCAAAGGTATTTTAACAGTGATGTTCTGAGATGGAATCTCAGGGTGCAACTAACTATGTCATTTCCCAGACAATATTTCTTGGGACCTTTAAGAAGATAGCAATTCTGGGGCTGCACCAGCCCTGGAGTCAGGAGGACCTGAGTTCAAATTCGGCCTCAGATACTTAGCACAAAACTAGCTGTGTGACCTTGGGCAAGTCACTTAGCCCCAACTGCCCTACCTTACCCTCTCTGAAAAGGAACAAAAAGAAGATAACAATTCTTTGGATGACTAAATCTTACTGAATAAACAATTTTGTTTGAAAAAGGGAAAGAGATTTTAACAATGACAAGTGAGTGGATTTTGAAAAAAAGTTCTAGTTCAGCAAAATGTGTAATTCCTTTAAAAACAATGTCTAAGCATTATGGTTTTAATTTTCTAACAGTAACTTTAAATATACAAGACATAGAAGCATTCACCATAAACAGGATGAAATTAAGTGATTTATTCTGGGGCCAGCCCGATTGGATGTATCTTGACACAAAATCACGCGAGTTTCAAGTTGAAACCAAAAGAAGAGAGATATAGGAGAAGGGAAAAGAGAAGGAAAGGAAAGAGGAGAAATAAGAGAACTAGAGGAGAGTAGAGAAGATATAGGAGAGGAGAGGGAAATGAGAGAAGAGGGAGGAGAAAAAGAGTGAAAAAAGACAGACGAGTGGGAAAGGAATGAGGAAGGGAGGGAGAGAAAAAGAGAGAGAGAGAGAAGAGAGAGAGAGAGAGAGAGAGAGAGAGAGAGAGAGAGAGAGAGAGAGAGAGAGAGACAGACAGACAGACAGACAGACAGACAGACAGACAGACAGACAGACAGACAGACAGGATGAGAACGAGCCTTTTCCATTATATTTTTAACCTTGTCAGGTCAGGAAACAACATGTTATATTGGACTTTGGGGTGTGAGGAGCTGAAATCAAATCCTCCCTCTAATGTTTATATTTATATTATCTAATGTTTAATTTGTAGCTGTGTGACCTTAGGCAAGTTATTTCATTGCCTTGATTTCAATTTCCTTATTTGTGACATGAGATGTTTGAATTAAATGGCTGACCTTTTGAGGTCCCTTTGAGCTCTAGACTATGATTCTATAATTTTATTAGAATTTCTTTTGATTATTTCTTAGTAGTCCCTGAGGATTAGAGGCTATACTGCTCCTTCTGTATTCCAAGTTTTAGGTCAGGTGAAAAGGGTCATTGTGAAAGTGTTGATCATAAGGAATAAGCTGATTTTCAATGATGGAGATCCAACAATGCTTACTGTCCACTTTTCTGAGCTTTACTGTCTTAGCATGAAGTAGGGATGAGGATAAGCCCTCATTCCAAGATGGTAGAAGGTAACAAGAGGTTAACTCATCATTTCCATGTTGCCAAGGATAGTTGAACAAGTAATATTTTAACAGGTGAGAAGAAAGTGGAATTATTATTTTTTAAAAACATTAATCTGAAGCCTTTTTCCATTTGGTGAAAGCCATTGCTGATGGAAAAGATCTTTTTTTAGAAGAAAGGATGCTAACAAATCAAAGTTTTTGTTTTGATCTAACACAACTTTGTTTTCACAACTTTGTTGATCTTATTTATACTCTCCTTCCTTCCCTAATATATATTTTAGAGCACACACTCTGTAATTCTTGCTTCATGATCTATTATCACTTCCCTTCACCATCACTGAGGCCATTGTAAACAAGAGGGCCATTAAAGCAGACAGTTGGACAATGAATAAGGGCTGCCAAGAAGGCATTGAATTCTGGAAAGAAAGAAGGAAAGAAGAGAAAAAGAGAAGTAAAGAAAAGTCTTATGATTTTTCCTGTTTGAGAAATAAAATAATTTTATGTTATTCCCAATGGTTTTCAAAGTATGTTTACTTCACTGCATAGCATTATTCTATTAACCTAATATGTATTCCTGTTACATTCTTTAATCTGCTTGCCTAACCATAAGAAGTTCCACAATATTTTATGGTATTCAGAAGCAATATTGTTTATATTTACTGAAGAAGCTTCAAATTACTTTGTCAGGCATTCAAGACCACCACAATCTAGCAATTTTCTATATTACAGTGTAGCCAAACCTGCCTTTCTGTTCCTCACATGTCATACTCCATCTGCATGTGCCTTTGCAAAACTCATTTCATGTACCACCTGCTACATGAAGCCTTTCCTGATCCCTCTGACTACTAGAGCCCCCTACTAATAATTTACTTAGTATTTATTCTACATATATTTTTCTGTGTCCATGTTCTCTCTCCCCTGATAGAATCAACACTCTTATAAGGAAGAAATCATTTGGACTTTGTCTTTATGTCTCCAGTCCATGGTACATGGGATAAGGAATAGATATGTGATTTCGTTGATGTAGGTAACTCCCATATAAGGAAACTACAACTTCAGTGCAGGTTGGCACCCTGTATATAATTTATAGTCTTAGAAAGTTGCCTTAGAAGATTTGCCCAGAATAACAGCCCATGGATGGAATGATTGAGATGGATGAGCTCCTTTTACACTTCTCCTGCTGTCCAAATAGTTGCCTAAATCTTAGTTGATGAATTTCAGACTTATCTCATATTATCTCTGCATACAGTAGGAGCTTAATACAAGTTTACATAAGAAATTCTTTGAAGTTTTTTTTTGTTTGACCTTTGTGTCAAAATATTTCTCAGTCCTTTCGAAATTCCACCTCTATAAGGAGCTCCTTGGCCTGCCTCTCTCTCTCTCTCTCTCTCTCTCTCTCTTTAAGTGATCTCTAAAGTTCTTTTCAATGCTTAGGTCTTCTGTCTTACATCTGCCTCCCCACCCCAAGCATTTATCTGCTCTGCCTTCTGTTTTCCTCAGCAATTTAGAGATACTAGTTACCCTCAGTAAGAAGGAAAAAGATTATATATGGAATACAGACAACTTTGTACATTCATGTGATTAGATTTTGCATCCTTCTCCTCCCCCAAGTAAAGAAAAGCAGAAGAAAGAAGAAGGAAAGGAAAGGAAAAAAGGAGTAGAAAGAGAGGGAAGATGGATAGAGAGGGTGCTAGAGGAAAGAAAAAAGAAAAAGGGAGAGAGAAAAAGTTAAAAAAAGGAATTGAGAGAGGAAAGATAAATTTCTTTTAAAATAAGCATGACCTTTCCCATCTATTCTTTTGCCACACATACCTAAGGCAGTAATGAAAAGTATTATTAAAAGGGATTATAATGTACTGAATATTGGTGTTGGTACTAACGAAATATTGATTAAGCATCAGAAGCCTGCTAGGCAGAGTATTTAAAGACATTCTTACACAAAATGAGATTCCAAAAGAGGTCTAGGGTTTTAAGCCAAACTTTGTTACTTAAAAAGCAACTTCTTGACTTTTAACTAAAGCCTAATTTTAAATATGGCTTCCTAGGGAAAGACTATATATACATAATTCAGGCAATTGCTTGCAAACTGATTGTTTTAATTACCTTTAAAATCTAAATTGTCTTAGAAAATTCCAAATAGACTCCATTTGGAGTCCCAAAGGGAGAAGCAAATATGCCTTTCAAAGCCCCATTACTGGAGCTCAGTGCATTGGCCATGGAGTTCATCCTTTTCCTAATCCTTCTTGTCTGTAATAGGCCAGAGGGTGGGAGGAATGCCAGGTTCAGGGAAGGAGTTGTCTCCTGCAGCTGAAGCTCCCATTGTTTTGCTATGATTCTGGAACTTGCTGTTCTTGGGAAGTAATGAAGTTGGGCTCATGGTGGTAGAGGAGGAAAGAGTCAGTGAAGAAGGGGATCTGAAGCCTGATGGTTCAGATTTACAGTTGTGTACATACACACACACACACAGAGAAAAGTTAAATATATGTAATATTTATACAAAACCTGAATTTGTTAACTCTATGTTTATGCTGCATATGTATTTCATGTGTATTTGTTGTCTCTTCCAGTAGAATTTACACTCCTTGCCTGGAGGAATTGTCTTCTTTTTCTTTATACTATTATCCTCAGTGCCTAGTGATTGTCTATCACACAACAGGGCAGTTAAAACTTATTGATGAATCGTGTCTTACTAAACTAGCAAAAATAAAAATATGAACCAGCAAAATGATTGTACTTGAACCAAGGTGATATTTTTCTTCCTGTCAGAGAGAATTCTGGGTATATTTGAATATCGAGCCATACAGATCTTTAATTGACAGAATTCCAGGCACTGTGAAATGAGAGATTTTGAGGCAGGAGGGCCCAAATCCCTTAAATTATACTACTCAGCCTCCTTTTTTTTTCTACACGTAAAGCCAGCCCTGGGAGAGGAAAACATTTAGTCCTTACTTCCCTACAAGTTCCTTTCTTAGGTTAAGACAAATTAATCCAAGCTAGATAGCTCTTCGGGCTAAAACACAGAGGTTGGTTGTAAGTTCCAGGAATGTGTATGCCTTTGTTGTCTCAGGCACAATGGAAAGAGTATTGAATTTAGAGTCAGACAGAAGACCTAGTTTTGAATCCCAGCTCTGCTGTTTACCACTTGTGTATCCATGGGCAAATCATTTAAACCCTCCAGGCCTTAGCTTCTTCATCTGTAAAAAGGTGTTGGATTAGAGAAAATCTATGGTCCCTTCTACCTATAAATCTAAAATATTATTGTCTTACAGAGAAGGGAGGTTCATTTCCTTATAATCCCAAGGGTTATACAGATTGATGGGTCTTTAGGACTCTGGGAGGCTTTGTGCTCCACCTAGACCAGTGGTGGGGAGCCTGTGGCCTCAAGGCTCCATGTGACCCTTTAGGTCCTCATGTGTAGCCCTTTAACTGAATCCAAATTTCACAAAACAAATCCCCTTAATAAAATGATGTATTCTGTAAAACTTAGACTCACTCAAAAGAACTCACCCGAGGACCTAGAAGGTCACATGTGCCCTCAAGGCTGCAGGTTCCCTATCCCTGAACAAGACCCTTCTTTAACTCCTCCCTGCCTCCTTGATCACACAGATGTTTGGTTGGGCTGTATAAGACTACTATAAATAGTCAATGTGAAATGCTTAGCATTTATGCCTAACTATGATACCGTATAATAATAATAATTATATATATCATTCAACATATATGCTTAATTTTATAGTAAGTTTTTGTTTGGTTATAATACCCAACATTGCTCATGTATACTTGGTTTTATGTAGTGTATGTTCAAGATCTATTTACTGATAGATTAGTTCAATGGGCTGTTCTTCTATCTGAAGATAATAATCTGGTTGCTATATATTTGTTATCCTCATAGTTTTTCCTACGTGAATTGCCAGACTAACTTTACTAAAATTGGAAGGTACAGAAAAGATTAGCACAGGCCCTATGCAACACTGATCCATCATCATGAAACATCCCACATTTTTCATCTTACTCCTTCAAGAGGTAGAATAGCCCAGGGCTCATAGGCAATACAGTGGCAAAGGTGAGACTAGCACTCTCCTAAATGTTCATAAAGTCTGAATTTTTTTGAGTTGTTTTTCAGCCATATCTGACTCTTCATGACCCCATTTAGGGTCTTCTTGGCAGAGATACTAGAGTGGTTTTCCTTCTTTAGCTCATTTTACAGGTGAAAAAACTTGAGGCAAACAGGGTTAAGTGACCTCGCCAGGGTCAAACAGTTAAGTAAGCATCTGAAGCCAGATTTGAACAGACAAAGATGAGTCTTCATGACTCCAGTTCAGGCACTCTATCCAATGTGCCGCCTAAATACCCAAAATCCAAATTAGTTATCCTTAAATTAGTGAGTTTTTATTTTCTCCAAACACTTGACCTGGCCATGTTGAATGCTCTATTTTCCTTTATCAAAAATGAAATCAAGAAGAATAATGCTTTCATTAGGGAATTAGAAGCAGAATTCAGTAGGATTATCATAAAACCTATTGTAGATCTTGGACAGAATACTTGAGATATTCCTATTACCTGGACTAGGACCATAGAATGAAAAAGTTCAATTCAAAGCAGATCAACAAATGCCTATTATGTGCCAGGCACTAAAGATTAAAAGAAAAATAATGACAGCCCCTGATCTCAAGTAGTTTATATTCTAACATTAAAAAGTACTGTGCTTTTAAGCCTTCAATATAATTGGGTAAAGTGTAATGTTTTAGTGATTTCCAAAAGTAAGGATAGATGTGTTCTTCATTCTAAGTTTTTTAAAAAGACAAATCATGCTTTTATTGTCCATATTTTAAAAGATATTCTATATAGACTTCATGAATGGAAGGATGGGCTGTCTCCTGCCATTAATTTTATTTTGTTGAGCAGCTAGCAGAGCTAAAGCTAATCAATTTACTAACTGAATACGAAGAGGATAGAAAGACTTTCCCACCCTCTGATGTGCAAAAGTATTTTAAGATTTAGGTAGCTTGTCCACTGTTGATTTTATTATCATATCATTGTAGTACATCATCTCTATTCTTTAAATTTTATAGAGAACTTTGCTTTCCAGGTGCCTTATTTCATGTTTGATATTGATAACCAAGATAGATATAATATTGTTAATACACAAGAAATAGATATGTTATTTCCTCTTTAATATGAGCTCAGTCAAAACCTGTTTTAGTCCATTAAAACGTTCTGCACTGACTTGAAATGCAAAAGTTTCTTTTTTTTTTTTTTTAAGCAATCAGGGTTAAGTAACTTGCTCAAGGTTACATGGCCAGGTGTTTCTGAGTGGGTGCTAAGTGTCTGAGCCCGGGATTCGATCTCCAGGTCTTCTCAACACTGGAGCCGGTGCTCTTACTCGCTGTGCTACCTGGCCGCCCCTGAAATGCAAAATTTCTTTAACCTCTTTGCTTTATGTCAAGCAAAACAGCTTCCTTGTCTCTGCTTATACTGTTTCCCTTAATTCATGGCCCAATTAAGACCTACATGATCACTTATGTTTTGATCCCTGACCTGCAATGACCTTTCTCTTATTCTGAATTTCCATAACATTTATGTGTATGGTCTCTATCATATTATTTCATCCTTCTTTACATATTGTCATGAATTCTTGCACTAGGTCAGGGATTCTTAACCTTTATCATATCATGGTCCATTTAGGAAGTCTGGTGAAAACTATGGGCTGCTTAAAATATTGCTTTTAAATTCATAAAACAAATGAAGCTCATAGATTCCAAGTTAAGAAACTTTGAACTAGTTGACCCTTTTAGGTATAAAATTATGTGGTCTCTGATGAGAGACCTCCCCTGTTTTTCCTTCTACTGCTAGAAATTTTTTTTCTAGCAGTTTTGAGAGTCTCACTCTGAGGCAGAAATCTAAGAATGAAATGTAGTGAAAAGAACATTGAATTTGGAATTAGAAGATCTGAGTTAAAATTCCAATTTCTAGATGTAATAGTAATGGAATTTAAAGATTCCCTGTATTGGCTTATGAATCCCACTTGTGGGATGGACTTGTTGACATGAAAAGAGAGGGCTGAACTGGGAGGACCTGGTACCATAGATTTAGAGGCACAAGAATTTTTTGGAAGCAGCATTGTGGAGGCAGAAAGACTGAGAGGATTTCTGAGGGCCAGTTCGAGCTGCCCAGGACTTTTGAGAGCTGTCACCCAGAGCTGCCAAGGACTAAGGAGACATGGCTGTGATGCTGGTACTTTGTCTGTCTGTTTGGATGATGTTTTGCCAGATTCATCCATTGGTGAAGGACAATCCTGTTGTTGCAGAGGGTCTGGAACCTTGCTGTTGGTTCAGAAGCCCTGAAGAAGGATTTTCTTGTTGTATATTTACAGAAATCCTGGAAGAGGGTCTTGCTGATGTTTTCAGAGGTCCTAGGACTGTTCTGCAGACAGAGAATGAATTAATGAGGACACTGGCAATGTATCTTGTAGCCTTGTTAAGCTTTGTCTCCCCAGGAACAGAGATTGCTGAGAACTTGCCTCAGGTCAAGATGAAGAAAAGACCTCTCTTTGGGTATTAAATGCTGTGATAATATCTTAAGCTTGTTGTAACTCTGGGGTAGATGGCCTATTCAGTTGTGATCCAGTGCTCTGTGACTGACCAAATGAATATACTTTGTTTATGATTGGAAACTAATCTCCATTTGAGAAGAAGGGCTTTGCAATTGACTGAATGAATGTACTGCCTAGGGGTGGAGTAGTACTTAGAAGAGGGACTTTGTGACTAAATGAATGTATTGCCCAGGGGTGGATTTTTTGTACTTGGAAATTATTGAATTACACTTGGTGAATGCTATATTTTGAATTATGCTGTATTTTGATTTTCTCTGTTCTTAATTTGTCACTGAATAAAATGGAGAGCAACTATGCTGGTATTTCGAATCTTGGGAAGTTGCCTTTGCTTGGCATTACACTAGTGTACCTGGAAAAGATAATCTATCACTTTAAACATCAATGCATTTAACTATAAAATATGGGTGATCTCTAATGTGACTTCCAGCTCTGAACAGAGATCCTATGATGAATTGTTCTGTGACAGAGTTGAAACTAACTTTCATTAGTGTCTCTCCATCCTTGGTAGTTGAACTGATCATGAACATGGAATCCTTATGATAGACAAATACCCAGAGATATACAAATGACCTCCTTTCTTCCAGGGGCATAAAAATTTGGACCTATTCTTTTCAATTTCCTTTCGCCCCTTCTACTTCAGAGAAGAACATAAAACACTGGGTTAGAGGGGAAGAGTCACCATGTGAAGGAGACTTTAACCACCCTCTGACATTGCCAGGTTGGAGTTCTGAACTAGAACAATCCCAGAATTCTTTATAAAAAGAACAGAAGAATGCTTTGTGCTAGGGTGTGTGTGTGTGGGGGTGAAGTTTCAGGCCTGGAGATGGGTCCCTACTTTGTCTATTGGCAGCTATTTCTAATCCCTGTGACTGCTAATCTGAGTCTCTTCTGTGACTATCAGGGAAGCAGCTATATATGTGCCAGCTCTGACTTGATGTTTTTCATGTTATTTCATTGGAGAAGAAAATGAAAAACCATCCAGTATGCTTGCCAAGAAACCCCCAAATGGAGTCACGAAGAGTTGGACGTGACTGAAATGACTGAACAACAAGATGTTATTTTATATATATAAATATCTGCTCCTGCCACTTGGATTCTAATCCAATTCAATGAATACTTTCTGGATACTTATTATATGTGTCTTAGTATATGAAGCTCTGAGGGGTATACAAGAGAAACATGGCATGGCTCTTCCCAAAACTCTCTCTATTTAAAAAAAATGTTATGAGCAGGCTACCTCTAAGCAACTGATGATTGAACATACATGAAAAGAGTTTAGTGTCAGAATCAAATAAAGCTTACAAGATTAATGACACATTAATGATATGCATAATAGTTATTGTGCACATGGTAATTAACCATAAGTGGTAAGAAGTGCTCACAAATTACTGTAATTAGTATTACTTTTACCCAGTACAATTGTGTTTTTAGCTTTTTTTTTGTCTTTGTTAGCTTTCTGGTATCTATAAATGAATAATGTCAATGTTGACAGTTTTTCCTAATGTGATGAACAGTTTAATCTTTACTCCGCATGTGCAACAACACACATTTAAAGATAAAGAGCCTGGTTCCAACTCCTCACTAGGAAGGTATGCCCCTATAATTCTGCTCCCTATTGCCCTGTGTCTCACACTTATCCCTCTGCCATGATCTTTCAGTATTATTAATTTTTATCTCAAGTCTTCTAATAGATTCTTGAGCTAGCATATCAAATTCTATGTTTCCTGCTCTTTATCTCCCACTTCTGAGTGCCATGAAATGGAGGCTGGGAAGACTTTTGTATTGGAGACTGTGGATAGTTGGTCTAATCCAACAAAGTCACAGGCACTGGGGGTGGAAGGACCCTAATCTAGAACATAGGCTGCAGAGAGAACTCTTTGTGTGCTTGGAGTCTCAGGCACATGAGAGTATTAAAGTAAAGGGAGCAGAGCTAAAAAAGTGGAGGGGTGAAAGGAAAAAAGACAGGTAGGGCAATTTGTGATCAGGCAGGTTAATATTGTTCTTGGAGAAAGGTAACAATTTCTATATTTCTCTACCCCACATCAATTTCTCAAAATGTGACTCCAGCAGCCCATGCTCTGAAAATAAATTTACATTTGAGTGAAAAAATGATCATTAGCCAATCTCTGAACTGCAAAATGGGGGAGGGAACAGAGGACATGAGGTAACAGTATTGACCAAAAACAACTCTCAAAATGCTTCCAGCTATAGCCTATCCAGTGGTATGGGGAGGCATGAATGACTAGGTTGGCTGTCAGTCAAGAGGACTGCAGTAAATGAGTGAAGCATATTGCCTGAACTTGACTGTCTCACTCTTTTGTACTTATCTCCTTTTTGATGACCTGTTATTTCATATCTGTGTCTTGCTTGTGCAATATCAGCCAGTTTAAAAAATAAATTGGAATGAGAAGACCTAAGTTATAATTATAGACATTTCCAGATTACCCCTACCCCATGGCAACTCTCTTATAACAAAAAGTAAAACAATTAAACAAAACTAAAAATACAGTGACTTCATCTGAAAGAACATGCAACGTTCCACATCTTAAGCTACCCCAATCTCTCTTTTTTTTAAATGAACAATATTTATTTTGTTTCTCTCTCAAATTCATTACAACAAATGTGCATAGTCAAGCAAAACAAATCCCATCATTCACTGTGTTTAAAAGCTATAGCTCTCATTCAGCATTCCAAATTCATCACCTCTCTGTCAGGAGGTAGATAATTCCTTTAGAATTATTGTTGGTCATTACATCGAACACACAGTCCTTAGAGCTTTCAAAATGTTTTTCTCAACAGAGTGGTTTTTCTCATATAAATTGTTCTCCTGGTTCTGCTCATTTTATTCTTCATTAGTTTATAAAACTAGGTTTATAAATTCTGTTGGGATGAATACAGCATATATGAAAATAAATGAATACAAAGGATATACAGAGTAGTACAAAGGTGTTTCAAGAAGGAGAATGTTCCACTAGATGGATAGAAAAAGGAAGGTCTCATGCAGGATGTGGAACCTTCCTTTAAAAGGAAACTGGTAAACACTAGGAAAGAGTGAATTCTGGACATGGGGAACTACTTGTGGAAGAGGATGAAAGTGGAATGTGTAATGTCAAAAATGTGGAAAAGCTAACAGGCCAACTGGACTAGAATACAGAGCACATGAAAGACAATAATATGAAATAATATTGGAAGGCTGTGTAGAAGCTAGGTTGGCCAATAACTTTAAGTGTAAGGTGTAAGAGTGCATTTTACCCTAAAGGTTTTTAATCTCTTTTTGCATCCCTTTGGCAATCTGGTGAACTCTATGAATTCCTCCTCAAAATGGAATTTGTTACTTAAATTCATAATTGAAGAAAATATTAAATTTCAGTTAGAGGTTGGTGAAAATGAAGATATAATTTTTCCATCCAAGTTCACAGACCCCTGTAAAGCCAAACACAAGCAGCTCTCCTGAGGACTGCTGCTGTGAATAACTTTAAGGTTCTGATCACATAATATAGTGAACTCTCTATTCAACAGTAAACTAAAGCAAAACATTCACAGAAACCAAATTACAACATTCACAGCAATATAGCATAACAACTTATTACTAAAGTGACCACATATTCTTAAACAAAAGACATCATTCAGTAAGTCACTGTCTGAATCAATCAATATAAAATGCCCATTTAAGTCTTTTTCAATCTTGATTGGAGATTGGCTTCTAATCACCCTTAACTCAATCATCCTTAAGGAGTAAAAAGTACAAAGGTTTCCCACCCCTAGGTCACATTGTCTTAATTTCTGAGTCAACACTAAATACCCAAGGAAAGGTCCTTTCATCTTGACTCAGGGCTGACTTCCAAACTCCATGGTTCCTCTTCCATGCTCCCAGCTCTTTCCTGAGTTCACCCAATTGTCAACTGGATTCACAGGAAAGCAGCTCCCAGCTCCCATACCATGTCCCATTCCAACTCCTGCTCTAGCTCCTGGTCCAGCTCCTGCTCCAGCTACACACATCAAGCTTAGCAGAGTTACAACAATATTCACACACATTGTCAACACCATCATCAATTCACTTTCTGCCTGTGAAATCAAAACAGACCAACAGACAGGGCTTCTGTTTGAGAAACCAAACACAAATCATCAGTAAAGTACCAGGACCTCTGAAAACATCAGTAAAACTCTCCTTTAGGACTTCTGAAAACAGACAGCAGTAAAATCCTCTTTTAGGACTTCTGAGCCAGCAGAAAGGTCCCAGGGCTTCTGTAACAGCATTAACATCCTCTGTCAGAAGGCAGGTCTGACAAAGTAACATCAACACAGAAAGAACAGACAGACAGAGTGCTGACACCACAGACATCCTTCCTCCTAGTTCTGCTCAGTCCCAGCTCATGCTCAAGCTTTTATATCATCAGCTCCTCCCTGTTCTGCCCTTCCTCTTAACATCTTCCTGTTCCAGTCTTTGGCAAGTTACTCCCACTGTGGACTTCACAGGTTCTGTTTCTAACAAAGACTTGATATAATCACAGGTGAGGCTCAAAGGCATTTGAAGAGCTGAAACAAGGAGCTAAGTACCATTTTGCTTGTCATTACAATCCCCTAAAATCCTTTTGGTATTCACGGGTCCCTGGATAAGAACACCTGCCTTAGAATCAATAGGAAGTCATTGAAGATGTGTGTGTGTGTGTGTGTGTGTGTGTGTGTTGTGACAATGTGAGATCAATTTTAGGAAAACAAGTTTGGAAGTTTTTTCAAGGATGGATTAGAGAGAGGAAAACCTAAAGACAGGGAGATCATTTAGAAGGTTAGTGTAATAGTCCAGATGAAAAGTGATCAAGATCTGAACTAGAGTAGAGCTTGTGTGGCTGGGAAGAATGTTGTGATGTGAGAAATATTGTGGAGGCAGAATAGACAAAACTTGGCAACTGATTCTGTATAAGGATTGAGGGAGGAGGGAAGAAGTGAGGATGGCTCTGAACTTGGTGACTAGAAGAATGGTGCTGCCATCAACAGGAATTGGAAAGTTTGGAGGAAATAGACTATAGTTTTGTTTTATTGTGGCCTTGTTGAGTTTGAGGTGTTGATGGGACATAAGTATGGAGATGTCAAGAAGAAGATAGTTGGTAGACCTGGATGTATGATTTTGTAATCTATTTATATAGATTATTTAATGCATGGGAACAAAGGAGATATGTGTGTGTGTGTGTGTGTGTGTGTGTGTGAGAGAGAGAGAGAGAGAGAGATAGAGAGAGAGAGAGAGAGAGAAGGAGGGAGGGAGGAAGAGGATAAGTAAGTCTAAGAAGTAAGGGACACCCACACTAGGTAGACATAAGGATAGAACTTCCTCCCAACCCACCTTTCTGGGCTAAATATCCTCTTTCCCATTTGTTTTTCGACATTTCCCAATGACTGTGCTTCCTTGTAGCCTTCTTCCCATTCTCTTGACTTCTGGATTCTGAAATCTCAGGATTTGGAACTTTCTGCTGCTGCAACAAATTTTTCCCTTTCAGGTTTCCAGGGAGACAACTTCCAACTAAGAAAAGAACTATGAACTAAGGAAAGAACTATGGAAAGGCTAGACACATTTCCTCTTCTTTTTTCCAGCCCATTTTTGTGTGCATGCACACACTTGTGTTTTTCACCAAAGCTGTTTTGCCTCCAAGGCTGATGTGTTTATTGTTTAGAAGCCTCCCTCTGGCTTGATTTCTTCTTCTGGAAGCCTGTATGTATTACTTATTGTCTTTACAATTGATATGTTAGCAATACAAAGCACACGTTTATGTTATTTTTTATGAGTGCATGTATCATCTCTACTTGATATAGTGGAAAGAGATCTGGATTTGTAATTAGAGGATTCAAATTCCAGATCATTTGATACCTGTGGTTCCTTGAGTCAATCTCTTAATTTCTGTGGACCTTAGTTTCCCTGTATATGAAATAAAGAGGTTGAGGGGTTGGAGTAGATAAACTCTGGTGTCCCTTTATGTTCTAAATCTATGATCTGATTACTAGAACACAAGTTCCTCAGGGGCAGGGATCTTTTTTAATACATCATCTTTCTCAAAGCACACAGAGTAGATGACTTTTACTGCTTTTGGTGTTCAATAAGTATTTGTTGATCAGTTGGTTGAAATATAGTGACAGTCATAGTATAGAAGAAAAAACAATGAACTATGAATAAACTATGTGACTATAGGCAATAACTCCAGCTCTCTCACACTCGGCTTCTTCATATGTAAAATGGGGAAAATAGCATCTGCCCTACCTATGTTGTAAAGATTTAATTCAGTTCAAAAAGCATTTATTAAGACTCAGTTTTTCTCTGAGCCCCATTTAGACACTGGAGATAGAAAGACAAAAATAAATCAGCCCCAGCCCTCAAAAATTTACAATTTACATATGAAAAGAGATGACTTGTAAAAGAACTTTGTAAACAATTAAGTCCTGTACATATATAAGTTAGTCTTATTATAAAGTTCAATTATAAGAAGGATAGGGCTAGACAATAAATGGGCTTGAACACTAGGGTGAAGAATAGATTAGATGAGATTAGGGTCTGTGTGTTTTCTCTTTTTTTATCACCACAGTCCTCGGCACAGCACTAGGCCTATAATATGTATCTAGTAAATGTTTTTTTTTTAATAATACATACTGTTCTATAGATGTTACAAACTAGATTCTTATGTGTTATTCAAAAGCTCACTCTGGTGCTACTCCCCTAGGTCAGCACTTAAAAATTGGATGCCCAGGGGGGTGACCATTACCCAAGGTTCTAGGTTCGGGTTTACACTTTTAAGAGTATGGTTCACGTTTTCCAACTTGTGTGCTTACCTTTAATAGTCAGCTAGGAGACGCAATTAGCCCAAATCAAAGACATTTACTTGGACGGTATACTCAAAATGGTAGCTACAAAACATTTTCTCTCTAAATCCTTCTACAACCACACATGGTCAGTGAGAACAGTGGACACAAACTTGTCCTGCTCTTAAGGCACACATAGGGAACACATGTGGAAAAGGCATTCCATGCCGTTGGTCCTGTAGAGTCCTTATTTTCCTATTTTTCTTTTGATGTCCTCATGCTGCTCCCCACTGTCCCCACCCCCCAAATGGGTGCAGCCTTTCTATTGGGTGGGCCACTTAATTGTGTTCCCTCAGGTATATTACTCTCCACAGTTCAACTCCCAACTGCAAATACTCTTTTGAATCAATAACTGGTTCTTTTCCCAGATGTCAGGGATCCCAGTTATTGAAGACTAGTTTGTCTATTTTTCAGGCCCAGTCCATGAGGGGTGTTGTTATCAGGGAGCTCAGGCCAAAAATGATCCTCTGGGTCTTCCTCCATACCTGGTTCTTTGCTACCAAGGCTTCCTACTTGACAACGTGTTCCTCTTCCCCCACTCTCTCTTCCTCTGAGCCCCTTCTCCCTCTCCCTCTGCCTCTCCTCCTCCAGAGCTCGCAGGATAACTTTTTAATGGCAGCCTGTGGCAAGTCCAAACTTTAGCCAACTAGTAGTAAGCTGCCCCTCCAATTCTATCATGGAATGTTTCTTCAAGCTTTGTAAAGGGGTAACAAGTCATGGACAAGTCTTTAAACTTTAACACATGAACACCAGGTTCCCTGAATGTTATGTAGTTTAATCATCTGAATTTTGAGGGATGGGGTTCACTTGTGCAGAGGTGTCCTGAATAAATAATCTAAACATCCACACAGGCTATATCTCAGCAGAGAATTAATAGCAAACAATTGGTATCTTTACTGGAAAATTCATCTAAAGCATTTATTTAAGTAAATATTTTTTCTTTCAACTGACTAATCAGTCTAAATTAACAGATTACTTCAGCATTGTGCTATTCTATCCTTCCTTAGATATATACATGATGTTGGCCTCATAGAAGTCTGGGTCTTTTGAAACTGGAGCTTTAGAAATCAGGATGGAGGATTTTCCAATGGAAGTTAGCTTTTTATCGTATTCAAGAAGATTCTGACCCCAGAGTAAAAAGATGATTCACTTTATTGAACTCTTTCCTATGATCTAAACATAACTGTGCCAATATTTCCCATTTTAATATCTTTTTTAGTGATTTAAAAAATGTTATCTCATTTCTGAAAGTTGTAATCCTGCCTAACTATCTCATTGACACATGCAGTGGATTTGAAACAAACAAAGCATTTTAGTTTACAAACCTGGGGGGGAAATGACTAAAAGGAAATCTTATGATAGAACCACTTTTCTAAGTAGGTGAGTTTTTAAAGGGTGCTACAATATTCCTTCCTCGACTCTTCATTCCCCTCTCCCAACCCAGCCCATGCATCCTACCTCTGAAGTTTTAGAATAACTTGAGTGAAAATATAGAGTTTTATGAGCTTTGCTCTTGTGCTATTTTTAGGTCCCTTTTGCTCCTCCCCAAACCAATTTTGTCTCCTGTACAGTCCACTCTAGGGCTTTGCTGGGGGAGATGATGAAAACAATAACAAAGTGTACTTGCGTTCTGAAACTTTCTTTGGGTACTTTCCTGGACCAGAATCAGATTAATTTTGACTTATGTTAGGGTAAAGGCTTCCTTGTCACAACACTGGGTTTTCCCATCAAATTTTCTGACTTTCTGAATAGTTTGGCAATGGTGAGTTCCAAGAAAGGACTTGAGGTAAGGAACTATGAGACTTTCCCCTTTGGGCTTTGGTAAGGAGAAGGCAGAATTGAATTTGTCATTAGGTTTAGGAAAGGAATATAAGGGGATAGTGGGAAGTGAAGGCAGGACCACGTCATATGAGCATCTGGTGAAAATATAGGGGGCATTTAGCTTAAAGAAGAGGTTACTGGTTGAGGTTTGGGAGAGAATGATTGGGGCTTTAAATATTTTAGGGCTGTCCTGTGGAAGAGTGATTAGATTTGTTCTGCTTGACCTCTGCTTGCAGAGGGAATAACTACTAGTAATGGGTGGAAGCTACAAGTCAGATTGTGAGACTATATAAGGAAAAACTTCCTAATGACTGGGGCTGTCTTAGAATGATATGGTTTTGTGTGGTCATTAGTGGACTCCCCATATTTGGAAGTCTTCAAATAAAGTTTGTATGACCTCCATTCTCATATCAGGAACATTGTAGATGAGATTCATTCTCAGGCACACTTTGGGTAGGCTGAAATTTAAGGTCCTTTCCTTTCCTGAGTGAGGCAGTTTTCACCCACCAAGAAGTGGAAGAGCAAGTGGGATCCCCATTCATGAACCCTGATTCTGGTTAATTGTAACCTAACCATCTTCACAGGATTATGAATCTAGAGCTGAGGATCTCAGAGGTTATCTACTCCAACTCCCCCCCACCCATGATTTTACAGATGACCAAACTAAGAACAAAAGAGGTTAAATGATTTAACCAAGGTCATAGAGATAGCAAATAGTAGGATAGGAATTTGAAACAGAGACTGTATTAACTGTTTTGAGTACTTGAAATGATTTGTGCCTAGCATGATGGTTCTGGGAAATCTCTCCTAGTCACCGTCCAATTCTTGCTATGATTTGAAAGAGTGGTGTTTACCAAGACTAGCAGAGGGTAGCAGTGGCCTACTGGGCAGGTGACAGGCTCATTACATACAATTAGAGCCCTAGAAATGCCAGTGAGGGGTGACATAATTCAACATCCATTAAACCCAACTTACTGAAGGACAGTTCCACTAAACAGGGACATGGGGCACTAAGACAACATGGTATTCAAAAAAACCATGGTGTGGACACATACTAGAAAGTGAAATACTAGGAAGGCAGGCCCAATGCAGAGTAAGTGAAGTCAATGAAGAGACCTCAAGACAAGGTTAGGAATAGGACCAATGGGGGAGAGGCTCTCAGGAAGCAGATAAGTTCAGAGCGGTAACTAGGTAGTCCACACTTTAGTCCTAGCCCTGGCATCTGGGTATAAGGAAAACAAGCAGGACTCAGGTTTTGACCAAGGATGTGTGTGCACGTGTGTGCGTGCATGTATGTAGCATTGTGCTTTACAATTTCTTTGAACAATCTTCACAGAAGAAGATCTTTTTGTGTGGTCTCCAAGGCCATATGTCAAGTGGATTATTGATATTTTTTTCCCTTAGGGATGACAAACTCTAAGTAAATGAGAAGAAAATGCACTGATATGGAATTGCTGCAAAATATTAAAAAGATTTGCACATTAGTTTTGTGCTGTATAATCCTTTCTCTAAGTAGTTCACCCCATCTTCATTGAATGAGATGAAGAAATGGTAGATTATGCCTCAGAGAGTCAGAAGTTTCATTTCCCCAGAAAAGTCTTCCATTAGACCATAGCAATGAATCTTTCTAGCTACATGTCATTGTGGAATGTCTTAAAGACAGCATAATTTGTGATGCATCTTTAGTGCTTATGGGGAAATAATTGAATAGATTAAAAGCAATGTGTTTACACATGTGATTTTAGCTTCCATTATTAATGGGCTTTCCTCTATCAATGCATGTGTCCAGGGTTTATATGGAAGTGAATTACTCTGTGTGACTCACTGCTCTGATATTAAAAAAAAATCTGTCTACAAAAGCTTTCCTTTGGCCTTGGGAATTGTTAGAGTGATAGAATCAAGGCTGGATTTCTATTATAGCCCCCTTTGCCATATGATTAGTGCAGTACCTGGCACATAATAAGTACTTAATATAAATAGTTTTTTAAAATTCATTTTCATTGATCCATTTCATTGATTTGTTCCATGTATTATTTCTGTTAAACATGTTCAAGCCCAATGTGGTAACATTGAACAGAGTTCAGAAAAAAAGCTACTAAGATGATTAATAGCTTGAGAAATAGAGTCTCATTGGAAAGACTGGAAGAAAAAAAAAGATTATGATGCTACAGCATGGAGAAGAGAAGACTGAAGGAGCTTGTATCTATCTTTGAGTCCATGATGAAGATACTCCATTCCACAGATATGGGAGAAAAGGTTAATTGACTTACGCTAATCTAATAATAATAAGCAATAATAACTAACATTTATATAACAATTAGAGTGTGCCAGGCACTGTGCTAAGGACTTTATAATTATCTTATTTGATCCTCACAATAACCCTGGGAGGTTAGTGTTATTATTATCCCCATTTTTCAGATGAGGAAATTGAGGCAAAATGAGGTTAAGGATTGCCTAGGGTTGCCCAGGGTTACACAGTTAGTAAATATCTGAGACTAGATTTCAATTCAGGTCTTCTGATTCCAGACCCAGAAATATCCACTGTGCTACCTAGCCATTTCTCTCAGTATGACTATGTCTTTGAATGGGGGTTCCACCATTTATGGAACACACTCCTCTCTCCACTCTCACCTCTGCCTCTTAGAATCTCTAGGTTTCTTCAAAAACCTGGTTGAATAGCCACCTCTTGCAAGAGGCCCTTCCTGACCCCCCACTTGTCATTTTTTTCTCTCTATTGAAATTACGTTATATTACTTTGAATATACTTTGTGCTTACTTGCCTATATATGTATTTGAATTCTCCCTCCTCCTCTCTAGTAGAACATAAACTTCTTGAGGGCAGGGACTGTTGCATGGTGCAATGCATATACATGTTGAAAGGAATAAATCTGAGATTTGTTCTGTCTCTGATTCACTTTGCAGCTGTTGGCTTATAGAGAGTACATGATAAATTGACTGATGATAATTTGAAGCAGTTTTTTTCCCCAGTGGCAACTGGATTATATTATTCCCATCATTTAAAAGGATTATTCAGAAAACAAATATGGAAGATGTTAAGAGATAGAAGGAACTTTTGAGATCATTCAAGCCACCTTCCCTCCTACCCCTAGAATCCTGTACAGTCTTATTTTATAAAAGAGGAAATTGAGACCCAGTAAAGGATAGTGACTTGTCTGGTGGCACACAAGTAGTCATGAAAAGAACAGGGTTGGGCACCCATATTCTTTGATTCCAAATCTAGTGAGCTTTATGTTACACAATACTATATATAAAGATAACATGAAAATAGTTAATTTACCTTTAAGACTCAGGAGAGATAGGTTCTTCTTCTTACCCAAATAATAAAGGAAACAGGTCTTCCTGGTCTTTCCCTGCCCTTCTCCCCACCAATACTAGTACCTTTCTTCTGAAGCTGCCTCTTTTTTACCCTGTATATATCTTGTATGTAGATAGACATTTGCATGTTGTCTGTCTCATAGACTGTGAGCTCCATGAGATCACAGACTGTCTTTTTGTCTTTCTTCGTATTCTCAGAACATAGCACAGTGCTTGGCACATAGTGAGGGCTCAATAAATGCTTGTTGAATTGAATAAAACCAAAAGAAAATAAAATCACCAACCTCCAGTTAATACAGGACACCCCTATCCTTTCCTACCCCCAGTAGAAAACCCCAACTCTCCTCATTCCTAAATCCAGATTTTAGATGTGGTCTAGGATTGAAGAAGAAAAGGGCACAGTGAAGGGAGTGAATCATAGGACCAAATGGTCTTTTTATGTTTTCTTAAATTTCCAGTGTTCATGCATAGTTAAAGATTTGGACCACTTATCTCTGGTGGGAATCAAGATTGCTATTGATTTTTTTAAGTACCCCAAATTAAGGTAGTAAATGAACCTTAACAAAGTCTGGGACTTCAATTTTCCTTAAATAGCATGGTAAAAAGATTGTAGAAACATTCTACTTTTACAATATTAGGTTGCAAAAGCCAGTCAGTTATTCCTGAAATGAATTCCCCAGTGTCAGTTGAGGTAAAGGGAGGCTATACTTGCTAACTCTCTTGACTGAAGTAAATAGATCAATAATGGAAATGAGTTGGACATGATAATGACCTAGGACAAAAACATTCATCTGGAATAGCCCAGGTGCGAGGTTTAGATATGAAGAAATGTAGGAAGTATGGGTAAGATTGAGGGCAGCTAGGTGGTGCAGTGGATAGTGCTGGTCTGGAGCCAAGAAGACTCATCTTCCTGAGTTCAGCTCTGATCTCAGACTCTTAACTAGGCGAGTCACTTAACTTTATTTGCCTCAGTTTCCTCATCTGTAAAATGAACTGGAGAAGTAAATGACAAACCATTTCAAAATCCTTGCCAAGAAAGCCCCAAATTGGGTCATGAAGAGTCAGACATGACTGAACAAAAGCAACGGGACAAAATTGGGTAAGATAATAATGTAGTGACAGGGCTTGTATTTTGATGAGGGGAAAGAAGATGGGTTTGAAATGTAGGAAGATGAATGAAAGAGATTTCATCTTGCATCTCAAAAAGTAAGCTTTTTTCCTGTTATGATTTTAAAAGTATCTTTCTTTACATGTAGGGATAGATGGTCTTCCTCTTAAGGCTCTGGAAGAGAAGAAAGGCAAGAAGAAAGGGGAAAAATAAGGGAGGGAGTCTTGTACCTTTGATGGTCATGGTGTCCTTCTACACACTGGTTTCCTTGCCTTTGCTCTTACACAAACTAGGGCCCACAGGGAGTTTTGTTGAGGATACTATGAAAGATTCATGATCTCATTGATGTTAATACTCCTTTGACTGACTCCTATCATATTTCAACCATATCTTGTCATTCTGTTCAGTTCCACATCTTTCCATGGGTCTTTCACAAAAGATCTACTCAATGTCATGAAGACCTTCTTTGGGTTCTTCAAATATTCCATTGGGTCCCTTGTAAAAGTCTTGTGATTTATTCATCATTTGTCCCAGGTTTTCTTTCTCCAGAGCCAGCATCCTTTTCACTATACCACACTGTCAGGCCCAGACAAATTATAGTCCAGGGTAATGAAAAGAATTCCAGATGTGAACCCTGGGTCATTTCTTGGAGAAGTCATTAAGAATGGAAATGATACAGAAGATTGGGATCAGATAAATGCTATAAAAACTGTAGATTTAGGAACTATTGGTTGGTAATAACTGATTCCTAGCAAAATTCTGGAATAGATTACTAAGCAAACAGTTTGTGAGCCCTGAACAGTGTAGTAGAAAGAACACTGTGGAAAATCCTGACTTTGCTGCTTATTATCTGTGTGACTTTGACAAGTGACTTAAATTAATTTTTTGTTTTGATTTTTTGGAGGGGGGAAGGCAGGGCAATTGAGGAATTGAGGTGACTTGCCCAAGGTTACATGGCTAGTAAGTATTGTGTCTGAGGCTGGATTTGAACTCAGGTTCTCCTGGCTCCAGGGCTGGTGCTCTATTCACTGCACTATCTAGCTGCCCCAGTGACTTAAATTCTTAGGGTCTCAGTATCCTCACCTATAAAATTAGAGGGTTAGGCTAATTGATCTCAGGTCTTCCTTTCACCTGTAAATACTGTGATCTGGGATCTTTATAGAAAAGCATGAAATGACCATTAAGAACTGATATGTCTTTCCTGAAGAAAAGAAAAATAAAGAAAATAATTCTCTCTCTCTCTCTCTCTCTCTCTCTCTCTATCTCTCTCTCTCTCTCTCTCTCTCTCTCTCTCTGTCTCCAAGATTTATTAGATCAGGGGAAAGTTGTAGACATTATTACTTTTTTAAAGACAACATTTGAGAAGTCTCCTAATAAAATCTTTGTAAGTAAGAACAGAGGAAATATAGTAAGGATGTGTCCTGAATTTGCAAGTTGATTAAACAGCCCTATGAGAACTGATTAATGCTTTGTATCCATCATGAGAGAGGTCTCCTTTGGATGCCCAGAGGACTCTGCGTTGGCCCTGTGTTCAGCATTGTTGTCATTGTGCTTGATAAAGACATAGATAACATTTTATATTAAGTGGACAAATGCCATCGACTTGGGAGAAATGTGTAATTTAATGGGTGACTACAGCAACACATAAATGATCTTGATCAGTTGGAATGCTTGGTTGAAATCAACAAGATTAATATTAATAAGAATAAGCACAATTTCCTTTATTTACAATTTTAAAAAATCAATTACAAAAGTATAAGGTGGAGGGAAACAGGCTTGATAGCAATTTATTGGGAAAAGATCTGAAAGTATTGGTTGACTACGAGTTTAACCTGAATAAATAGTGGCAACGAGCCAAGTCAGTCAACTAGGATTCATTCGGCACCAATTATGTGCTAGGCCAAGGGTATTTGGGATACAAAGAAAGACAAAGACCATCTTTCTCTTAAGGAACTCACAGTCTAGAAGGGGAGAAAACATATGAACAGCTTTTTTCAAATGAGCTCTTTATAGGAGAAGTTGGAAATAATCCATAGAGGAAAGGCAGCAGCATTAAGAAGGGGGGCGGGCAGGCAAGAAGGGTTTCTTGTAGATTCTGGAATTCTAGCTTGGATTTGAAGGAAGCCAGGAGGTAGAAATGAGGAAGGAGAGTATTCAAGACATGGGGGCACAGATGGAGTACCTTATTCAAGGAATCGGAAAACTGCCAGTGTGATTGAATTGCAGAGTTCATGGAAGATGAAAGGGATGAGGAATGGCAGGAGTATGAAATGCTTTGAATACCAGAGATTTTTACATTGATTTGTATATTACAATTGTGGTAATTGAGAGAATTTCATTGTATGTCATGCAGATCTACTCAGATCTTAAGACAGACACTAAAAACCCCAAACCAAAATTAAAATGCATACAGAGGCGAAGGATTTAGAAAGTATAAGGAACAATTAAAAGAAGTACTTACACTGAGAAAAAAAACAAAACAAAACTAGAGGGGACCTGATAACTGTCTTCAAATACCTGATGGGCAGTTATATCAAAGAGTGAGGTGATTTATTCTTTATTGTTCCAGAAAGCATAAATAGGATAAGGGAGTAGAATTCTCAGAGAAGCATAGATTAGACAACCATTTGTCAGAGATGACATAGAAGGGATTTTTACATTAGGTGGGAGGTTGAATGATATGACTTTCAATTCTAAGATCTCATGATTCTATGAACTCTATCAAACAAATGATTACAAATGGGTTGCTTTCAAAATTGTCAATAATTTTTTATCAAATTCCACTTTTTTTTTCCAAATATCATTTGTGCATAGAGCCATCCTTAAAATACTTTTAAGCATTAATGCTTCAGTATTGCAAAAGATCTGTGACTTCATCAGTGCTGGTATTTTTTGCAGGTATTTATTTCCTGATGCATATTATAATCTTGGATAATCTTGTTTCTATCGACAAAAATATCACCATTTGCTGATCATGCTTCCATAGATAAACCTTTCTGAGTTTAGCTAGTCCTTGAGCAGTAGGACCTACTAGAGCTGGTATTGCTGAGATCTTGCTTTCAGGAGTACAACTTCATTATCAGACCTTGATGAGACCTTGGGGAAAAGCTTTAATGTCACCATCTTGAAATAGCCTCCTTTGGTGGAGAGATGTTTTGAAGTCTGAGGCAATTCTAGCTAATAATCACTTAGCTCAGGAACATTATGAAATTATTTTGTAATATGTCCCTTAGACTTTATGTTTTTTAAGATCCTGAGATGTCAGGATATTTGAAAATCCATATGCAAGGCCATTATTTATGTAGGGTCTCAAAGTAACAAGCCAACACAATTCCACAGAACTGTGCAAACACTGAGTGAGATATGACTGCACGGTTAAACTTGAAATTCATGTCAGAGAGAGAGATTATTTGGTCTGCCTCCCTGAATCCAATTTTACAGTTTTTACTTGATGAAATGATCAAAGTCTGTTGCTTTTGAGCTGCAATCCCTTTGAAATGTAAAATGAATAGCAAGAAAACCTAAGGGGGAAATAAGCATACTGTTTGGGGTTCCAGAATGTGACCAAGTATTATTAATATCAGGAGAAAGAAAGGCCTATTTAACAAAACAAAGCAAAACAAAAAAAGAAGGAGCAAAGCCAATTTGGATATTTAGAATGTGATATACAGTTTCATTAGGCTTTGCAAAGATGTTTGGCATTTGTTCACCTTGTACAACCACAAAATATTCCTGGTAGCAGCAGAAGCTGTGCTGGAATTAATTTGTTAATGATGACTTATAATAATGTTTAGCCACAACAAGAAGTGAACAATATAAGTGAGTAAACATAAGAATTGTGATCATTTCAGTGCTGTCCTAAAAAGCATAAAAACCATCCACAAAACAGGCAAAGGAAAAGTAAAAGGAAGAAGATAGTTTGAAATTCAGAAGGTTCATACAATTACTTTCTTAAGAACAAGAGTGACACCATTAGAAGTTCGTTAGAAAGTGATGGGGCTTGGGGGCAGCTAGGTGGTGTCTAGGTGGCACAGTGAATAGAACACCGGCCTTGAAGTCAGGAGGACCTGAGTTCAAATCCGGCCTCAGCCACTTAACACAAAAAACTAGCCATGTGACCTCAGGCAAGACACTTAACCCCAATTGCCCTTCCAAAAAGTAAAAAAAAAGTGATTTGGGGGCTTCATTTATTTGCTTATTTATTACAGGCTTAAAAGGGCCCAACAGTATGATGTGGTAGCTGAAAAATCTAATGAAACCTTGGACTGAATTAATCACAAAGCATAACTTTCAGGAATAAGGAATAGACAACCCTTCTGTACCCTGTCCTGGCCATACCACATGTGCAATATTGTTTCCAGTTCTGGGCTTCAAAATTTTCAAAGACTTCAATAAGCAGAGTATCATTCAGGAAGGCAGCCAAGATAAATGAAGGGCTTTGAGTACATGTTATATGAGGAATAAGGACTAGAGATTTTTAGTTTGAAGAAAAAAAGACTCTAGGGGACAGCATAGTTGGTATCCAGCATTCTAATTCCTTTTGTGAGGAAAAAGATTAGACTTATTCCATTTTACCTCAGTGGGCAGAGCCAGGAACAATGGGTATATTGCACAAAGGTTAGATGTCAGAAAATATGCTAAGAATAAGAGCCATCCAAAAGGGGAATGGGTTCCTTCAGGAAGTAGCAGGTTTTCTCCAGAGATAACTAATTGGTGTTATGGGTCTCTGTCTGCCTTAGTTTCCTTAACTGTAAATGTCAGTATCAACAGCCCTTATTTCCACTGTGAGGGGTGAGATAACATTTATAAAGTTCTTAGCACAATGCCTGAAAGATAGTAGGTGCTTAATAAATGCTTGTTTCCTTTTTTCCTTGTTGAAGGAACTGGGCAATGAAGGCCCAGTTGATATTGTATAACATAAATTTGTAGTGGAATAAGTTAGAACAATTGCATAATTTTCTCCTCCATTCAGGAGGAAGTGTGTAGGAGTGAAGGTGGTAGATGGCAGGAGTCATCCAAGACTGAGGCTTGTCAGGACACAATTTTGAAATGATAAGGGTGCTGGGACTCAAGACAAAAGGATAGTTTAGAATTGAAATGGTTTACAAGAGGTCAAACTGAGGAAAAGAGGAGAGGGTAGCTAATACAGGGGACATGTTCTTGGAAAGAACTGAAGGATTGAAGGATTTGAGAGTGAGGCATGGATGAAGAGTAATGTTTTGTAAGAGAGGTGGAGGGAAAGGTGAAAAGCCAAAAGATTATGGTCAGAGAAAAGGATTTTTGGACACGGAGGTGGTGTATTCACAGGTGCTGGCAAGATAAAGAATATAACCATTTTTATTTGTTGGCGAGATGAGGTGGAGTGGTAGGTCATGGGGAAAAAAAATAATTCTTTCCCATAAGTGCAACAAAGAAAATATTAGCTTGAGTACATTAAGGTGGAAGGCAAGGTACATTAATTTGATGTATTGTTCCCGTAAGTCCTTCTTATTCAGAAAAGCCTGTACCACATGGTTGGCAACCTCTGTTCCCCTACTAATAGCATACATTTAGATAGTACTTGACAGTTACAAAATGCTTCCCCATATTATTTTACTTGGTCCTTGCAACAATCCTGGAGGGTAGATAATAAGAGAATTATTATCCCCATTTTATAGATGAGGAAATAAGTTCAAGAAATTAAGTGATTTGTACAAGGTCCTGTAACTAGTTAGTGACAGAATTGGGATGCCTGGGTCCTTGATTTTCAGTCCTGTACATCTATTGAACCAGACTTATAGCCTGGGTCTTCTGGAAATAGATCTAATATCTTTTCTACTACTTCCCACAGACTTTCTCTCCAAAGATGGCACATGCAAAAGTTCTGGGCTTAAGGGACAAGTTTTAGTGTTTTTACACAGCTTGTGTATAAACTGTGAAATGTATAGGCTCTTACCCAATGAAATAAAAGGATGTCATGGTACTAGATGGTAAGATTTGCTTGAAATTTTAAAATGTCACTGTGGTCCAGGATTTTAGACATATAACATTGCTATACAACAATTTCTATGTTAATAATTGTTTAAATTTTCACTTAACTATCAATAGATTTGCTTATTTGGAACCAAGCACTTTGTGGTCATGTGACATGTTTGTCCCTACTTGGCTCCTTGTCCACTTTCTTTACCTACCTTCCAAAAAATTGGTGGTGGAGATCTGATCTGAGAAAATTGCCTTTACTTTGGTTAACTATTTTCAAAAATACATTTTTGTGCTTAACTCGAGCCTATGGAAGAAAATTATTTTATTTACTTTTAAAGACACCCTCTATTTCTATGTGACTTGCACATTGGACTGGATTACTAACTACCCAGAGAATCTCTGGCTCACCCATGGTCCAGGGATGATATGTTGGATGGCAATTCATTTTGGATGAGTAATTTCCAAATCTAACTATATCCATAATAACTTTTATGTCCAGGAAAAGAAATAGCATGTAAGGTAAGGAGCAAAACAAATGAGATATCTCTAAGAAAGCCCTGAATACAAAGTTAGTCATGAATTAATACATAATTGGACTGATAGCAAGCTGTTTCCTCAGTAGGAGAGTCAGAAGTGCTTAGTGCAAGGATGGCATTGCTGCCAAATATAAGTTGTCTAAAGCATGAGTACTTAGATCTGGATCACATATTGTGTCATCAGCATAGAATCTGATTATAAAAGCAGGATGTGGAAGAAAAAAAAATCCTCAAACACCCACAAGATCGACAGTGTAAACAGAGTAAGAACAGAAAGCAAGACACATTCTACAAGGAAGAGCTCACTAGACCAGGAGTCAAAAGGATCAGAATTCCAGCTCTAACTCTTCCACTAAATAGCTGGGTGGTCTTTAGCAAACTACTTCAACTCAATCTTAGCTTCCTTTTCTGGTTGGACTAAATGATTTCTAAAATTTTTTCCTGAATGGGCTCAAAGAAAAGGGAAGCAGTTTTCATTCTATTCACTGAGCTTTCTACATCTACAAATGGGCTCACAGGTTTATTTATTTGTTTAAAGTTTTATCACTGATTTTTATTTTTCCATCAAAGTTATTTACCAAAATGCCCCTCCCCCTTCCCTGGCTATTGGTCTATCTTTTCTAACAAAGAACTACTAAACAAAACCAATCACTTCAGAGATCATATATGACAGAATAGGTAACATTTTGAACTCACATTTTAACAACCTCTCCACCAAGAGATGGAAAATATATTTCAGGGGCAGAGACAAGATGGAAATGTAGAAGCAGAAAAACTCTGGGAACTCCCCCCATAATGACCTCAAATGCCTATAAAATATGACTCTAAACAAACTTTAGAGCTACAAAACCCACAAAGTGACCAAGAAAAAAAAATCTCCCACTAAAGGCAGCCTGGCAGGCCAACAGAAATGATCCATCCCAGCATGCTGGGAAGCAAGGCCAGCCCTGAGTGAGCCCATGGTGTTTTCCAGAATTATCAACCCATAAATGCCAAAGACAAAATAAAACATTAGTGTAAAACTTTATTGGAACTGAGGGGGACAGGGTGATCCAGCCCCTGTACTCTGGGACAAGAAGTGGCAGAGCTACGGTGGCCCTGGAACAACTGCCAAGTGGCTTCTTCAGAGCTGTTGGCCTGCAGATCATAGGGGGATCAAGTGACCATACAGAAGGTAAATGCTCTTGCTTTAACATTCTTGGATCTGAATCGTCGACTTGGGTGGAGGTCCTGGGTTGTGTGACCAAGTGTCAGAGCTTGTGGGGGTTTCAGAGAGGGCACCCAACTAATAGCTCTGTCAGCTGTGAAAACCCCAGCAATTTGGGACAAAGCTTTCCTCTCTGAAAGCAGAGTTCTACTGTGGCAAAAAGCTCAAAAGTCTAGCAATTGAGTGGCAACATGAGCAAGCAAGGGAAGCAAAGCAAGCACAGCAGTCAAACCTTAGATTCCTTTTTTGGGGGGGATAAAAGGATCAAAGCATGGAACAGGAGGAAGACAATGAAGTCAGAACTCCTGAACCAAAAGCTTCCAAGAAAAATATGAGCTGGTTACAGGCCATAGAGGAGCTCAAGAAGGATTTTGAAAACCAAATAAGAGAAGTGGAGGAAAAATTGGGAAGAGAAATGAGAATGATGCAAGAAAATCATTGAGTCAACAACCTGACTGAAGATAATAACACCTTAAAAAATAGACTAACTCAAATGGCAAAAGAGGCCCAAAAAGCCAATGAGAAGAAGAATACCTTAAAAAGTCAAATTTGCCAGATGGAAAAAGCATTTCAAAAGCTCACTGAAGAGAACAGTTCCTTCAGAATTAGATTGGAGCAATCAAGATACTATAAAACAGATCCAAACAAATAAAAAAATAGAAGGCAATGTGAAATATCTCATTGGGAAAACCACTGACCTGGAAAATAGATCCAGGAGAGATAATTTAAAAATTATTGGACTATCTGAAAGCCATGATCAAAAAAAAGAACCTAGAAATCATCCTCCAAGAAATTCTCAAGGAAAATTGCCCTGATGTTTTAGAACCAGAGGGCAAAATAGAGGTTGAAAGAATTCACTTATCACCTCTTGAAAAAAGATCCCCCAAAGAAAACTCCTAGGCATATGATAGCCAAGTTCCAGAGTTCCCAGATCAAGGAGAAAAATATTACAAGCAGCCAAGAAGAAACAATTTGAATATTGTGGAAACACAATCAGGATAACATAAAATCTAGGAGCTTCTACAATAAGGGATTGAAAGACTTGGAATATGATATTCTGGAGGTCAAAGGATCTAGAATTAAAACCAAGAATCACCTACCCAGCAAAACTGAGTATAATGTTTCAGGGTAAAATATGGTTATTCAATGAAATAGAGGACTTTCAAGCATTGTTGATAAAAAAAATAAAAACAGTTGAATAGAAAATTTGTCTTTCAAATACAAGAAGCAAGAGAAGCATGAGAAGGTAAACAGGGAAAAGAAATCATAAGAAACTTATCAAAGTTGAACTATTTACATTCCTACATGGATAAACGTAAATAAACATGGATAATTGTAACTTATGAAACTTTTTTCAGTATGATGATAGTTGAAGGGAACATAAATGTATATATATATAATATATGTGTATGTATGTATACATATATGTCTTTAAAGGAACGTATATGCATGTATGAATACATACATGAATGTGTGTGTATATGTACAGGTATACATAGAGGGCACAGGATCAATTAAATAAGAAGGGATGATATTTAAAAAATAAAATTAAGAGGTGGGAGATGAATATAATGAGAGGAGATAGAGAGAGACAGAATAGAGCATATAATATCTCATATAGAAGAGGCAAGGGATAACTGTTACAATGGAAGGAAAGAATAGGAAGGCAAAAGGGAATGTGTCAATCTTACTCTCGTTGAATTTTGCTTAAGGAAGGAATAACATACACACTAAATTGGTTATCTTACCCTATAGGAAAGCAGGGGTGAAGGGGATAAGAGGGGGGATGATGGAAGGGTGGGCAGATTGGGGGAGAGGGTAGTTAGATGCACACACTTTTGAAAAGGGACAGGGTCAAAGCAGAAAATAAAACAAGTTTGGGGGGGATAGGATGGAGGGAAATGTAGTCAGTCTTTCACAATATATCCACTATGGAAATGTTTTGTGTAACTACACATGTACAACCTACATTGAATTGCTTATCTTCCCAGTAAGGGTGGGTGATGAGGGAAGAAGGGAAAGAATCTGGAATTTAAAGTTTTAAAATCAAATGTCTAAAAAGAATATATCTTTATTATTTTTTACATGTGCTGGGAAATAAGATATACAGGCACTGGGGTATGGAGAGCCATCTTGCCCTACTGGAAAGGAATGGGGGAGTATATAGGAGAGAGCAGATTGGGGGAGGGGGTATTCAGTGGGATCGCTGTTTTGGGGTGGTGGGTAGGGAAAGATGGGGAGAAAATTTGTAACTCAGGATGTTGTGGAAATGAATGTTGTAAACTAAAAATAAACATAAAATTTATTTTTAAAAAAATTAAGAAAAAAATGTAACCTCATAATATTATAGGATTATTAGTTCAGAGCAGGAAGTGATCTTAAATGTCATGGAGTCGAATGTTCTCATTTTATGATTGAGGAAACTATCCCATACAGAATAAATGACATGCACAGGGTCACTCAGTGTCTGAGGCCATATCCTCCTAAAGTCAAAAGTGTTCATTAAAACTAGAATATTTGTGATTTTTTTAGAATTCATATGAGCATAGTGTTTTAAGAGATCACTGAAGTCCTGATCTCCTGTCTTTTCATTTTAGCAATGAAGGAATTCAGGTTAAGGCAGATGGAACAACTTTAAATAAAGTTATAGTTCTTTAGTGGTGGAGCTGATCTGATTTCCAGTAGTTGGAAATTAATGTGTTATCTTTCAAATGAATTTTCATGTACCAACTCCTGCATGAAACTTTTCCTATTCCCCTTGATCAGAAGAATTTCTCATTACTCCAATATTATAGAGAATATGATAGATATGGACAGGTAACTCTGCATAGTAGATATAGGATTGTTTTGGGATTCTATAAGAATTGGACTCTAGTTGTCCTTATGATGCATATCTACTACATGACTGTGAGAAAATGAATGGGGAGCCTGAGGCCTCAAGGCCTCGGGTGGTCTTCTGGGTCCTTTGGTGCAGCCTTTTGACTGGGTCCAGGTTTTACAGACAAAGCCTTTTATCAAGGGGATTTGTTCTGTAAATTTTGGATTCAGTGGGGGGGATGGGAGGAAGGGGCACACTTGAGGACCTGGACGGCCATGTGTGGCTTTGAGGCTGCAAGTTTCCCACCCCTGAGTCCTACTGTATACTAAGTACTAAAAAGCAGTCAGCCTATGGCCTCACAGAGATTATTGTAAAAGAATATATGTTACAGAAAACTTACCTAGCTTCATTATGAAATCAATCCCAAACTGAGTTCTTTACATTGATGAAATCACAAGCCTTGACTAATGATGATGATGATGATGATGATAACAATAATAATAATAATGTGACAAAGTTTTGATTTGTCTTGTATTTATCTGGATATATACCTTATGTGCTCTATTTAATTATAAAGTCCTTGAAAGCAAAAACTAAAAGGGATATTAGAGTTTTCATTATGTCTATTGTCTGATTGTCAATAAACTACATAAACTCTTTAAAAAAAAGAAAATGTACTTCATCATCTTCTGTGAGACAGGTTGGAAATTGTAATTAATCTAAGTTCAAGTATCTATTAGTGCTATTTTCATTTTTATTTATATAGTAATACTTATTTTCTCTTGGTTCCATGCATTCAAGTCTTTCTGTGTTTCTTGCATTTTCTTCATATTTCTTGCTTCTTATAATGTAATAGTGTTCTATTTCTTATAATTGATAATTATATCATTATTATAATTCTTGTATATCTTATAACATAATAGTAATAAGTACCCACTTTGTTTCCAGTTTTTTCTTTCTTTCACTTCTTTTCCTCTTCACTTTCCTCTTCTGCTTTCTCCTTCTCCTTCTGCTTTCCTTCTTTTGTCATCCCTTCCTTTCCCTTTCCTCTTCATCTTCCCTTGTTTAGGTCCTGATTGAACTCTTCCAAATCTGAGGTTCTCTCATTTTATCTGTGGATGCTTAATTTAGGTCATGACTACACAGGGCTGGAAGACCAAAATTTTGACTGGACTTACCTATGAATTTAATGAAACAGCTAGCTTGACTTCCCCCCAGGAATTTGACTTCGATTTGCAATTGTTACACTGCATTCAGTCAAGTATTATCTTTGACATTATTAAGGCATTTGATTAGAGTTCATAAGAGATAAGGAAGAGGAATCCGGATATAGCTTACCCTAGAGTTTAGGATAAGAGACTACAAAAAACATAGCAATAGAACAGGTTAGTGTTCTGAGTTTCTAGAAGGGAAGTTGATTCAAGAGGGAAAGAAGGCTATTAGGAATACAGTTCTGGGAATGCAGTAACCTATTTTATCTTCCCAAAAGAGAAAAAAAATTCTATATGGCTGTATAGGGAGCTCTTCTGTAATGTACAATTTAAAACTAATATATAAACTAAGAGGGCAGGCAAGTGAGTATGAACAAAAAATGGTAAGGGTTTAGAAAAACAGCATCAAAATAATCTAAGGTTAAGCCAGGAAAGCAGCAATGGAAGGTTATGGGATTTGTTAGCTTGAAGAGATGACTAAGATATAGGTGATTCCAAACATTTTACAGATTGTCCTATGAGAGAGGAGTTAGACTTGGTTTGATTGACCTGATTGTAGAGAAGTAGGACAAAAGAATGGAAGGCATAGAGACACAAACTTTGGGAATATGGAGAAACAGATTTGTTTAAAAATGGAATGGATGGCTTCAGAAGTAGTGAGCTCTTCCTTGCTGGCTTTTCTCAGGTGGAGGCTGGATGACCACTTGTCAGTGATATTCAGTTCCATTCAATTCGACAAACACAGTGCCTGACACTGTGTGGGATCCTGGTTATCCAAAGAAAAAAATAATCCAAATATTCCCTTAAAAAACTAATATTCTATGGGGTAGAAGAGATTTCTAGAAAGGAAATTCTTAGTTTAGTTTGGGTTTGGGACTAGATGACCTTTGAGATCTTACTATCTCTGCAAATTCTGTGGTTTAATTCCTTTCTCCACTTTCAAGGAAAAAAAAAAAAGCCAAAGACAAAATGTAATTTGATGGCTAAGGTTCGAGCTGTGATTCCCATTGGTAACAACACCTGAGAAGTGCCTTTCTTTTAAAAAGTGTCTATTCAAGAATTCTCTTCTTTTCACGATTTGATTTCTGGGAGGCAGCAAGGAGTCAGCGAGCCTTTGGGCCCCTCAGCTTGGCTCCAGGTGCCATATTTTATTGGATTCATTCCTGGTGATGTCTCTGTACCCTATAGAAGCCAAGATGGGAGAGTTTTTCATTGTTTTTGTTTGAAACAATGACAACTGCTGTATTTGCAATACTTATGAATCTAAAAAGGTTCCCTCTGCGCTTAAAGGTCCAAGACTAATGCAGCAACCTTTGAAAAATGTAGAGATGTTATTCCTTGTAAGCATTTAGAACTGAGATTGGAAGTCTAGAAAGTGTTGGCAACTGTACATAATACAATTGCTTATCTTTCTTTATAATGTGCTATTCAGCACAGTGCACTTCCCCTTAGGAAGCTCTCTAGAATTGCCCTTTCTTCCATTTAGAAAAAAGCTTTAATTTTCTTCCTGTATCTATTCTGAATAGTAATGGGATACTGAGGCTCTTGTTTTCTGATTTATGATGATGATCAGAGTGTTGGAAGAACCACACATATTTGACTGTTCTAAATTAACATAAGATAAAACAAAACATAAAGTGAATAATGATGAAGGGATAGACATCTGGGTATTTTGCACTAGCCTCAGAGTTGCCTAATATTTAACAAGGAAGGAGCCAATGAGGAGGTCTGCCTAATTTAACAAACAAAGGCACTGGCATTTAAAAATAACTGTCCAAAAGAAAGTGCATATTGACATTTTTCAAGGATAGAAATGATATTTAATATTCACTAGCATCACACCTTTGTTATCATTAGGGAGCTAATTATGAATGGTGCTGTAGTACTATCTCCTGCCTGGCAGACTGGCCACAAGGGGCCAAAAGATTTATATACATGACTTTAAAATGAAGGTGATGGTAGGTGAAAAGCTCCCTTTCCTTCTTCCAGTAAAGAGAAGATTTGCCTCTCTTCTGTGAGACAGATACAGTGTCCATTTCAGTGTCCAGTTCAGCCATATGTAAAATCATTTTCATGTTTCTACTGGGAAATATTAATACAGAGATCACTTAGATGTTTGGGAAACTGGAAGGTTCACCAGCAAGTTTCATGTTCACAATTTAAAGGTGAGGAAATGCCGACCCCAGCTCTTTAGTTCCACTCCCTCCCTCTTTCAGGAGAGTGTCTGGTGACTTGCCTTACCTTGTATAGTCTCATTGCTATTTTGTTCTTAAATCCCAATTTGACTATAAACTCCCACAAGGCCACATCTTGCTATAACTGTGTCTTTTCACCCAGTATACATTAGACCTTTAAAACGTGTTTGTGAAATTGAATTAACTACTGTTTGTTTCATTTTTTCATGGAATTAACGCATTCTCTTACAGCATGAGACATTCCCACCAGTTTCCTTTCCTTGTTATCCAAGCAAACTTCGCACTTCTTAATATTGGAAGTTAATATTGCAAATAGAAGGACAAATATTGTGGATCCATATTATGTGAATAGGGCTAGAAGAATGTCCTCCCAAGGCTACTAATAATTAAACTATTTGGGACAGAATGAAATAGTGACCCATGTTTGAGTATATTATGCAATATGAATCCTATTATAATGAGATTCAAAGGTTATTGGTGCCTCAATTTCATCCTGTTTTGCAAGGTACATTATTTGGAAGCACATGCAATTGCCTGTGCCATTAACTAGGATTTAGTTAATGATATAGGAGGACAGAGGGGAAATTTATGTGTTAATAAAACTTCACTTGTGTACTATTTGACAAAGATGAACTCATACAACCTTCAAAATGAGTGAATCAAACTAAATATTGTGTGAAAAATAGAAAGAAAAAGTCAGACACCCATTTATTCCCATGTAAGTTAAAAAATGAACCCATATAGATTTATTGGTCCATGTTATCAGAATTTGTGACCCCAAAAGAGTCAGTTGCATGCTACTTATGATAAATAATGTCATTTAAATGTCTACTACCTGCTGTAACACATGACTGAGCTCTCAAAAGCATACTTTCCATTTACTTCTTTAAAGTGCCCTTATTAATACACAACAGTAGTAGAGAAACCATTTAAAAAATTTGGTACCATGATGTGTGACTGTCTGTGAACAATCCACTTATTTGTAGTGCAAAAGCTAGGTATCTTCATCATTAATTTTAAAGAAAGAAGTTATAACTGTTATGGTTTCAGAAAAGGGGAAAAACCCAGGGTAATGACCTGTCACATAAATGGATGATATAGCTAATTCTTTGTAATATTTCATTATTCTCTTCTTCCTCATACCATTGAATGTAGTTATTTCACAAAGTTCTAGCCTTATGCTCTTTTATTCTTTCCCTGTACACTGATGCTTGGCTATCTCATTCACTCCCAAAGGCTTCAATTCTTCTAAAATTTGAAGGTCAAAGACCTTCAAAAAAGATAATTTCTTTCAAGTTAGAGGATCTAGTTTCAAATCTGTTTTCAATGCTTACAACCTGTGCTATCTTGTACAAGTCACCTGATCTTATCAAATGTAATAATTTTTGCAAAGCATTTTAGCCCATTACCTGGTACATAGTAGACACTTGCTTGTTCCATACCTCTCATAATCTCTCTGGGTCTCAGTTTCCTTGTCTCTAAAGTGAAGCAGTTGGACAATGATGAACAAGTTATACCAACAAAATGTCCCTGAAAATTGAAACATTTTACAGGCCTGCTTGACCCACCTGAAGATTGGTTGGTATGACTTTAAAAGGTTCATTCTGCGTCTGAGCTGGTGGGCAGCACCACATCTTCATGGCTGAATGCAGGCTCATGGAGCTTTGTCCCTCTTTTCTAAGTAAGCCTGGGGGTGCTAAGGAGGTTCTTGGAGTATGGGAGAGAGCAATATTCCCTATGTTAATGGGTGAGGACCAAGGGATCTATTTTTTCCTCTATGTGAAGGTCTAAGTAGATGAAAAACAGAGGTTTTGCCTTGATCCATAAAAATATATGCTCTCTGCTTTACTGGATTTTCAACTGTAGTATGTTGGAGTTAGATGGAACTAAAGGATTCATCAGGTCTAATATTTTCATTTAACAGATGTTGTAATATAATCAAGGTAATATGGGAAGTTAGTATATTCTTTAGTGATCCCCTTTTCTATCTTATGCTTAGCATATATTGTGCTTCTGTATCCCTTAGAATTCTTAGAATAGGGGCAGCTAGGTAGTGCAGTGAGTAAAGCGCCGGCTCCTGAGTTGGGAGGACCTGAGTTTGGTTCCAGCCTCAGACACTTAACACAAAAAAACTAGCCGTGCAACCTTGGGCAAGTTACTTAACCCCAATTGCCCTCCAAAGGGTAAAAAAAAAAAGAATTCCTAGAATACTGTAGAGCCTTAATGGATAATGGCTGGTTGGCTGAACATAAAACTGGAAGGGAAGATGAGGAAGCAAAAGAAGAAGATGGGATGGCTATTTAGAAATTGTACTCATTCAAAATTGGGAGAGCAATATTGAAATGGCCATTGGTGAAGTGGAAAGAAAAGTGAATTTGGGATCAAGAGGATTGCCACTAATTAGACAATGTTACCTCTGTGGACCTCAGTTTCCATAGGTGTAAAACAAAAGTCTTCACTAAATGACTTCTGAAGTTCCATTATCTTTGCACACATAAATGACAATCCATTGAAAAGATGGTGGAATTGAGCTATTTAAATCAAATGCTGCTAATAATAATAAGAGTTTTTCTATCCATAGTATTGCTAAAAAGAGTTCATGAAATGTGACAGAGAGATATTAAAATGTTTTTGGAGTTGTGGAGGGTTTGGTGAAGACAGATCAGCTATTCCTACTCAGTAAATCTCATAATTAAAAAATCAGGGACAGTTTCTTTAAATTAATAGGTCTGATGTCATAGAACATATAATTTATCAAATCATAAATGTCACTTCTGCAAGAAAATATTTAATCATATTGACATATTAGATGGGTAAATTAGAGAAGCTGTGTTTATGTGGGCTCAAAATAATGGGCTGAAAAGTGAAAAAGTCAGTCAACCCAGTTATTTGGCTTCCTGTAGGACAAAGAAAGAGGCAGTTGGTGGCACAGCAGATAAAGTGCTGGGCCTGGAGTCAGGAAGAATCATCTTCCTGAGTTCAAATCTGGCTTTAGACTCTTACTAGCTGTGTGACCCTGGGCAAGTCACTTAACCCTGTTAGCTTCAGTACCTCATCTATAAAATGAGCTGGAGGAAGAAATGGCAAACCACTTCAGTATCTCTGTCAAGAAAACCCCAAATAAGGTCATAGAAAGTTGGACATGTCTGAAAAATGACTTAACAACAGCAAAAAGGACAAAGAAAATCCCATTCAAAACAATGGTAGTAACAAAGCACCAAACTTAAAACACACACACACACACACACACACACACACACACACACACTTTAAAAATGATAGTAAACAAATGTGATTTTTTGAAAAGTTAAAGTTTTTATGTATATCCCTAAGGATCAGGAGATATGGTGTAATGGAAGAAACTAGAAGTTGGAGTCAGAAGTCCTTGGTTCCAGGGTCTTTTCTATCACTAATAATAGCCTTCTAGTAGTCTCTTGAACTTTGGAGGCCTCAGCTTCCTTACCTGAAAAATAAGAATAATAAAGCTTGAAATATCTACCTCATAGGTTACCATAAAGAAAGCACTCTCTCTACTGTAAAGTACCATATAAATATAAGGTAGTATTATTTCACCAAATGAACTTGTCATCTTTGGTAGGCTCCATAGCAGCTGTCTTGATAATGCCCTCTCTATTTCTTTGGTTACTCCTGTTGCTGTCTTGGGTTCCCATGGGAAGTTGGCCATAATTGTTGTTGCCTTTAGTAAAGAAAGAAGAACTGATGGTCCCATGATACAACTGAAATTTTAGTTCATTGGATTTATGGAATCGTAATTTAGTTCTTTTACCTTATTTTTCTTTGGGTTATACCTAACTGATAGATAATCTAATACAACAGGTAACTATATGCTCTAATGACTCAATTTTCATTGATATAACTTTTTCTCCTTTGTTTTATATCTTAACTGACTTAATTTGGCTAGGGATGTTGGACATCAAAAATTGTGGTTACTGAGATACTCTAAAATATTTAGAATGATGGACTGAGGGGTTGAGCTTGAGGGGAACTTCAAGGTCAATACGTCCAACACCCTCATTTTTATAGATGAAAGCCCAGAGAAGTTAAGAAGCTTGCCCAAGTTCACACATGTAGGAAATGGCATAGCCAGGGATTTAATCTAGATTTTCTGCTTCCAAATTCAGGGCTCTTTCCACTGTAACTTGTTGCCATTTGTTTCCTTCCCTAAATTGTTTACCTAATTTTAAGGTGCTTCTTTTTTGGCATCAGAGGGAAATATATTTTCCCTTCTTTCCCTATGGACTTATAAGAATTTTTTGGATGTATTCCATATTATAATTCATGTGGTAGTGCTGGTGTTTCTTATATGGCCTTAGGCAAACTTTGTCTGTCTTCTCTGTGTTGGTAGAAATTCTACTTGCTCTTAGAGATATTTTTCTTCTAGATATTTTCCCTTCCAATAAGTTAAAGTGAATGTTATTTGGATTTCCTTCCATCTGAATAATGTAAAATTTCTTTTATGAAAGCAAGCTTGGAACTTAAGAACTGGGCCATTTTTGAGTTCACATAAGGACTCAAAAATTCTAGCCGGCATGAAACTTAAGGTTTGTTTGAAACTGGCTCTCATTGATATTGGTTACATTTCATTAAACCAAGTAACCACAATACATGAAATATCTGTGTTTTCATCAGCGAAGGTAATTCTCGCTGAGGGTAATTCTCCCACCCCATCCATGACTGTAATAATTCCTAGGGAATTGCCTGAGACATAGAGTTTCAACGACTTGCTCAGAATCACACAGGCAATGAGTGGCAGGATTTTGAATTTTGGTCTTCTTGACTTTAAAGTCATAACTCTATTCACAATGACATTATAACTCTCTAACCAACCAATCAATTCAATTAAAAGAAAACCCAAACCTAATCTATTGATTCAGTTTTAAAAATTTACTATTTCTTGTGTAGCTGATAAAAAAATTATTGGTTAAGTTTTTTCAAAATTTCAAAAATTTTGTTTGTATTTGGCATTACTTAGTCTAGAATCCATACTTTCTTCCATTGATATTTAGTATGATCAAGTCAATTAAAGACCCATTATGTTATTTATAAGGTCTGCCTTTAAATTATTATGATGCCAAGATAAGTTCTAGGTTAAAATCATTCCAGCAAACTGTACTGTTAGTATTAAATAGTATGTGGAATGCAGAAATTCCACCAGGAAATCAGTAAAGAATAATTGAAAAGTATTGAATAAAACATTTGAAAAACTAGATCCTAGCACCCTTGTCCAGACCAGCATTTTGTCTGTTTGGCTTTCAGACATTTGGAACCGGACGTCCAGTAGACACATTAAATATAATCTGCACTAAATGGAATCCAATGTCTTTTCCTTCCACCCCCAACTTCCCCATTAGTATGGAGGGCAACACCATGTTCCTATTGCCATCACTATGGTACAAGTCCTTATTACCTCACACCTAGACTATTGAAATAAACCTTTCAATGGGTCTACTTGCCTCAAGTCTCTCCCCACTCCAGTCCATCCTCCATTTAGCCACTAAAGTGATTTTGTTAAAGCTTAGGTTTGACCATGTTAACTACCCCATCCCACCCTGCGTTAAATAAATCTGGTGACTCCCTATGGACTCCAGGATCAAATATAAATCAAATCTTGTCTGATGTTCAAAGCACTTCTATATCTCCCCTATTACCTTTCCAGTATTCTTACACCTTCATTCCCACTACATATTCTTGTACCATGACCCTTCCTTGCTGTTCCATGAACAAGATAGTCCATGTTTTATCTCCGGGCATTTTCTCTGGCTTTCCCGATGCCTTGAATGCTCCCCCTCCTCCTCTCTGTCCCCTCCTCCCCCCAGTTCATTTTTAAGTCACACTTAAAATCTCATCTTCTATGAGAATCCTTTCCAAATCATCTTATTTTTCATGCCTCCCTGACTTAATTATTTTCTATTTATTCTGTACATAACTAATTTGCATATATTTATTTCCTGGTATATTTCCCCCATTAGATTGTGGGCTCCTTGAAGATAGGGACTGTCTTTTGCCTCTTTTGGAATCCCCAGTGCAATGCCTGGCATCTACTAGGTGCTTAATAAATGTTTATTGATAGACTAACTTGTCCTATTCCTTCCAGCTTGAACTAGCTGTGCTATCTTTCAGGCATAGTTTCTTCTAGTTGGCCACAGTTTGCTCAACTATTAACAGGGAGGTGGGTTATTCTGGCCCACCTCTAAGGTTTCCTTTTGTCTCAAAATGCAGTGACTCTGTTTTGGGTAAACTAAATGATTAGGGTGAGGTCAACCCAAAACAAACCAGTGAAGTATTCCAGTGTAAAAGTAGATGAAAATGAGCTATTTTGCCTTCCTTTTAAGATGTCGGTCATATTGGACTTCTGATAATTCCTTAAGCACCCAGGTACTTACCCCAAATTTTGAATACTATACATTGTTTTGTCAGACCTTAAATCGAGGAAAAAAGTATTCTCTTGATGATCTCAATGAATGCCATTTATATCTGTTCTATTTATCTTTATTACATCTTTGTGTGGTGTAGTGGTTAGAATGACAGACCTGGATTCAGAGACTTGAGTTCAAAACCAGCCTCAGACATTTAACTAGCTTTGTACCCAGGGCAGAGCATTATCCTCTGTGTGCTTCACCTGTAAAATGGAGATAATAGAACCTATTTCCCAGGGTTATTATGAAGATTAAATTAGATAACGTGCTTAGCAAAGTGTCTGGCACATGGTTGGTATTTAATTTTTTTTTTTTATAAAAGAAAGAAGAATCAAGGGGTAGTGTCTAGTGAAAAGTGATAGTAAGAGATGAACAGAGTGGGGGCAGAGAGAGATAATTCATTTCTCTCAATTTAGATCCCTTCTCATCCCATTAGATCAGTGGTTCTCCATATTTTTTTTTTCTGCAAATCATTGTTGCTTTTCCTTCAAGATACCCTCAGGCTTCCATTTCTTTTCCCTCTCTGACCTTGTCATCATCAATTAATATCTATGGAATGCCCAGAGGGTGCCTTCCCACATTACTCATAACCTATTTTATCAGACTGACTCCTTTACCCTGTGTTCCAGAAATACTCACATTGTCAATTGGCACCAGTACTTCACACTTAGTGAAATGTTGCCTTGTAAATATTAATTATACTGAATATACTTTTTGATCATAAGGATAGTATCTTCTGTGTGCTTGGTGCTCCCCACAATGTTCAGTATAATCTCAATACACAGTGAGTTCTAACAAAAACAAGTTATTGGTTAAGGCATATTTTGTAATCTTAACTCTCTTGCTTTTCTCTCTCAAAGAGTTGTAAGTTGACTATATTGCCTAAGACTGACCACTACTTTGAATTATTGGAAGTATATGGTCTGGGCTTTCACCCAGATTCCTGTCCTGAGTCTTGTGTTATCAAAATTCTCATAGCATACTTTATAGGAGTCTCTTTTTCACACTTAGCACTTGCTACGTCATCTTATCATTATTTTTGTATGAACCTTATCTTTCTGTATTAGATGACAAGCATCATGAGGATAGGGATATATCCAAGTCTATATTTACTCGGTGCTAGAAGGGCTAGAAAGCAGGAACCCTGAGAGTCTTCCCCTCCCAGTTTGATTTTTTTCTTTTTTGATTAAAGGTTACTCATTCCCTGAGTAACCACTTTAAGAGGATTCACTGAATAGGTATTAACTCACTCAAAGTGAGAACCTGAAAAGACCAGGATTTCCCATTGCATCCTGGGCCATCTCCAGTTATCCTGATGAATATCTGGCCACTGGATCCAGATGGCTCTGGAGGAGAAAGTGAGGCTGGTGACCTTGCACAGCCCTCCCTCACTTAAATCAAAGTCAACTGCAAGTCATGTTATCGTCTCCCTGATATTGTGGTCCTCTGTGAGAATAGAGGACAAACACAACAGCCTGTTATCACCTAGTAGAGGGCCTTATTAACACGAGGCACCCAACCAATATTTGTTGAACTGATAGGGAGGAAAAGACAGAAGAGGAGTAAAAAACTTGAAGCTGTCTGGTCTTCATTAATTTCCATTTCCTCATTGTGTGCTAGTTCCTGAATCTTACCTCATGACTTTAGGTTGATGAAACCTATAATTCCCTCTGCTTATTTCTGCTGTAAACTGTTAAGTGATCCTATTTGTGAATTAGCTTCATGGGGAGATGACCTTATAATTTGTCATTGGCACCTAAGGGTCAGACAGTTTCTGCCCAAAGTGTCTGGCCTTTCATGTTTGCCCTCATCAAGTCCCAGTTTACAGGGGACAGAATCAAGGAACAAAATTACTATGAATTGGAACAAGTGCCTCTAACTGATTCAAAAAATAAGCTATGGAGACCAGAGCTGGAATGACATTGCATCTCTTCTAGGAAAACACAATAAAGAAAGGAATCTAGAGCAAAGTTCCTAAAAACATAAAAATCCTAGAGAATTCTTGGGATTTCTTGTTGGAAATCTGATGTTTTTTTCCTCCTCAGCTTACATCTTACTTGATATAGATAAAAATGAAAGGGGCAGGCAACTGAAAAAAAGGACATTTTGTGAACTACTGCAGACTAAATTATAGTAAAAATGTTGGTGTTATGCTATTCTTTTACAATAATATTTTAATCCTCAATATGTAGAACATTGCTTTGTGCACAATAGGTGCTTAATAACTGTTAATCATGTTCAGTTAAATTGAAAAGGAGCAAGGGGCCTCAGAAGAGCTAGCAGTTTGTGGAACCCTACCAATTTTTAGTTCCTGATCCATGCCTTCACCTCAGATCCTGAATCTTACCTTGTGATTCCTGCTTAGGAAACCCTGTCAGTCCCTGTGCACAATTCCCTTATTAATTTCAGTTCAGTAGACTGATTAGACCAGTGAGCTAAACCGATCAGAAATCCGATAGTTTAAAATGTAATATATTACAGAGGCTGGAAAAAAAAACTGCATCACAGAAGGTGGTAATGATCAAGTAAGTCATAGGATGTTGAGCTGAAAGGGATCTTTGAGATGATCTACTTCACTTCTGTTAACTTAGAGAACAGGAAACCAATGTCCATCATGGTTAAGTGACTTGTCCAAGGTCATATAGATTAGTAGTAGAGCCAGGTTTTGAATTCAGGTTTTGAATGGAACTTAGAGTCCGAATTCTGTGATCTCACAATACTTTGAGGGAATATGTGGTTTATTCCAAGTAGATGAAAAAGTCATAAATTCCTGCAACTGTAGATTATCATTCATGTTAAAAATGTCCTATTGAAAAATTCTGCTCAGGGAAAGCAGTGGATCAGAGTAATTAAGGCTAGGATGACTGTATTCCATAAATTATTTTGGTCAAATAATATTATCTGGAATCAAGGTTAGCCTAAAGGGAAGGAATAGGCAGGCACTGCCATAGGATGATTTCTGGGACCTCTGTTCTCACTCAGTCTAAAATTCAACTGTTAGAGTTATTAGGAGAGATAAGACCATTCCCTCTCATTTATATGTTGGGATGAGTGAGTTTCTGTAGAACTAACTGGGGCCTAGATACTGGGAAATCAGATGTGGAAGAAGGACTCGGGAGAGACTGAAAATGGGGATGGGGGAGTATCAGGCACAAACTTGGTCTGTTTCACTTGTTGATGGCTGACCCTTACTTAAATTATTGTTTCTGTGAAGTTCTTCACATTAGGTCTAGAGAGCAGTAGTTTTCCATTTCAATTTGAAATAGGAAAAAATATGAGAGATTGAAAGAGTTGTAAAGAAAGGTAAGCCACATATGACATTAGGTGCTATGATTTAGCAGAAATAGCACTGGTATAGGTGAGCTTCTGAAAATCAAACTGTGTAATTACAGTATGCTGTTTAGAATCTCCCAAGGTCATACTATAAACTTGTACCTGAATCAGTACCACTATTCAGACCATCTGACCCAATTCCATTTCCACTAATATCTCCACTAGACAATATTTCCTCAAAGTCATGCTCTTGAAGAAAGCAAGGTTTTGATCAAGTTTTGGTTATAGATAAAAACAAAAAATGAACAAACTGTTGGTGGGGGGAGAGGAGTCCTGTGAAAAGAAAACATTTTACAAGTGCAGATACAGTTATCATTTTAAGTTCCTTATCATAATGACAATTCAGTTACTTATCTCAATGAATTAGACCAGAGAAGGCTGATATGAAGAGTGCTGAGATATGCTTAGGTTAGGCAAACATGAAGTTATAGACCAATAGGTTTAGAACCAGAAGGGACTTTAGAGACCATTTTGTTAAACCTTTGATTGTATAAATACAAAGTATTTATAGCAAATAGCAAAGTGATGGGTAGCGATAGTCAAAGCAGATAGCAATGAAGGTGGCATTGAACACTAGTAAATAGAAGATGGGGGGCCAACCTGGTGGGTGCGGCATGGCAACAGGGCTGTGGGCATCAGGAACCAAGTATTCAAACATAAAGCCTAGTGCCAGGGGTGGGGAACCTTAAAGTCACCCTCGAGGACCAAGAAGGCCACATGGGGCCTTGAGGCCGAACGTTCCTCACCCCTGGCACTAGGCTTAATGGTAAGAGCTTAGTCACTATGAAGACTGGAGGGGGAGGCAAGGCAAGAATCTAGAGAAACAGGTTGCTCACACAGAGTCTCAGAATCAGGGGGAGAAGCCAGAGACCCAGTTTTTAGAATTAAGGTGCAAAGGCTGAACAGGACAAGCAATAACAGTGATTTAAGGTGCCAGATATTTTGATGTTGAATTTTTTAAACCACTCTTTCCCCAACCTTGCCTGCCTAGGGAGATCGTTGGTCCTCAGAATCTAGACAAGACTACATCTATAAGGGATGGTCAAATGGGCCTAGCTTCAAAGGAATGAAGGGTAAGGAAGCTAAATAAATCATTAGATTTCTTTGTCCCTAGGACCTTTTAGTTTTATGGTAGATCCAACTGTTAACAAATGTTTCTCCTTTCTCCCTGCTCATAGGGAGGCATGGTTGATAACATACTGGCAGTTAGGAAGACCTGAGCTCAAATTCTCACTTAGGACACTTAATAGCTGTGTTAACCTTGTGAGAGTCTACCTCTCTGAGCCTCAATTTCTTCTTCTGTAAAGTAAGGATAATAATGGCACCCACCTCACCACGTTGTTGAGATCAGATGAGATATATAAAATCCTTTGCAAACTTTAAAACACTATATAAATTTTAATTATAATTTTGGGTATATAATGAGACTTATATTTTGGGTATATAATGAGACAAAATCAGAAAAATAGAGAATTTGAAACCCAAGAGAGCCAATTATTGTACTTAACAAGAAAACAATTAGATTTTTCGTGATTATTATTCCGCATTCCCCAAATAGGGTTGCAGAAATTAGATGGGAATAGCCATTACTTGAGGGAAACTATTACAGAAATACAAATATACAACAAACATTAACAACCAGTATTTGTAGAATGAAGTATCCCAGTGGAAATACATACATGTTATTTACAAAATATAAAGTATCACAAAATTTGGGATGAGGATGATGTAATGAGATATTCAAACCAGGATTTATTTTACACCTATTTTTCCACTCTATGATGGTGATCTGGCAGATGCCAGGGCCTTACTTGGGCAGGTCTATACAGAATGAGATATCTGCCAGAGATATCCCCTTGACAGGTTAGAAATAAACATCTATATGAAAGTGTTTCATGGCAAATCTCATTCTCAAGTTACAAGGCTAATTTCCATGCCTAGAGTGACTGCTTTTCCCCAACACATTTATTTTCATGGAGCCATGAATTGCATCTTCCACAGATGAAGTTTTCCTGCTTTTCAATAGAGGTATAGGGTTTAACTAGGGTGAAGAGAACAAGGCAATTAAGATAGGTTTTATGATACATATAATATTAAGCTATCATGTCCCACTTGTCCTAAGTAAAATGTACAAATTGAGCCAAAATTGGAAGCAACAGATTTGGAAGTGATAGCAGCTCCTTTCTAGAAAGTTTAATTTATACTTAAACCCCAAGGCATGTTTTACAATTGGGTTTTCATATTAAATGCATATGTTCAATTTAGAACTATGACTTTATTTTACTGAAGGCTGATCCCTTCTCTCTTTGCTGCAGCCTCGTGTTTTTGACTATGAAAGTGGGACAGTGCAGGTCTGTGGTTTTGTATGTATTATCTTAGGGTTAGCATATTGTGTTGTTTCGTATTTCTTGAATTTGTGTTGGAGTTCCAGTGAATCTGAAAGTCAAAGGAAGTATCAGGTGAAAGTGCTTTTAAGAAACATTTTCTCAAACTAAAGTAATAAATTCTAGAAGGAAAAGATGCAATATGGCTCAAATTCAAATTCTGTTTAGGAAAGCAATAAATGAAAATGTTGGAGGTCATAAGCTGTTGATGGGCAAGAATTTTTCCTTTCAATCTTTCCTTCCCTTTACAACATGGGGCAGAGTTCCTGGCACACAGAAGGCACTTTATAAATACATGTTGAATGGATGGATTCCATAAAACACCTAGTAAGGCCATAATTAGGACAGGGTAGCAGCTTACTTTGTCTCAAGGCATCAAAGTTTAGAGGGCACAAAAAGTAGCCTATATACTTGCTCAGTAACTAGAAGCTGCTGTAGTACATGATTCCTCCCCCTAATCAACTAAATACATCTTCTTGCATTATTTTCAATGGGGAACTATGTTTCACTCTGTCTATTCCAGGTGACATTTGGGGTGCTTGCCTTTGGAGCAAAAATTCATAGCTAATATCTGGGCATGTAACATACTGCCTTACATACAATAAGTTGTTGATGTCTATTGAATGGATGAATTTAAAATCTGAATTATAGGCTATCTGGAACTAAGTTTTATGGCTTTCAAATTCTTGCAGTAACTAATGATTAACAGAACATTGCTGAGCATACTCTAGACTGGACATACTGTAATAGAGAGAGGTCATATATAATTAAAACATTAGTTATTAGTATGCAAATAAATGCTGGGAAATTACTTGAATAAAATTATCATCCTAAAAATATTAAATTCTCATAAAGTTATGTTAACATTATAACGTTTCAAAACAAAATTATTTTTTTGTATATTGCTTACCGTTCTTTGTGGGGAGGGAGGGTAGAAGCAAGCATTAAAGTTGGGTTTAGAAGATGTGGGTTTGGAACCCTACTGCACCCCTTACTATTGTGTGACCTTGGGTAATTCTTATAACTTTTCCAAGTCTCTGTTTCCTAATTTGTACAAGTGGGGTAATGAATGCTTGCAGGCTCTACCTCATGGAGTTGTGAAGAAAACATCTTTTTATCATAAAGAACAATCTAAATGTGAACTATTTAGTCAGATAAGGTTCAGTTTGTTGAGAAAAGTCAGTCATAAAATCCTAGGATCCCAGATTTGGAGCTAGGGGTCACCTAGTCTAACTTCTTCATTGTATAGACTAGGAAACTAAGATCCATAGAGTTTAAGTGATTGTCCCAAAGTCATGTAGTCACTAATTGGCACAGCCCATCATGGTAAATAGGAATGGTGATCAAAATCCACGTGTGCTTACAGAAGAAACATGAAGCTTTAAGGAGTAACCAGAGGAAGAAGAAAAAAGTTCTGGTGCTTGGACACTCCCTGCTGAAGGGAACTAGAGCCCAAACATTGGTCTGGTATAAACAATTGGAAAGCATTTGTTGCTTTCTCCTTGTCTCCAGGACATAATAGAAACATCCTTAAGATTTCTCAAATCTGAAAACCATCAGTAACTTTGGGCTATTTACATTCAGTCATGGAGTACTTTGGGAAAGAATCTAGGAATTATCTCTATATAATTTTAAATCATTCCAATAATCTATCTTTCCTATTTCAGAGGATGCATTCCTCTGAAATTCAGGCCAGAAAAGAAGAAACTCAAACTGGATTACCCTACATAATAATAGTAGTTGACATTTATATATAGCACTTTACATTTACAAAGTACTTTCTCTACATATTTCTCATTTGAATTTTACCCTGTTAGGTAAGTTCTATCATTAAGTCCATTTTACAGATGATAAAAAAATGGATAAATGACATGCTTGGGATCACACAGCTAGATGAGTGTTTGGGGGTAATATTTAAACTCAGGTCTTCTGGCAGCTAGGTGGTACAATAGAGTGCCAGGCCTGAAGTTAGGAAGACCAAAGTTCAAATCCAGTTTCAGATACTTGTTATCTATGTCACCTGGGGCAAGTCATTTAACCTTGTTTGACTCAGTTTCCTCATCTGTAAAATGGACTGGAGAAGGAAATGGTAAATGATTCCAGTATCTCTGTTAAGAAAATCCCAAATGAGGTCATGAAGAGTCAGACATGACTGAAAAGACTGAACAATAACAAATTCTAGACTCCAAGCCCAGGACTCTATCCATTGTACCACCTAGTTGGACCATTACCTTTGCTTTCATCTTTTATACCTATTGAATTTGAGTTCCTCAGTTCCCTTTGACTCTTGCACTCTTACTATTAACTGTCATGGTCAAACTGTCTATTTGCTGTGTCTGGGATCTGAGCCCAGAGGTGCTTAAGTGAGCGTAGCATTTTTTTCCTAGACTATTTCTATTGTTATTGATTTATTTTGTTTGTTCAAATTTTCTAGCAAATATATGAAATGAATGTGTGCACATACTTGTTTATATATATATATGTGTGTGTGTGTGTGTGTATACACACATTATTTTGCTGGGAGAAAGTAATTTGCTTTTGCAAAGTTTATATAAATCTTTACCTGTTGTGGTACAAACTTGTTATGTATATGGGGTTTTCATATATAAGGGGTATTTTATGTTCAGTATGAAATTATATGCATATATTGTATGCACATGTATAGTTGCCGTATTTCTGTCAATATCTTAATATGAACAGTAGTTATATTTATCTGATTTCTATCAGAAATTTTACTTCTTATTTATTCTTTTATTCTTCCTTATTTCCTATTTCTGTTTCTTCTGTCTAAAGAAATCCAGCTTGAAGCCACTTCTTGCCTCTTTCTTTCTCTTCTTTTTTTTTTTTCCTGCTGGCCAGACAGTCTCTGCCTGAATCATGACCCTCTTTATGCCTCCAACAACATAGTTGCCAAAATGTATTTTCCAAAAATGCAGGTCTGATCATGTTACTTCTCTGTCCGATCAATTCCTCTGACTCCCTATTATCTCTGGGCTCCAATACAATCTCTATTGGTATTTAAAGTGCTTCATAACCTGGTCACTTCCTACCTTTTCAGCCTCATACTCCTCTTGGTGCATTCTATGGTCCAACAACCCGACCCTTTTGCTATTTCTCACACATGACATTTCATTTCAAATCTCCATATTTTTGCACAGGCTGTCCCTATGCATGGTATACTCTCCCTCTTCCCTGCAAGCTCTTAGAATCTCTAGTTTTCTTAGATCAACTTCAGGGCTGAAGCCTTTCCTAACCCATCCCATCTAGTAGTGCATACCTTTCTTTGGTCTATGTTGGATGTTTTGTATAGTCTTATTTTCTCTGTATATTTGTTTTTACTTGCTGTCTTCCCCAGTTGTATGTAAGATTTTTGAATTCAGGGACTGGTTCACTCTTTGAATATTCACAGTGCCTAGCACAATGATTGACACATAGTAGGTGCTTTTAATAAATCCTTGTAGATTGATTTCTAACATTGAAAGATGTTTGCTAAAGATCTTGCCTTATGAAATCTATGTTTATGGGAGCTCTTTCCTCTGTGGAATTTATTAATCTGTTTAAATGTGTCAAGTAAGCACTATTCTAGTATTAATGGATTAGATAAGCTTATTTCTTTGACGTTACTATATACAAAGCCAGGTTCTTCATTTCCAAATCTCTAAAACTGCTAATGTCTTCTAGGGAATAATGCCAATTTAGACAGAGTCCCTAAAAAGTCAATAGTATATGTGTAAGTAAAACTTGAATGGTGAAGTAAAACTGGGTGGCAAGTGGGCATAGACTACCCCTAGACCATCATGAATTCCAAATGCTAGTTTCACAGCGAATGAGGTTTTTTACTGGTTAAATTGAAAAGGTCACTGATGACTTCTTACCCTGGATCTCCTTCCCCTTACTCCCACTATATTCAGCACAGTGTTCTGTACAATGGAGATGATTTAATAAGTGTTTGTTAAATTAAACCACAATGCATTATTCTTTATTTGTTTTTTTTTCTGATGGCTTAAACATTCCTCTGTAATATTTCAATAGATCTGTGACCTCATAGAGGTAGAAATTCCCTCTTATGATGTAGACCACAACCAATTCATACCGGGCCACCCCTGTGAGAATCTTGGTTGTGTCTTCCCATAAGTTGACCACTGGAAGTTTACTGAATTTTTTTGTGGGGGGCTCGAAATAAGATTATTACTAAATAATAATGGCATATTATATTACAATGATATACTATAATTTAATCTATTGAATCCTCAGAATAGCCTTGTTTGGTCAGTACTGTGAGATTGTTTCTCCCATTTTACAGATAAGGAAACTGAGGCTCAGAGAGGTGAAGTGACTTGCCCATGGTCCCACAACTCCTAAGTGTCAGAGACCTTTGAATGCAGGTCTAGATAATTCAAGTTGGGTGCTCTTTCCTCCACCACACTGCTTCTCAAATATCACACATTTAAATAGTATTGACAAGCATATTAACTTCAGCATTTTAGCTAAATGGCATTACTATTTCAGGGGCTCATGATTTCATTAGTGTGGATATTTCCCCACTGTGTGCTCATGATAGATGGATTCACCATCATCCATGAGCACTGTAAGCACTCCCTACCTTAGGAGAAGTTTTTAGGACTCTCTGATTTCTTTCCCTCCCACCCCAAAGCTCCTTGAGAGCAGGGACTGTATTCTTTCTTCCATTTATTCCCAGGGCTTAGAATGGTGCTTAGCATATAGTAAGTACTTAATAAATACATGTGACTTGATTTATCTTGCCCTCCTCTTACAGGTGAGGAAAGTCCGGCCTCCGAAAGTGAAACGACACCTAGGAAGTAAGCAGCACAATCAGGATTTGCACTCAGGTCCTCAGACTCCAAATCCAGAGCTTTTGCTCTGCTGACCTAAACTTTAAGATCCTAGTCATGAGCTGGTTGAAGATTAGTAAATGTTCAATTCTCAGACCATAAAGATTTAAAATGAGAAGATATCTTTTGATCCTCTATTCCAACTCAGTCAAAATATAGACGAAGAATGGAGTAATGGAGAAAAGAAGTAAAGCTGCTAAGTCATGAATAAGTAACAGATTTGAGTTTGGAGCCTAGTATCCCAACTCCAAATCCAGGTTTATTTCTACTACATATCAATACTTCATTTTAATTAACCCTCAGAGGAGTAGCTTTACTGAAAAAGAAAGAAAAAACCTTGTATATGGAGAGGATGGCTAAAAATCTTAGCCTTCCCAACCTTGACTTACTTTATCCACATGTTTTCTTTAAATACAAACAAATAAACACATACAGTGTCCAAAATCCAATTGGAGAAGTCATAGCAGGAAAAGTGGCAGGCAGAGTGGTTTTCACTGATGGCACATTCTAGAAATGTTAGCTGTAATGTGTTTACATAATGCTTCGTATTATACAACAGTTATTATTTATGTTTACACTGTCATTTCAATCATCTGTGATTTCCATAAAATAACAATATAATCTCCAAATGATATATCATCTTGATAAAAGTGAGAATGCATTTTAAAGTCTGAAAAAACATTCCACCATTGACATTTCCAGTTAACAATTGATTTGCTTTTCACTTTCATTGTGTGGAATACTACCTGTAATCAGAAAGAACCTCTCATCATAGATGATAATGTATGCTCTGTAATCATATAAAACAAAGAGTTATTAAAATGCCTATGAAATTTTGGGATTCCTCACCACGCTGCCCCCCACTGCTAATTGATCTAAAGTTTACAAACCAGCTAAAATGGGCTTTTGATTAGAAAGAAAAAGTAAATAATAAGAATTTATGCTAAACTGAGATATGGAGGTGGTACAAAATTACATATTTAAATTAAATCAGGCAGAAATGCAATTAAGAGATAAAATAGCAGGCTTAAGGAAATGTTTAACTTTTAGTAGGTCATCTGAGAAAACAGGGAAAGATACTTTTTCATTTGAAAAACAAGTATTTCTAGACACTAAAATACATATACTTTTAAAAATGTGATTTAAGCAATTTAGTGGTTAGATCCCCTCAAACCTAAGTCAGAAAGTGAATAATAAGAGGAAAAAAAATTGACGCTAGTATATTTTAAAATCCTAAGTTTGCTTTGAAATACAGGCAGGTAAATTTAGGGTTTATTTTTCTTTTCTTTCTCTTTTTTCTAAACCAAAACAAGAAATTAACCAAGTACTTGCTATGTATATAAGTAACTGTGCTAGGTGCTGAAATTCTTTCAATGAGAAATTTCCCCATATTTGCTAATGCTAGTCCCTTCCCTCTATTGATTATCTCCAGTTTATCCTCAATGTAACTTTTTTTGTATTTGTTTCAAAGATGTTTCCCTCATTAAGCTGTGGGGTTCTTGAGAGAAGGGACTACTTTTGGCTTTTCTTTGTCTTCCTAGAGTTTAACCCAGTACCTGGA
>NW_027185784.1:9752422-9767097 GCF_028583685.1 Petaurus breviceps papuanus | reverse complement strand
CTGGAATTTTGTAGTCTGGTATTACAGGTGTGTTTTAAATCCAAGTTGTCCCACTCCAACTCCAGAATTCTCTCCACTGTGCAGTGTTGCATTACTATGACTATTGGTCATAGTAATGTTATTATTTCAGACCTTTTAATCAGACTGACTTCTCAATGATACACAGAGGGAAAACAAAACAAAACAAAGTAAAAGTAGTTCTGTCTTCAAAGAGTTTATAGTCATTTGTGGTTATACAACTTAAATGCAGATAAAGATAAAGAAGGTAATTGGAGGAGAAGGGAGAGTGATATCTAACTAGGAAAGGTTTCCTACAAGCTATGGAAGAACTGAACCTTGAGCAGAAGAAGTGGGATATGGGATAGAAGCAGAGGAGCTGACCTTGAACAGGAGAAAGGCTACTCTTCCTCAGTGATTACAAAAAAAGGAAGTAAAAATGGGGGATGATGTTGACATGTTTTGAGCTATATAATGGGGTGGGTGGAGGAGAGTAAAAATAGATGGCTTCTGTCTCTCAGGAAAGCATTCAAAAGAGGGTAGGTAGGAGGCTTGAAGAGAGTTTGGAGCAATCACCTGTGGGTCAAATCCCAGTCACTGATGGGACTTCAATAGTAGTAATAGTGAGGGACTAGTTGAGATAGGATAACAAATTTGTAGTCAACATGTGTAATGGTAATGCAAATTTGGAAGATCTTTCCTGCCCCTAGGCTAAAGTGCACCTGAAGCCTGGGGTGGGAGGCTTGTTTTTCAGTAGATACTTCTTGATTGGCCAGTGAGTCAATAAGATTGTTACATTCTCTGAGCCAGGAGAAGGCTATATAAGCCCTGATGTGTAGCTTTGTTTTGGGGATATGGATTTGATATGGATTCTGGGAAACCATTGTCCTGAGCCCCCCGGCTTTGAAAAAACCCAGATGTTGAAACCCAGATGTTGACTGGGTATGGATGTAATGGTTGGACAGTTTGAAATCTGTCTACTAGATCTGTTCCTGTCTTGATAATTCTGTCTGTGTACTTTGAAGTTCAGGGTGCTGACCTTTTCCCCTGAACAAGGTAAACGATATATGTCTGACCGATTAAAGTAAGCTTGTTAACCCATTTTGAGTTGCTTTCCTTTATCAAAGCAGATCCAAGAACCTGTATGGGCAGCAAACCCTGAGGACGCTTGGGGTGCTTGCTGTTACAACATGGCCTATAACTTTCTACAGTATCTTTCACCAGTGGAAAAGGCACATGGTGGGTATTCGTCAAGATAGGAACAAGAGTAAGACACAAAGGAAGGGGATTTAGAGGAATGAGGCATAAAGAAGTGTAACAGGAGAGGATATTATGGTCAGACAGCAGAATTTAAAATATTTGATTATAGAAGTGGGAAGTTTTTAGGTGTTGGTGAGATCAAAGGTGTGTGACCATCTAGTAGATCTATTTAGAATATTTGACCAGAACTTACATGAGCTTCTCCAAAACAATCTTTTCATCTAGGTCAGTTATATGTGACAATAAAAATGAAACCTATTTTTGAAATCTCTATTGATGATTTATTTATATATCAAGATATCTTTAATAAAATCCCATTATGCCTCATTATTTCATAGAAGTGATATAGGGTCTTAAAGATCAGCCTACTAGAGCACAAACTCAGAAAAATCTAATTAAACTGGGAAGTTTTGCCTCTGTCTGGTCCTATCCTCCTTAGCTGCTGAAGCCTAAGAACTTGTAATTTAGTTTTCGTACTGATCCTTTTGTCTTGCAATATCTGGACTAGTGAGTAGAGGCTGGGAGACAGCCACAGAGAGCGATGAGTTTCTGATGATGCCTAGGCAGGTGTAGACTCCAAAGCCATGTGGAATAAGCAGAAACTGAAAGTGGCTGCTATCTTTATGCTCTGCATGGGCCTAGACACACATAGCCCAGTGGAATTTTGGCAACATTTACTCATTTATCTTTAGACAGTTCACAACCTATATTTAGAGGGCCTGAAATTATATCATTACTGTGGTATTAATCATAGTAATGCAACATTGCACAGTGAATAGAATGCTGGAGTTGGAGGGGGAAAACATGGGTTTGAATTCCACCTCTAATATTTTCTAGCTGTCTAACCTTGTAAAGTAACTTAGATTCCCTGAGTCTTGAGTTCCTCATCTTCAAAATGGACCTAATGATATCTATAGTACTTAATTTTGGGGATAGAATGAGGCTTAATTAGCATCAGTACTTTGCTATCTTGAAAAAAATCTAACTCTAATTTCTCTTCCTTTTCTTCTTTTTCATTCAACTTCTCTTCCTCTTCCGTTTTCTTTCTTCCCCTGCTCTCCTCTTTCTTCTTTTATTTCTCCCTCCTATTTCCCTGGCTTTCAATTTTTTTTCTTTTTCTTCTTTCTCCTCATCTTTGTGATCCATGAGCTTTTTATTTTGATCCATGGACTATATGAGGGAGTGGAAACAACATTTAAGGCAAGCTTAGAAAGAATGGGAAGACCAGAACAAATACGTTAAGGAGAGAGACATGCTAGAAATGGCAGATTTTTAAAGGCATTCATGGGTCCTTTTTTTTTTTTTGCTTTTTGGAGGGGGAGGAAGGGCAGTTGGGGTGAAGTGACTTGGCCAAGGTCACATAGCTAGTAAGCGTGTCAAGTGTCTGAGGCCAGATTTAAACTCAGGTCCTCCTGACTCCAGGGATGGTGCTCTATTCACTGAGCCACCTAGCCACCCCTCATGGTTCATTTTTAAGACAAATGATAACTAAGAGAATAGAAATGATCAGAGGTAATGCTCTAAACCAGTGGAGGGGAACCTATGGCCTTGAGGCCACATGTGACCCTCTAGGTCCTCAAGTATGTCCCTTTGACTGAATCCAAACCCCATAGAACAAATCCCTTTAATAAAAGGATTTGTTTTGAAAAACTTGACCTCCATCAATAGGCCATACCCAAGGAACTAGAAGGCTACATGTAGCCTCAAGGCTGTGGGTTCCCCACCTCTGCTCTAAGCAGAAAAGACAACCTAGAGGGCATCAATGACAATTGACTAGTATTCCTACAGTGTAGACACCAGTAGAGAAAGAGGTGATGAAAAGATACAAACTTAGACAGAGTTTTGTATGACATAATGGAATCCAAGTGGTTCTGAGCTCCTCTTTTTTTCAGAAGAGATTTTCTGGGGCTAGAAAACTGTGCAGGGTTGGGATAACATAGGGCATGGGACATGCATGGGATCAGGGTGATATCTTTTATTAAAAACTGAAAAGAGACAGACCTTCACATATTATCTTCTACACCAGGATATATCTTGATCAACAACATATCTGAAATATGTAAAGAATATAATATATTGAGAATATATTTCATGTCAGAAATATGTAATTTTGAGATATCAATGCACCTATTTTATGTTAATTTTTAATTTTTTCAAATTTATTTATTTTTAGTTTTCAACATTCATTTCCACAAGATTTTGAGTTACAAATTTTCTCCCTGTTTTTCCCCTACCCCCTACCCCAAGACAGTGAGCCTATTGAATACCTCTTCCCCCAATCTGTTCTCTCTTATATCCTCCCCCCCCTAACTTTCTAGTAGGGCAAGATGGATTTTTGTACCCCAGTGTCTGTATACTTTATTTCCCAGTTGCACATAAAAACAATATTTTTAATATTGTTAATATTTTTTAAATATTTGGTTTTAAAACTTTGATTTCCAGATTCTTTCCCTTCTTTCCTCCTCACCCATCTATAAAGCCAAGCACGAGCAGCTTTGCAGAGGACTGCTGCTGTGAACAGCTTCAAGGTTCTGATTACATAATATAGTAAACTCTCTCTATATTCAGCAGTAAATTGAGGCAAAACATTCACAGAAATCAAAGTACAGCATTCACAATGTTATGACATAACTTATCACCAAAATAGCCACACAGTTTTTACCAAAGTGGTCACATAGTTTTAAGCAAAAGATGCAATTATTTAATAACTAAATCATTTAGTAAGTCAATTCAAACATTTAGTAAGTCTATTATTTAGTAAGTCAATCATTCAGTAATTCAATCATCCTTAAGGAGGCTTGTGTCCTTAATGGACACAAAGTAGAAAAGGTCAAAGTTCTCCACCCCTAGGTCACAGTAAATCATAATCTTCTCAGTTAGCATCAGGTACCCAAGAAGAGATCATTTCATCTTGATTCGAGGCTGGCTCTCAGATTCCATGGTTCCTCTTCCATGGTCCCAGCTCCTGCCCAAATCTACACAACTATAATCTGGGTCCAGAGGCAGGTAGTTCCCAGTTCCTTGTCCATCTCCTTGTCCAGTTCTTTGTCCAATTCCTTGTCCAGTTCTTATTCTATATTGAAGCTCACAGTGTCCAGTCCACCTCAAGTTCTTCACAGTTCCTGTTTCTGGGAAAACAAAGCTCAACAAAGCCAAAAGAACATTCATTCACATTGCCGGCACCATCATCAATTAATTTCACATCTACTTGTGAAATCAACAAAGACCAATCAACAAGGTCTGAGAACTCAGCACAAATCATCAGTATAGAAATCAACACAGACCTACAAACAAGGTACAAGGGGTCAACACAAATCATCAGTAAAGTCCCAGGAACTCCAAAACCCTCCTCCAGGACTTCTGTAAACAGACAACCAGAAAATCCTTTTTCAGGGCTTCCAGTAAGCTCCCAGGGCTTCTATAGAAAGTATCTCAAACAAACATTAACTCAGACAGAAAAGAGCTCCCTTCTCAGTTCTGCTCTCTCCAGCCTGGGCCTCTCCTTATATATGGTCATTAGCTTCTCCCCATGTAATGGGAGTTCACAAGTTCTAGGGCTCACAAGCTGTGGGATTTACAAGTTCTGGATCTTAATACTTTATACAATCACGACTTGAAACAAGGTGTTAACTACTTCTGTGTTAATTAAATAGCTGAAACAAGGTGTTAACTACTTCTTTGCTTGCCATTATACCACCCCAACTGGAAGGACATGCAATTCAATATAGGTTGTGCATGTGTATTTATGCAAAATGTTTCCATAGTAGTTATATTGTGAAAGACTAACTATATTTCCCTCCATCCTATCCCACCCCCACTTATTCTATTTTCTACTTTGACCCTGTCCCTTTTCAAAAGTGTATGCTTCTAACTACCCTGTCCCCCAATCTACCCTCCCTCCTATCATCCCCTTTCTTATCCCCTTCCTTCCTACTTTCCTGTAGGGTAAGATACCCAATTAAGTGTGTATGTTATTCCTTCCTTAAGCTAAATTCAAGGAGAGTAAGATTGACCCATTCCCTTTCACCTTCTTGCTTTTCCCTTCCATTGTAACAGTTTTCTCTTGCCTCTTTTATATGAGATAATTTAGCCTATTCTCTCTCTCCCTTTCTCCTTCTGCCAATATATTCTTCTCTTACCTCTTAATTTTATTTATTAGATACCATCCCTTCATATTCAAATGACCCTGTGCCCTCTGTCTATGTATACATGTACACACATATGTACACATTCACACATGTATTTATACACACATGCACCCTTCTATATGTATACATACATATATATTCCCTTCAACTATCTTCATATCAAGAAAAGTCTCATGAGTTACAATGATTGTTTTTCCATGTAGGAATATAAATAGTACAACTTTAGTAAGTTCCTTATGATTTCTTTTTACTGTTTACCTTCTTATGCTTCTCCTGCTTCTTGTATTTGAAAGTCACATTTGCTGTTAAGCTCTGTTTTTTTTTCATCAAGAATTCTTGAAAGTCCTCTATTTCATCGAGTGACCATATTTTCCCCTGAATCATCATACTCAGTTTTGCTGGGTAGGTGATTCTTGGTTTTAATCCTAGCTCCTTTGACCTCCAGAACATCATATTCTAAGCCCTTCATCTCTTAATGTAGAAGCTGCTAGATCTTGTGTTATCCTGATTGTGTTTCTACAATACTCAAACTGTTTCTTGCTGACTGCTTGTAATATTTTCTCCTTGACCTGGGACCTCTGAAATTTGACTATAATATTCCTAGGAGTTTTCTATTGGGGATCTTTTTCAAGAGGTGATTGGTGAATTCTTTCAATTTCTATTTTGCTTTCTGGTTCTAGAATATTAGGGCAATTTTCCTTGAGAATTTCTTGAAGGATGAATTCTAGGCTCTTTTTTTTAATCATGGAATTCAGGTAGTCCAATAATTTTTAAATTATCTCTCCTGGATCTATAGTCCAGGTTAGTGGGTTTTCCAATGAGATATTTCACATTGCGTTCTATTTTTTTCATTTGTTGGGATCTCTTTTATAGTATCTTGATTTCTCATAAAGTCATTAGCTTCCATTCACTCCAATCTAAGTTTGAAGGAATTATTCTCTTCAGTGAGTTTTTGAAATTCCTTTTCCATCTGACCAATTTGGTTTTTTTAGGTGCTCTTCTCCTTATTTGCTTTTTCGGCCTCTTTTGCCATTTTAGTTAGTCTATTTTTAAGGTGTTATTTTTTTCAGTCTCTTTTCATGATTTTCTTGCATCATTCTGATTTCTCTTCCCAATTTTTCCTCCACTTCTTTTACTTGATTTTCAAAATCCTTCTTGAGCTCCTCCATGGCCTGGGATCAATTAATATTTTTCTTAGAAACTTTTGATGCAGGGGTTTTGACTTTGTTGTCTTCTTCTGGTTCCATGTTTTGATCCTTTTTGTGCCCCCCCCAAAGATTCTATGGTCTGATTGCTCTTCCTCCATTTGCTCATCTTGCCAGCCAATTACTTGACTTTTCAGCTCTTTGTCACAGTAGAACTCTGCTTCGAGAGTAGAGAGAGCCGTGTCCTAAATTGCTGTGGTTTTTGCAGTTGTTGCCAGAGCTTTGAGGAGGGTGCCCTCTCTACAGCCACCACAATCTCTGGCACACTGGCCACACACCCCAGGACCACCACCCAAGCTTACAACCCAGATATAAGCAAGCCAAAGCAAGAGCGATTACCCTCTGAATGGTCACTTGGTCCCCCTATGATCTGCAGGCCAGGTAGTTCTGGAGACAGCCATTTGGAAGCCTCTGTGACACTGCTACCTCTGGCCCTGGGGGCAGGAATCAGACTGCACTTTTCTCTTACCCAGTTTCAAAAGAGTTCCCTACTACCTTTTACTTTCTCTTTGATGTTTATGGGTTGAGAAGTCTGGAAACTGCCACAGCTACTGGTGATTCACTCTCCTGAAGTCTGGTTAGGCCAGTCTGGGCTGCGAGTCTGGGCTCATGTGGGATTGAACTCAGCTCCCATCCCCATGTGATAGAGCCTTCCTGATGGCCTTCAAGGCTATCTTCAGTGGGAGATTTGTTTCTCTCTGTCACCTTGTGGGTTCTGTAGCTCTAAAATTTGTTTAGAATCATTTTTTTACAGGGATTGGAGGTGGTTAGAGAGGGAGCTCAAGCAAGTTCCTGCTTTTACTATGCTATCTTGGCTCCACCTCCTTTGTTAATTTTTAAAGAAAGCATTTGATTTGGTAGGACAGAATTCTGATTTACATGCTTTCTTTAAATTAAGTGCCTATTGTGCATTAATGGGAATACAGAGGTAACTTGGTAATGGCATAATATCAAAAGGGGTATACCATAAGGAGATGGATTTTTATTGAGTCCTTTTTCAGTCATGTCTGACTCTCCATGATCCCATTTGGAGTTTTCTTGGTAGAGATACTGAAGTGGTTTGCCATTTCCTTCACCAGCTTGGTTTTTTGTTTTGTTTTGTTTTGTTTTTCACTGATGAACAAGTGAGTCCCCCAGTTTCAAACAGCTAGTTAGCTTCTGGATCCATATTTGAAGATGAGTCTTCCTGACTCTTGAACTGGCACTCTATCCATAGCACTACCTAGTTGCCCAGAGAGAAATGTAGGGACCTAATAAATTATGTCTTGGAGGCCATGCTATAGACTTTTAATGGAATGATTCCTTTTTGATCAGTCATTCAAAAATTTCAATAAATGCCTACTCTATGTCAGACACTATGCTAGGCATTGGGAATACAAAGACAAAAAGTAAACAATATATGCCCTTAAGGAGCTTACATTCAATCTGGGAAAACAGCAGTTACACATTTAAGTAAATTTTAAAAACTTTGCCAGATAATGTGGGGGATGTGTACTAGAAGTTGAAGAGATCAGGAAAGGCCTAATGTAGAAGAGGCTCTTGAGCTGATCCTTGAAGGAACCTAGATAGTTGGAGAGCATTCAAAACATAGGGCTCAACCTGTGCAAAAGCATGAATGTGTGAGATTAGATATAATGTATGAGGAACAATAAGTAACATAGAGTAGTCTGGTTAGAAATCTGAGTGCATGCACTCCCACAAGCCATTTTGTCTTCATAGAAAACATACTGTATGATGTTGGGTACTCTGAGGCTTAGTTTCTTCATGACTTAAAATAAAGGGGTTGGACTAAATGAATTTTAATATCCCTTTTCATCTCTAATTCTTGGGTCTAGGAAACTGTCTGAGACACATAGAAGAGGTTTAAATAGTTTGCCTAGGGTCACACAGTGAAGTGAGAGAGATGAAATATTCTTGACTCTAAGCACAGCATTTTCCCTTCCATCTTATACTGCCTCTCTGTATAGATAACCCTAAGATTTTAAAAGTCCCAGAGGCAAACCTATGTTACATTGTAGTGGTCCATTATGGAAGATTCACAGAACACAGCTGGGGATTGTATAGGTTGGGAAAGTGGAAAAGGATTGGGATTTGTACTAGAGGAGGAGAAACACACCAGTGAGCTCATGGATTTATTAGCATATCAACTTAACCATCTATTAGCATTTATTGAACACTTCTAATGTGTAAAGCCTTGCATTATTTAGAACATAGAGCCAGCTGCCTTGAAGGAATTCACATTCTACCAGAGATCTGAGTGATACACAGAAATCGCAATGATGCTGAAATTGACCAGCAATTGACCAGATGCAGTGTGGATTCTTTAAATCTAGAAGGAGGAAAACAGAAGTCAAGCAAAGCTGTCTTCTGAGTTTATACACAGCAAATTGTAAATATTGGAGGGATACTCATCTCTTAATCAGTGCCACAGTGGGGTTATCCAAATACGGAGTTCTGTTGCAGTGACTTCATTTCTTTGGGGGAGGGAAGCAAAATGAGAAAGGTTGATGCCTTGGATACATATCATGTGAACAAAGATTCCCAAGTGTTAAAAAGTTATATGAAGTGTTATCAGCACAAAATGAAAGATAAATTTTTTTATGATCAAATAAGCAGAAAAGTGATAAAGTAGGCAGTATGCAAATCAAACGAGTATTCATTTTCTTTTTAGATGGTTTTAAAACACAAGTTCTAATACCTGCTAGAACATGTGGCTATGTTGCAAGCTTCTTTACTTGGTCTCACACCAGGTATCAGTCACTATAACACAATAAAGTGAGTTGAAGATCCCTCCCCTGAATAAATAATTGGCTAGGTTGGATCTTGTTAATTCCTAGGTTAGACTCCAACCATTAACTTTCTTTACAAGCAAAATGAATGAACATCATGTGGCTATATTTTATCTAAGAATAAATAATTTCTTGGAGGATCATTTAAAAAATAACGAATCTTCCAATTAGATTGTAAGCACATTCCTTGAGCAATTTTATATGCGCCGTGCTTAACGTGGTATTTAGTTAATCCTTGTTTCCTCTCCTGTCTCAAATAATTGTACTGCTTAAAAAAAGTTGGATCAATATTTTAAAAAAATATTGATGTCAAAGAGCAGCTAAGTGGTGCAGTGAATAGAGCACCAGTCCTGGAGTCAGGAGGACCTGAGTTCAAATCCAGCCTCAGACACTTGACACAACTAGCTGTGTGATCCTGGGCAAGTCACTTAACCCCAATTACTTCACCAAATATATATGTCACTTTCTAGTGAAATCTCCTTCCAGAGAATCTTTTTTTTAAACAAAGAGAATTAAGCATAATAAGCTCATGTGGTGTGGTAATTGTATTTAACAGTATGTTGCTCAGTAGTCATAGTTCTTTGTCTTTCTATCAAATCCTCCACTGTTCTGCTCTGGATTCAATATTCAAACTTTCTAGTTCCAATTATGTAGTCACTAGGAGGGTGCAGCTACATGGTACTGTGGATAGAGTGCTGGCTCTGGAATCAGGAGAACCTGAGTTCAAATCCAACCTCAGACACTAGCTATGTGACCCTGGGCAAGTCACTTAACTCTGCTGACCTCAGTTTCCTCATCTATAAGATGAACTGGGGAAGGAAATGGCAAATCACTGTAGAATCTTTGCCAAGAAAACCCCTAATGGGGTTACAGACAGTTGGACACAGCTGAACAAAAGCGACAGTTATTAGGAAGTTTCTTCATCCTTTTCTTTGGACTCATCACAACACTAAGATGATACCTTGCTTAAATGTACAAATAAAGTAAAAGACACCATGAGAAAATTCAGAGATATAAATAGTGAAGATTATTGAAAAAAATGTAAAATCAGGGGATGGAAGGAAACATGGTTTAACCAGAGATTATTAATTGCTGCCTGGCAGAAACACTGTCTCTTCCTGAATGTTATTCACTGATAAAAGGAAGTATGTGTAGGTATGGATAGATTGACCCTCTTTTTGTTGGTACTTCCCTTAGAGGGACTGCTATCTCTCTGACAGTGCCATGCCTGCCCTCAGACCCCTCATGAAGCCTAAAATCATTAAGAAGAGGACCAAGAAGTTCATCCTGAACCAGTCCAACAGATACGTGAAGATCAAGATAAACTGGCAAAAACCAAGAGGCATTGACAACAAGGTGTGAAGACAATTCAAGGGCCAGATCTTGATGCCCAATATTAGTTATGGAAGCAATAAGAAGACAAAACACATGCTGCCAAGTGGATTCAGAAGTTTTTGGTGCACAGTGTCAAAGAGCTATAAGTGCTCCTGATGTGCAACAAATCTTACTGTGCTGTGCAATGTTTCCTCTAAGAATCAGAAAGTTATTGTTGAGAGAGCAGCTCATCTAGCCAATCAAGATCACCTATCTAAATGCTAGACTGAGGAGTGAAGAAAATGAGTAAAAAGCGTTGCACATTTTTATTTGTGTTAAATAAACCCACAGACTACTTAAAAAAAAAAAAAGACTGACCAAAGTTGGGCCACTGATGTTTTATCTTATCCTTTCCTCCTACACCCCTCCTCCTGAACCATTTTTGCCAGAGATACCAGCGTTATTAGTGTCCATAGCAGAGCCACAGAGGCAGAATTGTGTAGCTGGATAGGCTTTAAGCAACGAAAACCTGGGTCCAAATCTCACCTCTGCCTATACTGTCTGTGTAACACTGGATAAATCATTTCACCTCCCAGGGTTTCAGGCAACTCTTAGTAATTGCAGAGCAGTACCAATCTGCTTTGGTAGATAGAGGAAGTTTTCCTCACTCTTCTCTATTCCAGTGAAATCATAGATTTGCCCTCTCCCCACCCTAAGACAGCATATGACAACAAACCTATTAAAAAAGAAATTTACATGATAACTTTATTATATATTTAAAAGGAATAGCAAGTTGTGCAGTTTCATGTGCAATCATCTTTTTATTATACTACATTATGGAAATGCTTGTTTTATTACATAAATTAAAAATAAAATAAGTAAATTCTTTTTGAAAATGAATGCATATTACCTTAAAAAGATCTATATTGGTAAGACATTCGGGAGTGGTGAACTTTGCTAGGAGGGACAAGAGTTCACAGGATTTAGTACTGAAAGGGGACTTAGAAATCATGTAATGCACAGCAACCTACAAGGTAATATACCCATTTCACAGTTGAGGAAACTTAGGCAGACCAAGATTTAAGTGACTTGTCCCGGGTCCCAAAGCTAGTAAGTGTCTGAGGCCACTTTTGAACTCAGGTCTTCTTGCCTCCAGGAAGCTGAGATTCAGGGACATCAAGTAACCCATTCAAGGCCATATAGGTTGTAAGTGGCATAGGCAGGATTTGGAACTAGGGCTTTTTATTGCATATACAATGCTTTTTCCAAGCAGTATACTTAGTTTTACTTAGTTTTTATAGAGGAAAAAGACTATAAAAATATCAGGTTAAATTGGAAGATTAGATCTCATAGTTTTTAAATGACCTAAACAGTTCCCAATATTTGGGCAGGGCTTGCTAGGAATGGGCAGATTTATGTTTGAATCTATGGACAGTTCGGCAGTATATTCTTTTATCTTTTGCCTCTTTCTTTGAAAAAGTGAATCGTCTCTTGATACATCACATTCATCCAAAGAAACATTGCTCAGGTTTTAATTTGAATTTTATCATAGGGGATAGCCTTTTGCCCCAATTACAGCTTCTCAAATAAAGTATATTGATAAAAAAAAATTGACACTGCCATCTCTTATTTTCCTGAGTTAATAGAGGAGCTATTGAATTAAGGATGGCAATCCCTTAAAGAATTTATTTGTAGAATTGCCTCTGAGAGAAGCATTGGGAAGGTAGAAATAGGAAAGTCTCTATAGGTTTGCAAAAACTGAGAACCTTCTGTAGAATTCCAGGATAAGAAAATTAAGCACAAGTCTGACATTTTGATAGTCTCATTGAAGGAGGACCATAAATGAATTCCTGTAATTATTATAAATACCTAGATCGTGGAATCATAGGTTTAGAGTTAGAAGGCAGTTCACAGAGGTAAGTGGGAGAGTCAAGGTTCCCACCCAACCAGGTCTTTCAACTTTAAATCCTGCACTTTTTTTCCTGAGTCATGTCTAAAGTGTCTTTACATAAAATTTAATATAATTAGTAATTTACTATCATAATCTATTGATAATATTACAATTGCAAGGGACCTTAGAGGTCATTTAGACTCATACCTTTATTTTACAAATGAGGAAACTGATGCCCAGAGAAGAATTAAATAACTTGCCCAAGGTTATACAAGTAATAAATAGCAAAGTGATGATAGACTTAAATTCAAATTAACCATCTATTCCTGTTTCAGTAGTCTTACCATGAGAACATACCATAGATCTAAAGCTAGAAGAGACTTCACAGGTCATCTAGTCTAAGCCTCTCATTTAACAGAAGAGGAATCTAGGATCCTGAGATATTTAAGTGACTTGCCCATAGCTCCACAGGTAGTAAGTGGGGGAGCCAAGATTTGAACATAGTTCCTTGGACTTCAAATTCTATCCACTGTTTTACTCAAAGATTCATTGGAAGAATATAACCCTATTATAACACTACTATGCTAGGAGTTCTCTTTATAATGAGACACATACACATATGTGTATATATATATATATATATATATATATATATGAATATATTCCTTTGAAAACCTTAAAAATTACATAACTGTGTAGTATAATTTTTCTTATTATTTTTATCATTGTTGACCTCAAAGATATATAGAAATACTACCCATTTTAGATATGCTTTCGTACCCCATACTTTCTTAAAAATATAAAAAATTTTAGATTAAAGCCATTTTTAGTTTCATTTGGACTAACGCTCATATTTGTGATATACTTTCTTTAGAAAAGCTCTATTTTATCTTTAGATAAACTGATTAACACTTTTATATTGTTTCCTTTAATATTAGAGAAGACTCCTATGTTTATAATCACGTTTTGAGTATGTTCAATTTTAAGAAAAGGTTGTATTTGCAGTTGTACAAGCGTAACATGCCAAGACTCAAGAGCCAATATTGTTATTGGTTCCTAGGCTACTGTATTTTATATTTTATCTTTCTTTTTAAGTTTAACGAGGCCCTAAATTTTTGGGAAGACTTTAATTCAACTCTTACATTTTAGAGTAAACTCAAAAAGTTGTAGAGTGCCTTTCTCCCCTCCCCTTTATTCTTTCCCCTTTCATAATAATAGCTTATTCGTTCCTCTATGAGCCTCTCCATAGTAGGTTGCAAGATATTACTAGCAAATAAAGAACTGTGTAAATGATGTCATTGGAGGGGTTGTTGATTGGGAAAGAAGATGAACCCATTAATTATATGGTGAAAGTGAGGGATACCTGATAGATGGCTATTATATTCCATTAGTATTCATGGAACATCAAGAGATCTGGAGGAAGGCTTCTAGCACATTGCAGAGAACCCTAGGATTTACATGAAGTTATGAACAAGAATGATACAGCAGGAGAGAACATAGATAGTCTGCATTTATAGATATACCCAAATCAACAAGATCTCATTGATCCATTGATTGTAACAAATAATAGTAGCTTATATTTATCCAATGCTCTAAATTTTAGAATATCTTAGCAGGTACCTATTACATGTACAGAATGCATAGGGAGGTGGAAGTTGTTACAGAAGGAGTAGGAAACATGGTCCCTGCCCTCAAGAAGCTTAAATCTAGTTGGGGAAGTCTACCACACCTACAAAAATACCCTAGAATATATGTATATCAGAAAGAACCAACTTTACATAAGTGCTATGGTATTCAATGCAAAGAAAGCAAAAGGTTAATCAACAACACCTTAGACCTTAAAGGAAATAATGTTTCATGGTTTATCTAGTAAACATTTTCAAAATCATATTTTATTTCTGCTAAATAATTATTTCCTTAATTCTCTATCAAACTTTACACTCCTATGCATAAGAGACAAGGACTGGATGCATACATACATACCTGCATGTATGTGTGTGGAGAGAGACAAAGACAGATAACATACAGAGAGAGAGAGAGAGAGAGAGAGAGAGAGAGAGAGAGAGAGAGA
>NW_027185784.1:9686035-9752322 GCF_028583685.1 Petaurus breviceps papuanus | reverse complement strand
AGAGAGAGAGAGAGAGAGAGAGAGAGAGAGAGAGAGAGAGAGAGATTGGAGTTATCTTTATTAAGTGGATTGCTGAGATCACTGAAGGAGAGGGTAAAGAACAGGTATTCTTAACCTGTTGTTTGTGATTTTTGAAACTATATATATTTTAATAACTATAATTCTATATGATTGGTTTCTTTTACAATTCTTTGTATTTTGTTTTATTCATTAAAAAAATTCTGAGGAGTCCATAGGCTTTACTAGACTCAAGAGTCAGTATTCTTATTGGTTCCTACTGGCTACTGTGTTTTATGTTTTATGTTTATTTTAAAGTAACAGAAAATGCCAAATGATGGCTTTGAGTTTTTCCATATAATTATATGATAGTTTCCCCAACTAGGTTTGGAGCAGTGTAGGAAAACAAGAATTTTTGCTTGTGGGTTTGTTTGTTTGTTTTTTCCCCTATGTATCTGTATTCTCTTGAAACAACATTTTGTTTTGATGTCCATTTCTCCAAAATGACATGATGTTAGCAGTGACTTCCCCTTGCAGAAAAAAATGTGCTTGGTGGTAATTGCTGGCCTATTGTGGGTGTTTGTTGGAAATCCTATGCTATGGTAGTTTGCAGTGCTTTCCTAGGCTTTTAGCCTGAAATGCTCTCTGCAGCTGGGTTGGCATGCCTTCAAACAGGAGCATTTAGCATCTTTAGGTTCAAAACCCTACATTTCTGGAAACAGCAATGTCAAGGAGGGGGTGTGATATTCATTAACTTTTTTTTCCCCTCCCTTGTATCCATTTTCTACAAGTCACAAATAAATCCAGACAATCTTGCTAATTATAAATTTGAAATGGTTGCTCACTCCCACTAAGAGAATGAAGAAACCAGTTACTTTTATGTGAGTACTCTGGTACTCTCTTGTAATTCCTTCCAAAGTAGAATTTAACTCATTGGTTGCTGTGCTATTTACCCATAGCATTTTATTTACTTCAATGAGGCAACTGGGCTATGGTTGATGGAAACCTAAGGACCTATATTTGAATCCTAACTATCTATGTGACCTTAGGTAAGTTATCTAGTCCAATGATCCCTCTGGGACTCAATTTCCTCATCTGTGAAATGAAGAGATTGTAATATATGGCCCCTAGAATCCCTTCTAGTTTAAGATTTATGATTTTGAATAATCAAGAAAACCATATCTCAGTCATCCAATAATGAGAAACTTCGAAAGGTCTCATTATTCAAAAGTGAAATTTGCTAATCTGCTGGGTATTAATAATGACCCTAACCCAAAAGCAATCAATTTGCTAAATTTAGAAGTTCTATCCAGAAAATAATTTCATGGGATCCCCGAATTTTAAAGCTGAAAGATCTTTTTGTCCATCCTTTCATTTTTTAATTTTTTGTCAATTAAGAAGCATTTATTTTCTTTTCCTCCCATTGCTTTCCATTAAAAACAGAACAAAAAATCTGTCACAATTACACATAAGCATAAATGTATGACTTATTTTGAATCTTGAGCCTATCCCTTCTCTGTTAGGAGGTAGGTGGCATTTTTATCATAGTTCCTTCATCATTGAAATCATGGTTGATCACTGAATTGATCAGAGTTGTCATCTGTTAGGGAATAGATGAGCAAATTATGGTTTATGATTGTAATAAATACTACCATGCTGTAAGAAATGATGGAAGGAATGGTTTTGGAGAAATCTGGGAAGTTTTGTAGGAACTGATTCAGAGTAAACAGAACCAGGGCAATAACTTATCCAATAACCACACCATCATAAAAAAAGAGCTTTGAAAGACTAAACCTCACATTTAAGGATGACCCATCTAATATCTAGAGTGGTGAAGTGATTTGTCCACTGTCTACATTACTAGTGCAAATACTGCAAATACTACTACTACTACTGCTGCTGCTGCTTCTGCTGCTACATTTCTTAAGTGTCTACTATATATATATATATATATATATATATATATATATATATATATATATACATATATATATACACACACACACACACAGACACTGTGCTAAGTGATAAGATACAAATACCAAAAAAAGAAAGAGTTACTGCCCTTAGAGGAAGACAAAACAAAAAAAGAATCTGAAGAACTGAACTGGGAAGGGAAGAGAAGGTACCAAACTTGAGGGCATGGTGATGTTAGTCAAAGAAGTTTCAAAGAAGAAAAGCCAGGTGAGAAATGAGGAGGTATTTACAACAGGTAGTGGCAGAGCAAATGGATTCTAATTAAAATCCTTTCCTTACTAGCTAGGAGTTACAGTAGAGAGAGCATTGGACCTTGAGTCAGAAAGACCTGGGCTCAAATTCAGCACCAAAAACTTATTATTTATGTGACACTGAACGAAATCACTTAACCTCTGCCTGTTTTGGCTTCCTCAACTGCAAAATGGAGATAATAACAACATTTATCTCAGGGTTGTTGTGAGGAACAAATGAGATGATATAAAATGCTTAGCACAGTGGGCACAATAAATGCTTATCTCCTGCTTCTCCATACTCCCATTAGAAATAAAAAAAAATGAATTTTTACAGATATTAGACTTTGGGTCTCTTTCCTTCTTTGGCCATTTTTTTGAGTGCTCTCTTAGAGGAATTACACAGATAAATTTTTCTCCCCCTATATTTTCTTCTAAAAACAACTTGGCACACATCAAGTATTTCTGTTTATGGTACTACCGATTTTTCTAAGGAAAGAAAGGCAAGCCGTGTAGTGAGAGCTGAGGCTCAAATCTCAGACAATGGATCAAACAGCTACAATAAGCACATGAAGCTATCAAAATCCTTTCCAACATCCAGTGCAGAAAAAATGTATTATACTTCCTACACTATACTGACAGCAAGACTTTTAGAATGGAATTAATTTCAAAGCTAATCATCAAAATCCAAAGGAATTTAGGGGGTGACCAATCTCAAAAGACAATCCAGTATTTGTCTGGTGCCCTATGGGAAAATTTGTTGTACTTTTTCTTTTCTAGGTCAGAGTAGCAAATAGTCTTGTCCTATAGCTGCTAGAAATTCTGTGTAATGTGGCAGAGCTTCATGGGAATTTCTCCAGCCCACTTTTTGGAGGTTGTCCAGTATTGACTGCCTTTGTCCTGATCATTATTTTTCTGACTGAATTCAAAGACACATACATTCTCTCTTGAAGAATCAGAGCCTTGAAATATTTTTTAAGTCTTCCCAATAACAAAGCAGAAAGAGAATATTACTTCTGCCTTGAGCATGGTACATTCATTATAATAGAAAAATGATACAAATGTAAAAAACAGAAAAAATAACTTTGGATGCCTTTAAACATCTTTGAACTTATTCTACACATCAAGAATGATATAATTCAGGAGAATATCATATATAATAATATAGAGGAGAATAATAAAGAATCTCTTTTGTGTAATTGCTGTGTAATAAGCATGCATATTTCTATTTAATAACATTCCTATTTAATAACACAATAACCTCTAAATGGATGCCCTTGGGTACAGTGGAGAGATCCATGGGCACAGAAATATAAGATCTGTTATCAAGAGATGGTTCTATCCCAAACTAGGACTTAAAGAAATGGTCCATCTTGTGTTTTTTATACATGGCATTTCTATTTCCCATCTCCATTCTTTGCATAGGTTACCCCACCGTGCTTGGAATTCATTTCATCCTCATGTTGTTCTCTTAGTATCCCTATTTGTCTTTTTTTATTTTTCAAAACTTGGCTCAAATGGCAATTTTTATATGAGGACTCTTCCTGATCCTCCTCATCCCTCAGCTGTGAGTGTCTTATTCTCCCTGCATTACTTTTTATTAATTTTGCACCTACTTTTGTGTATCTTCTTATATGTATACATTTTGTCTCCCCCAATTGAATGTAAGCTCCTAAAGGAAAAGTCTTGCTTTATTTTTGTCTCTGTAGTCTCAGTGCCTAACACATAGTAGGTGCTTAATAAATACTTGTTAATTGATTACCAGCTATATAACGAGCAAGCAACCATCTTTTGTTGCCTCATTTGTAAAATGGAGATAATAATCCCCACTACCTCCAACTCTCCCAGTAGCATAATTAGGGGGCTGAAATGAAACAGTGGTTGTGAAAGTACTTTGTAAAGTGCTATATCAATTGAGGAAATATTACTATTAATTATGGCAGCTTGTAGATGCTAGGACTAGAGTTAGTTAGGAAGATTCATCTTCCTGAGTTCAAATCTAGCTTCTGACATTTACTAGTTCTGTGACCCTGGGCAAGTCACTTAACCTTGTTTGCCTCAGTTTCCTCATCTGTAAAATGAGCTGGAGAAGGAAATGGCCAACAGTCCCAATATCTTGGCCAAGAAAACTCCAAATGTAGTCACAGAGAGACAGACATGACTGAAAATTATTTCAGAGAAAAATAATTTGTACTCTGAAAGCAAGAAAGGGATTAGCATGTTACTTCACTCTATGGCTTTGTTAAGTAATTGCCATAAACAATATCCAGGAGATTCTGATTAATCAACAGTCAACTCATATGTGCAAGGCACTGGGTATATAAATAACTACAAAGAATGAAACAATCCCTTATGTTGAAGGACCTTACATTCTACATGATCAAATCATTTAGTGAGACTGAGTAGTCATGAATTGTTATCTAGGTGTTACAACATTGTCCATAGAATATTGAGACATAGAAGAAAGTTTTCCACATTTTGGAATGGCCCCTATATTTGTCCAAGAATTACACAGGATGAGAAGATGGGTGTGTGGTGATCCCAATTGTTGTTCATCCTTCATTTTTGAAAAGGACAAATGACATCATGAGATGATGTCTTAACTGGTGCATGAATTAGATTTAAATCATGCAGAATTGCACAAGATCATCCCCCTCACTCTTCCAGAGTCTTTGAAGTCCAGGGGAAAGAAAAAGTTAGGATGACTGGTGATGGCATGGGATACAGACCTTGGTGTCTTCAATGTTTGACCAAACTCTAAGCTTTCCATGGCACTTGCTTCAGCTGCCTTAATGACCCATGGGAACAAGTTATTCTCATCCACTCTTCTGCCAGGAGAAGTCTTCATATTCCTGGGGTAGAAATCCCCCTAGCTCATCAATGTGTTTGAGACCTGTTAGTTACCCTCAAACTGGTTCAGATAATTTGTCAAGATGGTTTTACAGGGTGAGGCTGCTGTACATGCTACAGCTTCTTGGAGCCACCGGGGAGAGTTGGGTGAATCAGTGGACACCAAATGTGGATGAGCAACCGTGAAAAGATCTTAGCGAGCCCTCACACCAGAAGTGCTAGTCTTCCCTTATTGTCCCATACACCATGCTTATCCAAATATGTGAAGGGTATCCACACATTAATGAGATCACAGATACATTGAGTTGTTGAAGCATGTTAGTTGTATCTAGCTTCAAAAAATATTTTGTTTTCTTAAGTGAGCTATACATTGAGTTTGAGAGGAAATTGGCATGTTTTTTATCCTGTTGGGCTTAACTTTTAAGGCATGTTCACATAAGACTGGAAAATTCCATTTGGAACTGTAGTCAAACCATCTACCCTAGATACAACTTGTCCTATCATTAAAGTAGGCGATACAGGTCATTTGTCTGTACTGGAAAAAAAGTATGGTTTTTACCCCAAGATGGATAAAATAATATGGTTAGAGTGTCAGAGACTTGTAAAACTTTCCTGCCATCAGAAAGGCTTTGATTGGGGCCATGGAAAATGGTACAGGAATAGATCCTATTGGTATTGGCAGGCTTTATTATAGGATGTCTAGAACAGTCTCTAACTCTCAGGAGAGCTACATGGGAGGATGAATGAGAGAGATTTTCTTATGGCAGCTTTTTATTTAGAGCTGTCCTGTCTTGTAAAGAACCAAATCATTTATTAGGAAGTTACTTACCCATGCAAACTCAGCTACTTTGAATATTGCCAAAACCCAGATATAAGTATAAAATATTTCTGAGTAGCCAAAATAGATGTCACAAAGTTTATGTACCTGCCTTCTTCAATCTCACTGTACTGATTCTTATTTTATATCCTATTCTGATAAGATAATCTGTCTGCTTACTTTAATAAATCAGAAGCTACATATTTTTTTAAAAGGTAGGGTTAAAGAGGATTGTTAAATAGAAGTACATTGAAAGTGACAAGAAAATTGCTTCCACATCTGGGGATAAGCCTCCCCAGCAGTAACCTGTCATTATCTTGGGATCTGGTTTTGGTGGTGACAGCATCCTGAGTCTTTTTCTCCCTACTAAAGGATCATTTTTCAGTCTTATCTCCCAGGCAGTTCTTTCCCAACATCAACTCCATGTGGCCAATGTTGAGGTTTTACTCCCACAGTTGATGTGAAAACATATTTAGTGTAACTGTCCTGTGTACCATTTTTGTAGTTTTGTTGGGTTTCAAAATTGCTAGTTATAGTTCTGTGTATGTTGTACAACTGCCTGTGGAGATATGTGGACATGGTTCCTGTTTCATGAAGCATGTAATCTAGTAATAATGATGATGGTGACTGAAAGTCAGTGAGAAAAGAGTTGAATTTTATTTAGCATGTTCTTTTTTCACAAGAATGTAAACCATTAAACTATGAAGACCTATGGAAGGTAGTGTAGGCTTCAAGTGGGTGGTAAGGCTTAGGAAATGGTATACAAAAATTGGTCAAAGTATTCTAAAAGTATTTGTTTATGCTTCTTAAGTCTCCCTTTTATGGCATAACACTTAGTAAATTAGTTCTAAAAGCTTTCTTTTCTCTTGGATATGGGAGGAAAGAATCGTGGGAGGAAAATTGTTTTGCAGAGAAAGAATATGACTTTGAAAGTTTTAACTGAATAAAACATGCAAACATTGTATCCTGGTTCACAAGGAAGGCAGAATAATGCAATATAAAGTACTGTGATAGTCTTGAGCCCATGCTTCTACTGGGTGATCTTAGATATGTTAATTCATCTCTTTGGTTTCTTTATCCATAAAAGGAGGGGAGTTGAACCAGATGGTTTTGAAGGTTGTTCTTTATCTGATAGCCTGTGAATTTCTGGGACATATTGAAAGATATACAAATTTTGACAACACCCTCCTTTAGGCACCAAGATGTAAATTCAAGGGCTCTATGCTGAAGTGAGCCTTTCAATGACAAAATAATACAAGTCCAGCATTATCTTAGCAATACAATGAGATGATGTTAAAGGTTAGTCTGTCTCTGACACTGCTGAGTCCACCAGAGAAGTCAATCTTTAATGATATTGACCTTAGATCAAAAAAGACTATCCTTTAGAAATGACACTTTATATACATTAAGAATTTAATGACTGACACATTCTTATTGATATATAAAGGTTTATGTGAGTGTCACAGTTATAATGGGGGGAGTGTATAGGGGATCAATGAAGTTTAAGGCATGATCAAGAGCATACAGGTATATTGAGAGGTCCTATTTACAGCTATGAAATCAGTGGAGAGTAAAAGATTATATATGAAGTGCTAACTTGTGTAGTAAAGGAACATATATATATAAGAAAAAAAAGATTGATGTCATCTGGAGTTATTAGGAATAGTTTTAGGGAGGAAATATGTTGGATCTTGAAATATAGGTAGCATTGGGAAAGGTAAAGAAGAATGGGGAGGGAAACCACTCCAATAAATATTCTGAAGAGAAAAAAATTAAGAAAAATTATATATTTGTATTTATGGGGAGGAATCTGACAATCAGATTTGTGTGGGAATGATGGAAGATTGTTATGTAAATAATATGGGGCCAGATAATGGAGCATTTTGAATGATTTGATGAGAATTCAGATTTAAGTTATCAGGCAATAGGGAACCATAGTAGTTTCCTGAGTGGGGATGTAACATAATATAGGCTATATTATAGGAATATTGGTTTGGTAGCAGTGTGCATGAGGGATTGGGAAAGCAAAGTCTGAGTCTGGAAGTTTAATCAGGAAGCATTATATCCAATTAGGAGACTGTTGCAAGATGATGAAAGTCTATACTATAGTGGAAGCTGTGGGAATGGAAAATGAGCATTTATTTCAAGAGATTTTTGAAGGGAAGAATTGGCAGATTGGAAATGATGGTGGATCAATCAAGTGAAAATGACCTGCAGGTATATAGAAATATGGTACTAGAGCTCAAGTGAAAGGATGTAGAATTAGAAATTATCTGCATAATGTTGACAAAATAATGAATATTGATTATCTCTTCAAGGGAGAATTAAGAAGGGAGGGCCAAGAAGTAAGCTCGAGGAGAAAGTTAATAAGAAATGTATACCCCCCCCCAAATGTTACATTTGAGGCAAAGTCTAGATCAGGTGATGTTATCTGGTCCATGAGCAGTACACAAAGTTAGCAGGGCTAAGTGAAACTTTCCCAGTTTGGTAGGATCCATGCGATGGTGATGCACCAGGAAGATTCAGTGAAGGAAAGTTTTTATAGCTATAAGAACATAGGCATTTGTATTGGTATTTGCTGATGCCTTCTTGATTTTCTTATGTCAATAATATCATCTGTGATCTTTTCCACTGTGCCCTGAGTGCCCTTAAAATTATGTTACCTTCAGCATGGCTTCTTCTAAGTGCATTTGGTGAGGTTCAGTTCCTGCTCCTAACTTCATCTTCTCCAGTATTCTTGCCACTTCCTCATATAGTATATTGGTTTTTTGAATATGGATACATGTAAATAGTACAATGATGTAGTTAATAGTCAATAATCCACATTAGTGTGGGGAAGGAAATGGAGGATCACAAATAACAGTTAATACAAAATCAATTTATATTTGGCTTTGGAATGACTTACCCCCAATCCGTGAAGCATGGCAGTTGAGCAGTGAGAGGGAGAAAGGGCAGCTACTGCCAATAGGACTAAGGAGGGCATCATCCTCTTGTTTGCTGAAAGGCTGCTTACAGGCAGTCTCTAAAGCCAGGGAGTTGGCCAGGCTTCTTGGCTGGTGTTCTTTAAGCTGTTCATTATGTGGGCATAATGTGCTGACAGGAGGAAGAACAAAAGAGCGAAAGGAGACCTTGTGGCAGATCAATGTGGCTGTAGGGAGTCTGGTTACTCTGGTAGGTTTTCCCATGAGACTGTAATTTTGATCTGCTGTGTTGTGTGTCCCCTTAGGGAAAGGCTTTGTTGTCGGTGGTGTGATTGTTATTGTTTGCATTGTGCTTTAAGTTGTCCATGCACTTCATTATAAAGTACATCAAAGAGCTATGGTGATGACCTTGTCACAAGATCAGCAATAGTTACATTCTAAGCAGTATCTTCAGAAGTAAGCCTGGTTTCAAGTCTATGATAAATGTTTGAAATCACTAACTATTTCCACCAAATAGGAAAGGAGGTAGACCTGTATCTGTTACCTAGGTTTGAGTTTAGCTAACTTCATATCATTAACACAAACTAGAAAGCAGATAGTTGGCCAAGAAGGTGGAACAGTGGATAGAGCATTGAGCTTGAAATTGACCTGAGTTAAAATTTGGCCTCAGACATTTAACTCGCTGTGTGGCCCTGGGCAAGTCACTTAACACTGTTTGCCTCAGTTTCCTCATCTATAAAATGAGCTGGAGAAGGAAATGGCAAACCACTCCAGTATTTTTCAAAGAAAATTCCAAATGGGGTCACCAAGTGTTGCAAGGACTAAAAACAACTAAGCAACAAGAAGAAAGCAGATAACACAGAGATATCATGCATTGAACTATGTGTAAGATCTGATAGTTAGTTTGTCTTTTTCAGGATCCTTTGGTAGAGGAAATTGTTAGAAAAGCCTTGAGTGTCTCACAAACTGTAAGAAGAAAACCATTTTCTAAATCCATTCATATAATTTAAACAGGAGAAAGGGGATTTCTTTTACAAAGAGAATGTGTTGAATATACAATTATATATAGAAAGATAAAGTGGGCTATGTGGAAATTCCCAAAGTAGGCCATAATGGCAGACAGAGGACAAAGAGATGCTAATACATTCATGTGGAAGGAGATTGTTTCTCTAAAAAGCAAATAGACAGGAAAAGGGAGGATAACCTAAGGAATTACTAAAGACTAGGCTCACCTCCTGCAGGCTAACCATTTATCTATTTTTTTTTTCCACAAGAGAAAATGTGACTTGGGATAAGCCTTTGCAAAGAACCTAATTTGCACTATAGGAAAATGTTGTTTTTGCTCCAAATATTGCTGGCTTTTTCTTTGTGAATTAGATACACCATCCATCATGGATTACTCTTCAGGCAAGGACCACATGTTTGATTACCTTAAAACCACACACAACTATTTCTACAAGAGTGTTTCTGGGAAATGTAGGGCATTCTGCAAAGCATGGAGTCAGTATGGTGTGGGGTTACAGCAAAACACCTCCCCAAAAGTGTAATAAGTAGACGCTTGAAAAGGTGTGTGAATTTTAGGGAAATCAGATCAAAAATAACCTCTGCCAGATTGCTATTCTTGTTTCTTTGGGGCTAGGGTTGCCTTCCAAAGAAATGATGGTACTTAAAATAATTAGGCATACCTGTGTCAGGAAATGTTTCCAACATAGGCCCTCTGGTCAAAAAAGAAAAGATATGCTAAGAGAAGTGTTCTTCTGTTTAGGTAATCTTCCCCCTTCCCCCTCCCCCCTCATCCCTTAAAAAAAAAAAAAAAAACCTACCCTCATATACTTTATTTTGCTCTGCAATCAGCTGGCTGAACTGAATAAAAATTTATAGTCCTTTGCTTTTCTTACCTGAAAAATATTTTTATAATGAGCTTACACGTGTTAAAGGCATAATTAGATCCAATTAGTTTCAATTCATTTCAGCCAGAATTTATAAAGGGGGCATCTGCTATGTGAGAATACAAAACCCAGTGCCTACCCTCAAGAAGCTTGCATTCTTTTGGGAGAGGGGAAATAGAACATTTATACAGATAAGTTAATGCAAGGTAATTTGAGGAAGGAAGAAGCCCTGGGGCAATGATGGAGAATCAGCAATGGATTCCTATAAGAGTTTATACATAAGCTGATCTTTAAATGAAGTTAAGAATTTAAGTAACAGATTAGTGTTCTAAGCCTGAGGGGTAGCCTATATTAAGGCAAAGGGTTGGAAGACTGAATCCCGGAACAAATAGGCTGAATGTACATTATATGAATTAGGTACATTATATGAATGTACATGATATGAAATTAAATCTAAAAATGCATGCTGGATCCAGCTTTTGAAAGTTTGTAAATGCCAACCTGAGGTGTTTGAATTTAACCTAGTTGCAATAGGGAGCCATTGAAAGTTAATAATCAGGTGAATAATAAGGTTAGATTAGGCTCCAGAAAGATTGATTTGGTATCTACATGAAGGACAAATTGGAGGAAGGGACAGACTGGAAGCAGGGAGTCTAATCAGTAAGCTATTTGAGTAGGCCAGGGGAGAATCTGAATTAGGGTAGTGTCCATACAACTGAAGAAAAGGAAACAGATTCAAGAGATGTTGTAGAGGTAAAATTGACAAGATTTGGCAATTTATTGAATCTAGAGGTAAGAGAAGGTAAGGGAAGATTTGAGGGTGACTGGAAAAATGGTGGTGCCATCAACAGAAATAGGCAAGTCTAGGGAGACAAGGGTTTGGGGGGATGTAGCACCATTAGTCACATATATTACCATACACATTTGACAATATTAATTTTTTGTTGCATTTTATTCACAACCATTTTCTTGTCCATTTCTTATCATCCAGGTGGCAGAGATTTAGATTGGTTTGCATCCCAAGTGTGTAGTCATTTGAGTCACATTGGAAAATCAATATTAAGTTTTATTGGGACCCAAACAAGTTTATTTTTTTATTTTATAGTTTCAAAGTCATTTGTTCTTTTTCTCCCCCAGAGATAAAATATGGGCACTTAATATTTTTCCCAAAGTATTATACTAACACTACATTTAAACAGTTCAATAAAAATTTATTAAGAGCCTTTGTGCCAGCTTCTATTCCAGTCATTTTATATAATGGATACAAAGACAAAAATGAAATAGTCCCTGCTCTCAAGATACTTACATTCACTTGATTGAGACAAAGTATAATGCCAAATATAAACCAGAAAAAAGGCAGTTTTTTAGGAGTAATAAGCAGTTGGAGGAATCAAGGGAAATTTCATGTAGAAGGTGGGTTTTAAGTTGAGTCTTGATGGAATCAAGGATTTTAAGAGAAGATGAGGAGGATGTGCATAAGGCAAGAGATGAAATTCTATATATAAGGACAAGCAAAAAAAGTCATTTTATCTGGATTGGCACTACTTAGCCATCTCTATGTCATTCCTTCTCTATTCAGACTGCCATTTCTACTTCCCCCCCTGGAGCCTTGGACTTCAAACAGAACCAATCTGGCTTTGGCAAACTTTTGCCTTTATCTTGATGGATATAGGCCTTGATCTCCTCACCATAAAGATGCATGTATATTTGTCTCACCCTACCCCTCTTCCCTAGTTTTCCAACTTCCCTTTCAGTTATGTTTTCCCCCATTAGATTACAATATTCTTGAAGGCAGAGACTGTCTTGCTTACTTATTTTTGTATACACAGTGCCTGGCACATAATAGGTGCTTAATAAATGTTTATTGGATTGATTGGAGTTTATTGAGTAGGAGAGCGACATAATCAAAATTGAGCTTTAGGAAAATCACTTTCTCAGCAGTTTGGGGGAGAGAATGCATTTCAGAGGTTAGGGACTTAAGGCTTAGAGACCAATCGCACTCAGGTGAGGTGATGAGGGCCTTATGTGGTATCTGGATAGGTGGAGAAAAGGGGTTGGATGCAAGAAATGTTGAGGTAAAAACCCCAGGACCTACCAACCTAATGGGTATATGGGATGAGGAAAAAGGCAAGGATAGCCCTGAGGTCATTTCACTATAACATGATAATTATTTCTTAGGAGTCTCTGATACAAAGCCATCCAATGTAGAACCATTGGCAAAAGGATTAGTTACTAAAGTTATGAAAGTATGTTTTAGTTGCATAACAGAATTTTAGTGGAATCTGGGTTACTGTAAAAGTTAGAGAACTAGCCATAATCTGATTTTTAACCTTTGCCATTATTACTATTGAAAAGAAGGAAAGAAGCATCTGTATAGCACCTATCATGTGTCAGCCAGTGCACTAATCACTTTATATCATATTTGATCCTCACAATAATTCTGGGAGGTAGGTGCTATTATTATAATCATTTGTGAAGTTGGGGAAATGGATGCTCTTGTCTAGGGTCACACAGTAAGTATCTGAAATTCGATTTGAATTCGGGTTTTCCTGAATTCAAGCCCAGCAATCTATTCATTAGACCACCCACCTGCTTAGTTTCGTCCCTGCTTAGGTTCTTCAAAACAAATTATCACAGCCTTAAGCATTACATGCTAATAAAGAATCAAGAGCCTTTTCCCATTTATCAGCTGTATATATATTGAGCAACCATTGGCATTATCTAAAGAAAAAAAAGAAAAATTCCAATGTATGAGTTGAAATAAATTTTTAAGAACTGGTATTCTGTAGAATACAGTGACTATAATACTTAAATCTTCCATTAGAGCATTACCAATTTACCTTAAAAAATCTTACTTAAAAATTTCTGTTGATAAAATGAATTCTATTTTATTTTTCCTGATAGAATTAATTCTGAATATTCAATATCCTACCAAAACTACTTCTTTGTGGTATAGTTAGAAATCTTGGGCTGTAAGTAAAAAAATAAGAAATTTCCCCATATCCTTTGTTTATTAGTGATATCTTATGATGAAGACTCTTCTCCTCCAAACCCCTTTCTCCTGCTTCAGGATGCATCTGACAGAGGATGATGTCCTTTATCTGACGCTCTTTACTTTTTTTTGCTCCTTAGGTATATTAGATCCACATGAGTTATTAATTACCAAAAAAAATCAGAGGACCACAGACTTAGTGATGGAAGGGACCTTCGAGGTCATCTAGCCCAAATTCCTCATTTTAACGATGGAGAGATGGAAACTCCAAGAGGGTAGATACATTGCATTAAGCATCTCACATGGAATATCAGCTCAAATCCTTTCATTCCAAAACTAGGGTTCTTTTTTATTATCACATACCAGCTCCTGGGATAGAGATCTTCTGGAACTCATTGACTGCTTCACGTTTATACAGCTTAAATGAGGTAGAGATTTTGTTACACGTCAATTAGCTACTTTATTTTGAGTGTACAAAACTTATTGACAGAAGTAGCCTGATAAAATGAATGTAAGGTTAGCTTCTGAGGAAGACATGGGTTCAAATGTTTTCGAAACATGAGTTGTATGATTATGGGAAAGTCACTTAATTTTGAGGATGTGGTTAGACAACAATTTGATAAATGATCTGAGGATTTTAGTGGACTTCATAAGAAATATGAATCAATAATGTGATAGGGCAACTTCAAAAGCAAAAGTAATATTTGACTGCACCAAGAGAAGCATAGCTTCTAAGGAAAAGGGAGCAATACTCCCCTTATGCTCTGTCAAACCCAGACATTATATGTGGTACTATGTTTAGTTCTGAGTATGCCGTCTTCGGAGTGACACAGCTGAATCCCAGAGAACAGAATCCTTATACTACATTCTATCCTCTATGCATTTGCATAACTTATTCTTATGCCTAGGATATTCTCTTTCACTTCTACTTCTTGGAACCCCTCATTGCGTTCAAAGTTTAGCTCTAGTACCACCTATTTTAAATGGTCTTTCCTAATTACCCTAGTTATTAGTGCCACCCCCTCCAGTGTTTGGTATTTATTTTGTACTTATGCTGGTAAAATATTCCTACCATATTTAGGCAAATTTTCAGCTTGTTAGGGGTAAATTTATATATAGAAAATGACATGTAAAGGCATGTGCCACTCAGGCTGTATTGGTACTTTGGAGATTGTGACTTCTTTTCAGGATATCCACATAACACATACATATATGCATACATACATACATACATATATACATACATAAATATGTATGTCTGTGTGTATAGTCTAACATCAGAATGAATTTCCCCATGATAGGGTCTGTATTTGTGGGAGAGTGCTGTGCCCTAGGTTTATGGGGAGGATTGTCAACCTTTGTTCTTGTTATGTTATTTAAATAAGTGTCTTTGCTAAGAGCTAATTGAATCTACTGACTGATCATTAATGTGAAGCATCTTGCTGGGGGCTCATGAATTATAGTTTTCTAAGACTGATATCACAGGGCATACTCTTGAATCCTAGAAAGCATCCATACTCTTCAAGTACCCAACCTACAAATGAGAGTGCAAATTGGAGAATAGCACCAGGGAGGGTGCTGCATATGTCATATATTTACTTATTTTTGAGCACATCTTGTTCCCATCCTTAAGCAGAAGGTAAGCTCCTTGAGTGTCTCTTGAGGGACAGTTGGTATTTAGAAATTGCTAATACCTAATACGGTGCCTGGAATATTGTAATCACTGAATTGCTTGTTTGATTCAAATACTTGAAAGTCTGAACTGTTGAAGAGGGTTTAATCTTCTGTTTAGTATCAGAAATAGAAAAATTGGTGGAAATCATAAAAAGGAACATTTAGGTTTCGCATAAGAAAAAGCAAAACACCTTTCTAACAATTAAAGTGATCAAAAAAATAGAATGAGCTACCTGGGTTGGAGAGTTGTAGAGGGTTACCTCTCACTGGATATATTCAAGCAAAGGTTGAGTAACAATTTGTTTGGCATGTTGTGATGGGGTTCCTTTTCCAGTGCAATTTGGATCAGTCAGAGATTCTGTGATTCTATGACCACTCCTCTGAAACTGCTTTCTAAGGTTAAAATTTACAGAAGAGTTACAGAGTTGTTGGAAATGATTGGAAGTGATTTTTCCATCAAAATGAAATAACAGGTTATCTGGATTAAAAAAAATGCCTCTGAATTAGAGGCATTTGATCGAATCATTCCTTCCTTCCTTCCTTCAAGAAGCACTTACTTAGCACCAACTATGTGACTGGTTCCTGTGCTCTGCCTTTGTATTGGCTATCCTTCATGCTTGGAATGCTTTCCCTTCAGACTTCCACCTCAGTTTCCTTTGGCTTCCTTCAGGATTGAGCTAAGATACTACCCCCTTTCCTGGTCCTCCTACCTATTGGTGTAACTCTTCAGAGATTCCCTTCCAGTCACTCTATATAAGATATCTTGCACATACTCAGTTATTTTCATGATTGTCTTCCCCATTAAAATGTGAGTTCCTCTCAAAGACTGGAATAATTTTTGCCCCCTTTTTAGGGGTGTTGTGTAATTTAGTTCCTGGCACATAGTAGGCAATTAATAAATGACTGACTTAATAAAAGCTTGTTGACAGGCACTGAGCACAGTCTGGGAATAAGAATACAAAAAATGCATATGACTTCTCAGTTCATCTTTGGAGATTCTCTTAGGCTCAGGGAACCCAAACTATGTAGAGGACATTTGGGAAGTAGTTATACCTATGATAGTCATGCCCTTCCCAATATTTACACTGATGAGGTGTTGGTATTTTTCTGTAATCATCAGAAAAACCTTACAGATCAGTTAGGGATTCTTATGTTAAGAACAGTGGGTATGGCAAATATACAGAGAGCCTAATAAGCTCAATTTAATTTCTGGTTGCCTTGTGTTGTAATCCTAAAATGATGCCCTATCTGTAAGGTTGACTGCACTTTTGGTTGCTTAATACCAAATAAAATTGCATTTGCTCAAATGCGCTTTAATTATAGTTCCCAGCAGGCACAGACACAGTCACAAAATACTAAGCTTTGATGATTTTTTGCATAATGAGCATAGTCAAAGTGTTTAGCACAAATGGATTACAATTCCCAGTACTAGATGGCAATGCTTTCTAAGGGCTGCATGTTTTTCCTTTGGTCTGACATCCTCTTGTCCTCAGTGATGGCCTAATCCCATTACTCCCTTTCTTCAGAAATATGGAATACAATATCTTTGTCCTCAGGAGAGGAAAGGACAAACTGACAAGATCATTTCTCCCATTCTGTTGTGTGTATGGATAGGCTAAATCCAGCATTTGTAAAGCAGAGCGAAATAAACAGTACCAGAACAAAAGCTGATTAAAGAATTTGATCTGGGTTTTGTATAACAAAGAATTTGGTACTTAGCTACAAAAAATTTTAAAAACTAAAAAGCTGATTGATGGTAAAGAATTAAACATCTTAAAAGGAAAAAGTGCCTTGACTCCAATTGGGAAATATAGTTTTATAAAACTATGGTACAAAAGGGACAAATGGTTGGCATAGTTACTGAATAAAGTCCTATCTTTCCAATAACAGTACAGCTGAATGGAGAATTAAGCATTCAGGCCAGTGAAGATTTTTAGTGGCCTACATGATGCCAGATAACCAGTTTGATTTTTTCCATTGAAATGTAAAAAAAATATATATTGTGCCTTAATTCCCTGTAGATGACTGAACTAACAATTTTTAGTGGTGTCTGTTTTAGAAGCATAGATTTAGAGCAGGAAGGGTCAAACCTGTATTCTTCTGAGAAAACTGAGGATCAGAGGGGTTAGGTGACTTGTCCAAAATCAAACAGCTAATAATTTTTTCCTCTGGTTTCAATTGTATGATCCCATTAACCCTGCCTTTAACCAAAGAGCAGCATAGACCTGACAGATCTTGTCTACACATGTTAAGAACACTCCTTGAAGACTTCTGTGGAGAAGTGGAATAGGTTGTGTGGTGTTCTCCTGGAATCTCAGCTACTGGGGAGACTGAGTCTGGGTGATCCCTTGAACTCACGACTCTGAGCCACTTCTGCAATGGTTAAACTTATCAGATATCTGCACTGCTTGTCATTAATATGACAGCTCCTCAGGAGTATGTGTGGGGGTGCTACTTGGTTACTTTCTGAGGGTAAACTAGCCTAGATCAGAAACAGAGCAAGTCAAAGCTCCCCTATTGATCAAAGTGGGACTGAACCATGAGTAGCCTCACCTGTTTCTTTATGCCTGATTAATTCTAAACCCTAACCCAGGCCTGTATACTCAGACTCTTCTCTGGATTATGATTAACTTGGTCTTTGGCAATATTATTAATAATAACACAAATGCATACACACGTACATATACATATACATATATAGGTAGATAGCATTTGAAGATTTACAAGCACTTTATAATACAACACTATGGGATATATGGTACACGTGATTTTTAATCCTGTTTTATAGATGGAGAAAGTAAAGCTAAGAACTGTTAGTCAGCATTCGAACTTGTGTCTCTTGACTCTAAGTCATCAGTCAGCCAATTAAAATTTATTAAGTATGTAGTATGCTCTAAGCTCTGTGGTAAGTGCTGAGACTATAAAAAGAGGCAAAAGACAGTCTCTTTTAAAGGAGTTTTCCATTTAATGAAGGAGATAAGAAACATATATATGTATATATATATTCTCCCCCCCCAAAAAAAAAAAAACCAACTACATACAGGATAAATAGGAAGTAAATGAGAGGGAAATCACTAGAATCAAGACGAATTGGGAAAGGATTCCTACAGAAGAAGGGATTTTAGTTGGGAGTAAAGGAAATAAGGGAAGGCAGGGGGGAGAGATGAGGAGGGAGAGCATTCCATTTATGGAGGACTATCAGAGAAAATGCCTGGAACTGAAAGATACAGATTCTCGCTCATTTATGAAGGAGGTGAGTATCCCTAAATTGCAGCATACATGGTAGAGAGTAAAATAGAAGAAGACTGTAAAGGTAGGTGGGGTCTAGGTTATGAAAGACTTTGAATGCCAATGAGATGATTTTGTATTTGGTCCTGGAGGTAATAGAGTCTACTGAGTAGAGGAGTGACATGGTCAGCACTGCAATGGAGGAAAATCACTTTAGAGACTGAATGAGGGATAAATTAGAGTGGGGGAAAGATTTGAGGCAGACAGATCTACTGCTAGATTATTGCAGTAATCAACATGGAAGATGATGAGGGCCTGTACTACAGTGGTGGCAGTTCCAGAAAGAAAGGAATACATTCAAGAGATGTTGCAAAGTTGAAATTGACAGCCTTAGCAACAACTTGGATATGGGGGGAGAGAGGGTGAGAAATAGTGAGGAATCAAAGATAACACTTAGGTTGCAAGCCCAAGGGATTGAGAGTATAGTATTACCCTCGATAGTAACAGGGAGGGTATGAGGCGAAAAGGGTTGAGGGGTAAAGATAATGAGTTTTATTTTGGACGCATTGAGTTTAAGATATTTAGAGGACATCCAGGTTGAGATGTCTGAAAGCCAGTTGGAGGTGTAACAAAGAGATTAGGGCAGGGTAGATAGGTACGAGAATCATCAACAGAGAGGTGGTAATTAAGTCCATGGAAGTGGATGAGATCACCAAGTGAAATAGAATAGAGGAGGGAAGAAAGTCCCAGACAGACCCCTGTGGGATACATATGTTTAGAAAGTATGATCTGAATAAGGATCCAGCAAAGGAGACTGAGGAGGGGTCAGATATGTGGAAGGAGAATCAGGCAGAGTGGTGTACTGAAAAGCTACAGGGGAGTACCAAGAGTGGTCAGTGTCAAAGGTGGTAGAAAGATCAAAGAGAATGAGGATTGAAGAAAAGGCCATTGGATTGAGAAATTAAGAAATAATTGATAACTTTGGAGAGAACAAATTCAGTGTAATGATGAGGTCAGAAGCCAGATTGTAATGGATTAAGAAAAGAAAGATGAGAAGAGTGAAAATAGAAATACATATTGAACATGGTTTTTTCAAGGAGTTTAGTCACAAAGGTCAAACAAAATATAGGACAATTGTTAGTGAGAATGGAAGAATCAAGTGAAGGTTTTTTTGAGAATGAAGGAGACATGGTTATATTTTAGACAGTAGTGATGCAGTCAGCAGACAGGGATAGATTGAAAATAAATTATCAGGTGAAGATGAGAGAGAGAGCAATCTGTTGGAGGTTGGAAGGAGAGACCTGTGACATGAGGATGGAGTTGACCCAGAGCCTATGTAGATGCAAAACTGGTGATGGGACTGAATAGTAGTGATAGAAGCAGCAGCAGTTTTAGAAGTTCCCAAGTCATAGATAGTTAGGGGGCCCCTATGCTGACTCTGCATGCAGGACTAGAAGGTATGTGGCAACTCCACTGCCTCTACCTGCTTAAGGGTCACAGGGTAGAAAGGAGCATTTTTGGTTAGGAGGGTGTGGAGGCCCTGAAAAGCAGTATCACTTCTGGTCCAAGGGAGCAGAAACCTTAAGAAGCAGTATCAATTGCAATCCCAAGGGATCAGGGGCCTTCCTGGGTAAAGACCAGCATACAGGCCAAATGAGCAGCAACCACCCCTCTTCCCAGATCACAACACTTTGAAAGCATGAAAAACTTCCAGACCCCAGAGCTAGCTCTGAAAACAACAGGGAAAAAAGGCACAAATCTTGGGAGACAGTGACCTTCCCACCCCCTTACCCCATTCACCCATGCTGTGAATAGAACCCAACTTTAACATAAATTGAAAGTCAGGAAAGAGGCTGGAAAAAAGACCAAACAATGAAAAAGAACTTGATTATAAAAAAAAGATTCTATGGTAAAAGGGAAAATCAAGACATAAACTCAGAAGAAGAGATTGAAGTCAAAATAGCTATAAGCAAAGCTTCAAAGGAAAAAAATATATAAATTAGACACAAACCAACAAGAATTCTCGAAAGACTTAAGGAATGATTTTCAAACTCAAATAAGAATGGTAGAGGGAAAAATTAGGTGAAGAAGTAAGAGCAAGGAAAGACAATTATGAAAAGACAATTAACAGCTTGTTAAAAGAAGAGTCAAAAATACTGAAGAAAGGAGCTTAAAGAGCAGAATTGGTCAAATGGAAAAAGAGAGACAAAAGCTCACAGAAGAAAATAATTCCTTACAAATTAGAATTGGGCAAGTGGAAGAAAATGACTTCATGAGACATTAAGAAACAACAAAATGAAGTCAAAAGAGTAACAAATGAAAAGAAAATGTGAAATATCTCATAGGAAAAACAACTGACCTAGAAAATAGATCAAGGAGAAGTAATTTAATAATTATTGGACCTCCTGAAAGCCATCATCAAAGAAAGATCCTAGAAATAATATTTCAAGAAATTATCAAGGAAAACTATCCCAATATCCACCTAGAACCAAAGGGTAAAATAGAAAATGAAAGAACCACTGAGCAATAACTGAAAGAAATCCACAATTGAAAATGTCCATGAGCATCATAGCCAGATTCCAGAGCTCTCAGATCAAAGAGAAAATATTTCAAGTAGCCAGAAGGAAATCATTCAAATACCACGGGGCAACAGTCAAAAACACACAAGATTTAGTGGCTATCACATTAAAGGAGTAGAGGACTTGGGATATGATATTCCAGAAGACAAAAGACCTGGAAATACAACCAGGATTAACCTATACAGCCAAAATGAGTAAAACCCTTTAAGGGAAAAATGGATATTTAATGAAATAGAGAACTTTTGAGCAATCCTTAATGGAAAGACCACAGCTGATTAGAAAATTTGACTTTGAAATACAAGATGAATAAAAAGTCATTATGAAAGAGAAATTATAAGGGACTCTATAAGGTTATACTGTTTACTTTTCTATATGGGAAGATGATACATGTGACTTCTAAGAATTTTTTTATTATTAGCGCAGTTAGAAGGATTCTACATAGACCCAGGTTGTTGGTAGACGGCCAATTATGTTGAAATGATGTAAAAAAAAATAGATTGGTGAGAAAGAGGGATATCTTAGTTGAAGAAAAAAGGGAAAATAAAAATGGGAAAATTTATCTCACATTAAAGAGGTGCTAGGGGAAGAGCTTTTATAGTGGAGGGGAAAATGGTTGGGGGGAGGCAGCCTGTACCTGAACCTCACTCTCATCTAAATTGATTCAAAGAGGGAAAAATATGTACACATACTCAACTGGGTATTGAAATCTATCTTACCCAACAAGGAAGTAGTAGGGGAAAGGGATAAGAGAAAGGGGGGCTGGGTGATAAAAGGGAGGGTGGATAAGGGATGGCAGTCATCAGAATCAAGACAGATTTTAGAGAGGGGATAAGATAAAGAGAGAGAAGGATAAACAATAAAATTGGATGGAGGGAAATACATAGTAATCATAACTGTGAATGTGAATGGGATGAACTCACTTATAAAATGGAGATACCAGACTAGATCAGAATCCAATAATATTTTGTTTGTAAGAAACACATTTGAAACACAAAGACACACAAAGAGTTAAAATAAGGGACTAGAGCACAATCTGTTATGCTTTATCTGAAGTAAAAGAAAAAGCAGGGGTAGTAATCATGATTTCAGATAAGACAAAAGAGAGAGGTCTGGCTCCTCTTCTCACATGAGACCAGAAATCAATCAACATAGCAGGACCTCTGGTTCTGGGGGAAATCACTTTGTGGAAGATGGAAGACACCAGGCCCTGACTGGTCCTCCCATAGCCTTCCTTCAAGCAATGGAAATCCTTGTAGTCAGAGGAAGGTCTGACCATTTCATATTTTCTACCATACTATAATGCCTCTCTATTTCTGATTCTGGCCCAAAAAACTCTATCCACATTTCTCCCTACAAAGTTTATCCAGTTTTAAATCTCCAATGTGACTCTAGTCTATCCACCCAACTTCTTAACATGGTTTGAATCATCCAATTTGTCTAGTCAAAATATTTTCTATCCTCAGCTTTAATTGCAGAACTCATGGTTAATCACATACTCTGGTCTATTACAAACTGGATCAGTGTAATTCCTAGTTTAATGCTTGTACTGGCTGCTCAGCTCACCTGTTGTGAAAATAAAGGTGTTATCTCTTTGTAGGGGTGGGAGGGAAACTGGCTCAAACTCTTGGGTCAAAAATGTTAATGTAATATAGCATGAGGAGATTGAGGCATTTTGGGCTGAGGAGATGGAATGATCTGCAGTTCCTACAATTTATAGCCCAGTGAAGTTTCTTTCACTTTTCATCACTCATCAGTCTCAAAACAGCTGACAGGGACATGCTTGATTGTGCTAGAATTTCTGAAGGAGCATTTAGGGATGTTATATTGTAATAAGGAAGTGGAAGCTTGGTGGGGGTAGCAACTGGCTATTATCTGTGACAAAGAGCAGATAAAGTGATACTTGGTAGTTGTGGGGAATGGGGAATACAAAAGAAGGCAAAAATATGCTCCCTGACCTCAAGGAATGCACATTCTAATGGGGAGGGACAACATGCAAATTACTTCAGGTCTGAGTTATGTGCAGTGTTAATGGAATGTGTTTTCAGAGGGAAAGCAATGGGAGATAATGGTCTGAAAGGCCCCTTAGAGAAAATGAGATTTGACATGAGTCTTGGAAGAGGTCCTAGTAGCTAGGATGTGGAGGTGAGGAGAGGAATATTCTAGGTATGGCAGACAGCTTATGAAAAGTCATGTAGACGCTGGGCCAATGTAGCTGAATTGGGGAGGATTAAATTACAACACTGGAATGGAGGAAAGAAGCCTAATATGAAGGGTTTAAATGTCCAACAGAACATCTTATATTTGATTCTGGAGGTTATAGGGAGGTGTTGAAGTTTATTGGGTAGAGAGACCACATGGTCAGATCTGTGCTTTAGGAAGATCAGTTTGATAGTTGAATGAACAGATTGGAGTGGGGAGAGGCTTGAAGTCAGGAGACCAACCAAAAGGTGATTGTAATAGCCCAGGAGTGAAGTGATAAGGTTCTATACCAGGGTGATGGTTGTATGAGTGGAGAGAAAGGACATATATGAGATAAGTCAAGACCAGAATTTCACAAAGGCAACTGAGCTGGGAGTTAGGCAGAAGAACTTAATTCTGAAAACAAGGAAAAAGGGGTGGATATAGAGAGATATGAGGAAAAATACCACAGAGGGGAAAACAAGGGAAATTTTTCTAACATTTACATACAAGGACTTGACCATGGATAACTGGTATCCTATCTATGCCTGTCTACTCTGCTGAAGGCCACACTGCTGTGTGCACTGACATAAAAAATGGTGGGATTGCTCCTTAAGCTGTAGTCATTAAGTTCATTTACATCTACAAATACATTTATAAGCTCACACTAACAATGTATGAATATTTATGGACTGACATAAATGTATCGCACTATATTATGAATGCAAGGTACAGGATGGGAAAGTCATGGGAGCTTAAGGCAATTTCCATAAGAACTATTTTTTGCTTGATTATGATTTATTAGCTTAACTTATCCAGTTGACTATTAGCAATGTTATTCTCTTTGAAGAGAGGACTGCTGTTTTAGAACCCAATTAGGACTTTCTGTGAACTATGAACCTACTCTTGCCTTGAGGAATTGAATGAAAGAAATGAAGGTGAATGTTTTCAGAATACCTTGACTTATACTAAGGGGAAGAGCACATGTAGAGGCATGGGGGAAAAATAATTGTCAGTAGAAAAAGAAAGAGGAAAGCATTGGTCCCAGTATGAAGGCTTGACATAGTATTTTTGAAAAACCAAGGGAGTTAGTTAAAGCATCCTGCAGATAGTCCTAACTTGTATAGCCATCATTCTGGCAACAGATCTTTGATATCTTCCACCAGGCTTCATGGAATAGCTGAGTTCATGCCTTCTTATGTCTAAATTTTCTTGAAAAATTCCATGATGTAAGGGAAGAGATACTTGAAGATTCAGCTGGAACTGCTTCTATCTTTTCCTATTTCTTTAAAATAGACAAGGCAAAGAGTTAAAAGAAATCTCATATCTTTTTCATTCCTCATTCTTTTTTTTTTGTTTTTCCATGGAGATCTAGTGGACTTAGATTTCACTTCTCATTTGGGTTTCCTTACATTACATTTTGCCTTTTTTTCAGAAATAGGTTTGCATGTGGAGTTGGTGAGGCAGAGGAAGGATCATATGGCTTTTTGGAGTGGAGATGGAATAAATTGCAATATTCCCATTGTGCAGCAGAGAATATGATTTTAACAAAGTTATTTCTGACAACTAAGTGCATGAATTCAAGAATACAAGTATCCTACACATACATAATCATATTATAGCAAAATTTTCTTAATTTGGATTGATATCTATCATCATCATCATTTTATTGTTGTTGTTATTAATTAAAAAATTTTTAAAAAATTCTGGAAAGAAATTCTCTCTACCAAATTCAGACTGGCACCTTCCTTTGCAATTTATAGTCTTACAAAGTTGTTTCAGAAACCAGATTGAATAACTTGCCATCATCACACTGCAATATGGGCAGGGCTGGAACTTGGCCCTGAGGCCAACTTAAAAAAAACCCCAAACAATTTTCTGCCTTTCATGTATGAGACTTCTTGTCTTTATGTGTATGGTCCTCTTCATCTGGAACACCTGAACATTTTTCAGAGAAAGAAGCAAATCCTAGCTTTGCCTAGAATCACTTAGGTAGTATTGACAGAGCCTGATCATCAGAACATGGATTTAGAGTTGGAAGGACCTTGGAGACTATCTAGGCCATTTTTACAAATAAGACTCCAAGGTTTAGAATTCAAGTGCTTGCCACCCTCATTTTCCCTAGTGCTTTGTACCTCCCTTCTCAATGTAATATCTTTTGAAATCTAGGCATGTGTATGCGGGGATGGTAGGGTGGTTATAAGTTCCTTGAGATTAGGATCATGCTTCATTACCTTTGTATTTTTCCCAACCAGCTGGCTTAGTGCCTGACAGACAGTAGATATTTAACAATTATTTACTTGAATTGTTGAATGTGTAAGATTCCTTCATTAATATCTTATTGATACTTTGCTCTATTTTTTATGGGACATATTTGTGATGTCATTAGTAGAGTAACTTCTGGGGAGGCAATTCTCTTGACATTTGTCCTCTTCTGCAACCCAACTGGATCACCCCCTGTGAGGAGATGGAAACATACTTCATCAGTAGTCCTCTGGAATGGTGGTTGGCAATATCATTGCTTCGAGTTCTTGAGTTTTTCAAAGTTATTTCTCTTTACCATGTTGTTACTGAGTACATTGTTCTTTTTCTGGAAGGAGTTAACATTCTAATAAGGGAAGACAATACATACATAGGAGTGGCTGGTAGGGAGAGGTGTTTTGGCCTGAAAAGTCACAGGGGTGGTGGATAGAATCAAAGGGCCATTGACTGATGAACCCTTTCCAGGAATGTTAATGTTTATTGATTAATGTTCCCAGAATGAGGCTTGGAAGGAGTGTGGGGTACACCAGAGGCAGCAAGGCATGAAGATACCAAGAGAACAACAGGAATGTGGTTCTAGACTGAGCTAAATGAATAAATTTCTGCATGCAACAAATGTAGAAATGCATCTGCTTTGCCAGGAGACAGCAAGAGGTTAGGTGACTTTCTTAGGGTCAAACAGCTAAAATACATCAAAGGGAATGATTGATCCCAGACCTTCTTGACTGTGAGGCAAGTTCTCTATTCCCTAACCCACAATGCCTCCCTGAAGGAGGCTAATAATGAATGCTTCATACCTAGTGCAAATAGTAGGTCATGAGTGAATGGTTGTCGAATGAATGAATGTGTGAACATTCCTGTATGAGTATTAAGTAAAGTCCTTTTTTGCATATAAATGTTAAAGAAAAACATCAACCTATTCCTTTTCTGACTTATAACTTTTGAATTACTTAGGTCCTAATTAATGAAGTTTTATGATACTAGTGGGTTTCTTTGATGGTTCCTCATGCAGGACATTTCCTATCCTGGGTCAATGACTCTCCTTTCCTCCAATCCAAAGAATCCCCAGCCTTCTTCAGAGTACAACTTACCTGCCACCTGCCACCAAACCTTTCCTAACTTCTCCCCTAGTATTCCACTTCCCCATTTCTTCTCTTTCCCTCTTGAAGTAACTTGGTTTATTGAGTCTTTTTCTCCTAATTTACTATAAGCTTCTTGAGGAGAGGGAGTGGTTTTTTGTTTTTGTTTGTTTTGTTCTGCTTTTTTATCTTTATTACAGTGCTTAGTCTATAGTGGGTATAGTTGAATTACTATCACTTAGGCAATAATGTTTTTCGTTTTTTTGGAGAAGGGAGACAAAACTGCAATCATTAGTGTTTACAACTCTTGGTACTCCTGGTGAGGACCATTTACTAGGGAAAGGAAAGTTAGGTCTTCCTGACTTTGATCCTATCTCTCTATCCACTATTCAATACTGCCTTCATATGATATATTTTTCATAAATTTCCATGAACAAATTCTGAGCAGAAATGGCATCATCTGAAAATTAGAGAAGCTCTTTTCATCTATTGTCTGTTATAGCATATATTTAGTTATATTATGGGCCAAAACATATTCCTTCCATGTAAATAGTATTGTAGCACACCTCTTTTTTTGCGTAATGTGGAAGGTCTATTATTTTTTTATAGTTTTTGCTTTTTTGGAAGGGGAAGGTAGGGCAATTGGGGTTAAGTGACTTGCCCGAGGTCACACGTCTAGTTTTGTGTTAAGTGTCTGAGACCGGATATGAATGCAGGTCCTCCTGACTCCAGGGCCAGTACTCTATTCACTGCTCCACCTAGCAACCCCTCTGGAAGGTCTATTATTACAGGAATCCTCTATGTGTTTTGACTTTGTCGCTTTAACTGGATTCTTTAGTATTTTTATCCTGGAACATTTATTCACACAAATGAATGAATTTAATTCTGAGAAACATTGAGGGTTTTTTTTTTTGAAGTCTGGTTCATAGGTGGTTCTTTGACTTCAAATGGTTGTTTTAAAAATAACTGATTACTTGACAGAATTTAGCTGATCAGATTTGTTTGTTCCCATTTTTCTAGTCCCTTCTCTCTTAGTGTTTTGTATATTCAAATTACCCTAAAAAAGTCAGAAATTCCTGATTTGCATTCATTTACCCAGCTTTCTTCAAGTCTTAGATCACGTCTCCCCCTATCCTGATCTTCCCCAGTTGCTAGTGCTTTCCCTCTAGACATTTATTTTAATAATTTTCAAATTTAATTTTCCATTTACATGTTGCTTTTCCCCATGGAGAGAGATTTCTCTGGCTGCTATTCCTCTTTCTCCCTTGAATGTTTCCTTTAATGTCTGTATCTTACAAAATTTCTTCCTCAACTCTTCTGTTCCCATCACGTTTTGAACATGAACAGAAGTTCATATGAGTCAAAGCATAATGGGAATGGAAGGGAATGAACATTTACTAACCTCCTACTATGTGTCAGGAATTATGCTAAGAGCTTACAGACATTATTTCTTTTGATACTCACAACAGCCCTGGGAAGTAAGTATTATTATGATGCCCATTTTACAGTTGAGGAAACTGAGACCAACAGAGATTAAATGACATGCCTACGATCACATAGCTTGAATGTTTCCGAGTCTGGATTTGGACTCAGGTCTTTCTGACTCCAGACCCAATGCTCTATCCACTTTGCCAGATAACTATCCCCAGTGGGAGTGGGAATGAACAAAAGTGACTATGGAACCTTTAAGGTCTCAGGTCAAAGGTGCCTCATTTGGGGCCTAGCATTACTCTATAACATATGCTATTACTCTTAAGGAGTTTGTGATTGAATGGAATTAAAGACAAATGCATGATTAACTGTGATATAAAAGAGTAAAGTAAGTGCAAAGAAGAGGCTAGGTAAAGTGCTATGAGAAATTGGGGGGGGGAGGGTTGCTTTTATCTAGGGAGGGACAGGAAGTGTTTAGAGAAATCTTCATGGAAAAAGAAGGTGACCTAGCATTAGTACTGGAAGGAATAGAGAGACTTCAAAAGACAAAAAACACTGGTGATTTTTTTAGGGATACTTAGTGGAATGAAATTGGTTGAGTTCCCTAAGAGAGAGAGTGTCAGTCATTTTTCTGTGATGTCCAACTCTTTGTTTAACCATTTGAGGTTTTCTTAGCAAAGATGCTGGAGTGGATTTGGCATTTCCTTCTCCAGCTCATTTTACAGATAAGGAACAGGATTAAGTGACTTGCCCAGGGTCACACAGCAAGTAAGTGTCTGAGGCCAAATTGAACTCAGAAAGATGAATTTTTCTGACTCCAGGCCCAGAACTCTATACAAAGAACCACCCAACTACCCAAGAGAGATAATGTGGCAAGGGCCAATTTTTTAAACCTGGAAAATGTTGACAATTAAGAGGCAGAAGAAGAGGGAGCCTATAGAAAAAAAAAGTGAGGTAAGAACCACAGGACAGTGTAGCTAAGGGCATCAAAATCCTCAAGTATGAAATATTTATTATTAGTGTCAAAATATATAGAAAGATCAATGAAAGTAAGGCCTGGGAAAATGGGTGCTAAATTTTTTTATTAGAGGGTTATTAGTAATGATTGTGAATACAGTTTCAGAAAACTAGAGGGATATGAAGCCAGTGCACATTGTGTTCAAGGAAAGACTGGATCACACGGAAGTGGAGATATTTCTTGTAAGTGATGTGATCTAGATGTCTGACAGTGAAAAGTTTAGGTGAAGTAGGTTAAAGCTAGGAGAAAAAGGGAAGTCTAGGGGAATTTCAAAACAAGTGAAGACCTGTGCATATTTATAGAGACAATGGAGAGATATGGATGCTAGTAGGTATTTAGTAAGTAATTTTTTTATTTATTTCTGGGTACATTTCACATGGACTAGTTCAAGCGGTCACTCATTTTATGTATTCAAATGTAACAGTAGGGAATATAGAAGAAAGCATGTTTATAACTTAATTTAAAGCAAACCAGTGGACATTTAAAAATGAAATAGCAATTTGGAATTGTCCATTATAGAAAGGATAGAGAACTTGTGAAGTAATGTCATATAGTTTTGCTTTTTCAAATGTATCTTAAGGCAAAAAAAAAAAATCTATCTTATTCTAGAGACCAAAGAGTTTTGAAGAAATAATGAAGTGATGATTGTGCTTGAAAAAAGACTGGACATGAAAAAAAGGGGAAAAGGAGCATTTGTTTATTCATGTGAGCAGTCTAGAAAGGTCTTAATAGGAAAGGATAACTCAAGGTCAGGGTTGTACAGGGTTGAATTAATGGAGGAATGACTTTAGAATTATAGGAGGTGGTGTCCTCACAGCCACATGTCTAATCAACTCTGGCTTTAGAAGCAGGAGCTCTGGGTTCTACGCTTTAGATATGGTATTTAATATTTGTCTGAACATGGGCATTTTACAGCCTCTGTGAGTCTCAATCTCTTCACCTGTAAATTGGGGATGGTAACAGCATAGCAGATACCTAACAGGGTCATTGTAAGTAAAAGTGCTTTGTAAATCGCAGTGTGTTGCATGAATGTGAGTTATTATTGAAAGCAATGCGGAAAATCCAGAAATACGGTTTTCAAAGGAAGTTTCAAATGAATAATTCGACCTAGGAGGAGAACAAATATACAAGATGGTTCTATGAAACATTTACAGCAGACTTAGCTCATCGGGTTATCAAGGAAGACAATATTTGTTCTAACCACAGGTATTAAAAGAGAACTATACACAGTGTTTGGAGCAAGCTCTTATTGAGGAAGCCTTGTTTAGAATTGGAAACTCCTAACTGTGAGTTATTAAAAGGCACAGTATACATAAATCAATTATGGTGAAATCCTTTTAAGGTGCATTATACACTATTACATTACCAGCAGTCAATTAACTGTAGAACTATGGTGTTTCCCATTCTTGTTATTACAAGGCAGAAGTCCACAATAATTTAACAATTCATAGTGGAATGTTCTTTACTAGAATACAATAACACTGATTATTTTGGTTGGTAGGGAGTAAATTCAAGGAGAAACAAAAATTTGATAAACTTCTGCTTGCAATAGTATTTCTTTCTATTTGCTTGTCACATCTTGACCTTATTGAGATACATTATTTCTTAGGAAAAATTTTTTAAAAAGCATTCTGAACAGCAAAGACTACTCTTGTAGTAAACAGGGCACTGGATTTAATCAGAAGCTCTGGTTCTGTTATTTTGTAGTTATATGACCTTGGGGATAGTGATAGTGGAATCACCTAGACTCTCAGAGGTTCAGTTTCCTCATTATTAAAATGGGCATAAAAATATTTGTACTTCTTACCTCACAAAGTTGTTATTAAGATCAAATGATCAAAAGTAAGAGTTCTTAACCTAAGGTCCATGAACTTGTTTATTTTTTTTAAATTGATAACTTTATTCCAATATAATTGGTTTCCTTTGCAATCATGTGTATTTAATTTTATACATTTAAAAATATTATTCTGGGGGGGGAGAGTCAAGATGGCAGAGTAGAAGCAGTTCCTCCAGGTGGCTCTGGCTTCCACCTTCCCCAATTCATGTAAAAGGGGACTCTGAACAAACTTTGGAGCTACAGAACCCATAAAATCACACAGAGAAGCTAACCTCCCTCTGAGAACAGCCCAGCAGGCCAGCAGGAATCGGCCAGTGCAGCGCTATAGGAGCTGAGCCCAGGCCCGAGTGAGCTGGAGGTTTTAACCCCAGGGCGGCCTGACCAGCTGCTGGCTGGGGGGACTCCAGATCACCAGCAGCTGTGGTGGTTTCCAGAATTATCAACACATAGATGCTAAGGACAAAGTGAGAGGTCAGTACACTGTAGACTTTGGGACCCAATACTTGGGAGTGCGTTGGCTTTTGCCCCAGGGGTGAGAAGCTGCTGAGAAGCCATGGCTGTGCAGCTGCCCCTATGTGGCAGCTTCAGCTCCTGGTCTGCATAGTGTAGGGGAACCAAGTGACCAGTCTGAGGGGTAATTGCTCTTGCTTTAACCTTCTTGGATCTGGATTGCAGTTTAGGGTGGAGGTCCTGGGGTGTGTGACCAGCTTGCCAGAGAGTGTGGAGGCTTCAGAGAGGGCATGCAACTAATACCTCCAGTAGCTGAGAAAACCCCAGCATTTGGTACGAAGATCCCCTGTCTGGTGGCAGAGTCCTACTGTGACAAAAAGCCCCAAAGTCAAGTAATTGAGTGGCAGCATGACCAGGCAAAGGAAACAAAGCAACAGAAGAACCCAACGTTAGACTCCTATTTTGGGGACAAAAAGGATCAAAGCATGGAACAGGAGGAAGACAGCCAAGTCAGAACTCCTGCACCAAAAAGCTTCAAAGGAAAATACTAGCTGGTTACAGACCATAGAGGACCTTTAAAAGCAGGTAAGAGAAGTGGAGGAAAAATTGGGAAGAGAAATGAGAACGATGCAAGAAAATTACAAAATGAGAGTCAACAGCCTGACTGAGAAAAATACCACCTTAAAAAACAGACTAACTCAAATGGCAAAAGAGGCCCAAAAAGGGAGGAGAAGAATGCCTTAAAAAGCCAAATTTGCCAAATGAAAAAAGAATATCAAAAGCTCACTGAGGAGAATCATTGCTTCAGAATTAGATTAGAGCAAATGGAAGCTAATGACTTTATGAGAAATCAAGATGCTGTTAAACAGATCCAAACAAATGAAAGAATAAAAGGCAATGTGAAATATCTCATGGGAAAAACCACTGACCTGGAAAATAGATCCAGGAGAGATAATTAAAAAATTATTGGCCTACCTGAAAGCCATGATCAAAGAAAGAACCCAGAAATCATCCTCCAAGAAATCCTCAAGGAAAACTGCCCTGATGTTTCAGAACCAGAGGGCAAAATAGAGGTTGAAAGAATCCACTGATCACCTTCTGAAAAAGATCCCAAAAAGAAAACTCATAGGAATATTATAGCCAGGTTCTGGAATTCCCAGATCAAGGAGAGAATATTACAAGGAACCAGGAAGAAACAATTTGAATATTGGGGAAACAAAATTAGGATAACCCAGGATCTGGCAGCTTCTACACTGAGGAAGTGATTGGCTTGGAATGTGATACCCCAGAGGTCAAAGGAGTTGGGATTAAACCCAAGTATCACCTACCCAGCAAAACTGAGTATAATGTTTCAGGGGAAAATATGGTCATTCAGTGGAATAGGAAACTTTCAAGCATTCTTGATGAAAAAAAAACAACAGAGTGGAATAGAATATTTGACATTCAGATACAAGAAGCAAGAGAAGCATGAGAAGGTACACAGAGAAACGAAATCATTAGGAACTTATCAAAGTTGAACTATTTACATTCCTACATGGAAAAACAATAATTGTAACTGATGAAACTTTGAATAGTATGAAAATAGTTTAAGGGAATAGGAATATATATATATATATAACCAATTTAATAGGAAGGGATGATACTTAAAAGGTGAAATTAAGAGGTGAGAGAGGAAAATAATGAGAGGAGATGGGGAGAGACAGAATGGGATAAACTATCTCATATAGAAGAGGCAAGGGAAAATGGTTACAATGGAGGAGAAGAATAGGAAGGCAAAAGGGAATGGGTCAACCTTATTCTCATTGAATTTGGCTTGGGGAGGGAATGAAATACACACTAAATAGGGCATCTCACCCTACAGGAGAGTAGGGGTGAAAGGGGATCAGAGAGGGGATGATGAAATGGAGGGCAGCCTGGAGGGGGAGGGAAGTTGGAAGCACCCACCTTTGAAAAGGGATGGGATCAAAGTAGAGAATAGAACAAATGGGAGGTGGGATAGAAGGGAGGGAAATATAATCAGTCTTTTACAATATATCTACTATGTTAATGTTTTTCATTAGCTACACATGTACAACTTATACTGAACTGCTTATCTTCCCAGTAAGGGTGGGAGACAAAGGAGGAAGGGAATGAATCTGGAATTCAAAGTTTTAAAATCAAATGTTTAAAGTATATATATATATATATATATATATACATATATGCTATCATTAATACTATTTTACATGTAATTGGGAAACAAGATATACAGGCACTGGGGCATAGAGATTCACCATGCCCTACTCGAAAAGTTGAAAGGGGTATTGGAGAAAATATGGGAGAGAACAGATTGGAGGAGGGTATATCCTGTGAGACTGCTATTTTGGGGTGGTGGGTAGGGGAAAAAACAGGAGAAAAATCTGTAATTCAAAATCTGGAGGAAATGAATGATGTAAATCAGAAGTTAATAAAGCCTTTGAAAAATGAAAAAAATAAAAATAAATAAAATAAAAACATCATTCTGAGTGGTGGTCCAGGTCCATATTCTTCATAGAGGTCCATAGCACAATAAAGGTTAAGAAGCCCTGCTTTAAAGTGTTGAATGTAAGCACCTATTATTATTACCAATGTTCCTACTAATTTTCAGAACCTTGGAAAGATACCTTTGCTTTATACTCCAATAGAGGAGAGTAAAAAGGAGAAGATAGATATATAGGGGAACCACATGTGTTATGAAAACTGAGAGAGGAAAGCCTATCTAAATGAAGGAAAAGACCCAGAGGTCAAGAAGAGGTCAAGAAGAGCCTGAGGGAAGGCCATCAGAATTAACCAGAGTGGGCAGGGTTTTTTTTTTTTTTAGGGCAAGAGGGGAGAATTTCAGGCCCCTATGACATCATTCAGTTGCTTCCTGACAACTTTTAAGAATAAGTGTTCAATTACTTGTGGGGGAATTTCCAGACAAGTAAGATATTCTTTCAGCAAATCAAGATACTGCTCTAGGCATTCCTTGAAGCTCCTCCTCTTTGAATGCACAGGGAAATGGCAAGAATGGGGTCCACAATCTTCTAGCTTTTTCCTCAGCTTAGGTTGAATTCTAGTCAGTAGCTACAATCTAGCAAGTGAAAACTTAGAGACTCATTCTAAACTGCCACCCCTCCCCCTTCCACACATACATAATTTAAAAAAAATTCTTTAACTGATGGCAATGGTATAAAAGTAGAGAAAGAGAAAGGTAATTGACGCTCAATTAGGCAAAAGCATTAGCTTCCAAACAAGTCTTCTCAAGACAGTTTTAACAATTCAGGTGCTTGTGAACAAAGTTAATGAATGGTTCATCGAAGGTGTAGTTTCAGACTCACAGGCTCCTCTCTCTAGAGCCTCTTAAGGACAAACTCCATAATTGTTATTCTTTTTTTTTTTCTTCCAAACTCAAATTTGTTTAAAGTAGGACTTAGAACAAAAACCAATAAAACTGGGGGCTTGGCACTGCATTATCCTTTGGCTGGGATGATGTGGGCGGAGTTGTCTTTATGCAAATGAAGCTAGGAGATTGTTTGCATTCTGAATCTTTGCTAGAACATAAAACATCCCATCTTTATATTTTATGTACACTGACAGAGGAGATCTTGGATTTTGAATATTGGTAAGACAGTGAAGAAGGTGAATTGAAATTTACTGCAGTTCATTGGGAAGGTGGGCACAAGTACAGAATTAAGTGATACTGGATTTAAAACATCAGATTGAATGGTCATCTGAACAGTGTTAGAATCTGGGAGTCAGACTGGTGAGGGCAGATAGTCAGGAAATACATTTTCCTGATCCTAAAGCAAATGTGTCAGTGTGCAGAACTGAAATTCCTAAGGAAAACCTTATCTGCTGCTTAAAGACTTCAAAAGTAAAAGGAAAATTATCAGCCTTAGTGAGAGGTGGAAAGGCATGAAGAGAAAGTACAAATGGGAGTTCAGAACACTTCTTTGTGCCTGAAGCTGGAAAAAGTTGAAAGGCTATATAACCTGGACCAAATCTGCCTCTAACCTGTGGTGGCTGGAACTGAACAAAGCAGGCTAGAGACAGGAGAGTAAAGAATCAAACAGAAGTTTATTTTCAAAATGAAGGAAATGACTTGCAAGCAAGGAGGGAAATTAGATACATGTACCAACCCCCATCATTATGGGGTTGATGATCCAATAGGGGAGAGTAAGAAGCAGGAGATAGACATATAGCAGAACTACCTGTGTTATGAAAGCTGAGAGAGGAAAGCCTATCTAAGTAGAGGAAATGATCAAGAGGTCAAGAAGAGTGTGGGCAGATCTCAATACTTTTACCAGTGGTTATACAGTGAGCTGTAGCCCTGACAATGAGGTGTAACAGCAACAAGTAGAAAAGTTTGATTCATTGCAGGGCTTCATGATGGAAACATGGATACAGCAAGTCTTTGTCTGAGCTCAGAGGACATCTGGTATTGATCAAAGCAATATAATAATTAGGTGAAGCAATTCTGGGATTTTGCTGTGGCTGAGATCGTCCAGAGGATGGACGCAAAGGATTGTTGTTCTGCCAAGCTCATGGCACAGCTTGCTTGTTGGACCTTAGCCTCACAGTATCTTGACAGGGATAATAATAGGACCTACTTCACAGAATTATTCTGAGGATAAAATGAGATAATATTTGTAAAAAAGTGCTTTATTACTTCTGCCTTGTAATGAGTATTTCCTATCTATCTCCTTTTACCTCCCAGGCTGATACAATTTCTCTTACTTTTAAAGTCTTGTCTTGGATTCAATGCAGCAGATAGGATTTTTTGGGGGGAATTTCAGCCCCCCCCTCACACTGGCATACTTGCTTTGGGATCAGGAAACTATTTCCTGCCTATCTGCCTTCATAATTCTGAGTCTCAGAGTCTAAGACTTCACCTAATAGATCTTATATCTCCTCTGACCCCCACCTTCCTGCTTTGAGGCTACTTGGTAGCAGCAAACAAAAATAGGCAATACTTAGAAATCTGGGCTGGTATTAGATGATCCCATCATATCATGATGGCAGAGAGGTGTGTTTTAGGAGACTGAGCAAGAGAACTAGATGAGAGAGAGATCTTATTAGAATAGAACATTATAGTTTGGACAAAACTTATTTCCTTGGATGTTTTCCTCCTGTGATTATGTTATATTATGTATATTGTGTTGTGCTCTAAGCAGCCTGAGGTATTAGGTAGAGTATGTCAAAGGGCTAATTCAGGTTGAGTCTAGTGAGGAAGAATTCTGACTTTGACACCTTCCCAGCCTTCCTCTTTTCTCACAGTTGTGTTGAAGAACTATTATTCACCTTTCTTTGTATCATCAGGCTCAGCACAGTGCCTGATGCAGAGTAGGGATTGTTGGAATTCGATGACACTGATTATTTTTCTTGTTGAAAATTATAATTAAATGCTTTTTGACTGACTGAGGAGCAATTTTAAAGCTGGGACCAGATTTAACTTAAGCCCTTCTCAGTCATTGTTTTAATTAGGTAAGTCACAACCTCTCTAAGCCAGTTTACTTCTCTGTAATATGAAGGGAATTGACTAGACAAGCTCTAAGTCCCATGATATAATTATGTTCCTAGGCTGGTTGTTTGGTGTCCTTCATGCTCGAAGAGGACCAAAATGACATCAGTAGGTAGGGATCAAGGCATAGTGATGCTGTGGCTACTCAGACCAACATGAGCTCCGAGGGCTTTACCACAGGTTGGACACAAATAATCCTCATGAATACTTGGAGTGGGAATGTCTCTAAATTTGTGCGTTTTCCCAGACAGGGAGGTGATAGTTATGTTTTACAACTGGCTCTCAAAAAAGGTACAGATAACACACTTTTGATTTTAATCTACATTATTAACATTTTCTCCATCATTACTTAACTCTACAAATCAACAAAGCAATAAATAAAACCCTGATTTGTAATGTTTGCCTATTTCTGAGGTGTGAATACTCACACTGAAATTTAACAATCAGTTTTCCCTAGCTGTAAGAGTTGAGTCTAGCACAGTCTTGACTAAGTCCCAGAAGCCAAAGGGAGAGACAGCTATCCTGTAAGTGTCAAAGACAGGCAGGTGCCCATACTTTCATGGGATACCATGTTTAAGGGAGAGGTATGCAGACTTCCTGTTAACATTGTTTAAGAGAGTGACCTGATAGGGTGTGGATAGGAAGCTAGTATTAATGCTGAGGATGTTAAAGCAATGCCTGGGGACCAGGGAAAGAGTGCCCACACTGTATCTTGAATGTGTTGATCACTTGGAAGTTTAGCAGAATTGTGGATTCCTTTTGAGAGTGATCAAATGGCTTTGCCAGAGAAAGAGGCAATGACTGACTCAGGGCTCGAATGAGAAAGTTCTAAAATGGCAGCCAGATGGCTGTATATTGGAGAGGCTACAGTGAAAACTTGGTTCCTAGTGCACCCTATTATTTCAGCTGGAGAATGGTGATGAAAAGCAGCTAGATCATTGCTTCATGTCCCTAGCATATTTGAATAGGTATTAGTTTGCTTATTTTTAGGTCTTTGGGAGACTACATCTCCTTCAGGGGTGAAGAGGCTGACCATGGGCTTGGCTGTGCATGACTCTAACTTGATTGCATGTAGGTCATGATTTTCTTTATACTATATAATCATAGACTGAGAACTGGAAGTACTCTCAGGCCTAAATACATGCTTGCCATTTTGTGGATGAGGAAACTGAGACCCATGGAGTAACTTGTCCAGGGTCATAGAGGTAATTAGTGATGGGAGACAGCAATAGAACGCAGGTCTTTTGACACCTAAGCCAATGCTCTTTTCACTGTAACAACTCCCCGGTGGTCAATAAGAAACTAATTTGCTTTCTTTTAAGAACATTGGTATTTTTCAACTAATGGCTCAGAATATTATGAAGCTTCTAGTACTGTCCATGGACTCTCCCTCCTCCCCTGGTGTACTCTATGAAGCTGACGTCAGGCAAAGAGGTAACCAAGTTCCTTACCTAAACTCCAGGTGAGGTCAGGAGGGATAGGATAGGAGGCAGCAATCACTTTCCACCAAGGTTCAAATTCAACAGGATGCCTGTCCCTGTTAATAGGTATCCATTTAAGTCACAGTCTGGAGGTTTATAGGCTCCCTCTATGAATTCCCCAGGAAATCTTATTAACCTGGGATGACAAAGATCACTACAAGATGGGATTGGGAGTGGAAGGAGGGGGAAAGGAATTATGCTTTTTCTGAAGTCATGATGATCGTCCTGTTTCAGAAGATTACTACTATAAAACTTACCTCTTCACTGGAGAGTTGCTGTTATTTTTTGCTGTATAAAAGTCCCCCTGGGGCTTGGTAGGAGGCTAGGACTGATGGTTTATTGCCCTTTCCCCATTTGTCTTCACAAACAAGAGTGCTACCTATAAATAGGAGTGGTTTCTTACTCTTTTTTAGTTTCCCAAATAGCACAAAGTATAAATGCTTTTGAGCCTAAATCTTTGTTGAATTTTAAACAATGAGGAATTTTCTTTTACTTATTAAACTCCAAAGTCATAACATTAATTTGAATATTAGACCCTAACAATATTAGCAGTAGTATATATTTGCTTTGACTAATCTCTGGGTACATTATAAAAATTATATTCTATTACCTATTACAAATGTATCCCTTTTCTTGGAACATTCCTGTCTTGGTTCATCTTTTACTCTGCACTTTCCTTGCTTACCATTTCTACATCATTCTAAACATCTAATCTATGTTAGTAAGTCTATAAATATGTATGGAAATTTCATTAACATTATAACTTTCCCATGCTTCGTGGCATCTGCCCCAGACTTTTTGCCATCTTTCCATCCACTAACCACCTCCCTTCTCCTCAACTAAAACTGTACCCTGATGTTGACTTCAAGAGAACTTGCCCTTTCCACTTCCTTGGAGGAGTCCACTTAGCTTTGGAATTCCATTCTATGTCCTGATTGGTGAGTGATGGATTGAATGAGTGAGTGTAAACACAGCTAACGTATCTAACCCTATGACTAGACTTTGGTGCTGTCTCCTTCCATTTGAATGTAAGCTCTTAGAGGGAAAATATTTTATTATCTTTGTCACTATATCTCCATGGCCTAGTATGGTTATTGTCATGGTAGTCATGTATAGTTTTTTTCTTCCATTCATGTTGATAAGCCAAAATAGAATTAACTATTATTTAATTTAATATTACTATCAAATATTATTGCTTTATGCAACTAATATCTTAAGCTTCTGTTATCAGCCACCCTCTTTTTATATACACTTTAAGACTAATTGTCATTTGTTTCTAATACTTAGCTGAACTCCATTCATAAGTGTGAATTTATATTCACATATTTCTGGTGTATCCTGTCTTTGTTCTCTTGTTACCTATATAATGTTGGGTGAACCATCCATGGAAGATTGATGGGAAGGAATAGACAACAATTGCATAAGATGAGAAATCATGGATAGGTTGTAATTTGCACTGTTGGGACACTGACAGTAATGAGATTATAGATCCATTAACATATTATGGCAGAAAAAAAATCATCTAGGTAGAAAATGAAGTAGTTACACCTAAAGAACCATCTTGGGTACATTAGCAATGAATTATGCTAGGCAAACTTCTTTTCCATTGTTGATGGGATTATTAAATCAGGGTAATGTTGAATTATATAGTTTACTTGGATTTCCTCAAGGCACTTGATAAAGTTCCTCATGCAACCCATGTAGAAGAGATGGAGACATTTGGAATAAATATACTCAATCATTGTGTAAGTAGATGTAGCAGTGGAGAGGGCACTGGGCTTAGAATCAGGAAGCTTCATCTTCCTGAGTTCAAATTGACCCTCAGACACTTACTAGCTGTGTGACCCTGGGCAAGTGCCTTAACCCTAATTACCTCAGTTTCTTTATCTATAACATGAGCTGGAGAAGAAAATGGCCAACATCTCTAGTATCTTTGCAAGAAAACCTCAAATGGGATCAGGAATGGTCAGATACCTCTGAAATGACTCAACAACAACAAATAATCTTAACTAAGCCTAGAAATGATATCTTATACTGAATTCAGAGAATGAATGTACTGATATGTATGTATATACGTATGTATGTATTGTACCGAATGCAAAGCAAATTGAAAGACCAAATTCAAGTTATAGTGATTGATATTTTGATGCAGGGGTGTGCTGATTAAATGTTTAACAATCAGCTCTGTAGAAAAAAGTATGTATGATGCCCTTGTGAGTTTAATCTATATTAACAAATTTTCTCCATCACTTTCTTAAATCTAAACAATTAGCAAAAATCAACCTCTTATTTATAGTATTTGCTGATTTTTGCTCACACTGAAAATTTAACAATTGGTTCCTGTGATCCTATAGGATCTGGCTCTAGCACACTTCTTGCTGGATATTAACATGGGGGGAAGAGGGGAAGGGGTATCTCCAGAAGAATGCCCCAGGGATATGTACTTGCAGTGGAAAATTGTTTCCTAATGACTCAGATGTAGCCATGATATCATGTTTATTGTTTTTAGCATCGTGCCTGGCTTAGTAAATGCTTATTGATTTATTATCAGATTTACAGATGACATGAATTTAAGAGGGATGAATATAATATGGATAATAGAGTCATGTTTCAAAAAACATTTCAACTAACTGGAATGATGGACCAAGGTCTAATAGAAATTTGAAAGAGAGAGATGTGACATCTTTTTTTGACTTAAAAATTATCGACTATATCAGGTAATCAAGATCTAAAAATAGTTCTTGTAAAAAAAGAATCTGTTGGGTTTTAACCTCCATATGAGTCAACAACGTGACATGGTACTGAAAAGGTTAACTTTTACCTGTGATTATAGGCTCTATTAATAGCAATATAGTATCCAGAAAGAGGCAGGTGATAGCTGGGCTTTATTTTATCCTAGACAGATCCTATATGGACAGTTGGTTCACTTCTGGCCATTACAGTTTAGGAGCGGCATTGACCAATTAGAGAATGGGCAAAAGAGAGTGCTCAAATTGGTGAAAGGACTGAATACTATGCCATACTAAGACTGTTGAAAGAGCTAACGAGGGGTAAGTTGGTGAAATGAAAATTTTGGGTGTTTGTAAGAGATGTGTCTACTAAGTATTTGAATGGTTGTCATGTGGGAGAGGAACTAGTCTGTGTCTGTTTTGTTCCAAGGAGCAGAACTTGGTACAAAGAATGGAAGTTGTGGAACCTTTTTTCACATAATTGTAACACTGGTGACTGTGGGTATAATTGCAGAAGGAGCAATTGACCCAAGTCAAGAGTCCTTGACCCTTTCCCCCTTCCTCCCACCTCTTTCCCTCTTTCTGCCCTCCTGCTTCTCTTTTTCCATCTCCCCTTTTGTCCCCCTCTTCACCTCACCTCTCTCTCCCCCTCTCTGTTTATGAAGTTTATTTTTTAAACTAATTTATTTATTCTAAGTTTTCAACCTTCACTTCCATTAGTTTTAAATTTTCTCTCCCTCCCTCTCCTCTTCCCTCCCCTCCCCTGGATGGCAGACAATTTGATATAGGCTCTACATATACATTCTAATTAAACATATTTTCACCTTAGTCATGTTGATGAAATTTATTTTAAATTAAAAGTTAGGAATACAATCACTATTGTTTAGAGCTTCCTGGTAGGAAAAATCCTAATGTTTAAACAGAGGTTTGACTCTCTGCCTTAATTTAAATTTACATTTATCTCTAGCTAATTCCTGGAATTGTCATGGTTAAAGCAAACGTTCAGATTTTAGGGAGTGGGATACAGAAACAAACAGAACATTTTACACTCTCCATTAACAGAGGTACAGGGAAGAGAAGTTAGGGAAGGAGAAATCAATTTCTTAGAATTTCTTTTGGTTCTTGAACAGGTGAGTACAACTGATGGTTTCAGCACAACTCTTTTTATTTGAGACCAGGCCTTAGGGCTCCATGGTTCTCCTTGATCTCTCCCATCCTCGTCACAGCTTGGCCCTCCTTTTGGTTTTTCCTTGTGCCGAATTGTCCTCTGTGCTGCTAGGGATCCTTTCCAGTTCAGATCCTTAATCCCTAAAGGCAGCTGGGGAAATCGACCCAGATGCAGTTGAGGTTTCTACCCCTTCCTCTCAATCTGTTTTATTTTCACTTCAACTAATCCAATCTGGCCCTTTAAACATTTTTTAAGCACTTACTATGCACCAAACAATCTGTCAAGCACTGGGGATACATTTAATAAAAAAGAGAGTCCCTGCCCTCAAGGAATTTACAGTCTAAAGGGGGAGACAACACGCAAAAGGATGCAGGAAAGGGGATGGAGATAGGATACCAGGGTTTACCTGATCCTGAAGCATCTTATTCCATGGAGTTGAAACCAGGCAGGGCAGTAGATGCAAAGTGGGGTGAGTTCAACCACCTTTCTTACCTCTTTCTTTAGATTTAAAACTCTAGCTGTGTTGGAAAAACACTGCCCTCCAGGTCCAACCTTGCCATAGCTTCTTGTCTTTCTAAGCTAAGAAGAAATATGAGTTTCAGGATCTTCAGCAATTTGGGTTCCCCTCAAAAGACAGCCAATCTAGGCCATTCCAGAAATGGAAAAAGAAAAAATGTTCTTGCCAATTAGAATCATTCAAAGCCCCCTTTATCTCTTGAAGCAGATTATTTCTCTATCATTGGAGTTGTGCGAGTAGCAAGAAACTTGATTATCCTTTGTCAGGGATTGATATTCCTATTCAGTGATGGGTGGACTTGATGGCTTTTGAAATTATCTAATCCAACACTGAAATTTTGTAGATGCATGATATAAAAAGTACTACTACCACTGTTGCTCCTAGTAATAGCTAACATTTATATAGCATTTTAAGATTTGCAAAGCACTTTAAGGAGGGAAAAAAATCCCCTTTATTAAGCATCCACTATGAACTAGACACTGTGCTAAACACTTTACAGATATCTCATTTAATTCTCACAACAACTCTGGAACTTAAATGCAGTTATTACAGCCATTTTATAAAAGAGGAAACGGAAGTAGATGAAAGTTAAGTGACTTTTCCAAGTCACATAGCTGGTACATGTCTGAGGTCAGATTCGTACTCAGGTCTTCCTGATTCTAGGTCCAGGGCTCTATCCACTGTGCCATACTCTTTTCAAGGTCTTGTGCAAATTATTTTCATGGGCCCAAACCAAGCCCCAAACATTTTTTTTAATTTAGGAGTGTGGTATCCTTTCCATTAACTGTGAACATTTAAAGTACTCCTTGTATGACTTGAAAAAATTAGACCATTGGTTGCCATTTTGTTTCATTTCAGCCTTCTAGAAATTCTTTTCTGGCTGTGCTTATAGCTATAGAGCATGAATATTGTCTTTGTAGAAGAGAGAAATATATGAAATTGAATTTCAGATCTTGATGAAGCACACCCTTTGTCAAAGGTTCTTTACTAAACAATATGGATAAAAAAATCAAGATATCAATAATACAGATTGAGTGCTTACAAAGTTCTAAGCACTGGGAACATAGAAGATAAAATCAAAATACTCTCTATGGTCTAACTTAATTTTTTTGCTTTTTTTTGTGGGGGGGAAGGCAGGGAAATTGGGGTGAAGTAACTTGCCCAAGGTCACACAGCTAGTAAGTGTGTCAAGTGTCTGAGGCTGAATTTGAACTCGGGTCCTCCTGATTCCAGGGCCCATGCTCTATTCACTGTGCCATCTTAGCTGCCCCCTTAATTTTTTTTTCTTTCTCTTCTCACTTGTCTTCACTTCCTCACTAACCACCCCCTATTTCTGTTCTCTCTTAGTGCATTTCATACCACTATCTCATTACTCTCTTACCTGTAAATCATCCTATCTGGGAATGTTTCTGGTTGTGGTTATTTTCCCGTCTTCTTTCCATATATAGAGGACTCTGGGAATTATAGTCAATTGACCGTATCACATAACAGAATCTGTGTTTCTTATTCAAAGTACAGGTCCTATGTTTAGCTGTTTAAAAAAAATAAAACATTCCATATATAATACAAAAATCAGCATCTTATTGTTAAAAATGTCATGTTTGCTTTCTGATTGACTGACTTCATGTAAGTGTTACATATCTTTCCACAAATGTCATTTTAGCTTTGCTTTATTTTCTCATGGTAATAGTGTTGAATGCTGGTCTCTCCCCTTCCTTACTTTAAGAGATCAGGAGGGTCGTACACCATTTTTAATCTGTGCTTGGTTGAATACCTCACACAAATCTACAAATTTACTCCTGGATTGACTAATTCAGTTGAATATCCTGTAACATTTCTTATTGTCTGAAAGATGAGTTGTTAAAGTAGAAAATAGGCCAAAGAATACTCTTTGATCTATTGTTGTCCATTTTTTCTGACATGTTGTTGTTTGCCATATCATACTTCCTCTTTCTGTACAGTATTACCCAAAACCCAGCCTTTTTCCCATTTCCTTACATCCAGTACATTAGTCCAAGAACTTGTTATATTTAGTCTAAAATATAATTTCCTTTATCAGCAGCTTCCAGTATCTATACCTCTCTCCTCTCTCCTTTCTCTATCCTCTCTCCCAGAAGTTGTATTCCTATTCTTCTTAAGGACCCTTTGAGACCCTAAAGCTTTATGATTTCCTATTGCACTATGGATGAAATCCAAATTGTTTCCCAGAGTTCTCCAGGTGACCTAACTTTTCCCAATTCTTCCTATAATTCCGTGCAATTGTAATTACTCCTTGTATTTGGATTATATTGATTTTCCCACTCTGATAATTTCTCTGATTCATAACAGTCACTTTGAATTATGATCCTAGTCTTCAAACTCTGGTGATATGAATTTGTTGTTATCACCAGGGTTGTTGATTATGTTTCATTTAATTTCTTTACTTTTTTATCATTTAAACTGAATCTTGACCATATATACTAGCAATGATGGAAAGGGACAGGAGAGGACAGAAAAAATATTACAAATCTCACTAATCTTGTAACAAATATCTTTCTAGGTGAAAGTAAGATTGCTATCCAATGCTTCAAAAAAACCAAAAACTGATCCATTCATTTCCTCCCTTACTATTAGTCCCAAATATCTTTTTTAAAAAAGTTCTCTCTGTTCTCTTCAACTTCTTTAATTAGACTCTCCTGACCTTCATAGCTATTCTTCCTGGAGTGTTTCCCTACTGGAAGCACTTCCTTTCAACAGAATATTCCTTCCCTTACATACCTGGCTTGAGAGAGAACTCAGATATAGGAATGCAGCAAAGATAAGTGAAAGTTGTTAGGTGTATGGAAGTGTTGGCTTTTGCTGTCATGTGGGGAAGTCTGAAATACAGCGGCAGTGATGTTGGAAGAGAATGGTAAAAATAACTTCTAAGATTCAGACTTTCCAAGGAATCTTTTAAAATTTATCTTACTAAGAATAATAGGATCTTATTTTCTCTTATAATTATTATAAAGTTTGATACAAAATTTATACTTATGCAACTTTTTTACATTTCATAACCATTATCAAAGGTATGATAATCATTTTATGGGTTGCAAAACACTTTCTTCACTATAACTCTATTGTGATAAATAGTGAATTTATCATAACTTCCATTTTACAGGTAAGGAAATTGAGGCTCATACATGTTGTGATTTGCCTGAAACCATATAAATGGTAAATAGCAAATTCTACTTACAACTCTATGAGGTAGGTAGTGACAGCAAAATTATAATCTTTTTACAGATGGAAGAAACTGAGTCTGTTAAGTTGAGCCCCCAATCTAATAAATATTTGAGTTAGACATTAATTGCCATCCCAGATTTTCTGACTTTAAGTCCAATGATTTTTCTATATCACTGCAACCCTTTAAAGAAATGAAACTATACTAATAGATTAATGAGAAGTTACGTAGTCAACCTGCTCATAAAACTGCTGGATTAAGAATTTCATCAAGACAGGGACTATATCTTAATGAAACTTTGTATTTCCCCCATTGTCCAACACTAAATTCTGCATGTGATAGGTACTTAATAAATGTTGAAGGAGTGAATGAGTTTGTTTCTGATCATAAGCTTGAAATACCAGGTTTTATTTCATTCATTAACAGTTGAGAAATTGTCAGGAGCTGGTGTCATTGGAGCTTTCAGCTTTCTAAAACCTTCAGTTACTTCCTATTGCAAGTACAATAAAATACAAGCACCTTGCTGTTCAATTAAGGCCTTCTACAATCAGACTCCAACTCAGCTTTCCAGCTGTATTGAATTTTACTCTCCGTGTCCTTCAAATGAGATAGTTAGCTATTCCCCTTTGTCATCACTGGCCTTTGTACACTAAAGTGACCTCTCCCCAGTGACTGTGACAGTCACTTCTCTTCTCTGCCTGCTGAATTCTTTTTCTTCTTTCAAGACCCAGTTCAGGAATAACCTCTTCTAGGAAATTTCCATCCTGATCTGCTTAGCTTAAAGTGATCAATCTTTTCTAAAAGTTCTCATAGCATTTTGTCTGGATCTTTTCTTTGCTCCCATCCTTCTCTGTCTTGACATTATAATTAATTGTGTATGTGTTTCATATTATTTTATACTACTAAATTATAAACTCTTTGAAGGTAGGGTCTTTCATTTTTCCATCTTGTATCCCTAGTATTTAACATAGTGCCTTTCATATAGGTGGTTTCTTAATATGTTTGCTGAAAGGAATTGTTAAGCGTATTTAGAGGGTTTTTTTTTTAAAAGAATTGAATACATTCTTGGTTCCCAACTTATTTAGCTATAAGCCCATAATATGGTTAAGTTATTTTCTCTCCAATAGATTAAGGCCTGCCTAAGAAGCAAAAATGATTTGAAAAAAGACAAAAAATTATTGAATTTTCCAGAGTGGCTCTGGGTTGACTGGATTACATATACTTTTCCCCCACTACCTTCCTCCCCACTTTATCTTTGGAATATGCAGACTTGATCATCCTGAGGTCCCTTTTAATCAAAAACATGGATATAATGAATGGGAACATGTTCCAAGAAATCTGCTGGGAAATGAAACAAAACCCCACTCCAAACAAACACTAACAGTAGTCTTAGGAAACTGACAGGCTCTAGTCTATCGTTAAGACAATTGCAGGGATTGCTAGAAAGCCCTTTGGAGATGCTCACATCTTTCAGTGGCTGCACAATTAAGAGGCAATATGATGTGGAAAAATACTCCATTGGAATGTTGAAATCTGGAGTTTGCAGGCCAGGATGGAGAAAACAGATCCATATGGGTTTGTTAACAGGAAGACAGACCTGAATTGACAGGAATAATTAATCTCTTGAGCACAGCTATGTAAAAGGAACCTATTTTGACCAATACAGCCCCTCAAATTCTCATGGTAACTGGTGATAAAGAAAAGAATACCCTTATATTGATCTTGGCTCTGGGGGAAAGAATAGGTAGTCTTTTGGAAACTCTCAAACTTAAAGGATAATTAACTCTTCCTCTTTTTTTGCCTTCTTTCCTCTTTTCATTCTCTTCTTTTCCCATATCTTTCCCCTAGAAAGCAGAAGGAATGAATTGATAGTGATTCAAACAACTTTCATTGAGAGCATTTTTGTGGTTGTGTTTCTCACACCCAGTCAAGAAGAAAATATTATTTTATAGGGGCAGAAATGTCTTTGTGTATGAATTGAAGGGGTTTTTGGGAAACTCCTATAAGAAATGAAGGTGGGAGAATTAGATAAGAAACTTCCAAGAGAAGACCTTAAATTTAGACTTTTATTATCCAGGTGCATGTAATCTGGGTTGGGGATTAACTATGTGGTATTGTTAGTTGACCTCTAGATGGAAATATATTTACTAGTGGTCCTTAAATTATTTTTTCAAGGGCTAGTGTATCTTTAATTTACATGGGCCTTTTCTCTGTGTCTGGGCTTTATCTAGGTGGCTTCATTCCTATTAATTCTCTCATAATTCTGAATTGAATTGAAAAATGTAACATATAAAACATTGCAGGAAGATTCTGTAAGCTTTCCTCACTCTAAAACCTGACAGTAATTACTGTTAAGGGATTACAGGGAAATCTCGTGCTATAATTTAGGGATTCTCAATTTACTCACAGACTCCTTCTCCTTTTCCCCTTGCATATGCTATTTGCATAAATTTATCCTCCAAAAAAAAAGTCATATTAGAAAATAAATTTTTCATGTGTCAGTAACAAAATTGAAAATGTGTTAGTCTCAGGGACCTAACCCTACAAGGAGATCCAAATAAAAATTCAGCTTCCCTTATAGTTGCCCTTTTCTCTCCTTTCCACTCCCAATCATGTGTGGCTTTTGTTCTCCCCCTATTTTGCTCCCCCTGCCAATGCTTGATTGTTGAAATTGAGTAGCTTTCAAAATCTTGACCAAATGCCACATCTCCCATATAACTTTCTCGAACCTTCCTGGTTGGGAAATGATCTTTCCTTTCTCAGGCTTGGAATAACACTGTGTTTGCATCCCTCTTGTGAATTTATTGTGTTCTGTTTTGTATCATAATTATTCCTTTATGTGTGTTTATTGTCTATATGTGTCTATTCCCAGTGTTCCCAGAGGGCAGGGGCAAGGACTTACTAAGCTTTCCCAGTATGTAGTACAGTGCTTTGCACACAGTAGGTGATTAATGTTTGCTGAACTGAATTAGATTTGGCTGGAATAAAATGTTTTCTACAAGTGATCTGACAAAAGATTATAGTGGAGGGTTGGAGTTTATTATATTTTTGCTAATCCTCACCAAATTTCTTTTAAACTTTGGCTGGGGGGGGCAATTTGAATGACTACTAGTGTACCAAAGAATGAATAAATAGACATGTCCATTTCATAAAGTAGTTATCCCTCTAGCTGATTGTAAATCAAAATGTATAATTCATTGGAATTCAGTACTGGGTCATTTTCTTCAAAGGGGAGGTAGATATTAATTAGTGCATGGCTCAGAGGCTTGATTATATGTATTTCATTCCCTTCACTGTTGTCACAAAAACACTTCTTCAGCTCTCCAACTTTGGCTGATTAGCTCTCACACACCCAATCTTTGATAGACTGAATCTTTACAGAAGCTCTTCAGCTCACCTACTCTGTGTGTGTGTGTGTGTTTGTGCGTGTGTGTGTGGCAACAACAAATGCGCCATGTCCTTCCTTGACTTGACAAAGTCAGGTGCTCTTTCACTTCATCAGATAAAACTGACTTGAACTGCCTGACTTCCCCCTACAATGGAAGACCTTACTGACCTTCCTTATAGCCACAAACCAACATGGCCAATAGCTGGGGTTCCTAGGACTTTAACAAAATTATGATGACTGCATTTTGATATAATTGGTTTATTTTGCATATGTATTTTATAACTATTTTAAAATATTATTAAGAGGGGTGGCCAAGTGGTGCAGTGAGTAAGAGCTCTGGCCCCAGGGTTGGGAGACCCGGGATTGGTTCTAGCCTCAGATACTTGGCACCCACACAAAATAACTGGCCCTGTAACCTTGATCAAGTTACTTAACCCCAATTGCTTTAAAAATATATATATTATTAAGAAAGGAATGAGATTCTCTGTTTTAGAGACTTAGTTGGAAATCCAGCTGAGTCATTGTCAGGAGATGCATCCCCCAAAGGTAGCTAGAGAGGACTGGGATGGGGGAATTTTTCTCTGATCTGGAACATGTGTCACATAAATTGGAGTTTCTAGATCAATAATAACTAGCAAATAAGACTCATTAATGCTCAGTATAATTAACAGAATTATCACAATGCATTCTTGATATACAATTGAAAATAGAACAAAATGCTCAAGCACTGTTTCTATGAATTATCATGCAAGAAGGTATAACTTTGTTTTATGTTCATAAGAGAATGATTTTGAAGTATAGAATTACCCCCCTTAAAAACTATTCATTTCTTTTAGGGCTTCTTTAATTCAATAAGGCAAAATATGCTTAACAAAAATGACTACTTCTTCCAAGAGGAATATAGATTAAGAGGAGGAACAATAGAAAGATCTGCCATTTTCTCGGGGACATATATCCAAGATATCCCATGATATGTGAAATTGAATGAGTGATTAACATGGGTATAAAGAATATTGCTAGAAGGAACTTAGAATGCAATGCCAAAGATCACAACATTATGCAGAGTCTTGAGGCACAAGTTGAATTCAATGCTGTTCATTGAAGGCAAGGATGAGAAAAAGAAAAATTGATCTGAGAAGTGATGATCTGGCTACAAAGGTGGTATGTAAGAATGAGATTTAGATTTCTGGATCATGTTTTAAACCATAGGAATTATAGGAACTACAGATTCTGGGCCAGAGACAAAGTACATCTAATCAAGGCTATTAAAAAATTATTTGCTTGGAATTTTGAAAATATAATTATAAGGTAATGATAATAATAATAATAAGATGGGAGGGGTATAAACCTCTCCATGTATAGTCATCTATCTAGATGTAATAGTTATTAATGATGAGATAACATTTGTGTAGTACTTACTATGTGCCAGGCACTGTGCTAAGAGGTTTACAATTATTATTTCATTTGGTCCTAACAAAATCCCTATGAAGTAGGTGCTGTTACTATCCTCCCATTTTGCAGATGAGGAAATTGAGGCAAATGGACCTAGTAAGTGTCTGAGGCCCCATTTAAACTCGGGTCTTTTTGACTCCAGGCCTACCACTCTAGCCCCTGCCCTGGCAGTAGGAGAGAAGGAGAAGAGGAGAAAAGGGAAGAAGTGAGAAAGGAGGAAGGAAGAAGGGAAAGGGAAAAGGAGGGAGAAGAGAATCAAAGGTAGTTACAATGAAGGAAGAATACCACTTGAGAGACCTAGTATTTCATAGGAGAAAAAAATTTAAAAGGAGCCAGTGATAAAAGCTCATGGCTTCAATAATTGATACACAGATGCCTGCAGTTTAGGTAATAAGAAGGAAGGCATGAAGGTTCTAACTGCAAGGATACAAATTTCACCTCCTACCCGCGTTTCCCCGATAATAAGACCTATCCCGAAAAAAAGCCCTCCCCTTACTGTGTAAGATTCCTCTAAAATAAGCCCTCCCCCCAAAATAAGCCCTATTGAGATTGCTACTGTAGTGAAGGTGATCCCCTGCGCTACACGCTACATTACAGTACCCTCTGTATGCACCATCCGTCCGCCCCACCGTGAACCCCACTGTATGCACGCTGCGCTCCGAGCTGCATCCAATCAGAGCTTCAGCAGTGAGTGCGTCATCCTGTTCTTCCCCAGTGATTTGCTTATTGAATAAAGGTACATTTTTTTGTTCACATTTACCTGTTTATTAAAATTGCTGTCAATGTTCATTAAAGTAAGCCCTCCCCTGAAAATAAGCCCTCTGGTGTTTTTCTGTCCAAAAAAAAATAATAAGACAGTGTTTTATTATCGGGGAAACACGGTAGGTATCAGTGAGACTTGGTGGAATGAAACCCTAGACTTATAAAGTTTTTGATATTATAACTGATTCAGAAGAAATGGGATAGATAAAGAGAATGGATTAAGGGAAGTTCTGTACATTAATAAATTACAATCAGATGAGAAAATGGAGGTACAAGAGGCAGACATGAATGTGGAAAGCATGTGAGTCAAGATCCATAGAGGAAGAAATAAGTGATTTTTTTTCATCAGATCACCTAGACAGGAAAAGAATAAGTGAGGAGGTCAGGAAAGAGATCAGAAGTCTGGACCAAAGTCTTGCTAACAGTAGTGAAAGAGGACTTCAGCTATGTAGAACTCAGCTGAGGTATGCTCTCTGCTGAAAAAGAACCATTAAGAACTTATTGACTTGTCTTAATGATTATTCTGTACTTTAAAGGTAGAGGAGCTAGTAAGTGAAAATTCTATTCTGGATCTGATTTTCAAGAACAGTCAGGAGCTGGTAACTAGAGTGGTGATAAAGATAACTTTGGGGGAAGTGAAAACTCTCGGCTAGAGTTTGTGATACTGTAGAGGAAAAGAAAATCAGGAACAATCTGACATGCATTCTAGATTTTGAAGGGTAGGTTTCAGAGGGTTCAGAGAAAGGATTAGGAGGCTTCCATGAATTAAAATTACATAGTATAAAAATTGAGAAACAAAAATGAAATGCTAAAGAAAATGGAAAATAATTTTATTGAGTAGGAAAAATGAGTTGACTGAAGATTGATATAGATAGAAAGATAACTCACCAACTAACAATTCTAAAAGAGATATTCAGAGAAGATTAAAGCAAGGGCAGGTAAGAACTGGTGTTTATAAGAGCAAGCTCTAGTCCTATAAAGATGCCATAAATGGGAGAGGCCTGTACAACGTGGTTCTCAGAGGCAAGTGGATCCACCAACTGCAAGGGCCATTCCCAGGCCTATCACTGTAGGGCTGGGATCTGATGGAGCTGGATAAGAGACAAATGCAGGGCCCATGGTAGTGACAGCAGTTACTCCTGGCACTACCAACCCACAGCCTGGAAATTTTAAAAGCACTTATCTGAACTTCCACGGACTTGGATGGCAGAGTGAACCCAGGTTGCTCTGATCATCCCCTCTGACTGAAAACACAGTAATTATTGCCCCAGAACAAAATTTTAAACAGTAAAGGCTTGGGAATCCTAGAGGAAGGCCTTGGCTAAGGCCCTGCCTCAAAATGGGTAAAACAGGGACTGCAAAGAGAAAGACTCTAGAATCCTATTATGTGAGAGGGAGGAACCAAATTCAGAAGGGGACAGTATGGACTCCACACCCACAGCTAAAGCCTCAACAGGGAATATGAACTGGTCTCAAGCCCAGAAAGAATTTTTAGTTGAGCTCAAAAAGAACTTTGAAAATAAAATTAGAGAAGTAGAAGATAAAATCAATAATTCTTTTAAAATCAAAATTGCGGAATTAGAAAAACATTACAATGAAGAAAACAGCTCCTTAAAAAGAAAAATGTGTGAACTAAAAATGAAATCTGAATATATGGAAAAGGAGCTTCAAAAACTGAGGAAAATAATTCACTAGAAATTAGAATCAACCAAATTGAAGCTAATTACTCTATGAGGCACCAACAATCAGTCAAACAAAACATCAAGAATGAAAAATTAGAAAAAGAGGTAATATATATCAATGGAAAAATAACTGACCTGGAAAACAGATCCAGGAGAGATATTCTGAGAATTATTGGTCTACCAGAAAATCATGATGAAAAAATGAGCCTGGACAACATCTTCCAAGAGCTCATCAAGGAAAACTTCCCTGAGATATTAGATCCAGAGGGTAAAATAGAAATTGAGAGAATCCACCAACACCTCCTGAAAGAGATCCCAAATTGAAAAGTCCAAGAAATGTTGTAGCCAAATTCCAGAGCTATCAGCTAAAGGGAAAAATACTGCAAGCAGCCAGAAAGAAACAGTTCAAATCTCATGGAACCATAGTGAGGATCGCACAGCATAAAAATGCCATAAGTGCTAAAGCTTAGAATAAGCTGCAACTAATGGGAAAAGCTAAGGATAACAATAAGGATTAAAAAAAAAAAACTATTATACACATTAGGGAAAAAAGAAAGAGATATAACCACTGCTTAGGTGAATAAAATGATGGTAACATAGTAGAGAGAAGATAACGTTATTCAATTTCATTCTACTTCTGTTTTCTTTGTAAAGGAGAATAGACTTTGTACTGAAGGTGACAGCAAAAAGGAAAAGCAGGAAGTTAGTACCCAAGTAGGGTAAAGATACTGTGGCTCTTGATGAATCCAAGTCACCTAGCTTGGATGAACTCTATCCTTGTGTATCAAAAGTACTGAGCCACTGTCATTGATGTTTGGAAAAACTAAGAGATATACATATCCTAGGATCAGTGAAGGGCAAAATTACTCCAATTTTCACAAAACTGAAGGTGAGTCATCCTTAGATAAGAATGTAGAAAAAAAGCCCCAACAGTATTCAGGCAAGCAATTTTAGAGATGCAATCACTTCTGGTTATATAGCTAATGGAAAAAAAGACTGCTCCCAAACACATGTCATACCAATGCATAATGCAACAACTCTCCTGTCTCCCAGGAACTGGTCCCCCAGTGTCTTCTGTGTGGGTGACCCCATTTTTGGTGATCCAGGTATGTGCCAAATCCCCATTTCAAGAGGAAAAAGAATAGAGTCTGTTAACTGTAGGTCAAAGAGCTTGATTTTGATTCCAGAATTTTGATTCTAGAATGAATCACTAATGGGAGAGTGGGTGAATATTATTAAGGAAAAATGAATGGCCATCTTAAAAAGAACCAGCATAACTTCATCAAGAGTAGGTCAGGGGAGAGTAACCTTATTTCATTTTTTTGAGAGTGTTGCTAAATTATAATAAATAAGGGGAATTTCATAGTACTTAGTTTGCCAAAATTTTGTGAAATCATTTAATAAAGTATTTTATACTATTACTATGGAAGATACAGGACTCAAGTGAAGTTGTTAGTGGCCTGATATCAACTTGGAAGGTCTTCAGCAGACTACCCTAGGGATTGGTACTTGCTCTTTGCAGCTGAACATTTGAATTGAACAAAGTTATAAATGGCATGCTTATTAAGTTTGCAGATGTCTTAAAGCTCAGAGGGTTAGCTAGTGTTTTGGAGGACTGGGTCAGAAGCAACAAAGCTCTAATATGCTAGAACATTGGGCTAATTGAATAAGATGAAATTCAGAAGTAATAAATACAAAGCCTTATATACTTGGATACAAAAAATCAACTTTACAATACAAAATGGGGGAGGTATTGGACTGCAGGTTGTTTGAAATTGATCTGGGGATCTTAGTGGACTTCAACCTCAATATATGAGTCAACAGTATAATATAGTAGGTAAAAAGCTAATGTAATTTTGAACTACAGTAAGAGAGGTCTAACTTCCAGAAATAATTAGGTGATGATCTTTCCATACCCTAGTCCAGCCTGCATTTTGGAGTATCATATTCAGTTGTAGAAGTACTACAGTTTAGATAGTAGTAAGTTGGAAAGTGTCTAGAGAAACCTGAATGGTGAACTTATTTGAATCCATGTCATATGGGGAAAGGATGTTTGGACTGCAAAAGAGGATACTCTGAGGGATATGATAGCATTCTTTTTCTGGAAAAGATATTAGACATTCTCTTTTTGTCCCCATAGCATGGAATTATCAGAGAATTATCAGTGAAAGCTGCAAAAAGAAAACTTGAGAATTGATGGTAATAACAATTTCCCAACAGTATAAATAACTATCCCAAAATAGAATGGTCTCCCTAAGGAGTTAGTGGGTCCTCCCTTGTCACATATCTTTCACAAAAGGCTGGATGATACTTGTTAGGTATATTTTTAGTAGGGATTCCTTTTTTAGGTATGAGTTAGACTAGATCAGGGGTGAGGAACCTGCTGCCTCAAGACCACATGTGACCCTCTAGGTCCTCAAGTGTGGCCCTTTGATTTTGGTATTGAGGCTGTAAGTTCTCCACCTTTGTACTGGGGTCCCCTCCAAATCTAGCATTTTGGGATTGTGTGAAAATAGACAATATTAACTTCTTGGAGATTTTAATATACTAACATGAACAAAGTTTAAAATATGAATGACATTTTTTAAGGTAATTTTTTGGGTAAACTTTTTGGCCAGAGTAAAAAAAATGCTTAACAAATTTTAGTTAAAAAACCAGCTATTTCATTTTAGTATGGGTCTTTGCCTTCCTCATACCAGATTAATGAAAACATACTCTACTCCTCAGAGACTCTAAATGTTTATTATACAATTTGATTGGGAAATAGGGGATATACTTTTTAATTCTTCCTAAGAATAATTAGCAGCTAGCAGAAATATCACTTTAGAAGAAGGATCATACATTGATCTCAATGTAATTTTAGAGAGAGTAATATGTGTTTGATGTGCTTCAGGAGGATTTAAAAAAAGTTGATAATAGATTGTTAGGGAGGAAAAAAATTAAGAGGCTTTGTTTTCTAACAGGCACACAGGGTTTAGATATCTTTATAAGGGTAGTTATTTACCTATGAGGCTGTAGGTGCCATCAAAAAAAGAATAATAAATAATACTCCCTACATAAGGATAAGGACTAGACCTATAAGTTCATTAGTATAGGATAAATTCCCTGGTAAGGAAACTGCTACCCTGGTAAGGAAGGTTCCCCCCTTCCCCTCCCTTTTTTTTCAATTTGTAGTCTTAGATAATTGCCTAGAGCCTAGAGACATCATGTGGCTTTTTCAGGGACACACAGCCAGTATAGGGCAGAGGTTGGGCTACAATGGAGGTTTTCCTGGCTTTGAGGTCAGTCTGTTATCTACTACACCAGACTGCCTCTCTAATACTATATAGATGATATTGCCTTAGAACATCATACAATATATTTCTATTTTTAAGAGTAATAATTGACTTAAAATTATAATCTGAACTATATAATTATGAATCATAAGTAAACACAATTATAACAATCGAAGTACTATTTGCATAATTAGTTTCATTTTATCTTGACAATAACCTTATCAAGTGGGTAGGGCAGATGCTACTATTAATATTTTATAGATGAAGAGATTGAAATTTAGAGAAGTCATATAGCTTGTTCATGATCACAAGGACAGTGATAGTTATGTCTGCACTAGACCAATACAACCATTCTATTTGGGCAAGTGAGATGATATCACTTCAAGCAAAGTATAACAGCAGTAAAAATGCAAAAGCAACAATAAAGAATCTTCCACCTGTGTTTTTGACTTAATTAAAACTTTTCTTTAACTGAAACAACTAAACTTTTGCTACATGAGATTTAGATATAAACTCACTAAGAATTCAAGCATTTTCCAAAGTAATTGCTTATGTAGGATATGATTTTGTCTTCTCTAAACTTCTTAAATTTAGCAGTTTCATTTTCCTTGTAGCATGAAATAAGGTAAGTCTACTCTCACTTCCAACCTTCTTCTTGGTGTTGAAATGCTCAACAAAATCCTATGTTTCTTTTAATTCTACAGTAATGGAAAAGCAACTTCGTCATGATTAAGCTTCTTAAAATTATAAGTAAGACTTCAAGATTTGGGGGAAGGATTATTTAGGTCAGACCTCTCTGACTTCCTTTGTTCACTCCCTAACTCATTCCTCTGAATGCTGCAGTTTTATTATGTAAGAAGGTTGGTTATTTCTTAATAACATGAAATTCTCAGATGGTACTGAGACATGGTGATAGATGAAGATTCAGCAAAGCCCTTAAAACCAAAAATGTAATCACACGCAAATCTCTAACCCTCAAGATTACTATGGGGATAGGATTAGAAAAAAGATACTGGCCATTCTGCTTAGCACATAGAATGAATGAAATCTACTAGAACTTCTACTTCTTTTTCTCCCAGTGGAGCAATGCATGCCACAACATTCAGGATAGGTGGTCATATTATCTTTTGCTTGAAGTCTACACCTTCAAATCCTACCACCTTTTAAGGTAACCGATTCCATTTCTTATTTTTTATAAACTTTTCCCTCACATTGCATGAGCTGAGATCTGCCTTCCTGAAATTTTTGCCCACTGATCATAGATGAAAGTGAGTAGGCGCTGTTCAGTGCTGAAAGTACTGAAGTATGCCAGTAACTGTTCCATACCTATCCTGGCAGCTGCAGATAATTGGCCAAGCAATAGCCTCTAAGCCCAGAATAGCCATTTTAAAATTTATTTTTTATTTTTTGCTTTTTGGAGGGCAGTTGGGGTTAAGTGACTTGCCCAAGGTCACACAGCTAGTTTGTGTGTGTGTGTGTGTGTGTGTGTGTGTGTTAAGTGTTTGAGGCCGGATTTGAACTCAGGTCCTCCTGACTCCAGGGTTGGTGCTCTATTCACTGTGCCACCTAGCCACCCTGAATAGTCATCTTTTTAAAGATTCATTGAATAGTGCCAGACTCACTAATTACTTTTGAATGAGATGCTTCCTAAGGTGATGTTTTCAAATTTTTCCTGAGTGTTAAAAAGATAAAGTGTGTCCTCAAAGAAACCAGGGGTCTGGGAAAATCCAGTTATTTTTTTCATCCAGTGACTGGACCTGAGTAAGTTAAGTTTTTCTGTTCCTCATAGAGTCCTATGTATCTTGTTTGCCATTCAGAAGGATGGAGAAATTGTCTGACCCTGTTTAGAGTTGGGGAAACAGGGTTGGCTTCTAAGTAGTCTAATTGACCAGGAATGTAACATAAGAATGCTAATGGTACAATCCTCAGCTCATGCATGAGTCTTTGGTTCATGTAAACTCTTGATATCTCACCTTGCAGGAGTCATTGGAATGTACAGTTATGCCTAAGAATTTATTCTAACTCTAGTTCTTCTCCCACCTGTGAGATGCCTCTTAGCTAAGGGAACAAAAATGCATATATTTTCTGCCTTTTCCCTTCAGGTGCTACTTTTTGCAGAAAGCCTATGCTTATCCCTCTGCCCTACCATTGCCACTGAATTTATTTTTTATATAACATACTTTGAATGTTCTGCATTTAAATTTTTGTCTACATGTTGTTTCCCTCCAATAAAATGTGATTTCCTTGAGGATAGATGTTGTTTTGTATTTTGTCTTTTTATGCTCAGCATCTAGGACAATGTTGGGATACATGATAGGTGCCTAATAAATGCTTATTGAATGAATGAATGAATTCTCTAATCAACCTGTTTAACCTTTTACTTATTTGACTCTAGCCCAGGACTATACAATCATAATAAATGACACATCGTTTCAGATCAGTATTTCTGTATTTGAGGGTACTTGATATATGAGGGAAATGGGGAGTAGGGACAGGAAGGTTGGATGGTTTTAATGCCACTTTCATTCGAAACTACTTCAGGAATAGATAAGGTCCCTATGATTTCACTGGAGTATCTTAGAATCTAAATGGACCTGTAGTAACCCCAGAGTCAGTCTGATCTTCTATCCACCCAAGGCAGCTATGAGACCAAGTGGGTTCTCTAGACTCATCTGTGTCCCTATTCCAAGCCATTCTGACCATTTCTTGGAGCCTTCAAGACAAAGTCCTCGGGAAGCATAGAAATATATAGTTGTTTTGTTGGAGGATAAAAACCATAGAATTGTCTGTTTTTAGTTTTCTTTCAGTTAACTACAGGTTAACAAGGATTAGCAAGGGCTGGCACACATTCCTGGAACTCTCTTCCTTCTTCCTGACCTCTATGACTAGTGGTCTCCCTAGCTTCCTTTAAGTAAGTTTAAATTAAAATCTCACCTACTTCAGGAATCCCTTCCCCTACCCTTTTGCTAATCACTTCCTATTTATCCTATATATAGCTTGCTTTGTATATATTTGTTTACTTGTCATCTCTCCCATTAGCTTGTAAACTTTTTGAGAGTAGAGACTATCTTTTGCCTCTTTTTGTATCCTTAGTATGTGGCACAGTGCCTGGCTCATAGTAAACACTTAATAAATGTTTATTGATTAATTGACGGCACAGCTTTCCAATTTAATGGACTGAACTTTTCTCTGTAAAGCCTATCGACTATTCTAGAATTTTCCTAAACAACTGATTGGAAACAAATGTAACCAAAATCGTGACCTCATGGTATGGAATAAAAAAGATGCTTTTACAATAGGAGAGAGTTAAGGCTTTCCTATATACTTCAGTCCTTGTTTATTTGTTGTTTGAATGATAAAGTTTTGAAATTGAGAGGCATCTTAGAAAAGTAGTCTAGTCTTCTTAGTTTCTAGAGAGGAAAACTGAAGTCAAGCTATTTCTCCAAGTCCCCAGGCTTAGCTAGCTAGTGGTAGAGACACTCAGGACTCCTAACTCTTCTTCTAGCATTCTTCCTATAAAAGATGGCTGCTTCCCAGCACTCTAGAATTTGTCCAACTATGAAGAAAACTATTAATTTCCCTCTTACTATTACTAGAACACATTGCCTATTGCTGTTGGCCTTAAAAAATCTACATATAAGATTCTAGAGGTGGTGGTTGTTGCCTCTTGGGTATAATACTGACCCAGAGATACTAGTTTCATTTGCATGTTAATAGCTTTTAGTTTGGGAAAGGGGTCAACCTTCCCATTTAGAAAGACAAAGGAAGTATTAAAATGCATTTGCAAACTCAGAATTCATATATAAACTTCCTTTAAATAAACAATTAAATGACCTGCTTCTAAATAAATATTGACTGCCTCTTCCTTAGGCAAATGAAAGACTATTTTGTTAACTATTTGGCAAATGGCTAAAGCAATTCATGTGTGCACATAAGATAGTGGGTTTATCCCTTGCTATGCATCATAAATTTTACAAATGCTATTCTATAGGCCCAATTCCAACTGAGTCTGACTCCATTTATATGCCCACCTTCAAAATGGGGTAATGACGATTGATAGATGCTGTGTTTTTGAAACTGGACACCATGGCATCCTGCTATGTCCTAAGAGCAGTTTCAGACCATCAAAACAAAATGTGGGTAGGTGCAATGATCTGATGAATTTGGGGCAGAGTAGACCACCAATTCAGAATATTTAGGCCAACAGTTCTCTTTTTATTGTTTAGATGCTAAGACTTACAACAACCTTTATTCCAAAGGTCAATACAGTTTTGACTGACCACTTTTCAGAGATATTTGCTCCATTAATGCTCTCCTCCCCCACCCCCCATTGCCTGAACTGAGGAAAGTCTTTACATGCTTGGGTTAGATGCCACCTTAACTCTCCAGAGGGATTGAGAACTGTTAGTCACCCTCACCCGACTTTAGCTCAGAAAGTTTTACTGGGGCGTGGCCACTGCATATGCTACAGCTTCATGGAACCACAGGTGAGAGTTGGGTGAATCCGTTGGGCACCAAAGGTGGAAGAGCCGACCTGAAAAAGGCTCAGGAAGCCCTCACACCAGAGGTGCTAGTCCTCCTGGAACATGCCACACACCCCCTGCCCCCATTTATGACCTTCAGAATCAAACAGAAGATATTGTTTGACTCTTAAAGACCTAATTTACTACCTGGTCCCTTCTTAACTTCCTGTCGAGTCTCATACTTTACTCCCCTCCACATATTCTATAATAATGGCAACTAGTAATAGCTAGCATTTATAGAGCAACTTATGGTTTGCAAAGTACGTTACGTGTGTTGTCTCATTTAATCCTTACAACAACCCTCTTAGGCAGATACTCTTCTCATCATCTCTATTTTATAGATGTGGAAACAGAGACTGAAAGACATTAAGTGATTTTCTTACCTTTATGTAACTAGATAATGTCTGCAGCAGGATTGGAACTGAGGTCTCCCTGAATCCAAGTCTGGTTCTCTATTCATTGTGCCTCTGAGATGCCTACTTTGAATCAGTGACATTGGTCTTCTTGCTGTTATTGTATACAACATTCCATCTCTTATGTCTCAGTTACTCTCCCTCCTAACTTTTGTCTCTTGGCTTCCCTGGCTTTGTTTAAGACTTAGTTCAAATTCCACCTTCTGTAAGAGGCCTTCTCTCCCTGCCCCCCATTTACATTGCATATATTTTGTATATACATAGTTTTTTGTATGTTGTTTTCCTCCATTAGAATGTGAACTTCATAAGTTCAGGGACAGTGTTTTTGTCTTTTCTTGGCAACCCTAACACTTAATAGAATATCTGGCACATAGTAAGCACTTAGTAAATGCTTAGTGACTGACTTTCATAGACATGACCACAGTCCCAGGATATCAAATTTGTCTCTAAATTCATATTTATTTTGAGAAAGTGAGCCAGAACAACATGCCTCATAGGAGACAGTTTAAAATATTAGAGGGAAGTGATACTTGTTCTTCCACGAAGTGTTTGGAAGGTCTTGCCATGTATGGCTAATATGGTTTGGGTAACCATGGCACTGGAGATAACAGACAGGTGGTATGTGCAAGCTAACTTAAGAAATCAACTGAGGAAAGTGATCAGATTGGTAATGAATTCTAGTCAACACTATAGAAGAGAGGGTAATGGAAAGAAGTTATTCCTGTAAAAAAAATGGTTGTTTTAAAAATAAAGAAGAAACAATGCATTTATGAGAGGGTAATGCTAAGTATCTCTCATCAGCTGATAAAAATGGGATGTAGAATCTAGATGGTATGTGGGGTGGGGGTTTAAGGAAAAAAAAATCTCTTTTTTAAACAAGAAGATAAAAGGCTTATTTTTCTCCAGCCTTCAGTATATTTTTAGCTCTTGAGAACATTGCCATCTTGAGAATGAAGGAAAAAAAGAATCTGCTCCATCCCAGATGTTGGCTTAACCAATGACACTAATTGTTCCAATCCCCATTCTAAAGGCTAAGGGCATTTTCTTTGCATATTTAATTTTTGTTTGGGGGAATCATTATAATTTGAGGTGCTGGGAAGCACTGAATAGTGGAATTGTTATTTAACCCAGACTAGACTGGGCAGTTTAGTTGGGTAGAGTGTGGGGCTAATCAGACCAGTGTTGTAGATTTGATTTCCTATGAGGTGTTTAGCAAAACCATGTACTATGGCCATGGCACCAAAGCAATGGCCTTATCATTCATTCATCTGGTAGATAAATGGTCTTTCAGTGATCCTCTATCAAGTACAAGGCACTGTGACTAGGGGTGGGTGGGAATATAGTGATAGATATAACACATGGTTTTCAAGGAACTAACAGTATAATCACATGGAGGAGACACCTATGAGAAAGGTAGAGAATGTGGTTGGTAGGGATCACCCCATCAGCTGCTCTGGAGAAGCTAGTTCTCCCTATGGATGAATACAATGGCCTTAAAGAAGACATATTATAAGTATGTAACCCTGCAAAATTGATTTTGTACAAATAAAGATGAATTCCATTGAAACATAAGTTCTTTGGGGTCAAGGACTCCTTTACTTTTGTCTTGATTTACCCAGATTCTGGCACAATTCATGGTTCATGAGCAGGTTCTTAATGAATGCTTGTTGAATTTAGCTGGATTAAAATGAAACAAAACAAAACCACCCCCACAGGATAAGTTGTTTTTGTTCATTTATTTCAGTCATGTCTGATTCTTTGTGGCTTCATTTGGGGTTTTCATGGCAAAGATACTGGACCGGTTTGCCATTTCATTTTCCAGCTCATTTTACAGATGAGAAAACTGAGGCAAACAGGGTTAAGTGACTCGCCCAGCATGTAAATGTCTGAGACCTGATTTGAACTCAGATCTTCTGGACTCCAGGCCTGGTGCTTTATCTACTGTGCCACTTAGCTACCCTCCCAGGAAAAATATCTAGTGATATTCTAGCCATCCCTCTTCTGCAACCACCATTCAGGAATTTAAGAAGTGAACTTCTAGTTTTAAATTAAAAGCTACAAAACCAGAGAAAAGAATCATATATATTGATTTTTTTTTCAGTTCTATTAAGTGTTTTGGAATTCAATTTTTCTGATGTATCTATGTTGCTTCCCATACTTATGATATAATGATGGCTGGAATGTTATGTTGGTCTTCAGTATGCTTCCTACATGATCATCTTGATTCAGCCTAGTATAGTGTAGAGAGTTCTGGTCTTGATATTAGTAAGATTTAGGCTTAAATTCTGCCTCTGGCATTTGGTAGAACTGCCAGTTGGCACGGTAGATAGAGGGCTGGGCATGGAGTCAAGAAGAGGCCTTTTACTGAGTTCAAATCTGGCCTCAGACACTAGTTGTGTGGCTGTAGGCAAGTCACTTAATCGTGTTGGCCTCAGTTTCCTCATTTGTAAAATGAGCTAGAGAAGGAAATGGTAAACTACTCCCGTGTCTTTGCCATGAAGGGTTGGACATGACTGAAAATCACTGAACAACAAAAACAACAAAATCTACTCGAGTTATTTCACTTCCCTATGGGTGCTGTCCAAGGATTTAGCAGATAAGTTCTAGATATTCCCAGGAGCTGAAACAATCTTTTTTTTTTTTAATTTCATGACCTTTCATTAAGGAGCTTATTTTGACTCCCATGACACAGCCATGTAAAAACTAACACATAACCTTAGTTCTCAATTCCATCAGCATTTAATGTCTTTTTATCTTAGTTATAAAGTTAGGTTGACTTTTGAACTGAATGCTGGCTATCTATGGGAAAAGATCATTGGATTTGGACTCAGAGGATCTAAGTTTAAGCTTTGCCACTTATTACAGTACCTTTATGATCCTGGGCAAGTCACTCGACCTCCATGGGCCTCACCTCCCTCTTCTAGAAAATGAAAGGTTTGGACTAGATGACCTTAAGGGCCTATCAAGCTCTAAATTTTCTCAACAAGGTGCCTTTCCATTATGGAGTGTGAACAGAAAGAATAATGTCTTCCTATTCACTGTCTCTCATCCAACTCCCTCACTGTGTTCTTACTAAACCAAAATAAATTGAGTTTTAAGATAAAATGCCGTGAGGCAAATGATCAACTGCCTCAAGCCCAAATATCTATCATATGGTGAGTTCCTTTCAGCCAACAGTGTTGTAATTCTTTCACCCCCCAATAATGTATTCAGTATGTCTAGAAAGATGTACTCATACTAATTCTAAGCAACATCATTTTGATGACTTCCTTTTTTTTCCCTCTCTCCACTGCTGACATCTTACCTAGCACAAAGTATATTTATGAAGTTGTATTGTAGAAAGAAAAAACTTAAAACCCAAGGCATCCAAAGTTATGTTCAGCCTAGTGTCCACGTGAGAATAAAGAACTGGGTGGCCAATTCTCTGTTGAGAGACTCTTAGCTTGTGCTTCTTGTCATACCCAAACCACTCCAATGGGATCAGAAAAAGTTGAACAGGACTGAAAAATGACTGAACAACAATACACACTGAGTTTATGGATATAAAAATTGTATTTGTTGATTCTGAGATGGAGGGAGCAACAGAGTCGTTAAAATGGGAGGGGAAGGCATTAATTGTGTTGTTATCCAAGAAATGCACTTAAGAAAATGAAACTTAAGTAAGGCCTTTAGAATAACCAGAAGTAATTCCCTTAGTAGCAATAATGTTAGCTGTCATTTATATAGCACTTACTATGGGTAAGGAACTGTGCTAAGCACTTTTCAAATATTATTTCATTTTATCCTCACAACAACCCTGAGAAGTAGGTGCTATTATTAATCTCTATTTACAATTGGGCAAACTGAGGCAAAAAAGGTTAAATGACTTGCCTAAGGTCACTCAGCTAATAAATGTCTGAGGTCAGGTTCTTCTGGACTCCAGGACCAGCACTTTATTCATCTGTGCCACTTAAATATCTGCCAGATGAATTTATGTTCAAATACTTTTTTGTTATGAATTTAAACATTAGTAAGCATTTCAATTTACAAAGAATAATAGGACAGAGTGTTTTAAAATAAAAGCAGTGGTCAAATAGAATCCTAGACTTAGAATCCAGAAGACCTGGGTGTATCTGTGTGTGTGTGTGTGTTAGTGTTAAATTTTGCTAGCTATACAACCTCTAGCAAAACAGCTTAATCTTTTCTAGACTGTTGCTTCATTTGTAAAATGGGGATGATAACAGTACATTGTTGAGAGAATCTATTGAGATGCTCTAGTGAAAAGCATATCACAGCTTTTCAAGGGCTATGTAAATGCTAGCTATTACTCTCCTAATGGATAGGCAGCTGGCCTTGGAGACCTAGCTTTAAGTTCTGTCTCTGACACACACTGGTTAGATCATCTTGGGGAGGATAATTGATTTTCTCACTGCTGTAGGCCAGTGGTATCAAACTTAGCTAGAATAGGGACTGCTCCCTGTTGGCGGCATATTGACTTAGAAAACCACAAATTAACTTTATCTATGTTTTGCTGCATTTTTATTTATTTGGGTAAATATTTCTCTATTAGTTCAATCTGATTCCCTGCTGCCCTTGGGAGTTTTGTGGGCTGCAATGTAGCTTCAGTCTGTGTATTGCAGACAATGCTTTCAGATATTAAGTAGAAAAGAAAATACTGTTTAATAAAGGAAGTTTATTCAGAGTTTCCTAGATAGAACCTTTGTTAATGTGCTTACTGTATGCCAGGCCCTGTGCTAATCTGTGGGGCTACAAAAATGGTAAGCAATGG